>NC_046285.1:68625458-69276014 GCF_004115265.2 Rhinolophus ferrumequinum
GACACTGATATACCAAGGTTATGAAACCTTACAGAGCTGTTTGTACAGTGGTACCAATATAAGTGCACGGTGACAAGTTTGCAAACTTAATTGTCACACTCTACACTGTTTCTACATTATTAATCAAATCAATCAAACCAAGATTATGTATGTGTGGAGGGGGGCTGGAAAAGGGAAGTAGTTAGTGTGAATTATAAAAGCTATGTATTTCCTATTTTTTATATTCCAAGGTTATGCGATATGAATGAAAAAATAATCTAATTATAGACATCAAATAATTTATTGATACTTCTCATTTTATTTTTACGAAACCTCATCAGAGAAGAAACCTTTCAATAAAATGATTCGATGAGGAAATACATGGACATACTCAGTGTGACAGAAAGCTTCCATGGATAATAATGGGTGATCCTTTCATGTAGTCTAAATCCTAATGTACGTTGCCTCCAAATAATAGCATTACTATTGCCAAACTTATCAGACCACACTTAAAATGGAAGTTGAAAACCTGTGAAAGTTACACTACTTAAAACAAAACAAAAAACTTACTTGAATATAAGAGTGAAAAGAAATTACTAGACTATGAGAATTGGTTCAAGAGGTTAAAAACAATACAAAAACAATTTCACTCATAATACTCAAAAATGTATAAAATACTTAGGACTACTTTCAGTAAGAATAGTCACAAAACCTTTATAAAGAAAACACTAAAATCTTCATTAGAGGATATAAAGACATTCCTCAGAATGGAAAGATATTTAATGCTTTTGAATCAGAATTCTTATTATTAAAAATATCAAGTCTCTCAATGTTACTAAGTGAAATCCCAATTAGAAACCCAATTTTAGCCCTTAATCGGATAAAATTATCTTAAATTTATATGGTATAGTAGAGGCCCAGAACTGGAAAAAAGAAAAAAAATCTGGAAGGTAAATGCACATATCTCAGAATTACTGAAAAAGGCTCTATCAACAAATAATGGAAGTAACGTAAGAACAAAGAACAAGTGATAATATGATTATTATCAGATAGAGAAATCTGCCAAAAAATGAGACCACTGAGGAGAATGGCTTAATAGGATGAATGGCTTAATAAGTGGTAATGGCAAAACTAAACATACATCTAGAGGAAAATAAAATGAGATGACAATTTTATATATTTAAAAATTCAGGATTAAAGACTTGAATACAAAAGAATAAAATAACAAAATATCTGCTAGCAAATCAAGCCTATTATATGTATAATGTAGAGTTTTGGAAGACTTTCATAGTCAAGGTGAATATATTATAAAATTATAAAGAAAACAGATACATTTGATTACACAAAGCTTTAAAAATATTGTATGGCAAAAGATATGAATAAACTCAATAAACAAAATATAAATTTGGGGAAAATATTAAATAAAGAGGGCAATTAAACTCTAAGGTATAAAAGAGTCCTTAAACATTGATATGGCCAATATAAACAACCCAATAGCAAAATGGGCCATTTAAGTGACAATTTACATTAGAGAAAATTAAATTTGGGGGGGAGCATTAAACAAAAACTCAGAATCTGAGATTTGTAAACTAAAGTAAAAATGAGCTATCAGTTCATTACTATCAAACTGCAAATACATAAAAGCAGATTCCCACTATTAGTGCAGATGAGCCAAAAAGTGTCTTCTCATATATTGCTGGCATAAAAAGACTATTTAAAACTAAAACTTTTTGGCATTTCTGTGTGATATATATATGTGTGCATATATATGTGAATATATATCATATATATGTGTGAGTGTGTGTGTGTGTGTGTGTGTATATATATATATATATGTTTAAAACACATGTATTGGTAATTACCCATGAATACCACCACTAAATAGCTTTTCAACTGATATCTAATACACATTCATTAATATATTTTAATGAGGTTATCTATGAGCACTGTAGTTTTGTAGAATTAAAGTGAAAAAAATATTTCCCAAATCACATCTGATTTCTAAAACTAACTCATTTTATTGCAGTTTGAATAAGTGATACTACATTTTTTCTATATATACCATGGATATTTTAAATGGCAATCTCAATAGACGTTAGGTATTTATGTAACTGCACAGTACATAAGATAGTACTGTTTTTCTAATGCATAAATTCTCAGAAACTTTGTTAGATGTTGTCACTAGGGGGTAGTCTTGTTTTCCAGAGGCTAAATTTAAATTACCATAAACCTTACAATTGCTCATCTCTATAAATGTATCAGAAGATACAATTCAAAATATAAGACAAAAATTTCCTTTCTAAATCAGTCATAACTTTCTGAAAACACAAATCCATATTTGTAAAATATATTATTAAATGTAATTTAAAATTCTGAATCATAAAAAGATCATAAAGTTTCCACATGTAAATAGGTAAATAAGCCATATTTTACTTTAAACAATTGATAACTGGGGCAGTGATTTTCATTCTCTATGCAGCTAAACGAAGTAACCTCTCAATTCTTCATTATACTCTTCCTGCATAGATATAGCCCGTGCTCATTCTCCATTAATCAATGACAACCATTTTCTTTTTCACCACCTTCAAACTACAATTGTTCCTATCAGTTCCCACACAAATACTCATGGATAACAGTGAACGAATACTTGTGCAGTTTCCTTGGCACAGTTATTCACCTATTCAATGTTTATAAACCAAGAAAGCTAGTCTCTTTAGCTCACTGGCTTTCCAGTTTTAATCCTTTCCCAGAGGAAATCTATGTGTGGGTAATTTTTGCTCTAGGGCACTTGCAGATTTGTTCTTGATAATAAGAACTCAACAGCTAAGTTACAGCATGCAAACTCCTGCTCTGGAAGCAATTTTTTTTTTTTTAATGATGTAACTGTGATTATTTCAAAAACAAATTAAACAAGGGAGTTCTGTAGAAAGCCAATTAACCAATTTAGGCAGCAATTTAATGCAAATCATTGCCCCTTACTTTCACACAACATGATGTTCTGTGATTTTAAGATGTCAATCTTTAAGTGTACATTTTAAACAAGTGACTGTTTAAAAGTCATTCAGGGTGCCTATATAAGCATTCCCCTGGGACATACACAATAAATACCAGTTTTGATTTATTTCCACTTCCTACCTTTGCCATGTAGTTTTATTTTTTCAATGTCCTATTATAAACAAAATTGGGAAAACATGTTGAAAGAGCAGAGTTAAGAATCATCAAAACGAGTTTTCAACCCCAGCTCTATAACAAGGAAACCTTATTTCGTCCAAACATCAGTTACATGACAAAATGACCATAAGGAAGATATTTCATAAAGTCAAGACTGTATGCACATTTTGAAACAAAGCATATGGATGAGTTTGCTGGGGTTTTGTTGTTTTTTATTTTTGGGGGGCAGTGTGCTCTTTAATTTTCATAGAACTTTAGTTCTGGTTATAAGCCATTGGGGTCAATTTCAACCGAAAATTTTAGTGAGACCTTGGTCAAAAGACATCTGGTCTCTGAGGCTTCTACACCTATCCCAGACAATTAGTTTCTTCATAACACCTCCTCAGTCATTCCCATTTAAAACACTTAGGTTCATTGAACCAAAGTTCAATTGTGTGTAATTCGTGAAATCACTTCAGTCAATGTATAAACAAGTATCCAGTGATCAGTAGAAAAAAATAAACACAATGCAAGAAATAAATATCGACACTGTCAAGTAGGTAATGGTTTATAAGAATTAATCCATTTCTGAGCATTTATTTACTATTACTAAACAATTAACCTTAGCACTTGTATAACATGCAATATGTATAGTTTGTTCAAAGTTTATAGCACTCAAACATATTTTAAGAATCATACTCATTTATGGGCATTTATATACCTAGGGAAAAATATGCAAAAATGAATGGATGACTTGAATAAACTGAGAAAATTAGGACATTATAATGAAACATTAGAGGAGAGATCATATTAACTATAAGATGGAAATAAATCTAAAGAAAAGAAAGGAAGACTGAAAAGGAGAAGAGTGAAATAGGACAGGACAAATAAAAAGCAAGTATTAAATGAAAATAGCCCAACAAAGGAAAGATACATCACAACTGATCCCTATAAAGTTCTTGGCTATTGTCCTCTCCTGCTGACCACACTGCATTCTATCAGTAATATTTATGTCCTTTATGCCAAAAAGAAGACTTTTGTATTTTTAGCCTTTAAATAACCATTAACAAATCACAAAGACAGATATTTGGCAAAATCAACTTATACTTAATAAACTTGCATGGGATCTTTGACAAGTAATTTTGTTGTTCTCACAATGATTTGATTACTTAATTCATTAAGTATTATATAACATTTTAATCATGTTAAGAGTGCAGAATTTGAATACATAAAATGCATTAACATTTTGGTGTTAATTTTTAATATCTACCAACACAGTGTATATTTCCACTCATGAAGTTAGAGATATCAATTCTCTGGAACACCTTCTATCTCCAGTATCTCTCTGCTCATTTCCTCTGCTCCAGCATTTCCTCTGCTCATCTTTTTGACTAAACTCCTTAATGACAGAGTTTCACTTTTTACCTTAATATCCCTACACCTATCATAAGGCCCTATGCCTTCTAGGGTCTTATTAAACGTTTTTTGGATGGTCAGATGAGTGGATGGACTGATGAATTAGACTTACGCGAGGAAGAGAGAAGGCAACTGGAGCAAGAAGTGTTTCATCCCTAAGCTGTGAATTCCTTGAGAAATGAATCTTTATTATTCATATTTATCATTTTACCAGTTAGTATGGTATCTGGACATGTTAAATCTTCAAATAATGTTTGCAGAATAAATGAGTGCCTGATTTATGTTGGCATTTCACAGAGTATGTGATTCTTTCAGTGTAGCAGTTTGTATCATTAATTAGAAACTTAGTCAATCTTTTCATAAATTACTCTTTTCTGTTCTAACTTTAGTCCCTGTAACTACTTTTCTATGACACTAAAAGAAACACATTTTACAAACTCTGTAAAATATTAGATTCATTATTTCTATAATCATCCCTTATGTTTTATTCATTAATATTTTCTCTGAAATATATTTTATGTATGCTGCAACATCAATATCGTTCACTTTGCTTTCTGTAAATAGTTCATTTTTTCCCTTTTAATTATTTAATGTAAAGAAAATTTAAATTTACTCAACTCAGTCCACATTTTCCTTATGTTTCTTTGCTTTTAGACTTTGAAATTCCTTTCCTTCCAGATGTTTGATACTCAATTTTACTTTTCCTAATTTATCAGTAGCTTATCTTTAGTTTGACTTACCCAGTTGGAATTTATTTTGCTATGAACTGTTAGGCAAAATCTAAACATTTTCTATGTCCCTATGAAAAAGTCCAAATACTATTCATTAAGTATTATTTCTCTCCTCACAAATTTGAGTTGTCTCCTTGAAAATGTCTCCTATTCTTACATAATACCAAGTCTTATTAAAAGTGCAATGTCTATGCCAGATTGTGAATGACTAACAGACAGGGACCACGCCTGTACTGCATGTAATACAATGGAAAAAACTATTGGACACTTAATAAATGCTTTCTGTTAACAAAATTCTCAATTATTTTACCTGCTCTGAGATTTAAATAAAATGAAAATGCACATGTAGTTCTTCTGTAGCATACTAGAAGGCCCTTGAAAGTAAAACATCCGTCTCGCTCATTTTCAGATCCCACGTTTAGTACAGAGCCTGACACAGACACTCAACAAGCATTTGAGGACTAAATTATGGCAAGACTGAAAAAGAATCCCCTGAGAAGAAAGATGGCATAAATGCAAGAAGGTAAAAGTTTTTTCCAAGTAAATAAAAAGGAAAATGGTAGCAGGAAAATTTAACAAGAAACACAAAACTACAAAATACAGATTTAATTAACTGCCTATTCATACCAATTACTATAAAAATACTATTGATTTCCAAACAACTCCCTTTTATAGATTAGATTGGTTCACACCTATAGTAATGACAAAAATTACTCTGGCAAAATACACTTTAATTCTCATTCCTCATTAACTACTACATACTAACTATTCAGTCAAAAATTCTCATCTCTAATATGACTTGAGAATGATTTATTTATAAATGGAAACTTGTGACCCTAATTTTCAAACTCTGAATCCTCATGACTGCATTCAGTGTTTTTAAAAGAATCTTAATTTCAACTTGGTTAATTAAAATATGTGAATCAATGGCCTGAGGAAATTTTCACTAGAAATATGTTAAATTCAGAGAGTCATCAGAGAACGTACATAACTCCCATTACATTGAGTTGTGAAGGATAAAATGTTTTTTTACATTAACCTCAAAATATGGATTTATCAGGAAAACATTCATTTTAAATAACATGTAATTAAATAGCGAATTGCAAAATAAATATATTTTGTTTTTCTTAGCCCAAGATCATTTTTACCATATCACTCCTCTCTACCCCTTTCCATGAAAACAAAACAAAACACAAATCCTGCAACTATTATATCATCTCATGAGGTAAGGCAAGGTCTTAATGATGAATTCAATTTATAATGGCTCTTAAATATGTCTAGGCACCGTATTGTCTTTTCAGTATGCACAACTGGTTGGCAAGTAAATGAAGTAATCATGAAAGGGAAAGAATCCAATCTCCCAATTTTGAAACTGAATTCCATTGACACATAAAATGAGAATTCACAGGAAGGAAAGTTTTATTAAGAAGGCTAAGTGACTTATTAGCCGGAGGAGGAAGAAACACGTGATGATGGTTCTTGACAATGACTGTAGATTTGCCTTAGTTAAGCAGAAAGTGGTATTTTCTTAGGGAAGATCACCTCAGATTGCTACAAAGGCTTTCAAAATTTAATAGCCCTATAGCCTTTCAGTCTTCTGGCTGAGATCAGAGGTAGTAACAATGCTCACCCACTACCCAGGTCTACTGATTCAAGTTGGCAGGCAGAGCAAGGCAAACAGTAAGAGATAACTAACATTCACCCAGATAAGTATTAACCCTGTTTGGCATATTTTGAAATTTAGTTTTGAAGTTTTTAAGAAACACAGGGAAAATCACATTGCTAACTAGAGAGGTGTTGGCGGTTTGAACACAAGTTTCTCTAATTCCAAAGACTATGCCCTTTACACTGAATCATATTCATGATTCTGTCAGAAAAATCTATACAGTCCTAGGTAAAAAAAATTAAAGGACATTGAAACCTAGGTGATATTTTCATCTCTCCTATCTATCGAAGGTAGTTATGTAGGGAAATAAACACAAATATGGAAAGGGAATAGCTAATTACATAGATGGGTTTTATAAGAGCAACATCTGGTTCTGAACACTTGGAATGTGAGCTGCAACTTATGCCTAGTGATATAGACTGGGAATATTATGGCTGGCAAGGAACAAGGATTTTGTCCTCAAGCTTAATGAAATAATAAATACAGTAAAGCAAAAAAACAAAGGAAATTTAAAACGAGAAATATTAATGGAATTTTGTGATCCCTCCCTCTTTGCTGATACTCACAAACTCCCCCTCTAAACACACACACACACACACACACACACACACACACACACACTCACGCTCACACTGGTACTCTGTGGACAAGTCTGGTTTCCAGGGCCTTCTTTCCTCAATCACCAGAGCAACCGCTGTGTACTTATTTGTTAAATAAACACTTTCTGAATGAATGGAAACAAATGATAGAGAAAGTGAAACTATTCGATTCCTATTTAGTTCTATCAAAGAGGATGATCTTCAAACTGGAAAAGGTATAATAAACATGATTAAGAGCTAACTGAAGGCTAAAATAGATGGAGAGACAATAAGAGGACCTGGCTGTCGTACACAAATGATTTCAAACCCTCAGTCCCAGACAAATTCTACTTAGAATTTTCTCATGAACTACAGATATGATCACTGAGTGTGCCAGAAGATTTAGACTAGAAAATAAATCCTGATTCTCGAACAGAGTAGAGAATAAAAACTACAGAAAATGAAGACAGTAATGCAATCACCAGCAATCTTTTAGAATACATCTTATAAAAATTATTTAATAAATGATTTGTGAGCTCTTATAAAAAGAGGCACTAATCACACAGAGCTATCATGAGTTCATTAAGAGGCCATGTCAGATTTTAATTTTCTTTTTTACTAAAATTACTAACCTGACAAATTGTAGATACACCAAAGTTATTAACAGTAACGTCAACACTCATTGAATACATACTTTACGAATGCTAAGCATTGAATATTGTCTTATTTACTCCTCACAGTAACCCTATGATGAAAGCTATTATTATTGCCATTTTCAGGATGAGGAAACAGTCATGCAGAGATAAAGCAACCTACTCAAGGTCATGGAGTTATTCAATTATGGGCATATGATTCAAAAACAGAACACTCTACTTCTAGAGGCTATGTTGTTATAAGAATTATGTATTTTACTTATAAGATCTTCAGAAAAAAAGCTAATCAAAACTTTAATGGAGTCCTTGTGAAAAGATGGAAAAGAGTGTGCGGCACATAGTTTTAAAGATGGCTGAACATTTGCCCAACATTCTGAGATTGTTACCAATGCGGATTAAATGTTTCTAGTATCATACCTTGTGATTCTATATTTGACTCAAACTATTTACAATACTGTTTTCAGTGAACTGGGTGACAAAATAATAGGCTTATAAATAATACATCTGCAGATAGTGCAAATCTTGGTGTTATCTCTCATCTTGAGAAGAAAGAATAATTTAAAAGGAGTAGAAAGATTTTAAGGAAGAGCTTATATTTATACGTTGAAATGTAAAATAAATAAATGTAAGGTCTTACCTTAAGATACAAAAATCAATTTTGAAAATATAGAATGAAAAACAATAACTTATCATATTTAAACTATCAAATTGATAGGCACTGCAAATTAGAGCATTGCTGGAAGGCACTTGGGAACTTTTTATAAAAGATTTGAAACTACCGCTTGTCTTTTTACACATAAATCGTATTTGTGTAAGTTGTTCATAAGAATAAAGTAATTGAGACTGTATGAAAACATTAAACATTCAGCTGATTTATTTCAAATTCCTGAAAATAGAAACAACCAAAATGTCCAACAAAAAAGGAAGAGTTAAAACAAATTATAAAACTCAATCAATGATGGAGCCATTACACAGTGGAATACTCTTTTGTCATTTAAAATGCCCCTAGAAACAAATGCTTGACAAAGAAAGTTGTTCAAAACGCACTTCAATGAAGGAATTATAAACAGCAATGCAAAATAGGATTTTGTTTTTGTGGGGGGAAAAAAAAAAGGAAAGAAAGGGTGGGAGAAAGTAAGAGGAGAAAGGAGGATAGAAAGACTGAAAGGAAAAGGAAAAGAAAGATGGAAAGTCAATCCTCTAATAAACTTTGTTTTTATTGTGATTCATTTTTATGAATACATTGTACATCTTGGTCCACTGCACACATGCATATATAAAAGTACTTCATATATTTACATGGAACAATACTTACTCTTTCTGTATACAATGTTAGACAATGATGTCCACTTTACACTATCCTGTTTCTTTTTTTTTTTAAATGCCAGTTATAACTCACTAAATTGACTTCACAGCTAATGGGTATCATCCTACAGTTTGAAAACACTGATCTAGAGGATGCTGCAAGGACATACAATAAAGTATTAAAAGAGACTGCAACGGTGCAATTTGGAATTTCCTTTTTACTTTTCTATTTTTTTTATTTTTCTATAGTGCACAAATGAGAACTATTTTATGTCAGAAATAAAAAGTACAGTAATTGTAGAGTTAATAATTAGTAGCACTTCATATGAAAAATATCTAGGCACTCAAACTCAAAACGAGACAACAAATGTGCCGTAGGTGCCAAAAGAACTAATGTGTTCTTAGCATTAAAACGTACACATATGCATGAACAATCTGAAACAAGACTGGTAAGAGCTCTACCACCATTTGTATTTTCAGATCCTGTCTGGTAGGTTGTGTTCACTTCTGTGTGCATACCACACTTCCATGAAGAATGTCCAGAAGAGAAACAGGCTGTTAAAGTTTTGAAATACATCCTGTCTCATGTGTGAGTATACCTAGAAATAGAAATGCTGTATTCAAGTGTACATGTAGCGATAATTTCCATAAATATTACCAAATTGTTCTCCACAATCTATATGGTAATACAATGAAAAACAATCTATATATTTATCTAACTTAACATTCACTTGGATTTGTCAAAATCAACCATTGCATTTATCTAACTCACATTAATGCATTAAAATCCTGGAGCAATGGCCTGTTATATAAGATAAAGTCTATCAAATGAAAACATAACTGCAACAATTTTATTCATTTTCAAAAATTGTTTGAAGATTATAAACTAACCTACCACTAAAGCTAATAAGGTCTAAATAAATAAAATAATAAAGGTTAAAACCAAGAAATATTGTAGCTCAAAAATATGAGGTTTTTCTGGAATTCCTTATTTTCCTAGCAATACATATACCAGCTTCCTAATTTCTAAATTAGCCTTTGAACCTCTAGTGATTATTTTTAAATTTATTTCTTACTCAACTTTGCATTCCCAATCACTTTTACTTCTTTTTAAACAGATGATGGAGAAAGAAAGTAAATTTGAAAACCTGACTACAAACAGAAAAAATAGGAAGATAATCATCAGACAATAGCATTAAATTTAGGATTCGCACAAAAAAGACTTCAGCTATGTCTACAAATCAGGTATTCTTAACCTAATGGCTTTCTCCCCCTAGATTTCTGTAATTATTTCTTTTTTGTGCATGTGACTCTATTTTATTTATTGTTTTAATTAAAGTTTACTGGAGTGACAATTGTTACATAGATTATGACAAAGTTACACAGATTTCAGGTGTACAATTCTGTAATACATTATCTGTATCTCACATTGTGTGTTCACCACCCAGAGTCATGACCCAGCAATCCTTCTCCTGGGTATCTACCCAAAAAACCCGAAAACATTTCTTTTCGTGTGTTCCAATGTTCATTGCAGCTTTACTTACAGTGGCCAAGATATGGAAACCAAAATGTCCTTCGATAGATGAATGGATAAAGAAGTTGTGGTATATATACACAATGGAATACTATTCGGCGGTAAGAAAAGATGAAATAGGACCATTTGTGACAACATAGATGGATCTTGAGATTATAATGATAAGTGAAATAAATCAGACAGAAAAAGTAGAGAACCATATAATTTCACTGATATGTGGTATATAAACCTGAAAACAACAAAAGAACAAGACAAATGAAAGAAAACTCATAGACATAAACAATAGTTTAGGGGTTACCAGAGGGAAGGGGGCGGGGGGCTCTAGAAGAGGGTAAATGGGGTCTAATATATAACTATTTCTTAAAACAAAGAATGTATGGAAAATCCTATCAGCTTATCTAACCACCCTTCAATTTGACTCCTAGTCTTCCTGTCAAGCTTGGCCATAAAGGTATTTCTCACGTAGTTGATACTTTCATTATTCTTTGATCCTTTTCCTTCAATGTTCCAACAGTTATTGTTTCCAGCATGTGGAAGGCTTTTTACATCATAGGACAAAAGCATACAGAGTAAGTTGAGAACCTTAAACAGTCCTGCTGGTTCTTCCTCACAGGAGATAATGTGCTGTAATGCAGATTTTGCTTGACTCTCTGCAGGATCTCACAAAATCTGCAAATCCCTCCCTAAAAACCCAGCAAGAAAACTGTATTTTCCTGTCTCCTCTATACAATGGTTTGTTTTAGATAACATTCTTCTAAAGGGGATTCGCTATGCCCAAGTTATCAGAGGCTAAGCAATTACTTTTACATTAAAACTCTGTATGGTCCCATGGCTAATTAAAACCCAGACATATAGACTGTTCACAAGTAACTTTGTAATGATGTGACAGAATGCTGACAACGAAACAAATGGGATTACTGAATTACCATTTTCATAAACCAGCGTCTACCAGCCCCTCTATATTATAAATCAATCAATCAATTAAAAGGAAAACAAAAACTTAACTTTGTAGATCCTCCGCTATTTTAACTCTGTGATATGAAATTGCTTATTTTAGCTAACTTCTCTGTGTGTTTTTTAAACTGTCCTTTCACCTTTTCTTACTTTCACTTCAAGAATGTGCTGTGAGAGTTATCTCCTAACCCAAAAGATGCATATCCTTACACCCTCTACCAACACCGACTTAATTCTCTAAATTACCTCAGACTTGGCAATTTTGAATCCAGATCTATCTTTACTTTTCAGAGTATCAGGCATTTTACATGGAGAGATATACAATATTGAAGATTTTTCCATTTCATCTTAGCAACTTTTCTTTGGTTTTCAAGTACTTCCATACGTTAACTCCTAAAAATTATTTTTTAAATAGTCCATAGTATTCTCAATAAATGTTTGTTAAATATTTTGAGAATTACTCTATTATTAAATTAATCAAAAAATCATAGAAGAAATTTTAATTCTGATTTTAGTAGATTTGTGAAAAAAAAATGGTTATATATTCTGATTTGATTTCCATTTGGAAAAACAGTGGATGAATCATTTTATTCAATTATTCATTAAAGCTGTACTTGTGTAGAGTTCTGAAGGACTTTGCAGCAACACAGGATAAATGTTCTAATAATAACCATTCCATTATGGAAATAAGGAATAACAGTTAAGATGAAATACTTAAAGAAAAATTTTTAAAAACAAAAATCAGGATTCTTCTATGGGGAAATTAATATTTTTCTAATGCCTTTCATGTAAAACAATGGTATTAAGTGAATAGAACACCAAAAATATTATATTTTTATATATTTGCAATATATAAAATATTTGCATATATTTTCAAATAAAAATCTGGGGAAGAATAAATCTGGGGAAGAATAAATATATTGTTATATGACAAATTTCTGAAACAGTCTAAGTAGAATACCACATAGAAAACACAACTTATTATTTTAACTTTCAATTATTCTTTTAATGAGATGTGAAATTCATAGCACATAATGACAGATAAGCTATTATATTTATTCTTTAAAGTAATTTTAACATATAGATATTAGAACAATAAACTCATACATACACAAATGCATGCACACACATACAGAGCATTTTCTTAGACTTCTTGAAAGTATATAAGGGAACTGTGATTTAGAAAGCCTAATACAATCAAAAAGCATCTTGTTAAATAAAAATGTAGACCTTTTATACATTTATAATAATATTTTGTGACTATTTCCAGAAATAATTTCAACATTTAATTAAATTTTATTTCACAGACCTATTTTCAGAATAAATTACCACAATGTTTGAGCAAAGGAATGTTTAAGAAAGTTTCCCAAAGAAATATATATTCATTTGAATAGCAATCTACTTTTGTACAAAATAGCAGTATTTTTCCAATATGAATAAAAAGATTTTAAACCACGAGAAAATCCACATAGCCTTATCAAGAAATCTCAAAACCAAGTATATCATTCAGTAATCTTGTTCACACTATCCATTTCTTTCCTGCGAAATGATAAAATTTATTGAAACGAATAATTATTAAATTCAGATATGACCCAAATAGCCAACAGAATGTTTATAATATTGACAAACTGTGTAGTACTCTTAAGATCAATGAAAAATAAATTCTATATTTAAAAAATCAATAATTCATGCACCCATCTTATTAATGTTGGCATAAAACTTCATTTTTGCATACAACTACAGTAAATGCTTGATACTAGCAAAAATTTTTGTACTGTACAATGAATGAATAGTATTTCCTTCCCTTCATCCTATTTAGCATCTTTGCACATATTCTCTCAAAGTACATTTAGCTCTCAAGCTGCGTAAGGACCTCCTGTTGAGGTTCATAGTCACTTAATGAGAGGAGCCATATATACTTTGTACAACTGCAATACATCCAACCCAACTAAGCTAAAGCTATCATACCAGTAGTGGAGAACAAGGAGTTTTTCAGATTACTAAAAACACGGAGGGAAAATTTCCAGGAATTAGCCAGCATGTAATTGAGAGAATGGAAGGAAGAAAGGAAAATCTAATCAAAAAGATTTTCAATAAGCTTACTCAATTGAAAAGGAAAGCCTCAACAAAACAAACCTGCATTAATTTAAAGATTTAATATTTATACAAGCAAGTTAATGTCCAACAACAGAGAAATAGTTAGGTTTATTATGGCTAAATGAGATGATACCATGCAGTTATCAATAATTACATTTATAAAGTTTAAAATATTTAAAACATTCTATATATAATATGTTGAAAAAGCAAAATGTTCACATTTCTGGTATGATCTCAACAATGTAAGGAAAAAAATAAATAGAAAAAATCAGAAGAAAAAAATGCTAAGATTTTCAAGGGTGTTTCTGGGTAGTAAATTTGTCTATTTCTTCATATATTTCTAGACTTTCTGAATGTTCTGCAATGACTCTATTACTTTGATTAGAAAAAAGAAAGTTTATAAAGTGTTTGTGTTTTTCAAAAAATATATTCCCTGAAAGTCAGTTTGAAATAAATGTAATAAATGAGAGTAATACTGTGTTTTTAAACAGCTGTGCTTTCCTATCAGGAAACAACAGAATAAGTAAACAAGTCTTAAATACATGATCTATATTACTTGGATCTTTCCACCCACACTTTTTCAGATAGGAATAAATGCTAAATGTTTCCATTTTACCCACACTGCTTTTATTCATGAACAAAAATGCTAACCAAACACAAAATTGATCTTCGAATTCTTTCTCTTCCTGATCCAAGAGGAAAACACACTTAGGACTTGGAGAAGAAAAAATCGAAACAGTTCTTAGTATGTTTTATTCTATATTTGAATCCAGATACCATGACTCTTAATGTATTCAAGCATATCCTCTTATTTGTTGGGGATTATTTACGGGTGTTACTGGGGGAGGGGGCGTTTTTGCTTTTGTTTTTTTCATTTTGTTTTAGTAGCATGAATATATGTTCCTAAAGTCAAAACATCGGTAAAGCAGGTATCGCTTTTAATCTTAGTAATGTTGCCAGTATCCCATTAACGTGTTAAGGCAACTTTCCATAAAATTAAGTAATTTTTTCACATCACTTCATAATTACAGAGCACATACAATTTGATATGCAGGTGGTTTTGAAAACATGAATGGCAAAGATTGCTGTCATTAAGAACTCTAATATCACTTTGTAAAGCTTCAGTTGAATCCTATTTCAAAGTGAGAAACTGTATCCAAGTGAAAAAACTACCCTTGAAGCTTACAATGGTACACTTTATTTGAGAATCCCACAGTGTTTCAAAAATCAGCATACTGATTCCCATTTTGAGGGTGAAGCACTCAGCGATTCTATAATTGAGCGAAGATTACCGAATGAAATCAGTATCCTTGTAGACACCCAGAATTCCAAAGCATTCTTCTAAGTCATGTCCACTGCATGATCTTCGCATGCTAGCTTTATTAACACTGGCCCTGAGAAGGCCAACTAAAGAAACAGTAAGCCTTTATTTTCATTTTCCTCACTTCCCCACTATCCTCAAACCTGACATCTCCACCATTTTAAAACATAGCAGTCTTTGTATTTTTCTCATCCAAGGCATCAATGTCTGGACCCTCAATATTAACAGGCCTCATCTGGTTCTCGTCTCTCTAAACAGTACTACTGATTCTGAGTGAGTCTTTTGGACTTCCTGTGCCCATAAATTAAAAACAAGCAAAAAATACATGAGAGCACTGATATTGGGTTACCAAATTTTTATTTTGTCAATAAATTTATTCAAGAGTGTAAAACAGATATAATTACAGAATAAAAGAGAGTGGAACAACTCACTCATAATCTTTATTTTCTCATTTTGTCAAAGACCAGTGGAAATTTCCTGAAGACATTGGGAAACATTCCTATAGACCACCCCTTCCCTCCAACCCACCTCCCCCATCTCTCCTACCCATTCCCTCTGGTTTTCCTCTGCCCTGGAAGAATGCTGGCTTGATACTCGGACCACCTGTGTAGCCCCAAGAAACATAACAGAGGCTTGAAGAAAATATTAACTAAACTAGGAAGCAATCCTGAGTAGTTTAATAATTCCATCAGAATAATGTGAAATAACACATATTCACTGAAAGTGCATCTGCACATTTTAATGAAGAAAAAGGAGGGGTAAGGCCTTTACTTGTAAGAAAGCTGTGTTTTTTTGTTTGTTTGTTTTTTAACACCAGTAAATGGATTTGGAAAGCAGCATAGTCCTGGATTGTGAGCCACTACACTAATTTCTAGTCATTGTTTGGTCTCATTTGAGTCAGACCTATGTGAGTCTGAGTAGGTAATTGAATACCACTTTATAAATGAAAAGGGCTAAACTAGATTATCTCTTAAACTAACTTATACCTCTAAGAACATAAGAATAATGTCCTCTAGAGAATAATATAATTAGTCAATTGTAAAATAGTGTTGATTTTTGTATGCCAACACTTGTTCTATTTTTTATTTTTTTTTAGTTTTAATTTATCAGTTGTTTCCAAGAACGATGTGATGTGGCTTCTAACAGAGGACACATAAAATTTAAATGTTATAACAAAAAGCTGATATTCTGAAAATATTACATTTTTCTTCAAGTTTAACCAACCTTAATTTTCACACTCACGTGTTCAGTATCAACAAAATAAGGATCAAAGAGCAAGCTGAAAAGAGCAGACATAATAAACTTTTGAAAAAGCAAATCTTACATATGTTGTTATAAGCTATTGCTATCTAATAACATCAGTATCTAACCATCATTTCTCTACTTATATAATAAAATAGAAATCAGGGTCTCAGATAAAACCATAGTGTTGAGAATTAAAACACACGCGCGCGCGCGCACACACACACACACACACACACACAACGATCTCTTACTTTCATTATTGCTCTCTTTCTTTTTTAGTAATTGTTTTATTTTATCACTCTAATTATGACTTAAGGTCTATGAAGGGCAAATCAGGGCATTCTTTGTTCCTCTCAGCAAAGAACAGCTCTCAGTGTTTACTGAATTTAACTGACCTGAACTAAATTCTACACCCAAATGCTCTCCAGTTACCTGTTATCACTATAAAAATCCCTGACTTCTTAGATCTGTCCACAAACCATGTTTGTCCCAATATGTGTTTTGGGAAAAAACATGGCTAAGCTGATTTAATCTTTCCAGTTCTCTACTTTGCCCCATGCCATCCCTACTGTGCACTGGAACCAAGTGCCACAAATTGTCCCAGAAATTGAACATGAGCCCAGGAGGTGGCATTCTTGAGACCTACATGTGACCCATTTACAATTAAGTTCAACTCCAATTCTCTTACTGATCATCACTCATTCTTTGCTGCTTAGCTCCACCTGCTTAACATACCTCTTGAACATATTTTATACTCTCAAGCTTCGTGTTTCTTTACTCAACATGTCCTCCTTACCTACATACTCCAAGTGTCCTTGGGCTATCTGGAAACAAACTTCCCTTGTATGAACACAGGAGTCATCATCATCTCATTCCTGCCCTGTTTACCCACCCATTTGTCCACCACCCCCAACACACACACACACACACACACACACACACACACACACACACACACAGTGTGTGCGATCTCCTCCTCTGTAAGCTTGCAAAAGTTGCAAAACCTGGCCTTAATGGCTATTCTCAGATGTTTTCAGGAAAAAGAAATCCTCAATCCTTATCTATTAATCCATTTTCCCTTAAAGCATACTTTGCTTTAAGCTGCTTTGCTTAAGCAACAAAAGGCAGTGAAATGATATTAATAATATGAAGTTGTATCTTCAACCACTAATCCAACCTGACGTTAGCCTAAGCCACCTGTGTGTGCCTGGCAAGGCAAAGTGTAGAGTACATTTATTAGATTACAATGTATTTGGGGGAGCACATTTTTACATGGGGGGTCAAGGTAGAATTTGAGAGCCGCTTTGGCTGGAGTTGCTATTATAGCATATCACAGAGAACTTAGATTTTTGTCATGAAGATCGATTCATTTAACCAGTTTAACAAGCACACTCTGGGCACTTGTGCCCATGTTGCAAATGGAACATGAGGGTAGGGGTAACAAAGATACATTGAAAACTGGCTAATAAAGGTAGTCACATATACAAGAAAATACAGAACCACAATGGATGGAGTGTGTCCAGCTCTGGTGTCAGGGGGAAATTTTGAAAAAGATATTATTTTTAACTGGTCTTGTGGGACATATAGGCATCTTCCATTCGAAGAAGGGTCATTTGGAGAACTGTCTCAAGTGTGCAAAGATGAGAGGATAAAAGAATTATATTCAGGTTTGGGGTGGGGGATTCTATCAAAAAGTATGTTTAGGAGATGAGAAGGAAGTATCTAACAGAGGCCAGATAATGATGGGCCTTGTTTCGTGCACTAAGAAATGCAGTTTCATCCAAAAGGTAGTGAGGAGCCACCAGAGTTTAAGCAGAGTGACAGTATTAGATGATCAGATATCAGACAGATGTTGGTGAATGGTGACCTATAACATCTACTCAGTCTTTCACCCACAAGGAAACCCCGTCACTAACCGCAACGAAGACTTTCCTTTGGGAAAGAAAAGCCCCTTCCTTGGACCTTGACAAAGAACAGAGAATGAAATGGTTTCATCCTTGCCCATATTGACCTCACCAAGTCCCCTCCCCAAGACTGGAAAATGAGAGAATGTTGAAAAGGGAAGGGGAAAGAGAGGGGAATGACATTTATTAAATATTAGGAGCCGGCCAACGTATCATGTGCTTCATGTACACTATGATTAGATATAACTTCAAAATAATCTTCTGAGGTTGGTAAAATCATTCCTATTTTAGAGAGAACAGAGGGCAACCAAGTTGTCAAGAATCACAGAGTGATGGAAGACCGAGATAAAAAACTGTGATTTAAACCCAGACTCGACCAACTCCAAAGATACTCATGCATGTTGGACAGTTTCCCCACACGCCACCTCACCTTATTCTTACAGTGACCCTTGTGTAGTGGACAAAATAAGAAAGGGAGTGATCTTCATGTAGTTGTTGTAGACATTAACACCTCTAAAATCAAATGTGGTACAATGTCATTTAACAGTGATTTTGCTAATATTTTTTCCTCCAAATCTGGGTTCCGCAGGAAGATATAAGGCTGCTTGGGTACAAGACTCCTCTTTCTATTTGCTTCCCCATTTTCTCTTTTAAGTTTTTTTCTGGGCCATTTTACATACGTATAAGGATTATTCAGAGATGGATGAAACCACATGATGTCATCTGGTCCCTATTTTCAGGTATATGAATGTCTAATATTCTAAAACAAGTTTTTGAGGGCAACTGGAGATTGAGCCTTCAAAAGTTTCTTTCACAGATAACGTTATCTGTTATAATTTTTAACTATTTAAGCTTTCCTGCAGTGTAATAAAATTTCATCTTTATCTTACGTGGCCCAAAGTAAAAAATGGTCTAAGAATTTTACAAAAAACATTTCAAAAATTAGATAGAAGTGACTAATTCCTTTATGAGGTTAAATGTCTCTGATTCTTTTAATATCTCTTTTGCCAAATGTTGTAAGAGGGATCTCTGCTGTGACAGAACAGTTCTCTATCTTGATTGTGGTGGTAATTGTATGATTCTACATGAAATAAAATGCACAGACCTATACATACAAATTGTACCAATGCGCATTTCCTGGTTTTGATATAGTTCTTTTGTTATGTAAGATATTACCAACGGGAAAAACTAGGTAAAGGAATCGCAGGACCTCTCAGTAGTATTTTTGCAAATTCCTGTATATCTACAGTTTCAAAAAAAAAAGTAAAAAAGGAGGGGAATCATCTTATAGAAATCATAATATCTCAATGCCAGGAGTATAGGAGAAAAATAGAAAAGAGTAAAGAGGAACATTATTCCTGCAAACCTAAGATCAGTGTGGATAAATACCAGGAAAGCAACTAAACCAAAGCAGGTGGATAACAGTAACAATCTGAATATTTGATGGTTAAAAAGTAAGCTTAATGGGACTAAAAATACTGCGAATGTCACAACCAAACTGCCTATCTGCATCAACTTATGTCCTTTCCTAAGGTCTGAAAATATATTCTATGGACCTACCAAAAAGGAGAAATTATTTTGAAGTCTCAACTTTTATTTTAAAAATAATTTATTTTGCATTGCATGCCATATTCACATTCATTTGTTTTTAAACATTTAATTTACCAATTAAATTACTTAATTACTTTCCCCCAAAAAAGAACTTTGTAATAAATTTGACATTCCAAGAAGATGGCCATGTTTATCGGTGGAGATCACCGATCACCCCGCTGGAGATCACCATCTTATTTTCCAGCTCCAAGGTGGTGACTGACAAATCATTTAGGCGGCCCTATTCTGAGGTAACCACTAGAATCTTGGTGACTAGACTACCTTTGCAGAAATTCTTAGAAGAGGGATAACTTCTAGCACTATGATTTCAGCTATGACTTATCAGAACAGGGCTTATCCGAGGAACTATGTACCTCCGCAAACAGAACCTCCCTGAGAAACATCACTCACACACCGACTCATCTCAACACAAGTCGAAGCATTTTCACAAAGGTATACACACAAGGGTATGCTTCCTGCATAATTAGCAGCCATTTTGCTTGGAAATACCTTGTTCTTATTTTGAAAGTTTTCTGGGAATTTAGCAAACTTAAATTTAGGGAAATGGTCCAAGACTATATGGGTTCTCCAGTCATTCCCAATCAGATTCACATCACTTGAGAAGGTCGGATAAAGGATGCTTTATTACCTAAATGTAATTAAAAATTTCAAGTTGACTTCTATGATGAGCATTTCAAAACAATGTTGCTATGCACCAGAAGATGTTTCTTTGATTTGAGTACACTCTTATAGAGTTTGAAGCTTAGAGGTGAATACGTTTCAGAGTTGGTTCAAGAAACCTAAATGGTTCCCTCAGGGAACTAAATAGGATAGAATTGCTTCTTAGAACTACTAGATGCCTCAAGAAGTTGTTAAGTTATGGAGTAGGGTATTAAATTAAAAATGAAAAAAAAACAAAACAAAACTATTTATAGAGATTGTGATTTGCTTAAAAGTGCTTCTGCTTTGTATTTTTTTCCAGTTTCTAAAGATAAGGAGTACATTTAGGAATGCATTATTGGAAGTTATTTTATCACCAATGATAACTGGACTCGGTGCATAGGAATAAGAGGGTACAGACTATGCAGACTTGCAAATTTACCAATAGGTAAGGCTTGAACAATAAATAAACCCGTAAAGCTGACGAAGTTCATGAGTAATTTTGCATGACAAGGTTGTAAAAAAGCAAAAAGCTATCTGTAACATAGAAAATACTCATATGTTGTATTCTATACAATGAAAATATGTCAAAAATACAGAATTTTCATTACCTGCTTGTAAAGGACTCATAGCTCTTCTGAAGTTTTTCATGACTGAGTATCTAAAAAATATCTGTAATATATTCCTACCAAATCATACTTTGGTAATTAGAACCATTAAAACCTAACTTTTTAAAAACTGAAACCACATTTATAAACAAGTAGTTAGGGAAAAATCATGCTGAACTCAAAATACTAGGTTTCTATACAAGATAAATCACCTTTCTGATCTGAACCACTCAGATCAAAATGTCAAAACAATTAAATTACAGTTTTGTCTCACATCAATAGCCCATGCAACAGTGCAAAACACACAACCCTGATTTCAGGCATACTGCTTTTAACTGGCAAACAAATTGAGCAATGAATCAAATTTTGCTAAAGAAAATATGGCACACAATGCCACACGACAGAAGTCAAGGAATTCATCAAGACTCACTTCCCACATAACTATGTTTTTGAATGAGGGGTAAAAATGTTATCTATTCCCTCGTACCAATACAAAAACACACAAATATAAGGATAGATGTGTAACCCTACACATCAAATATAACTACAAATCACATCGATTTTATAGTTATATCATATGTACAGGCTTATATTTATGGATATATATATATACATATATATATATATATATATATATATATATATATATGTACACGTGTTTGTGTGTGTATAGAGAGTAAAACGGGGAGCTTAATTTGTCTTAACAAACCTGGTTCTTTCGTGTTGTAAACTCGTATCTATTTTTTTGAATGTACCATGCAAAAATTGACACAATCATATTTTTGAGATACAGGAAGTCCTAAAATTATCTCAAGCTACCTTCTCATTTTGCAGTAAAAACACTGAAGGCCAAAGTACACCTGGGCACAAAAGCTAGCTGGGACAGTGCTGGGACTAAAACTCTGGGACCTTACCTCCTAAACGCCTGCATCAATCATGTCACATACTAGAATGGACTCCTAAAAACTGATATTGTCGGAAGAAACAATATCTAGACTCCAATTGTTATACCATTGTATATTTACTTACTTTTTAAGTAAAGTGTTCTGCTTTCAAAGATCCACTAAAGCTTCACGAGAAAACGATGATGTACTACAGTTTTCTGTCTGGGCACATTTGAATGTCATGCACTATTCAACTGCAACGTACATTCAAGATTAGTCAGCATCTTTAAGCCTTTACATCTGTACTCACAATATAGAACTTAAGTGCAAATCAATGATCTATAAATTAATTATCATTCTCTGGTTAAAATTCTTTATATATCTGTTCTACGTACCTAAAGAAAATGTAGCATTGTAGTTAAGGATATGGATGCTGAAACAAGACTCTGCCGCTCCACCACTTACTTACTATGTAACCCTGGGCAAGTTACTTAACCACCTTATGTCTGAGGTTCAACTGTAGAAATAAGAGAGCCTTCCTGACAGGGTTTGGGGCCAGATGAAATGAATTAGCACATACAAACCAAAATAACAGTGCTGGCTCTTAGTGAATGTTCAAAAAAAAATGACCTATTATTACTAATTTTTAGTCAGCTATTTAATAGATTAACATATATGAGCTACAGCAATCTCAGGGATCATGTAGAAAAGGGTTTGGCAAGCATTTCATAAGGGGCCAGACAATAAATATTTCCGGCTTCTCTCGCCATATCATCTCTGTCTCAACCACTCAACTCTATAATCTATGACAAATGCACACACAGACAATAAACTGATGGACGTAGTTGTGTTTCAGTAAATCTTTAATTTAAAAAGAGGTGGTGGGCTGGATTTGGCCTGAGGCCTAAAGCTTGCAGCTCCTTGATGTAGGCAGAGTAGCTACCATTCTACAGAGAAAGGAAGACTAGAGAACAAGTGAGCAAAAGAAAGGTACCTAGCAAGTCCAACAGGTACAGAACTAGAACCAAGAACTCTACAAGTCACCTTCATGTTCTTTTCACCTATCTATATAAGAGAGGCTCTGTGAAGTCTTCTTATCCTTCTCTACAAACAGAAACAAACTCTTCTTTCTGTATTCTTCCACAACAGGCAAAATTAGCAGAAAATTGATAGATTTTGAAGGGTAATGAGTACACTGGAGTTCATTATACTATTCCCTCTACTTTTTAGTATTTCATAATTCCCATATTTTTTTAAATGCTCAAAGCACTCAGTACTACTTATAAGATGTTGACAATTCTCTCAGAATATCTATGTACACTCTTTTCTCTCTTCTCTACTAGAGACAGTATTTTGAGGGATCATGTCACTTCCATCTTGGTATCACCATCCCCTGCCAAGATCTCAGACAGAAACATGTTTTATAATTAGGATTCAATAAACAAATGGTCCCTAAAAACTGAAAGTCATCCCAAACAATGTATGATTTCCAACTCCAACATTCTCTCCATCTTGTCAAATTGCTTGATATCCATCAGCAATGTTGTCAAAAATACTATCTTTCTCCTACACCCAATCTGTTGCCAATCCAGTATTCATTACATTTTTCAAAATGCAACCTGGAATTTATTCCTAGCTAGCATCTCTTTTCAGAGGTACTAGACTTCTGGTATTGCCTCTCCATAAGTAGATTCACCACCAGCAACAACACTGTTCTCCATAAGATCACTTAGTCTTAAAAAGTAAAGTGTCTCTTTGATATGATAGTAATATTCTTAGAACTTCACTGTAGTTATACAACAGCACTGGAGTTAAGATTCAATGTTCTTACCCTGCTCATCACAGCCTTTCTCAGATTTCATGATATGATCCTGCTTATTTCTTCCTTTGCCTCTAGCTAACTTTTATTTTATAATCTCAACTTTCTTTCCAAGGCTTCTCCTAAGCAGAACTCAAGGGTAGAAACCCCTCCTTTACTTTCCTAACAAAACACTAAGTTCTTTGCTTCAAGAAATTCTCAAAATCTTAAAGTACTTTCTCATCAAAAATATCCCTGATCAAATTTGGAAAAAAAAAAAAAAATTTCCACACTATTTGCCACCTATCATGAGAAAAATGATTCAAAGAGAACATCCACACTCCCATCCTGCCTGTGTCCACACCCTCTTCCTTCTCTCCTATCACTACAAATAGCCCATAATCCTAGCAACAGATAACATCTCCTATAGTGTCCTAAGGTCCTTAAGAACACTGCTCCCCTCTCCTACCTCATCAGTTTTGCATCTCTATGGACTCTTTCTCATTAGCGTAACAATGTACCATTGTTTTGTATCTTTAAAACACTTTGTATCAAATACCCTCCAACTAATGATCCATTTCTCTCCTTTCCTTTTCAATAAAATTCAAGGGATGGAGATATATATATATATATATATATATATATATATATATATAACCATCCTCTTCAATTTCTCTTCTTGTCAAATATTCCAAATAAGCTTTCGCCACCCACCACTCCATGGAAACTGCTACCATCAGGTCATTCACTGAGAATTGATTTAGTAAATCAATTAAAACAGTGGACCAGTCCCCTCCTTCTTCAAACACTTCCTTCATTTGGCGTCTAGGATTCCACACTCCCCTGCTCTTCTTACCTAGCGTACAGCTCTTTTTCAGAATCCATTGCAGGTTGCTCCTTATAATGTTGGAATGTCCCAAGGCTCGGTCCTTGGTCCACTTCAGTTTTTTAACATCACACACTTTTAATGAATTTATTCAACTCTGCTTTTAAAACAAGTTATATGCCGAAGACTCCTAAATGTATATTGTTAGCCTAGCCTTCAGACTGCATAATGGACATCCCTTCTTAGATATTTAAAATTCATGTAACCCTTAATATGTCCAAATCGAAATTTTTAATCCTCACCACCTGGAAAGCTGTTGCCCCAAATATCCCATGTCTCCCTCCCTCACCTGCTTCAAGTCACCTTCTCTTGTTTTCCCTTATAATCCTATTTTAAATTGCTAAACACACACACACACAAACCCTTTCTTGCTTTTTGTTATCTCCACAGCACTCAATACCGTATCAACTTATATTTCTCTCTTTACTATAATGTCCCCCTCCTTTAGAATGTACATTCCAAGAAGGCAGTGCCAAGAACAATGCTCAATAAATCTTTGTTGACTAAATGAATATTGAGCTCTCAACTTGAACCTAATAATGCTTTACGTATGCAATAAATTGTATCATTTCACTCTTCTTGGTCCTGTAAGTCTACAATACTCTTGGCATGGTCCCAGGAATACATTAGATCACCCTTGTGAAGAGGAGTTACTTTTATACTTCCCAGAAGTCTTGAGATCAGAGAGTACTGACATGGTAAAGAAAAATCTCTGATAGATTGAAGTGAAAGTATTGTTGAAAGATTTCTTTTTTATTAAGAACTCCGGGGGGAGAGGGGAATAAATGAGATAAATCCTACTCAAACATCAAAGCCTAGTTTAAAACTCAACCGTGTCCCTCTTCCTTTCCTCCTCCATTCAACCCAGAGCGCACTGCACCATCCCGGCACTCGTTCCGTTCCAGTCTCCTGGATATGGAGTCTCTGAAGGACAGGAACTGAATCTCTTTCCTCTCTTGATCTGTCAGCCGCGATCCATGACTGGCATTCAAGGAACTATCACTGGCCTGAACGGAATAGAGGAATACTATAGGAACCTATGACATAACGGCGTGTTTGTCAAAACGTAGTCCATCAAGCAAAGCAGCACCGTCACCTAGGTTTCTAAGGTCGGTTTCAAACACACACATGTCCTCTGTTCTGCATGGCTAACTGAGGCAACGGGACAGTCCAATAACGCAGTCCCAGGTCCAGGTCCCGGATCCGTGACTCGGCTGCTCAGAATGTACAAGCCACACTAAGCAAAGACTGCTGAGAACTATAGAGAACGAAAGGATACTGTCCGTGTACTTGGTATTCAAACAGGGAGGGACAAAAGGACACCAAAAGATGAGATACCCAACCAAGAGGAAAAATGGAAGAAAACAAAAAGTAAAGAATGTGGAAAAAGACAGGGGGTGGGGACTAGAGGATGGCGAGTCACGGAAGAAGGAGACCTAAGGCCAACTGTGGCGGTACTAGACTGCAAACCAGCGCAGGCGCTAGCAGCAGGCTGCCCGCTCAGCAGCCTCCCATAAACCTCCTCCTGCGCGTCCTGCGGGGCCGCCTGACACGCGCGAAGGCGGCGCTGGGCGAGCCAGCCGCAGAGCACAGGTCCGTGGGCAGCGCCGCTCGTCTTGACCTGCGCCCCGCTTGGGTGCCTCGTCGGGCGGCGCAGCCTGCACGTATGCATGTGTGGACTCGTGAGGACCGGGCACTTGGGAGCTGCTGGGCTCCCTCCTGCAACAATCGCCTTGCAAATGCGGGCGGGGGGCCTCGAGGCGGCGAGGGGGGCTCCTGGGCCAGCGTCTGCCGGGAGGCGGCCGAAGCCACGAGCCCCGCGCGCCTCCCCTCGCAGTCGCTCCCGCCCCGACGCCGCCCAAGTGCCCCTCTGCCCCGGCACTAGACGCCCAGTCGGCACCCAGAGACCCACGCAGGGGTGCGGCTAGTGCCGCAACGGCGCCGTGTGGGCGGGAAGGAGGCCGGACGGCTCGGCTGAGGCCGCACCGCCTCGGAGAGCCGAGGTGGTTTGGTCAAAACTTGGAAAACAGAAGGACTCCTATTACCTGAGCGGCGCGGGCACGGGCGCGGGCTCGTCTGCGGTACGGCTGCCGGCGCGGGCCGAGTTTTCAGCAGCCGTAAAGCGGGAGGAGCGCGCGCGAGCCGCGGCGTGAGCCCTCGCCCCCGAGCGGCGGCCCCGGCGCCTCCGCCGCGAGCGTCAGCCGCCTGGCAGGCAGCGGGCTGGGCTGAGTCATAATAAAAGACACGTTCGCGGAGCGAAGTGGGAAGAGGGGCCTCGAGGAACCGGGTTAAATGGCAACAGGCCCAAAACTAGGGAAGGATTTGTTGTTGTTATGTTTTCGTTTTTTAAAGTGGGCAAAACTGGAAAACTTGTCCCATCGTGGGAGAGATGTCTTTTATAATTCGCATATATTTTACAAGTAGTCTTTGTGTCTAATAAAACTTTGTAAAGATTTTTTTTTTAAAAGTGCATTGCCTCCGGAGCCCGATGGCCGGGTATAATGCTCAGCGTCCTCACTTCCAGCCATAGGACCTCTTGCAAGTTATTTGAATTCTGTGCCTTTATTTCTCATCTGTTGAACACGATAATAAAGGTACCGCTCTCAGGAGAATGCTAGGAGGGTAATGTGTATAGCGTCTGCACTTTGCACGCCGTAAACGTTAACTATGAGTGAAAAATAAATGGATAAGTGAAGAGGAGCCTAGATCAACAGCTTTAAAAGCAAGAAGACGAAGATGGGGAAAGCAAGATTTGTGTGAAGTGGGGTAAATTCGACAAATGTCTCAATAGAAGAAAAGAAATTGGAGTCTCCAAGGAACAAATGAGGCCAAGAAATGCAGCTGAGGTGGAAAAAGAAGAGGAAGGGAAAACAAGGCTCAGTAGCCAAAAAGCTGAAGCATCACGGAGAGGGAGTATACTTTATGTAGAAAATCATGACAAACACCGTCTGCTGAGGGAGATTTTAAAAAATAAAGTATTTAAACAGATAAACAACTGTCGAAAAAATAAGCCCCAAATGAGGAGCCTTTGCTCCAATGAATGAGATCTGGCAGTTGTGCAAAATGAGGAAATTCGTCCCTGTGCTGCATCTTAAGGGGGTGAGTCATCAAACCCATAGCAAAATTTAGTGGGCTGGATTCCTGAAAGGCACGCCAGATGGATGCATTCTGCTTAGTTTTAATAACTGTATGATGTTCCCTCTGTACTGTCAATTTAGAAGAAAGGAATCTGAATAAAGATTTGAGGAGTGAACTTGAAAATAAAAGACAAGCTAGTTACTTCATGAGTATCCACCCAGTGAGCATACAGTTAAAGATTCCCAAACAAGTAACCATTGCTCCTTTTATTCTTCCCCCCATTGCTTTCTCCTTTCACTGAATTTATTTATTTTTATTATGTTATTTTTATACAATGGAACTGCCTAAGGGAAATACGGTTTTAATTAATACTAAAGAATGAAAGGAATTTTAGCTAGGCCTCTCTAAATAGGGTCAAACTTTTTGAAAGAAAGGTCTTCCAGTTGAAGTTTTAATGAGAGCAAGGGTAAATTGGCAGATGTGAAATCAGAAATGGTTTTAGACAGACAACAAAACAATAGCAAGACTGGCATGAAAGAGAATGTAATAAAAGTCAGAAACAGTTGTATTTCCTAATTACTGTAAGCACCAAAGACTAGAGCAAAATTTTCTTTAGCAGATAAAGAAAAATGGATGCCTTGTACTGCCCAGTCTTTCAAATACAAACGAAAGGAAAAAAGGAAAGAAAAAACCCTCTCTCAGATTCTTGTAATGATTAGCAGTTTCCTAGGAGGTCTCCTGCAGGGTAAAAGACTTGGAGGTGCCTCTTTCCTGTAGAAACCCAATCGAAATATTTGAGGGGATTAATCTTACCAGAATTGAGAAAAACTGTTAAGTAAAATGAGGATCCCACTCTCAGTTTTACTAAGCCTTGGGGTTGAGGCAATCATTGTCATTAAACCTTTATTAATGTGAAACAAAGAGAGAAAACCTTAAATGGTGTGAAGCCCTTAAACTAAAAGGATCAAGAAAACAAAACCAAAGCCCAGAAAATAGAAAAAGAGATTAGGAAGCTTTTCTAGGGGAACCTTTGAACTTTCGCTGTGATATGAATGCCTGTGACTTGCTTTAGACAAATAAGCGATACAAGCTAAAGCTGGGAACCAAGATCTGATCAGATCAGATTAAAAAACAAAAACAAACTTACTTTGTCTCAGATATTTTGGTCTAAGAAAAAAGATCATTTTATTTATTTTAGGTAGAAATAAAAACTCACCACCTGATTTTGTATGATCATTTACACCTCAATCACCTGAATCCACTTCCATGCACTTTTCAGTTAGACTCATGATGTTCTGTAAACTAAGTCTTGATACAGGTGCCTTTGAGCATTTTCTGAATTTTCCGAAGGTGAATTTTGACTAATAAGCATTTGCTTTTAAAGCTTTTAAATCCATGATTAATTAATGTTAATAATGTAAAGCATAGAGAGATTCACTTTTCAAGTTGTTTTATGTATAGATTATAAAAGTTATAATTAAATTATATCAATTTGATAATATTTTAAGTCCCTTTTACATAACTGAATATAACCTTAGTGTGCTACTATGATTTTAATTTTAAGATTTCATATAAGATGATATTGGAAAGAATTGATTGTTTGGATTGCAAAAGACTATATTTTTCTTTCCAGGTTAAAACTTCAGTGTAGTGAGAATTTCATGCCACATTCCAAATGCTGTTACAACACTACCTATTGCTAAATCACTACATAGCAGAAGCAATAGTTAACCAGCCAGATAGCCTCAACAAATTTATAGTTTTGGAAACTAATTTCAGGAATGCTACTAAAGAGTACATTAAAAGTGAACTGAAATTCTCAAGCCAAATTTGAGCTTTAGCTGAGAACAGTGTGTTCCAAGATTCCAGCTAATCGAGCTCAAGAAGGACAATCTTAAAGATATAGATCCTTTTCCTTCTCTGTCAAATATATATATGTATATATATATATGTATAGATAGATACATATAAAAATATATATGTATAGATAGATACATATATATATATGTTGTACATATTTTAGAAGAATATTATACTTGAAACTATTGAAATCTACAACATTCTGATCTTTTCAGACATTTTAGGTAGGTTGAAGAATGGTCACTTTATGGTTTTTGTTTTCAGACAATGTCACATCTAGAAAATGTCAGGTAATTAAAATTTTCATTGGAAAAGTAAACAACTGTAGGAAATAGGCACTCTGATACATTTCTGATTAAAATGCAAATTGTTCCAACCACCAATGGAGAGCAATTTGGTAACAAGTAAAATCATAAATGCCAAAATTGTATTCCCCTGGGAACAGCAAATTACTTATGGGAATTGATTCTATAGAAATAAATAATGCATGTACAACATTATTCATTATAATAGCAAAAGTTTGGAAATAATCTAAAAGTCCATCTACTGGAGACTAAATTAATTATAAAAATTGATAGAATAATATACAATAGATTGTACTATATGGAGTTATAGGAGGAAATAAATAGAAAATTTTCTGTAGACAGCGTCGGGAAATACAAGCTATATAATTTTTTTTTTGAAAAAGGTATAGAACAAAATAAATTTTACCCTGTTTTGACTTATTCAACAAGAAATAAAGGAATTCTAAAAATTCATGAAAGAATTAAAGACAAATAGTTATTATACACAATATCTTTTATAACATATAATATTAAAAAATACATATACTATGTGTGATCTATGCATTGAGTTTTATGTCTTTATTCAGAAATGATTTTCCATGTCTGAATTGGGAGGATAAGTTTTAAATTTTTATTACTACTACAATTGTTTGTTACTTTTATATTGTTACTACTATTACCATTGATCGATTTTTTCAAAATAACAATATTTCAAGTAGCTCAAAAGTTTTCTTTCTGTCTTCATGAAAAGATGTTTTATTTAAAAAATCAGAGAAAAACTACCCATGAAATCAAAATTTTAACTACTTGAAAAACGTCATTTTCTTTATTCCTCTTGTCCTCTTAAACACAATACAATGGGCTTATTTTCTTATTGTGTTTCTGGGATTCCCAAATGGTTTATTAACTAAAAGGATAACTGTATGATTGCCAGTTCTCTTTTTCATTATATTACAGACCATTAAAATATGATTAAATATTGAAAATTCATTTTTTACAAAAATTATTGATAAATAGCTAGACTGTAAGGTGGAAAAAACACTCGAGAATTTCTCTCTCCCTGCTGTGTCAATATACCAAATGAAGTAGAAAAAAAAATTGTAAATAATATGTGCAGTCCACGCTCTATTTATTAGATGGATGGCTAAGCATGAATACCTGTGAGAGTTTTCCATACTAAAGCATGTCTTAAGTAGTTATAGCAAAACAGTCCTAAATATGATTTAGAGTCCACTTTGATATAGAAATAAAATGATTCTCTAATGCTGAAGGGAAAGAAAAACTACTAGAATACAGAATGGTTTAAATGACAATAATTTTGTATAGGCAAAGACAAAATAACCCATCTCAAATATTGCATAACATTTTTTCCAACTTTCTTTATGTATTTGAGCTTTTCTCAATTCATCATTTTCATAATTACTTTCTGTTAAGATTTTATCTATTGACATAACTTTTATCTTTGCCATCCTAGCATTCCAGTCTGTTCAATGAACATGTTACTTTATTTCCCCCCCTACTATATGTCCTTGCCTTTGGGAAAATGGTTTTCTTTACACCATATAAATCTGATAAGACTATCTAGAGAATGGCCCTGCCTCCTCCACCAGAGGCAAATTCATGACCCAAAAGCACCAATTAAAATTCTTAGGGGAGAGAGAGTTTCAATTCTCTGTAAAGCTATAGAGGATCCATCAAGTGATAACACAGGGCAAGCCCAACAGAAATCTGTTGTAAGATGGAAGTGATATATACAGATCTGAACTCAAATAGGTCCAGAAATGAAATAGTACCATTTGCAACAACATGGATAGATCTTGAGATTATGATGCTGAGTGAAATAAGCCAGATAGAATAAGTCAAGAACCATATGATTTCACTGATACGTGGTCTATAACACTGAAAACAACAAAAGAACAAGACAAACAAATGAAGAAACAAAAACTCATAGACACAATAGTTTAGTGGTTACCAGAGGGTGAAGGGATAGGGGGGTGGGAGATGAAGGTAAAGGGGATCCAATATATGGTAATGGAAAGAGAACTGTCTCTGGGTGGTGAACACACAATGTGCTATATAGATGACATATTACAGAATTGTACACCTGAAATCTATGTAACTTTACTAACAATTGTCACCCCAATAAACTTTAATTTTTTAAAAAAAAAAGAGCCCAGAAAGCATAAGTAAGCTGTAAAACCAGATGGCCCAGCCTCCATGTCACTTGCAACTGTAGCATTAATAGCTCTCCTTCAGCCTCATGGGAGGAGTTTTTAATACCTGCTGATGAAAGAAGAAAGTTTGAGCTTGATCTACGAATAGATTGTCTTGGTATATGATTAGAAGTGAAAATAACATTATATTTGTACTACATCTTCTACTTAGGAATGTCCCTGACACACAGTGGTTAGAGTAATCTCTCAGTGGATGGAACATCAGTCAGTTCATCTGGTCATTCACTTTGTGTAGAGAGAGAAGTGGTCCAAAGTAAGAGTATACTTGGACTTTTAGGCAGTGATGAATGGTTCAATTTTTTGGATAGAACTCTGGAAGGAGCACAATTGGAAGCCTGGGGACCAGTAGGTCTAGGAAAGACACACATGTAGACCTCTGAGGGCTACAATGTGGGCATGCAATGAGACCTATGTGGGCATGCAATGAGAGCATCTTTATATGGCATTGCTATCAACTCTCCCTACCCCTTTTATGCCACTTCTCATTAAAGCTATCAGGTCGTTTGTGCTGCAGAATTTCTCATGTTTTTCACTGGACTGATTATATCAGGGTGGTATTAATTAACGTTCCTCCAAACCCAAGTTTTTGCAGTAATCTTGCAGTAAGTAGATCCAGACTTGATTAGATTTAGCTTTGCTCTTCTCTCTCTCCGCCTCTCTCTCTCTCTCTCTCTCTCTCTCTCTCTCTCTCTCTCTCTCTCTCTCTCTCTCTCTCTCTCCTTCTCTCTCTCTCTCTCTGCAATAATAAACCACAGAAAGGTGATACATGTGTACTTCCTATTGCATCTCATCAAGAAGAATATAATATGATTGTCCCACTTTCATTTAAGTTATGATGGTTCAATGTCATTGAGCCATTAGAAATGTTTCCTATACATCTTTTATCTAGTAATTTTAGCATTTATTATTTTATTATGCATTGCAAAATGGTGATGTTCCAATTCTAATATTCCTCTTGAATTTACTAGTTATTGTTCTATAAAGAAGAACTTTCATTATTTTGGAGGGGTTATTCTGAAATACAATCTGAATTGGAAAGGCAGAATAAATAAATGCTTGCTTTTTAATGTCATTATTATTATAATAATGAGCTTCTTTCTTAGCAACCATCAAAGCTGACCCATGAGTTTCAGTTTAAATATGTTAGGTTGGTGCAAAAGTAATCACAATTATTTTTAACCCTTTAAATCGCAATTACTTTTGACCAAACTAATAATTATGAATTTAAGGATTTATATATATATATATATATATATATATATATATATATATATATATATATATATATATATACCAAATGCTAGACTGAAACTGCTCCATCAGAAATTACCACATCCTTTTTTATTGGGGGGAGTTGCAATTGAAAATTACATATATTTGTAGCTAGTTCTTAAGATGTAAACTTGGGAAACATTATTTCAAGGCTCTCCAAAAGTCCTACCCCTACCTTCACCGTCCAAATTTAAAACCACCATGCAGCAGCTAAAAGCCTCTTTGCTGGCTTTTCGTGTTCCAAAAGCTTATAGCCTTAACCCAGATACCTACTTTATAGATTCATAGCATGCAAGCTCTGCAGATATTCTTTTGAAGTTTGCATTTATAAGTCTTTGTGTACCAGCCGCTGTGAATTTCCATGTGACCTGTCTGAACTTCTTGAAGACAGAGTGTGAACAATCATTACAAGCTTTTTGTGAAAGAGAATGTAGGCTCCACATAAAAGATTTTTCCTAAATCCCATTATATCTCCTTTAACCATCCCTGTTCATTCTTACAGTTTCACTACCCTTGGTTACTATCACGTCACTCTCCTCTTCTAGTTTTGCTTCTATTCCTCCCTGTGTCTGTAACTTCCGTTTTTCAAAAAGCCCATTCAGCACAAGGCCCACTCAGCGTAATAAAAAGCTGATAGCAGGTGGACCAGCTTTAGACAACAAAAGCACTAAAGCCAGGGTTGTTAGCCACTTTCTAATCACCTATTTTTCTTTATGAATGCCCTTGGGAGTCCTCAGTTTATCCAGATACACTTCAAATTTTAAACTGCAAATTTTTCATGACCTTTGACCTAGTAACTCCTGGGAATCTAGCCCACTGAAATAATGCAAACTGGTACAACAAATTATTCACAAAGATGTTAATTGCAAACATTATATAATAATAAAAGTGTTTGACTACTCAAGTACCCAACAATAAGAGGATGATTAAATGATGGCACTTGTTTATACAAGGCTATTAAGGATTAATTATACTATAAAGACAGACATCTTCATAACATATAAAATCTCTAAATGATAAAGTATAAACAAAGTACTATATCTGAAGAAAATGTGACAATATATTAACGATATTGTTAAAAATCATTAGTAATGATAAACAACATTAATGTCTATATTTTCCAAATTTTGACAAGAGGAGCTGTATTACTTTGAGTAATAGCACACACACACACACACACACACACACATACATACACACGCACACACACACCACAAAAGTATAAGCCTGTGAGCTGTATGTTCAAGATTTTTATGTCTGTAAGAGACTGATACGAAGGACAATAGTCCACAGAGAAAAGACGGGGCTTATACAATATTATAGTTTGAAGATATGAGCTTCAAAGGAGGACAGTTTCTAGATGAAGACAAAGTCAAGACTTGGAATAGATAATCAGAGAACGCAACTGACATCTCCTGGCCTTATAGTAGCTGGGATATAAGAAAAAGCGCAGTGCACACTGGAGAAAATGACAGCGAAATTGGAGTTTTCAATAAAAAATCCAGTTTACCTTAAAAATGTCATTCCTTAAAGTGCAGTCATTCTGGATTTTTGCCATTTGTGCTTTCTACATATATTATTGTTTTCTCAATATTTTTCTTTAAATCAGCTCATTACCTCTCTCTTTTTCAATCAAACGACTTCCTATAGTTTTAGCCTAAGTGATAATGTATGTGCAAAAATGACTCTGATGTATATTTTTATAATCCACATTGAAATAAAATACAGCTATGTATTAAAATTTAATTCCAATGAGCAGCCTGAAATTATCTGTGAGACATTACTTTAGGGCAAGGAGATAAAGAGAGCTTTCTCTGAAGAGACTGAATATGCAGGGGAGGAAATCCCAAAAAACTTGACAATGAAATAAAACTCCAGAGAGCAAAGTGGAGGTCAGTCAACAAGAATATGGGAGACAGGTTGGGGTGGGCAGAGTAGAACTTCAAATGGGAGAACAGAATGATACGCCAGAATTTGCATTTGGGGTACTGCTTAAGTATTAAAGATGAAAAACATAATTTCAATTATTTGATCTATAAGCATTCACCTTTATCTAAAGTCATCTGGAAAACACTAGATCTAGAATAGGTGGTATGTACTCTGCAGGTATTGTATCCTTAGAGCAGGGTGGGAAATGCCTTTGTGGCCCAATGGTACCAAAACATTGACTCTAGGTAGTAAGTGAGCCCTGAGCTAGCTATCAATCTCACACTGTTAGCTAAAATTCCTTTCTGGTTTCAGGAATAGAAATTACTTCATATTTTCTCCCAAAGTTATCACAAAACCCTACTGTACTCTATAACATGGGCACCTAACTTTGAAGTGAAGAGACTAGGAAGATTATACCTTCCTCGAATGTGAGTCGGTAAGTCAGGTATTTAACACAAATGACTGAGGTTTCTGGTTATCCATATCTGCGGTGCTATTTTACACTTGTACTTAAAAGATATGGGGAGAAGAAGGAAGAAAATGAAGAAAATTTGCCATAATAAAGAAACACTATCTTTTAATGTGATTTGATCAATTTACCTAGATATCATCTCATCAGGGAATAAACAATTTAATAGGTATACCCCTACAGTCTATCAGCATGAGGAGATTTTTAAAAAATCAATGAATATTGATAATACACTAAAAAGAAAAACAATAAAAATGCACAATAGGCTCTGGCAAAAGTCCTCAACAAATAATTTCAGAAATCTTAATATTTCCCAAATCACTTCCATTCCTAACAGGGTACCAGCTTGGCCCTTGTTTTGTCTTCAAGATGAATGTCTCTCTTTCGGTGAAATGATACAAATATTATCATATCTCTGGTCATCCCCACCTTGGCTCCTTCCTTTTCTTCTAATCCAGCTTTTCTCCCTTAAAGTGGATGATGCTATCAATCAGAATTGCCCTAAGCCCCTATATCCTTCACTCAGGGCACAAGTATTCTTCCCTCAAACTGGTAAATCAGGCCAACCCACTGTACTGTGACTGGGCCATGTAATGGTTTTTCTCAAGACAGCGAAGCTGTTAACACCCATCTCCGTCTCAATGTCATGGCAAGGGTGAGGCAGCTCTTCCTCTCTTTTATAGGCTTCAAACATTTCTATTTTATTCTCATTCCTCACACTTCTGTTTATTCCCCATTTCCCAAGGCTCATTACAAGTCCTTGAAATACTTGTCCACCATTAATAAATTAATTCCATCAGTCACTTATCTAAGAAATATTTATTTATTGAGCCTCTCTTCTGTGTCAGTTCCTTTCCTAGGCACTGAAGATATAGCAGTAAACTAGACAGACAAATTCCTTGCTCTCATGGAAATTATACTTCAGTAAGCAAATTAAAAAAGAGAATATTCAGTATACAAACAAGGTAAAATAGACTAGTGCCTGTCAATGGTTAATAAAGTAGGTATTATTATAATTATTTTATTGCTATATTTACTTGATATCCTAATCTAATGACTTTGATATTAATTTCAATATAGATAAGTAGATCCAAATATTAGGGACCAGACATACTCCTTGACTTTGCCCCTGTGTGAGGTCAGGTTTTTCTTCCCTATCTTCCCTACAGGTGAGCAGGGGCACTTCTCTTGGTAACTAGAAGTCTGCTCCCCCAAAGTTACTCTGGATTCAGTGCCTGCAAGGTCTATGTCTGCTGTTTAGCTCTCCACACGCTGATTATCTCTGTAGATCCTAGTGTTGCTTCTGTTGGTCAACACATTCCCTATTTATAAATATATCTTACACTGTTAAATTGTCACTGTTTGATCCAATTGTTTGAGATCCAACTTCTCCCTTTCCTCCATGCCCTCCCCTCCCCTTTTTTACTGGTTAAAGTACAACATTACGTGTCATACTTTATTTAAAGGTAAATATAATAACTAAGTATGAAGAATTAATTGAAACTAAGTTAATAACCCCCCTGAAGAACTACTCAGTATATAATTCAAATTTAATGATTACACGTGTTGGGTAAAAATCAAGAATTCCTAAGCTTTCCTTTTCAGTTGATTTCAAATCCCCACATATTTTGGGTTGACTTCCACAGCTACTCACTCTTGTAGTCCAAGAAAAATTCCTTCACCATTTTTCCCATTTCATTCTGTTATGTGTCCAAGAAATGCATTTTTCATTGATTGGCTTCATTCTCCACTATGTCTACCATTTCTTCTCTACTGACCCTCTCACGTTAGCATAATAAGCCTGCTTAAATTTCTTCCATCTTTAAAAACATCTTTAAAAAAATCTTGCAGCTTTATTTACAGTGTCCAAGACATGGAAACAACCAAAGTGTCCTTCCATAGATGACTGGATAAAGAAGAAAAGAAGATGTGGTATATATACACAATAGAATACTATTCTGCCATAAGAAAAGATGAAATAGTGCTATTTGCAACAACCTGGACGTATCTTGAGATTATTGCGTTAAGCGAAATAAGTCAGACAGAAAAAGTAGAGAACCATATGATATCATTGATATGTGGTATATAAAACTGAAAAAAACAAAGGAAAAAGACAAACAAATGAAGAAACAAAAACTCATAGGCACAGACAGTAGCGAACACACAATGTGATATACTGATGATGTATTACTGAATTGTAAACCTGAAACCTATGTAACTTTACTAACAATTGTCACTCCAATAAACTTTAATTAAAAAAAAAAATGCTTTCTGCTTCTCAGTTCCCTCTAGCTAATATACTATGTTTGGGATAGAAGACTACCTTTTCTATACTCTCACATACTTAGTATTTGGGGGCCTACAAATTAAACTGACAAAAGAAAGATTAGTCAGAAAAAAACCATTTTTTCTTTTTTCATAGCCAGGCTCTCTTGTTTCTATATCATCATCTACCAAGCACATCTCCTTCGGCAATACATACCTCTATGAAAATCGTTTTCCCTAAGTTCACAAGAAGCTTTGATATTGCCATTAGCCTTTGCATCATTATCTAAGGCATTTCACTATTGATAACTATTTCTTGAGTAGAGCTAAGCTGTCTGGAATAACGATTAAGTCCTCACCTAAGAGACAATGACCTATGTAATAATTCAAGCCACATCATTAGGTCACATTTTCTTTAGGTAAAAGTTCCTAGCTTCTCAGAAAGCTGTGGCCATCTCACAAACCTCTCCAAGATGACAGTTATGTACTGAGTAGGGTGTTCCTTATTGTTTCTTCTTGGCAGTGAGGAAAAATGTTGATCCTTTAATTCATGTAATTTTCTGTGCTATTTCATGTGCTATTCTGGTGCTTTTCTCTTTTCCTGAAACTATTTCATGTCTGTCTATCTGATTGCTATTCCCCTTTGTGGTACTTGTGGTTGAAATCTGTAGGATATAAACTCAGTGATTTACCATGAGGGTAATACTAACCTTTAGGGGATGTTTTGGAAACATGGGGGAACTGGGGAGAAGTCGTGTTGTTTCTCATGATCATTGGTGATAATACTAATATTCATTGAGTGGAAGCAGGACCGTTAGATGTCCGATTCAACCAAGAATTATCCTGTCTCATAAGACATATAATGCCTCACCAAATAATGCACAGATAAAAAAAAATCTCTTTATAACAATCTAACCTAAACCTAACTTTATTTTATATGTTGACAAATATATTCCTTGTAAGTTCAACATATACTGAATTTTCCAACAAAGCAATTACTACATAAATTGAGGAAAGACTTTGCTAAGAGTGTTCATTGCTAAAATTCACAATGACAATACCACTTGTACTACGTGATTTGGCATTAAAAAATGTTTCATCAGTCTAGATTGTATTATAGCATTCACAGTGATTGTACATACAGGTGCAAACAATTGTCCATTTGTTATATATTCTAGTAATAAGGTGATAAATGAATATTTACATATTGAAGTAGTTACTATTTTATTGTAAATTTCATTCCATTCATTCCTCCTTTATGTGACATTAAATATATTGATTGATTTTTATTATTGCATAATTAGGTTACATTAACTATGAATTTAACTTTTACATGATAAAGTATTAAAATATTTGTTTAAAAGGGGAGCCATTGTATATAATAGGTAGAGAACCACTGATGTAATTTGTAGATCAGCCACTCTCTGCTGACCATAGTGAGTATCAAGTGATGCTCCCTGGATGACCATTGCCACCTTCTTTTCACAAATAATCCATAATGGTGACCAGAAGTCAAAAGCAAGACTTACTCATACACGCTTCTCATTTTAAAGCAGATTAGTCTCTTCAGTGCCCCAATTACTTCAGTTTGCACAGTGCCTAAGGTATGTGCTATACTATAGGGGTATTTACAATAACTCCAATAATGCCAATTAATTTGCAATAACACTAATAAGTTGCCCCATCTCTTGCCTACCATCATCCCTCATGTTCCTTTATACGTAGAAGCTAAACTCATTTTAACTCAGGCATTTAAACTGTTCAACTATTAAAAAAAGGGGTAAAGTTTTCCGGTGGATAAATATATAAACTAAGTTGTTCTCTTGGTGGTAAAGTATGTGTGACAATAATTATCTGTATCAGGCACATATTTAAAAACTTTGATGTATTTCCTAATTTTATCCCTGCTATGAGGGAAATACATATCACCATCTCCATTTTACAGGTGAGTAACTTAGGGCCAGATAAGTTAAGTAACTTGCACAGGATCACATTTCTTTAAAATGAAAGAGCACTGAAGGTATGAATTCCCAGTGTCTAAGGAAATTCTGTCTTACTCTAGGAGTCAACATTATATAGACATCTAACACAAACAGTAAACTAACATAGGATGAGTCTCCCTAAATTATGCCTAAATATCAGGAGATGAGGCTGAGTCTGTACACACATGAAATGGGGCCATAAGATAGAGCTGACACTATAAAATCTGCTTTCTGTGTTTTGCTTGTTGATATTTTTTCCTTTGAGAATGTATGTTCAACAATCAATGAAAGGATGTCTCATAGTATATATATCTATTTCCAGAAGCAAAGAATCTACGCAGAGCTTCAGTAGCCCTGGGAAGGACTTCAGAAAGTTTCTTTTTTCTCCTTAGCCTTCAAATAGGAATCCAGAAAAGAGGTTAGTAGAAAACTACAGCCTTAACCATACAGGGTGACTATTCTGTTAGCTACTTTCATCGTTAAGATCCTTGAAAAGTTATACCATTTCTCAGACAATTTTTTTTCTCAGTATTACAACTATTTTAAACCTTAACACACTTTAAATAAATTTGGTACATGAAATTATATTTTGACATTATGGTTTCAGGCAAACACATACCAATTTATCACAAGATTTTCTAGTGCGAAAATATATGAACAAATTTGAACTGTATGCTATGTATGGAATAAAGAAGTAGTATATCCTTTGATGTTTTGGTCTATTGTGAAGTTGGACTATTTCCAAATGTTTCTGCAGAACGTACATTTTGGCTTTATTATGTCTCAAACACCTTATTCCTAAAATTGTTTGAGCTATAACTTAAGTGAAATTTCATGTAAAATAGCCATGAGCCTCAGGACTTAAAAACAAATCGTGTAAAAAGGAGACTGTACCTGCCAAAAAGTGAGTCCCTTGCACTCCTCCTCTTCACTCTGTTAGTTATATTTTATCTTCTTCTCTCCATCCATTTCCAGCTGCAATGAATGGTAGTTATATTACATTTTAGGTACAAACTATATTTATTTTCAATTTTTTTGTTATTATTTATATTAACTTGTTTTTGTTGTTCAATTCAAATGTTTTTCTATCTGTAAACATTTTTTGGTTATCCTGGATTGAAATGGAACACATCATAAAATGTCCCATTTAAACTAATGAAAACATTGTTTAACTAAAGATCTATGTTGCAGATTTCAAGAAACATTGAAGTTTTTTAGCAAAGAATAGGTGTATTTATCCTTCACTTCTAAACACAAACTCAGATCACTTCTGTTCTACCCAGCCTGGGCTATGTCTACAGAGCTCCCACTGTACAGTCTGAATCTTAGGGAGGTGCTCCTGATGTAACCTGTGAGGGCAATTGCAATTCAGTTCTTTGTTCCCACTTAGAGAACACAAGTTAAAAGACGCTTCACTGTAAATATAACACTCCAGTTGAAAAATTTCTCTCATGTTATCTAACAATCACAGTCAATAATTCATGGTAATATCTCATACATTATGTCATAATTATCGGAAATTTGATAAATTAAGGAACAGATAAATGAGGAAATTTAGATACACATTAATATTGACACTGATAAATTTCCTTGTATATGTTAATAAAAGAGTAGAAAGTATTCTCAGAGCTATAAAGGTTGAGAACAAGAACACAAAAGCTTGACAGATTTCCCCTCCATGGCTTAAATTTTTTTTCTTTCATCCCTACCTACTACGTGCCTCCCATCCCCATTTGAAATTAAAAATATCAAGGAGAAATTAATAAATAGTATTATACCAATGTATATGTTTTAAAAATGTAAGAAGTTAATGAGAGCCCTGTTAGATTAAAATTCTACTAGATATTCTAGTTTATACAATGCAAAATTGTGCTGGCTTAAAAATTCCTTCCTGCACAATTACATTAAATTTTCAACCACATTTTATTGTAAATCTATTTTTTTTTTACATTTAGGCACTGTTTCTGTATTATTAGAAACTAAATAATTATATTTTTTTTACGTGGGAAAACAATGTCTTTTATATCTGATCAACTACAGTTTAGCAAGGAATCCCCAGAGCTCATCTGTCAACCTCGTGTAACTTGTCTACTATCTTAACTTTAATGGTAATGCATTATATTAAATTGCAAAACTAGACTTTTTTCCCCTAATCTCAGAAAAATGGATAGACATAATATGAATTCATGTGAATTCAATGGCCTAAAATTACTCGTTGCTATCTCATTTCACAACCATCAGCAAAGTTACTGAGCACCTGCTGAACACCTGGCACTGGGATGATCACTGAGTATTGAGAGGGGAACAAAAAAGACAGAATCTCTGCCCTTAAATCTAGTGGGAGAGATAGATGATAACCAAGTAAACAAATAAGTAAGTCTATAATTACAAGTGATGATAGGTGGTGTGAAGCAGACCGATTGTAGGAGAGAGGATGACGACGAAAGTGATTACAGGAAGTTTCCCTAAATCTAAGACCTGAAAGTCAAAAAGTAGTCTATCATTTTAATGGAGTAAGGCAAAGGAGCAACACTGCAATGAGAGAGAACAGTATGTCCTAAGACACTCAGATAGGAAAAAGCTGAGTAGAAATCACAGAACTGATTAAGCTTCTGCTTTCCCTCTTCTCCCCAATATGAGATTGGAAGATTTGCAATATATAAGCATGGCTACCGGACTTTTGCATGAAGATCTGTATCTTAGATAAAAACCAAGGTAACTGCATCTCTCATTAATCCTGAATCCTCATTATTCATGTATTCATACCAATAATATTCTGTACAGAAGTTCAAAACTCAAGTGCAAAAATCTTTACTTTTCTATAACTCATTTTCTAACTCTAAAACATTAGAAATTTTCTAATTCTCTCAATAGAGATTAGAAAAGCAGATCAATATCCTTGGTAAATATATGTGTAGAAATTCTCAACAAAATATTATCAAACTGAATTCAATAACATATTAAACAGACCATACACCATGATTAAATGGGATTTATCCCTGGAATAGAAGAATGGTTCAATATTTGCAAATCAATAAATGTGATGCATCACTTTCATAGAGTGAAAGATAAAAACCATATGATCATCTCAATAGATGAAGAAACAGCATTTGAAAAAACTCTCAGTAAAGTGGGTATAGAAGGAATGTACCTAAACATAATAAAAGCCCTATATGACAAGCCCGCAGCTAACATCATACTTAATGATGAAAGGTTGAAAGCTTTCCCACTAAAATCACGAAGAAGACAAGAACAAGATCACTCTCACCACTCCTATTAAACATAGTACTGAAAGTCCTAGCCAGAGAAGTAAGGAAAGAAAAAATAAGAGATCCAAATCAGGAAGAAAAAAACAAAATTGTCTGTTTGCAGTTGATGGTCTTACGTATGGAAATTCCTAAAGATTCCACAACTGTTAGAACTAAATCAACAAATTAAATTTGCGGGAAATAAAATCAACACACAGAAATTAGTTGCATTTCTATACATTGACGACAAAATACCTGAAAAATAAAGAAAGAAACCAATCTCATTCACAACATCAAAAGCAATAGAATACTTAGGAATAAATTTAACCAAGCAGGTGAAAGATCTACATGTACACTTAAAGCTATAAAACATTGATGAAATAAATAGAACAAGACACAAATAAATGCAAAGGTATCACTTGTTCATGGATTGGAAGAATTAATACTGTTAAAATGTCCACATTGCCCAAAGCTAGCTATAGATTCTATGCCATCCCTATCAAAATTCCCACAGTATTTTTCACATAAATAGAAAAAAAAATGCTAAAATTCCTATGAAATCACAAAAAAAACTAAATAGTCAAAGCAACCCTAAAAAAGAACAAAACTAGAGGTATCAACTTCCTGAGTTCAAACTATGTTATAAAGATATGGTCATCAAAAAAACTATAGTTCTGTCATAAGACAGATACATAGACCAAAGGAGAACTGAGAGCCCAGAAATAAACCCTCACTTACATATGTAATCAACTAATATTTGACAAGGAAGGCAAAAACACTCACTGGGGAAAGAATTGTCTTTTCAATAAATGGTATTGGGAAAACTAGATAATCGTATGCAGAAGAGTGAAACTGGACCTCGATTTTACATCACTCAAAAAAATTAACTCAAAATGGATTAAAGACTTAATACATAACACCTGGAACCATAAAACTCTTTGAAGAAAACATAGGGCAAAATCTTTGGACATTGATCTTGGCAATGATTTTTTGGGTATGACACCAAAAGCATAAGCAACAAAAGCAAAAATAAATAAATGGGACTACATCAATTAAAAAGGCTTCTGCACAGCAAAAGAAACAATCAACAAAATGAAAAGGCAGCCTATGGGATGGGAGAAAATATTTGCAAACCAAATATCTGATAAGGCGTTAAAATCCAAAATATATAACAAACTCAGAAAACTCAATAGCAAGAGAACAGCAAATCAATTAAACCATGGGCAAAGGAACTGAATAAACACATATCCAAAGAAGACATATGAACGGATAACAGGCACATGAAAAGGTACTCAACATCACTAATCATCAGAGAAATGCAAATCATAACTAAAATGAGATATCAGTGCACACCTTTAGAATGGTTATCATCAAAAAGAAAAAGAAGAAGAAGAAGAAGAAGAAGAAGAAGAAGAAGAAGAAGAAGAAGAAGAAGAAGAAGAAGAAGAAGAAGAAGAAAAAGAAAGAAAGAAAAACAAAAACAAAAGATAATAGGTGAGGATGTGGAGAAAAAAGAACCCTTGTGCCTTGTTGGTAGGAATGTAAATTGGTACAGGTACTATAGAAAACACTATGGAGTTTCCTCAAAAACATTGAAAAATAGAACTACCATATGATCCAGCGATCCCACTTTTGGGTATATTTCTAAAAAAATGAAACCAGGATCTCAAAGAGATATATGCATTCCTATGTTTATTAAAGCATTATTTATATTAGCCAAGACATGGAAGCAACCTAAGTGTCTGTCAACAGATGTTTGGATAAAAAAGGTATATATAATGAAATATTATTCAACCATGAGAAAGAAGGAAAGCCTGCCATTTGAGACAACATGGATTGACTTTAGAGCATTATGCTAATTAAAATGTCAGACAAAGACAAATATTGTATGATATCATTTGTATGTGGTATCTAAAAAAGCTGAACTCATAGAAGCAGAGAGTAGAATGGTGGTTGCCAGTAGTTGGGGAGGTAGGGGAAATGGGGAGATGTCAGTCAAAGGGTACAAAATTCCAGTCATAAGACAAAAAAGTTCTGAGGATCTAATGTCACACATAGTGACTATAGTTAACCATGCTGTATTATATACTTGAAAGTTGCTGAGAGTAGATCTTAAATGTTCTCAGCGCGCACACACACACACACACACACACACGACAATTACCTGAGGTAATGGATATGTTATCTAACCCTACTGTTGTAATCATATATAAGTGTATCAAATCATCAAGTTGTATAAACATAAATAAGTAAACTAGAATTGTGAGTATAACAGGTTTTCTGAGTCATGTGAGTCCTAGCAAATCATGCACTCTGAGGGGCCTCTAACACAGTTTAACATTTACAAGGTCCTAAGTACATTTCAGTCATGCCTGGAAGCACTTAGGTATGTTAACACTTTTAATCCTTGAAACCACTCTTTGAAGTAGAGAAGTGGTTATCCCCATTTTAAAGATGAGGAAATTGAGGCACAGATGGAATACATTACATAACAAATGTCACAAAACTAATAAATGATAAAACATAAATTTAAATCCAGGCAGTCTACCTCTGGAAGTTTGATACTCAACTGCTGCAGTAATGCATAGAAGACTAGGAGGAAATCCCAAAGTGTGTTTGAATTATGCGTTCATGAAAGTATGTATTGAGATGTCATCACTCTGTCTTAATCCTGTCCACTTGACTTCTTCAGGTGAAATCATACTCTTCTATTCCTCTGCCTTGCTGGACTTCCTGGAAATCACGCATGTGTCTTTGTCATTAAGGGTCAAGTTTACCACTTACGTACATCTTCAGAGTCTTCAAGTGCTTAGAAATATAAGGCTGGCAAGCCCTTGTGGGGTCTTGTCTAGAAAGCAGGGCATAGCTATACTCAATCCCTTCGTTTCTCTCTCCTCTCCCACCCAGGAATACTCTAGTTAGAGAGTAGTATTGGAAAAATCTTACTCTTGACTTCTTGGAATTATCAGCATTCCCCAAGACTTACACGCCCCTTTTTACACATAAAGAAAGTAGGTTAAAAAAGATTAACTTATTTTTCCACCCAGATTTACATGTCAGTGGTAGAAATGGAATTTGAACCCAGTCGGAGTCCTTACCCAAGGCTAGTTGACATATGCCTTACTGTTTGAGTACAGAGGGAATCACATCAGTGGAGCATGGAAATACCATACCACTGATTGCCTCCTTCTCTGCTCTTAGAATGTCTTCCAAAGGTGCTGGTTAGTGAATGTGTCCCAATGGAACACCATGAAAAAGAGGACATAAATTTAATTGTATAAATCATAGAAGTCTACCTCATTGAATTTTCACAAACTGAATAAACCCTTATAACCACCATCCAGGTCAAGAGACAGAATGTTATTACCGGCACCCCCAAAAACACCCCTTCCGCCCCTTCCAGTCACAATTACACCCATAAGGGTAACCACTAATCTAACTGCTAAACCTTAGATTAGTTTTGCATGTTTCTGAACTTTATAAAAGAGATGGAATCCTACAATATATATATATACTCTTTTTGATCTGACTTCTCCCACGCAACATGTTTTTGCGATTTGGTGTGTGTGGTTGTATTTTCTTCATCCTCATTGTTGCATAGTATTCCATTGTTTGTATACACTCCCAATGAATTTATCTGTTCTTCTTTTGATTGGCATTTGGGTAGTTTCTAGTTTTAGATATCATTGATAATGCCATTATGAATAGTTGTGGTCTTTTCCTGCTGTTTTACACACTTATACATTTCTGTTGGGTATACATTTAAGAATAAAAATATAGAATAAACTGGGTTTTTTTAACTGCCAAAATTTGTTGGTGCATTTTACTAGCATGGAGAAATAGTGACATCTGGTGCATAGAATAATGAATTTCAGGTCTTACTGTATATTTTAAAATTTTTAAGGAATCTATTCTTAAAGGTAGTCTGAAATCTTATAAGAATCTGTAAGCAGAGTGAGCTTATAGTTCTTGCTTCTAATATTAAAAGTAATCAAAGTGCTCACTTTGAGCACTTGAACAATTTGAGGATAAATGCTTAAACTCTTAAATAATTGATAAAACCAAGTAATTAGATCAGAATAATAGATTTATGGAAGAAATACTATTTTGATATGTTCTAATTATAGTAATTTTTAATGTAAATCACTACCCTTAAAGTTGCCTCACAGTGAGAGAGTTTTAGGGTTTGTGAAATACAAAATTTCCTTTCTAACGTAAACCAGTGAAATCTGAACAAAATAATATGCAAATATACAATATACACAAATGATATGTTATAAGGTAATTAGGAAAGTAAAATTAATTTATATACTGGAAATTTTTAGAATTCAATTAAGGCCTTTCTCTGCCCCTTTGTAACTTTTCTACTTCTGCTGAAGGAGCTACACTTTTTTTCCCCATTACATTCTATGATTAGGAAACATACATGTGCATACTACTTTATATTTGTGTGTGATCTTTGCTGTCACCAAATAGGTGGAGGGGTTTAAGACATATTTGGATTTATAGTTACAGTTCTAGAAGGATGATACATTTTTCTTCCTTGACACTGGGAAGTTCATGAATCCAGGTTATCATTCTGAAATTTAATGCTTTCTGACATTTATTCCACAAATATTTATCATAACCTTTTATTTGCCAAGTATATTAGCTAGTGGAGTCCTAAATGATGTTCCTCTTTCACCTTCCCACCTTCCATGACTCCCTTTTTTGCTTCTTTCTTTCATTCCTTCCCTCTTTCTTTCCTCTAGCTCTCTTTAATATGAAAGAAACCTGAGTAAAGTTAAATACTAGCAAAAAAAACCTTTAATCACTGGCAATGCTGACAACACAGCAAACTGCTAGAGTGATTGATGGAGCAGAGACAGCAGAAGAGCAAGGATGGAGGCCATTAACTTTATTTAGGAGAACAAAATCTCATTTGAATTGTGTCAGGGAAGAAGAAAGAAAGAATGGGGGAGTGTACAATAAAAACAGAGTGGAAAGAAGTTGAGAAAAATTTGGCTACTGTTTTCCATGAGATGATGTTCTGATAGTGACATTGGAAGAGGTATGTTGTTAGTTTGAGAAAAGTAAAGAAAGCTTATAGTAGTAATTCCTGACAGTTGAAAAAGTGAAAGCAACCAGAGGAAATATACAGGATGCCTGAGAAGCACTGAAGGTCCATTTGAGGCAAAATATCTTGAATTTGTAATGGTGACAATCAACCTCAGTGCTCATCAAGCACCGTTTAGTCTGAGAAAAAAAGGACAGATGAATTGAGTTGGATTGTGTTTTTTAAAGCATATGTATAATGGAAGACAAAGGGCCAGAGAGATAAAATCTAAACGATGATTATGAAAATATTTCATGGAATTGATGTGGATTTAAAGATAAGGAGTGTTTTACAGATAGAGTATAGATATATTTTGACAGAGAATGTTGATGATTCTTAAGTACTTAGCAATTACATGAAGACAAAATATTACAGTAATAATGAAGTAGGAGAGCTGGAAGGGTAAAGGGGTTAAGGTCAGAGGGAAATTGTGAACTTATGACTTTAAGACACATTTGCAGTAATGAGTGAGGCGGGAGACTGTGGCAAATATGAAGTGAGATGGAAGTCACTGGAAGTGAGGAAGTCAATAAAATGAGAGGCAAAGACATTAGATGGATGTTGATGGATAACCAGAATAATTGCAGAACTTAAGCAAGTCTGAGTGACTTTTCAAAGCCTTTAATAAATGAGAGCCGGCAATCAGGATGTTAGTAGCTGAGAGCAGTATTGGTGAAGACCAAAAATAAGTGATTGAAAGACATTAGTAATTTCAATAGAAGAAAATGAACTGATTAATAAGCCTATAAAACAATGTTGAACTTTACCATTAATAAAATAACTGTAAATTAAACAAATGAAAAACCATTTATTTTGTCTATGAAAGTACCAAAGATTTAAACAATCATGTTCAAGGGTGTGATGAAATAGACACTTTAATAATGTGGGTGCAAAGTATTCAAACATTAAAAAAATATAGCAATATTTATTAAATATGTATCAATGCTTACTAATTCAAATTCTGAGAAAGTATTATAAATGGATTATACAAAATCACTAAGTGTTATTTAAAATAATCAAATGTGTAAAGAATCTGAGTATTTAACAAGAAAGGAAATGCTTCTCATATATTTTTAAGTACAAAAGTATGTTACAATATTTTACGTACAATATGATCAAATTGTTTAAAACTGAAACTTGTGCATATGAAAAACAGATTGAAAGAAAATGTCATAAGAGGAAAGAAAATGAATACTCTCTTCTCTCATTTAAAAATATTTTAATTTGTGTTTTTCAAAATTTCCCTCATTAACGTTTTATCAATTTCTGCTGGAAATATAAAACCAAGTTTCTTAATGGTATAACCAAATACCAAGAACACCACCATCAACAGAAATTCTAATAGACTAAAATTATAAAGGAAAACTAAAATTATATGTTAAAAGAGAAAAAACAGCTATCATCTGAATTAAAATTCTAATGGTATTTAAAAATGGAACTTGATAAGTTGATTCTAAAGTTATTCTTGAGAAGTGAATGAAATAAGAAAACACATATTGTACAGTTTAATTTGGTAGACCCTATTTTTAAGTATTATACATTTTTTAAATATTTAGACCCTTTGACAGAGCACTTTCACTTCTGGGACTCTAATCTATAAAATTGTTAGAACAAGTGCAAAAGGTATTTTTATAAGGCTATTTATCATAAGTATTTCTAATTGTAAAATCCTATAAGTAACTTAATTGTCTTATACTGAAGAATGGTTAAATAAATTGTGCTGAGTTTGGGTTATTGAATGCTATGGAGGCACTAAAAAGAATGAGATGTGATATGTGACATTGATGCAAAAGAATCTCCAAGACATACTATAGATTAAAAAAAAAATCATAGGAGTTTGGGCTTTTGTTAAAAAGAGTATCAGACTCACCTTTCTGCTGCTAACATTATAAATTTGGGGGAAAACATTAGAAACAAGATTGTTTAAAGGCAACCAAAATCCAACAGAAACTGTAGGGAGTCTGAACGTTGGAAGAGCAGGACCCCATGAAGACTGACAAAACCCATTCTCTGTGTATGTCCTTATTCTAAACTCTGTAAATTCTAGCTGAATTGGTCTCCAATCTCCATCTCCTCAATTCAGTAAAATTGTTAGCCTCTGTTTGTGTTTGCCTTCCCTGTGCTAAAATCTGAGAATAACTTTCAGTCAGAGAGCCAAGAGACGGGACTCAACTTGCTTGTTTTCCTTTTTGAGACCACAGTCCTTTGTTACTTATTGCCCACTTTCTGAAAAGAGTTGTTTTCTATATTTTTTTCTATTTTCTAGTTGACAGTAAGAGGTAATCCTAGACCTTCGTCTTCCCTAATTGGCTGTAAATGGAAGTCCCCCATAGATTTTTAGATTTAGCAAAAAATATCTTTTGAAAATGAAGGAAAAATAATACATTTTCAGAGAAATGATAGCTGAGAAGTTGTTGCCAGCAGAATTTGCCACAGTATAAGAAGCTAAAAGAATGCCTTCAGGCTGAGGAAATTGATACCAGATGGGAATTCAGACATATAGGAAAAAATGAAGAATACTGGAAATATTATCTACATAAGTAAAGATGAAATATTATCTTTCATTTTTTTCTTAAATTATTTAAGTCATAGGCTACTTAAAACAAAAGTAAAAGCAATACATTGTGAGGTTTATAACACATGTAGAAGGAACTACATGACACAATATTGCAAAGGATAGAAGCAGGGCAAATTGAATTTTAACATTGTTTCTTACATAACATGTGAAGGGACATCATTCAAGAAGACTGTGATTAAGTAAGGATGCATACTGTAACCCCTAGAGGAAACATGCCAAAAACCAAAAAATAAAGCAAAACAAAACAAGAAAACCCAAAACACTTCACAAAGCCATACTAGCTAAACAGCCAATAAAAGAGATACTATGAAATACTAACCCAAAAAATTAGTACAAAAATTGTACTAACCCAAAAGAAGACAGAAAATAAAGAGAGAAATAGGGACCAAATAGAAAGCAAATAGCTGGCTGGAGATTTAATTTCAATTATATCAATAATTTGAATTCAGAGTTTATCAGACTATATATAAATGCAAACCTCAACTATCTGTTGCCTTCAAGAGACCCACTGCAAATATACTAATAAAGATAGAACATAAAAGGATGGAATAAAATAGAACATGCAAACACTAAGCCTTTGAAAGTTGGTATGTTATTCAACGTTGGACAACACTGATTTCAAGACAAGAAGTATCATTAGACATAAAAAGGGTCAATTCATCAAGAAGACACAACAATCCTAAAGTGAATAAACTGAATAATAATACTTGAAAATACATGAACCCAAAATGGACAGAATTAAAGGGAGAAATAGATTAATCCCCAAAGTTGGAGATTTTAATACTTCTCTCAGTAATTGACACAATAAGGAGACAAAATATCAGTACAGATCATCATAGAAGATTTGAACACTATCAATCAACTTGATTGAAGCAACGTGTACAAACACCATATCAGCAAGTGCAGAATATTCATTCATTTCAAAAACACATGGAACATGCACTAAGATAAATCATATGCTGAACTATAAAGCAAATATTAACAAATTTCAACATTCTGAAATCATGTTTCCTACCTACAACCAAATTAAAAAGTTGTAGAACAATATGGATAGTGTGATTCTATGTTAAACAATATTAATCCAAAAAAAATATACTGTAAATCTGAAAAATACACACATATATGTGTAACAAAAGAACTGGCAAAACATAGATCAAAGATTATGTCTTAACAGATGAAAGAGAATGGAAAAGGGGACTGAAGAGGAACATTCATGCTTTATTTATATGTCTCTATTGTTGGATTATTTGTATTCATTGTTCACTTGTATATTTAGGTTGATAAAATAAGTCTTATACACAATAAATGAGAACAGCCAGTGAAAGTTTGGAAATAGAAAAGCAATGAAGAAGAACCTGCCCTACCAAAAGGTTTTGTATGGCTATGGTACTTGAGGTTCAGTTACAGGAAGCAACAAAGACCTAAATGAAATAGATTCTAGTAACAGACTTATTACAATGAGAATTAAGTAGCTGATAACAGTGGCATTTAGAATTGCTGGGCAAAGGACACAATCTTTAAAAAATGGTGTTAGAAAAACATGGCTAAATGATCAGGGGCAAAATTTGACACTGTGAAGTCATTAGTACTGTCCTCCATACACATTTAGCTCTTTAATTTTGGCCACAGGGTTGGATTGTATTTCCTCACCATCTTTGGACGTGGGTGTGGCTTTGTGACTTGTCTTGGCCCATTCCTTTCCTGCTGTTACAGTGATAACTGAAATGCATGTTGAGATAACACCACTGTCAGACTGGCTCTTTGAATGGCATAATGAGCACAATGCCCTCTACCTGCCTGCATTAGACAGGAAGCATTAGACAAGCGAAAAGTAAATTTTTATTGTGTTAAGTCACTAGATTTGGATGGATTTGGTACCAGAGCATAAAACAGCTAATGTAAAATTGGTATCTAGAATTTTGGAGGTATTGTTAAAAAAAAATTTTTCTTTCATTGGCATGGAGGCTGGGAAGCAGGTGGGATGAAAATTATTACTGGAGGTTGAAATATTTCTCCGTGCTCTGCAGTAGCAAAACTTATCATAAAATTCTTTCTTACAATGCTGTGGATGACTAATTATATATCTAATGAACTTTTTGTCCTGGGGGAAAAGATGGAAAACAGAATGATAGTAGCAGGCTTTGGCTGACATAGCCCGAGTCTGGCAACATATTACAAGGTTAGCTCAGAGAGAAATTGCCACTTTGCAAGCATAAATGAAAGGGACAATAACAGAATCTATGAATTCCTGAATTTGTAGGGATGAAAGCAGCAACTGCTTCTCAACCTCAAATAGTTAAATGCAAAAATGAAAAAAAGATAATTTAAACAACAAAGGCAATGCAAAACTCAATGTTGGTTTATTTATAATTGCTCCAAACAAAATAAAAGTCTGACAATTCGACAATGGAGCATACACACAACTGGAAAACATATGGTGTATCCATTCAGTGGAATACTACTTAAAAGAAACAGATGACAACAAAATGGATGAATTTAAAATGCGTTATACAAAATGAAAGAAGTCAGACTCAAAAGGCTATATATTGTATGATTCCATTTATAAGACATGTTTGTAAAGGCAAAACTATGGGGACAGAAAACAGATCAATGATTGCCAGAAGATGGGAGTCAGGAGAAGACACAGAGTAATTTTGGGGGGTAATTGAACTTTATTTTTTTATTATGATGGTGGTTATATGACAGTATACATTTACAGAAAATTATGGAGTTATACACTGAAATGGATATACCTAAACATGTTTGTAAGCCCAGGAGAAACCTTCCTCTAATGACTAAAAAGCTGAGCATACCTGGAGGACATTTGGTAATCCTAGAGAAAGTGGGAGAAATTAACCTTGCTGAGAAGGAAAGACACTTTTTCCTCAGAGATAAAAATAGCAGTAACATTGATTGAGCACCTATGATGTGCAAACAAGAGCCAATCTACTAAGCACGTTTATATAGAGATATATGCAGTATCTGGAATCCCTGCATCATCCTGGGGGGAAAGTATTATTATTCCCATTTTAAGAAAACTATAGATCAGAGAGATTAAATAATTTGCACAATGTTGCTTAGCTAGAAATAGATGCCTCCCGCCCCCACCATCAGAAAAAGAAAGAAAAAAAAAGAAATTAATAGACCTGGACAGACCTTTCTCACTTTTAAGCCCTGGCAGTTTCCTCTGTATAATGAAGAACACATAGAGTGAGTGATGGTAGAGATTGTCGGGTGGGAAAAGGAAGTTGAGAAAATTATAATCAGGAGATTCTACTATAGCAACATTATAAGACTGGGCCATCTGTTGATAGTGAGAGGATTAATGGGGGTAAAGTGAAGTTGAAGCCTTGAGTAGAGTGTGGGCGTGGGGGGAACTGAAGGCGGTTGTGATGATTTTGACATTGTTTGCTCTAATCCTTATTCTCACACCATAGGGACAGATACCATTCCATTCTCAGTTACATTACAGGGAAGAATTCCTGCAGCAAGATGTAGGAGACCCACAATAGTATTCATTCAGTGCAGATTATCATAAGAATGTGCAATTTAAGAGCCTCTTATTTGGCAAAGACCAATTCTAATCCATTCCCCAAGTCCCACTCATTTCTGTGCTCTGTTTATAGAGTATGTCATTGAAATTATAGTGTATTCTTGAGGGTGGGAGAGGAACTTTGAAATATAAAAAGGAATTGTAATTTTAAGATGATTGTCATACTGATATCTAATGTATTGATTAACTTTGATGTCTCAAAAAGTCTTTAGGATCTCAAAAAAGAACTGGAAAACATAAAGTGTAAGATCATAACTGCAAACCCCATACCCATAACATTAATGAAACACAGGCTGGTCTCAGAGAGATCTTTTCTATGAATATCCTCACTCCACTAAATTGTAAAGTTCATGTCAGATTCCTTTTATAAACACAGGTATCATGAAGCCCTGGATATTTTCATGGTGGATATGATGGGTAACATTTAGTGTTGAAAGTATTAGGAAACTTTCATAAAGCAAAACTGAATTGACTCAAATAGTGGTAAATGGGAAGAAGTCTTAGAAATCACCTACTTCATTTTTTTCATTTGTTTCCTATGAGGAAAATAGTCCGGATTAAAGAATTTTATCTTAACTCATGAGAATTTGTTAACCATGTGTAGCATACCTTTAAAAAAATTTATGTTACATTTACATACTCCTTTATCATTCTTTCTTACATTATGCCTACAAGGTGACAGAACTAACAATGTAAAAAGTAAAAGAAAGTCATTCTGAATAGTAATGGATGGAAGAATTTAAAAATACTATTGCATGCATTATATTTTTTGGTTCAGTGTTGAGGCAGCATGACTGTAAAGAACATTGGGTTAGCTGCTGGGAGGCAGAATTGTAATCCTGCTTAGTCTCTTCACGACTCGGTTTCCTCATTTTATGTCTTTGATTCCCCTAGAAAATTTATTAAAACAAGTGAGGTTTTAGATGGATAAATAGAAGCCCTTCTTATAAGTTGGATGATTTTCAGAAATCTTGAAAATTATGGGATTTCTGTCCTGGAATATGTTTATAAAGGAAACAACCATTAGTCTTGAATGATATTGGGATATTTGGAGAGAAATGTGTAAATCTGACAGTCTCTAGAAGTTTCTTCTAGATCTATAGTCTGATGATTATGTTCCCAATGTCGTAGGTGAAATATAGATTAACACAAAAGTTCTTATCATTTCAGAGTTTGTTGTCTGTAGGATTATGAAATTTTGCTGCCTTGCTATTGGTTAACACATGTGCCATAGCATCCCAGAGGAGGTATCAAGACCGTAAATAGATGATCCTTTGAACCTTTATAAGAAAATAATTTAAGTAGAGCTGCATTGAGTACCTGAAATTGAATATTTACTGTATTAGAGTTGCTTTGTTGGTTAGAAGCAGATTTCTGAAATTATATTTAAAGTTTTAAGAGATACATTATAAAATGGAAAACAACAACAAAAAAACCCTTTAGACATAAAAGTATTTTCCTTTACACAGGAATGATAATGACAACACTACTGCTCTTTTACAGTCTCTTTAGGAGTTTTTTCTCACCACAGCAGTTACAGAAGAATGAAAGCTTCAAGCCTTGGGAAAACTGAATTTTTATGTCTGGAGCTGTTCCATTAGGTCACACTGTTAACGGCACAGCTCTTTCCTGAGGGAGACCTTTCCTGCTTCATAGCAACCCCTTATATTCTGCCTGCAGTTGCTCTGTTCCCCTGTACTCCAGACAGACAAATCTTATATAAAACAGGTAAAAATGGTTCCTATGGAGAGTACTTCACTGTTGGCTTAATCAGTTATTACAAATGTACAAAGTATAATTTTGATTTTTGGGAAGAAAGGGAAACTCTCATACAAGTTGTATCTGGACATCTCCAGGAGTGAACAGATGTAACATAAGACTGCTAGCATTTGCACAGCACATATGTTTGACTTCCTCTGTTATGGTGTAAAGGAAAAGTATAAAAATGATGCCACACTCCCTGGAGGATAGGGCCGAAAAAACACAAAAAATACAAAGTTCATTCTCATTTACCCATATGCTCTACAATGTCAGGATCCTCCCTAGAAAAAAGAGGGAGTAGAGAATATGGTGACTCGGCACTTTTTTTTCAATTTTCAATTATTTATATTTTTTCCGTTTTTAGTTGTTCAGGACCCTGAGTTATAAAATTCATCTTGACTTTCTTCAGTGAAATGTCTAAGGGAGTTTCCTCTAATAGAATGCTAACCCTTTTCCCTTACACCTCACTGATGCAATTTTATCTGATCTTTCCTTTTCTTTTCCTGCTCTAAATCTGGGCTCATTATAGACACTTAAATCAAAGGCACAGATAAATAAACTTCAAAATATGTATATATTTTTATTATCATGAAAACCATTTCCTGGTGTAAAAAATATAGCAGAGGCTTTTTTTGTATTTGAAGATGGCAACTGAAATATGTGCCCCAAATTCAAATCAATGGCAAAGTACCTTTCCTGAGCCGAGCAGCTGTTGGACCAACTGACTGGGGCCTGGAGGGTATAAGTCAGGCCTTGATCTTTCCAAGAACAGATGGAGAGAATGGAAGAACTTTTGTCCTTCTGGTCTTAGAATACCTCTGGAGATGAATGACTGAGAGCTATGAGGTACTGATCAAAATTACGTAAATCCTAAAGAGAGAGTTTGCCTTACAGAGACACACAAATCCGCAGGAGGAAAGACAAATGTTCCTGGGCAACCCTGCTGGTCTCCCCCAGTCAGCAGGGATAGCAAAACATGTGGTGTGGGTCCTTTCTAATGATAGCTTTTGCATCTGAGATGCAGGCAGAAAAAGGCTTCTGGATGCCTTCATTTGGGACTGACAAACTGCTGTCTGGTACACGCTAGTCCCTCAGTAGGCATAGTGTGCTCCTTGACCTTAGCAACATGGTATCACCTGGTTGCTTCATAAAGATGCAGAATCTCAGGCACAAATCCAGATCTAGTGAATCAGAATCAGGATTTTAATAAGATTCCCAGATAAACTACAGGCACATTGAAGTTTGAGAAGCCTACAGATGCAGAGATAACTGCATCTTCCTTCGCTTGTGGTACTATCACCACTAAGGTATGTCAGCAGCTGGACCTAAATCCCACTAAGAAAATTAAAACTGCACTAATGGTGGCTCTTAGCCAAGTACTGCTGGAAGGGACTGAGGAGCAATTCGAGAGATAAATACTATCAATTATTATAAGTGGATGGATGATGAATAGATAGACAGATTTCCTCTAAAGAAAAAATGTATTTCTAGGGAAATTTTTCATAATAGCTGACACCAAAAATACTTAATCTTCTCAGTAAAAACTAAGGATTGGTTGGCTAGCAACATGTGGTGGGAGTAAGGGCATACTAAATCTCATATATGGGATATGAGGAGGAAGTTCTAGGTAGCATGGCATTTTTGTGGAGGAGAACAAATAATTGGTATCTTTTTTTGTATTTTGGGAGAGATATATGTATAATCATGAATGTCCTAAAAAATATGACAATTATTGCTAAATGGATATAGATAAAACAAAACTTTAAATTAGCAAGGTGCAAGTAAAGAAAGAACTTGCACTTAAGTAAAGAAAGAAAGAACTTGCAACTTAAAAAAACAGAAAAAATAATCAGTAAAACAGAGGGAAAGAGAACATTGTAAAGTAGGCAGGGAACAAAGTAACATTAAAAAGAAGTAAAATCGATTGTGTCAGTCATTACCGAAATATGAATGGACTTAATTTTCACATTTCAGGATAGAAAAAACACCAAAAAACAGAAATTGACACTGAAAAATAAACTACACATATGTTGTTTATAGGACATAGTGTGAGCAAAAAGATGAAATATGCTAAAGAAAAGGATATTAAAGAGCAATCAGGCAAATAAAAACTCAAAACAAGCAAGCGATACAATAACAAAATCAATCAATCTGGAATATAAGGTTAATAGGGACAAAGAAAGGCTTATTTTAGTGATTAAATGTACAGTTAACTCCATGCACCAAACAACGTAGCAGTAAAATTAATGATGCCAAAATATTAAAAATGCAACAAAGTCTCAATAAAAACAATTATAGCAGAAGATTCTAATACAAGTTTTTTTTTCAGAAATAGACAGATTTGACTGAGAAATAAATGTACATCCCTAGAAAAATTAAAGCAGATAATCAAACTGGATTATAAATATTTTTGCATGCATATTGGTGTGTATATCTATATATACACACATATATATGTATTATATGTATACATAATCTTTGGATGATTTAAGAGAAAAGTTTCATATGTCCAAAAAACATTACAAAATTAATGCTTCCTTGACCACAAAATAAACTAACACATTATTTCAGAGATAGATTTTTACCATATATTCTACAATATAATTACAATCTGATAAAATGAGAATTAATAATAAAGTTACCATAAAACTCTAATTGTTTGGAGATTACGGAATACACTCTTAAGTAATTCTAAACTCAAGGGCAAAATAAAAACTTAATTACAAATGATTCAGAAATAAAAGTTTCAAACCTATGGAACACTGCAAAAATTCTCAAGGGAATATATAAGCCTTAAATGCCCTTGTAGTTAAAGAAAGGAACTTATTATACATCTCAAACTATTTTTAAAACTAGCAACAAAATCGAAAGAAAGTAGAAGGTAATCCATGAAGCAAAAAGCTGAAATTAATAGAATGGAAAAATATTATAAATAGGATAAATAAGTCTAAAAGTTGATTCTTAAAAATCCAATAAAACAGGTAAATTCTTTAGAACCTTGATTAATGCAATCCCGATGGATATACTTAAAGGTTTTTAAATAAAGGTTAAATAATAATATTTGGAAGAAAATTTCCATGACTTTATGCCTTGGAAAGGATAGCTTAGTCTTTGGAGATAAAATTTTAACCAAGATGGGAAACCCACAATATATTGAAGGAAAGATAAACAGATTTAGTTATATAAACATTAAAATATATTGACCTCCACCCCCCAAAAAAATACCATAAAGTTGACAGGCAAATTAAAAATAATAAAGCATATTTGAAACATATATGATAGAAAAATAGTTAATATCTATTATACAGAGTACTCATATTCCTTATCATTGACAAGAAAACATATCCCAATAGAAAAATTATAAGAACATTAAAATGAAATACACAAAAAAGGCAATTCACAAAGGAGCAAATCTAAATGACTGATAAACACTGACAATATGCTAAACATCTCTAATAGTAAGGAAAATGCAAATTACAAAAAAAAAATGCGCTATGTTATTTTACATCCGTGTGATTGGTAAGCTTTAAAAGTAGTGTTAATCCCAAATGTTTACAAGCATGAGAAGAAAAAGCTATATATATTGCTGATAGAAAGGTAAAACATTACAGTCCTTTGGTAAAGCAATGTGGCAATAGATTTTAAATTTAAAAAAGTATGCATGGCCTTTGATCTGGCTTTTCTACTCTTGGAAATCTATTCTGCAGAACTCAATGAAAGCATTAGTATGTAACACTATATATTCGCAAGTGTATTATACAGCATACTTCGTATGTTAAAAAGCCAGAAACAAGTAAGGTCTTCTTGATATGTGTATGTTTGAAAAAATTTTTAAATGGGAAACCTTTTATTAAGGAAATTTTTAAACATGAATAAAAGTATACCACATAATACAATGAATCTCTGTAAACTTATCCAATAATGTTAAAAAATATTAATGTTTTTTCCAGTTTTATTTTGTCTCTCCACCCCTCCACATTTTTTTCTTCTTGGAATGTGAAAATATATGCTAGCATTACATCACCCATAAGTACGTGAAACAATAATTATTTTTTTAAATGTAACTACCGCAATATCATTATACTTAGGAATATTAATAGTAATTCTTTAATATCTAATACTCACTTGATGGTATTTGATATTTGATTTAATCTAATTCAAAATTATTTTTACAGTTGACCTTTTTTAATAAGAATCCAAACAGAATCTACACTTTGCATTTTGTTGGTATGTTTTTCAAGTCTCTTTCAATCTTTAAGAGTTTACTCTTCTTTTTTTTTTTCATGCAATGTATTTATTGAAGAAACTTGGTCATATACTTTGTAGCATTTTCTACATTCTAGATTTAGCTGTTTGTATCCTTGTGGTTTTATTTAACATATAATTTTATTCTTCACTTTTTTCTTGCAAACTGGTCAGTTATTAGACTGTGGCATACTGAGGGTATACTAGATTTTAGTTAAATTATTTGGATAGATATATTTCATAGATGGTACTAAGTACTTCCTGTTCCATCACATCTGTAAGCATGTAATATCTAGTTGTCCTACTTTTCAATGTTAACATTAATTAATGGGTTCAGTTGTTGTCTGTCTAATCACCATCCTATGTTCATTCAAAGGGTCGAGCATCCATTGATGATCATTGCCTAGATCCTTACCTCACTAAAGGTTTTCTAATTGAATACATTTTGGGACATCGATACCATGAAATTATATTTTGCAACTATTACAAATAATAGCTAACGTTTTTTTACGAAGCTTACTTTGAGTAATGTACTAGTCTAAGCACTCTAATATTATTTTATTATCCTAATAACAACCAATGATTTGGGCACTATAAATATCCCTATTTTACAGATAAGAATTTTGTTCCTGCATAATAGATTTTTTGAAGTATTAATGAAATAACAATGTACATATCGTATAAAGCACAAATTCTAGAATATATAAAGATCTTAATTCATGTTGATAGTTATTAAATGTAAGATTTCAGGGATCTCATTCACATTATCATAATTAAATCACTGTATTTTCTCATCATTTCAAGAATCTAAGCACAAAAGAAGTGTAGTCTATTTTAAGTGAGATGGCAGAAATTTTTATTTTCCTTTTCTATGTCTTTAACCTAAAGGATTATAAAGAGTTCCACATGAAAAAATGGAAATACTTCCAAATTTTCTTCGTGAGATAGGACAGTTTTATAATTGGGTGTCTCAATAAATCATTAACTGATAGAAGATAGGCAAATATTAAAACACACACAAATCATTCATCCCTGAAGAAAAATTCCTGGTAAGTACACAAAAAAAGAAGACCTGGAAAAAATGGTTTGAATGCTTCAGTGAAGTTCTTTCTAATTCATTGTGGATATCAGTGCATTTCCTGATTAATATTAGACTTTTCATTTATAACTAGAAAAAAGTATTTATTATTAATAGTTAAAATATTAGTAATCTTATTTGATATTATTAAGTGATACTGTTAAAATTTATTATCACACTTATTGATTATAAACATACTATCTTGTAGTGGTAAATGTTTTTAAAATACAGAATATATAACTAAGAAAATGAGTAGACTGACCATAGCTTGACCATTTAAAGATAACAGAACAAATATTAATATTTTAAGATACTCATTGGTATGCCAGATATTATCATTTGAGAAACTGTATGCCAGGCCCTGGAGAGCAGTACAGATCCTTCATAATATATCTCGGTGAGCTAAGTGAACACATGTAAATAAGCTTTATGTTAAATAGCTACTCAGCATTTCATCACATGGCTGTAATTTACCTAACCATTCCTATGCCATAGGTGATTAAGGCTGTTTCCACAATTTTACTTATTTTAAATAAGATAAGAATGTAATATCCATGAGGGAAAAGACTTTTTTCTATTTTGCAATGCCAGCTTAAAGTAGAATTAGGAACTTAGGCAAAAAAAGAAAAATTTATTTAATGAGTACATGGAATGAATAGTGTTATAATGGGTATCTTTATATAAAACTCTACCTGTACTTCCAATTATTTCTTTAAGTTATTTCCTAACAGTGCAACTTTTTGACCAAATAGTAGGAGTGTTGTGTCCATTTCTCACTATATACACTTTCCAGTCTCTTTAACTGACTTTTAAAAAATTTACTTGAAAAAAATAAAGGTAATTATCCACATGGTAAAAATGTACAGAACAGTACATCATTATATTCCTAAATATAACTAGTTGTTTAAAGTTTCTTGTTTTTACATGATTTATATGCATTTTTAAGGATTTCTGAAGAAAAATAGTGTTAGAAAATAGATGGGAAATACCAAAAAACAAAGATTAAGATCCAACTATCAGAAATACCAGAAAGAGGAAAGATGGGACATATTAACAAAATAACATAAACAAAAGCCCCAAATTTAAAAACTCCTATGATCCCTATTATGATGTTAAGGCTATTTGTCACAGTCTTTAAACAATATTTCCTCTAAAGTTTGTGCTTTGTATTTAGTTAAGTTTGTATTTAGTTAATTTGTATGTAAGTGCACAAGGTCTGCCTTATAATACCTCAGAGTCCTCTCCCTTTTCACCTTTTGTCTCCCATTCCTACTACCATCTGAGAAATGTGTTTTTCATCTAGTTTCAGCCACTCTTCACCTTACCTGGAGATCGATAAGCAGATTCAACTAAAGGATGTTATTCTTCGAGATTTTGTCAACAGGAAAGCATCCTCTCCCAATCCTACCTAAAAAAAAAAAAGAAAAAAAAAAGAAGAAATTGAAGACCTTAAATTTTTCACCCCATTCCAAGGTTATCTGTTTATATCATTAGCCATATTTCACATTATTTTATCTTTCTTTACCTAACAGCTGCTATTTCTAGTTTCTAGAACTTATATACTGCAGATCTATCCTAAGTAGAAGGATTTAACAACAGACCATACAGTATAGCTGATAGTTCCCAAATTTATATCTCCAGTCCTGCACTCTCTCCTCAAATCCCAAACTCAAATATCCAACTGCCAAAAATTTATTAGGCATCTTGAAACTCACAGGTTCAGAAATCGCAAACAAAATTATAGGTATCATTTCTCTACCCTCTAGCCTCTTTTTGTTCCCCTTCCTGTTTCATTATACTTCTGCCACACTGGTCTTTTTCTATAAGTAGGAAACACCTACTTTGTTCCAAACTTTGGTGCTGTCCCCACTCCTCCATCTCCTTCCTCCTTCTCTTCTCTCTAGGTCCCAAAGACCCTATCTTATATCTGTACATCATTCAGGTCTCAGCTGTACTGTCATGTCCTCAGAAGACCCTTCCCTGACTAAACTAAAGCAGCCCCCTTCTCCATTTTTCTCTGTTCCACTATGTTTTATTTTATTCATAGCACTTTTGCTATTTAAATTTTTATCACATTTATTTGTTTATCATCTGTCCCACTACACTATTTACATACTGTATTAGAGTAAAGATACCTGTCTTTTTTACCATGTATCATATGTAGATAAGCAACCGGAAAATTCTGTGTGGTACTTAGTAGGTGCACAGTAAGAATTTCTGCTTTCAACAAATGATTGAATGATGCCATGTTTAAATAAATCCAACAAAACCAACCAGTTGTTTTTGTTTTTGTTGTTGTTGTTTTACTGTAGAACATACCACTATTTCTTGTGTTGAGCATTAACGGAAATAGTTTGCTTTGTTTAAAGGCAATGCTGCACGAATAGTAAGTGTTTTTAATCCCTGGATTCAAATTAAGGGTGAAAATATGTGGCATTGGGGATCTGAGACCCATAAAGAAAAGCAGATTTGCATTTTCTGTTTCACTCTTACTCTGCGATTTCTCAAATTATAGGTTTAGCTTCATTTTAGTCTGCCCTCCCTATAGATAAGATTTATTGAGATACCCAATTACCGAATTACCCCTGCTTGCTGATAGCACTCAAGTCACAGCAAAGCCCTACTTCCTTGGATCCTCTTCATAATCACTCAACCAAAATCCAGATCCTTTAATAAGTTCTTTCTGCCACCCTCTTACTGAGATACCCTGGGGCTCCCCATGATGTGTGTTCTCTCTTCAGGCAACCAGTAATAAACCCACTTGTTCAATTACATGTGTTCTTGGATCTTTGGCTGGAGGGCATTGTTATACCTAAAGCTTGTTACACCTGGTGGGAACTGATAAAATCTTATCTATATCCAGGTAATCCCATATAAAGGGAAATACAGGACTTCTCTCTGAGTTACTTCACATAGCACTAATACACTATGCAACTAACCCTGTGTCTGAGAGCAGTGACATTTAAACCATAATATGCATATGAATCACCTATAGATCTCGTTAAAAAAATGCAAACTGTACACCTGAAACCTATGTAACCTTACTAACTATTGTCACCCCAACAAACTTTAATTAAAAAAAAAAAATGTGGGCCAGCCCAGTGGCTCAGGTGGTTGGAGTGCCGTGCTCCTAATGCTGAGGTCGCTGGTTCGATTCCCACATGGGCCAATGAGCTACACCCTCCACAGGTAAGATTGTGAACAATGGCTCTCCCTGGACCTGGGCTACCGTGTACTGCCATGAGCAGCCAGTGGCCAGCGTGAGCGGCTGGCAGCTGTCGAGAGCTACCTTGATCTGCTGTGAGTAGCCGACCTACGACCAGTGACCGACTGCCTCAGTGCAGGGTGAGCACAAAGCTCATAATACCAGCATGGGCCAGGGAGCTGTGTCCTATACAACTAGACTGAGAAACAGTGGCTTAAATGGGAGTGGGGGTGAGGGGAGGCTGAAGAAGGGAAAAAAAAGTGCAGGTTACTATTCAGTAGGTCTAGGTGGGATCTGACATTCCACTTTTCTAACAAACTCCAGGGTGATACTGAGGACTGAACTTTAAGTAACAAGTTTTGAGAGGACCTAGAAGCTGCAGACTTGAGCTTCTATTCCCCTTTTTCCTCAGGATGCACAGATGACCCCCGGATAGGTAAGATATGGGTTGTGCCCAGCAATTATAGACTTCTGCCCTTCCTTCTTATTTTGGGCCAAGAGGTAAAAAAGATAGAGGCTTTGTGTTTAAATTAAAAGTGTACAGATACATATGTGTTCCTAATCTTTCAGCACAATCAAAACCAAAAAATATTTGAGATTGATTTACAACAAGGTTGGGTATTCAGTGTCTTTATTGGCACTTCTCCAGAAACAAACGTTGAGACAAAGATTTGAGAGTCAGTAGGGTGTGTTCCCAGGAAACACCAGTAGAGAAGTAGGGAAGTGAGAGAGAAGGAAGGCAGTAGAGAATAAATTTTACAACTGTGAACACCTGGAGCTTAATCCCATCAGGGAAATTTGGGAATATGTGCAGATCATTCCTTAGAATTACCTCAGGAGAGATATGAATATTCTTCATTGGTTGAGGCCTGCTTCTAAGAAAATGAACTCCTATCGCTTTTGTCATGCCCTGCTAGCTGGCATAGTGTGCTACCTAGCCAGAAAAAAGACAAAACAAAACAAAAAAAAACAGTAATAATAAGGAGTTGAACTTACTATTCACCTTAGTATCCTTCACCTTAGAGGCCAACACTGAGAAGATATGGGTGGGACATGGACAGCAAATGTTCCTCAAGTAGCAGCAGATTTTGCTAACACACAGGTGAGAAGTGATTTCACATATTACCCTCAAGAAACCATAGAAATGTCTGATCAAGGGAAGAATATGCCTGAAGCTAGTTCTTGTCACAAACTTTTTCCAGTAAGGGTTGACAGCAGGGCCTCCCAAGAGATCCTAGAGTATCATTTCTAATGGATGAAACCTTGCTCTTCAGATAAAAGCTCTATTCTCTTTATCCTCATCAGCTATAACTGCTATCTGGTAATACCCATTTTGCAAATCTCACAAGGTGAACTCTAGGTGTTCTTTACAAGAAGTCTATTGATCACTCTTAGTTCAGCAATTAACAGTAGGAGAATTCACACTCTCAATTTTTTTTCAGACTCCTTTATCACTATTACAATTGGAGAGGCATATGGACTATGAGTCAGTAATGATCCTATTAACCAACAGTTCTTTGAAATGATCCCTTAGGTCATTAATCTCCCAGAAAGCAATCCTCCTAGATTGTTCTGGAAATGCCTTTGGGTCATTTAACGTGATGGTGCCCTGCTCCCCTTGGGCACATCCCACAGCTCGGCTTGTAGGGATTGACTTCAGGTTTCACCTCAACCTCACCTTATGCTCAGATGCTAAAGATACCACAAAGCACAAGAAGATGGGGCTCAGTTCATGGGTGTTTCTAGAACAATACTAAAGAGAAGGAAACAAGGGGTCGTTTTCTTTTCCTGCCACTATGTGCAGTTAAGACACTGTGTATTAGACATGTTTGGTTTGGTTAAATATCTCCTAGTGCTTGGTGTTGGCCGTGGTGTTGCTCATGGTACCCAAATCCAGCCTTGGTTGGATCAGATGTTACCTGTAGAAGCACCTGAGCATCATATTTATCCAGATTTACATGGCATGGTGTTTCTTCCTTCTAAGTTCTGGATATACGACAGTCCCCGAGGGGAGAGGCAACAGATCTTAATTAAGTCTATTTTTAGGAGGGTTCTTTCCTGTTCTTCCACTGTTCCACAGGGCTCTTCCATTGCTGGACTACTGGTGGTAACTTCCTGACCTGCCTTTTGTAGCCTCTAGTTGCTTATTATGATAGGGAGGATCCCTGGTATTACCACTGATACTGATTTACTGAAATTTCCCTACATCTCTAGCAAAAAGAAAGGTTCAGAGTGACTTTCTAGACAGTGTTTCTTTCTTTTGGGAGGGGGGGGGACAAAAGAAGGAAAAGAAGGGTGATTGGGCTGTATTTTGGCATGAGGGAAGTATATCTGGCCACTCATACTTACAGAGGCCTCTTGCCACAGAGTTGGTCTCAGGATATAGATCCATATCCACAGCAATGCCCACCAGCAAAACTAGGTGAGCCCACCTCTACTAGTTCTTTAGTTTTATACTTGGCCTTTAAGCTTCTCAAGTTGCTTTTGCCTTTTCCTCTGGGATAAAAATCATTATTAGTGAGAAATCAGGGAAAGAGATCAATCCTTCAAGTTTCTCACATACCCTTAAGCTTCCAAAGCTCGTGAAGCTCAAGTTGGAAATCTCCTGTTTTTGGTGCTGTAAATGAGACTGATTTGTTCATTTTAACTCAAAAGAGAGGTTGTCTGTTGCTCGTTACAACAGGCTTTCCAACACAAATGTTGAACTAAAGTCTTTTCCTTCACTCCCGATATTGTCGTGAATTAAACTTCCAGATCCCTCTTATAATATTCACTCATTTGGTTCACTCTGACTTAACCAGCTATAGTCCTAGAGTTTTCCATAGTGGGTCCCAACCATCCCTGATACATCAAGTATAGAAAGTGAATCCTGAGAAATTCCTGCACCTCTTTCCATAGCCTTGTGACGTGGGAGCAAGGATGCTTCATTCTGCTCCTGGTGGCATTGTGGCTTCTTAGTCCCCAGGAATGACCTGCTAGATGTTAGCTCCTGCACTGAATAATCTTTCCCACATCCATACTTTCCCTCTCCCCATGCAGCTGTCTATGCAGAAGGGGTGTGTGTGTGTGTGGGGGGGGGGGTGAGCCAAAGAATTTCCTTTTTTCCACACCAAATATTGGTATTTGACAATTCTATTTTCAGCCTACCACCTCAATCCAGTTTTCTGAGCAGATTGTTCTTTCAGACATTTATTCCATAAATGTAGGTATTGTTCTTTTGTGTTATTACTTTTTTTCTTATATAGCTGGCTCATGCTGTCTCCTTTACTTATAGAGTCTGCCTAACTCATCTGAATCAATTAGTAGCCATTGTTGTGCCTTCAAGAACACCCATATGTCCACCTTTTACATCACAGCTTTATTTATTCTTTGAAATGTACTTTAAAACATGTCCTTCCCAAATGTAAAATATTGAAACTTAAGATAGCACTGGTAGGACAAACATTAACAGACATTTAATGCAGCCTATTCTTTCATAGATAAGAATACTGAAGCCCAGAAACGTTGTGGCTAAGCAAATTGCAAATAGCTATTTAGTGGCAGTACTAGGACCTGAATTCAATATATCAGTTTTTTATCTTTCCTTAAAATGCTCTTTCCTCAAAGAGAGAAGCCCTGTAGGTTGTAAACACCTGACTTTTGTCAACATATAACACTGCCATTTTGTTTGTCAGTATTTTTTCATTGTCTAATATCCCCTATCCAACTGTAAACTTTTCCCAGGCAGAGGTTCTGTCTCACTTATCTGTGTATTTCCTTTATTATTAAGCACAGTGTCCTGCCCTGGGAAACACTGGGTGCTCATTAAATGTTTAACCAGTAAACAATGCATGGACAAATGAGTGAACGCTCTTTTGCTAACAGTTGTAAGGCAATATAATGAAATCGGAAGACATAATGGGTCTGGCATGCCAGTTGTTTTGCATGACGTTACCTAAACAGCTGGCTAATTTAAAAGTAATATGAATCAAACCAATGTTTTGTCATACACAGACAAAAATTGGCTCATTAACTGGATTGTTCGCTTTCCAGTTTGTGGCTGTGAGATAATGTAGTTAGAAATTCAGAGAGTTTTGTTTTTTTCCTAGACAGAGTGATGTTTAAATGGCTGATCTTGACCAAGTAAATTAAAATCCCCCTGGATCTTCTCTCCATTGCTAAGCAGTGTAGTCATCTCTGCCCACTCATTGCCTCACAAGAAAAGGGTCATGCCGACATTTTTATAAAGAGGATTTTATGGAGAGAAGTAAAGGACCAAGTGACCCAGTTCCTATCTCCTTTCAAAGAAGATTCTGTAAATGAATGGTTTTAGTCTAACTCATCAAACCAGCTTTGTGTTAGAGCTACGGTAATTTGTGAGACACAAATTCCTCAGCATTACCCTTATTTTCACATCCTCATTCTTTAGTTGATCTACTAAGCAATGTGATTATAAATAAAGAAACTTGGTGGATTTTCTTGGGTTGCTCAGTTCTTGTGATTCCTTGGACTATGAGAGAGAGAGAGAGAGAGAGAGAGAGAGAGAGAGAGAGAGAGAGAGAGAGAGAACTCTGGGGAACAAACTATACAAACTATACAAGATGAATCTGGAACATCTTGTCAAAGACTCCTATACATATATCAAAAGGACTTAGTAGCCAGCCAGCTTGGACGATCTCACTATCTAAAGATGAGATGATTTGAACATTCATAAGAATAATTTTAACTGATTGAAACAAATCAAGTTGAAATCCGTACGTTAATAATGGTTAAAATGAAAACTTCTGTCACTTATTGAGGGTAACTGGAATTCAATTAATTGTTTTGAAAATTAATAAATAAAAGGAAGCATTAAAGAATTTGTCCTACCATTCCTCAATAAACTATATACATAAGTAGGTAGCCAAATAGAAGATTAAGGGAATTTACTCTTTAAGTATTCCAGCTAATAAAAAGAAGGATCAGTGTATTAGAATTGCACCCTTTTATCACTCTTAATGAATTAATGGATCTCATTATTGAGCATGGATGGCTGGTTACATCATAAAAATAGAAACAACTAGTCATTATGTGCCTCCTGTATGGAAATACACATCACCTCTGAAGAGGTCTTGTGCCCAAAAATGAACCTATATCTGATGAAGTCTCTAGGTCTAACTACAGGACAAAAGAGCAGTTAAAATACACGATGGGGATGAAAGCAGCAAAATTCATACTACAGAAAATTTTATCAATTAAATGTCCTCACTGTATGATGTTTCTTCAACAAATAAATTGCAAAGAAAAAAAATATGGTGAGATAACATGTGGATTAAAAGAAACTTACAAAATTTTAAAGCAATACCACTTAGGGGGTAACAAGGCCTCATGATGGTGATTATTTGTAGGAGAGGAAAGAAGTTGCGATTGAGATGGAGCATGTGGGAAACTTTGGGAGTGGTTTGCAAAGTTGTATTTATTAATCTGAGTATTTTGGGGCTTGTTTGTATGTTTTTCCAGAGTATGTCTTTTACAATGATGCACTAAACCAAACATTTATTTTACAGAGTTTTTTCTGTACCTGTGTTACATTTTAGAATAAAATAAAATGGATTGTAATAAAAGAGTTAATATTAATACATAAAAATGTTTCAGATCTAAAAGATATGATTTTACTAATTGAAAAGGCCTATAAACTCCTAGTATAATGGATGGAAAACACACCTCATCAAGGTGTACCATCATGAACTGTCAGGACATCAGAACAAAAGGTCCTACAGCTTCCAGAGAGGAAGAAAAGGGGTTCTCATCTCAACATCAGCTCTGCAAGCTAGAAGACATTGAATAAATGTCTTCATATGTTTAAGGGACATTATGATCAACCTAGAATTTCATATCTAAAGAAAATATTACTGTAGTGTATCAGTTCAAGACGGCATGGATCCAGGAGAGAGATCAAAGGAACAACCAAGATGACGGTTCACCAGTCCAGAGAACAGCAATCAGTCTAGCTCAGAATGTGATGCTGGCAACCCAGGTAGAGATGTCTCTAGAATGAAATTAAAACTGATAGAGTATCTGATGTGTTTCATGTGGAAAAAAAAAAAAAAACTTATTTCTATGATTTTATAATTATTTTGTTAGTTTGGGAAGGATGTAGAAAATTAAGCAACAAATGTAATGATCATTATAATTACAGAGAAAGACAAAAAGTACTATGAGAAATGGAATGTGATCCTTGAACATGTAATTGTGTACATGAATGGAAGTACATTCATGAAGGGGTAATTCTTACAAATACAAAGGTTGGATTAAGGGATATTTTCTCTTTTTGTGACAATTTACTGATTGATTTTCAAAGACATTAAACAAATTTACACTCACTCACAATGTATTAGAGTACCTGTTTCCCTAAATTCTGGCCAAAAATGTAATTACTGTATCTTGCCATGTATAATGTGCTCCCGTGTATAAATAACGCACACCAATGTTTTTGGCCCAAACTTTCAGGGAAAAAATATTTTGTTTTAATATTTTAACTCAAAATTTCATTGCTTACACTTAGGTACTTGTTTTTTGCATTATTAATAGCATTTATTTTTTAAATAAAGGAATTAATAGCATTTATTTTTTAACATTATAGTGTAAGAAATTTTATGTAACAAATAATTACAAAACACAAGACGGATGCAAGGTAGAAGAAATTTTATGCACCGGTAACAAATTTATGATATTTACGCATCATAGAAGGCCAAGAACTCTTCGTTGTTGCAAGTTCATCGTAAATTCAACAAAACCAATTATCATATTTCAGGGCATTATTTTGCATATGGATATCATTATTGATTTCTAGAGTTACACTTTTGACTCATAAGCATAAATGAAAGGTAAACACCTTTATGTTGATATGGAATTAGTACTACACATGTATGATGTCCATCCTTATTTTTCCCTCAAAAATTTGGGAAAAGAAGTGCACATTATATATGGCAAAATATGGTAACAATGATTTATCTTAATATAAATGAATGTCATTATTGCATTAATTTGCATTTAAAATTGAGGTAAAGCTTCTTCTTTTGCTAATAAAACATTGCATTAGGTTGGTGCAAAAGTAATTGCTGTTTAAAAGGTTTAAAGGTTAAAAAAAATTGCAAAAACCTCAATTACTTTTCCACCAATCTAAATATTTCTTTTTATATAAAATGCCTTCCTTTACTTTGTATACTTTTCTATTTGTTTTTTAATCTCTTCTTATGGACTTATAAGAGCTCTTTAGATAAATAAAATCAGTACTTTTTGTCATGTGTATTGCAAACAATTTCGCTCAATTTTTTAATTTTACATTATTTTGTGCTGGGCAGAAATGTTTGCATTTTATTATTTAAATGTGTCAGTGTCTCCTTTATGTTTTCTGGATTTTATGTCTTGCTTAGAAAGACATTCCTCATTCCAAGATTTTTTTTTTAATTTCGTCATATTTTCTTCTGTATTGACAGCACATCATTTATAGCTAAATCTTAGATCCATCTGAAATTTGGATCTGATCTAACAGTTAAGGAGGAATTTGGTTTTATTTTTTCCCAGATCACTCAAGATTTAATACTTTTCAGACTTGATGAAAATGGACTGTGTTTTATTGTAAAGCTGAGAATGTTTTTTTGTTGGTGGTGTTGTTTTTATTTATTTATTTATTTATTTATTTATTTATTTATTTATTTATTTATTTCACCCACTGAAATCTACAAAACTGTTCAGGAGCAAGATATTAGTTAAACCACATGTGGGTTGTTACTGCCTCTGCCAGTCTTCTTCCCTGCCTGCTTCCTTAGCAAGTAACACCTGATTTTTAAATAGGAAACTCCCAAAGAGTTTAAAACTATCTGGATAGAGAAGGGAAGGTCCTCTGGCTTATGATCACAGTCTGCACATGGATGCCGTCATGGGGCTTTGGGTTATGAAGTATATTTACATCTACAAACTATGTTTTCTAATTGACACTTCAATATTAAAATAGCTTACGAGTAACAAGTTTACTGAGCTATATAATCAGAAGAAAATCAATAGGAAGAAAAGAACTATGATGGGTTAGTATTTTGAGTTAGGTTGGAGTCTTAAAAGAACAATGACAAAATTATGACTTCACCTGCCTTTGGATTTACAGACCTAAAACAAATGCCTGATAGATTCTGCCGGAGGATTGCCAGGGATTTCTACCATATAGAGTATTTTAAAGACAACAGTGGTAGTCTGGGCATCTTTAAGATACCCTACTTGGTGGTCTTGGGTTTGTTGTCAAATTGTGCAGTGACAAAATATACTGTCTTCTGATCACTTTTGCTCCTGCTTCTGAGAAAGATTTATCTGTTTGCCTAATTTCTTTATTCATTGTCCAAGACATCTATTGCACTATTGCCATCTCTTTTTGAGGTTGATTCTTGGGACCCACACTTTACTACATGAATTATTTCTATACTTTTTGACTCTAAGTCTTAATGATTCTAAGAACAGCTATGGAAAAAAAGAAAAGAAAAGAAAAGAAAAGAAAAGAAAGAAAGAAAGAAGAAAAAACTAAAAGGAAGTAATAAAAGGCTCCACATTAGACTTGGAGAATATTTAATGGAAACTGCCTTTGTTCAAATATCTATGAAGGCTTTTAGCAAAGATGAATGAGCTCATACCATAAAGCTGTGTATGTTTTTTAAAGTGATCAAAGGTTAATTGGTACTGTGTGAGCAAGATCGTAAAGAAACCCTTTAGTTGATGGTCATAGTACCTTAACATTTATATATCCTATGTCTACATCAAGTTGTCATTCTATACATATGCACACAAAGTTTGGGGATACAAAACAAAAGAGCTTAGCAATTTGGCAGAGTTCCAAATAAAACACTTTGGGTGCATTAGGTGGGAGAGGAAAGAAAAAAAAGAGCTGGGCTCTCCAACACACATGAACAGATACATTAAGAAGAAAGAACTATAAGTATCTCTTTTCCTCTGAAAACCAAAGTTTCTTTGAATAATAAGTACATGTGTTTGTTTCAAGGTCTCTAAAACTATGGGGAATCATTGAGGGTCCCAACAATTAGAACTGAAGCTGAAGAAATCTTTACTTATCGATAAAAGTCTTAAAAGGGAAGAAGCAGTCATCAACATAATATTTATCAATAGGAGTCAGTCTTGTCAATTTCCCATTAAATTTTCTAATTTATATCTTCTGTTAAATATTTTCTTTCCCTGTCCTAAACCAGAAATTGATTTTCACTAAAAGCCAAGAAATATAAAGCTATAAATTTATCCACATTGATATGAAGGTAACTATGCTCACCTACCAGGAAATATTATGTCCTCTCTTTGCTACGAGGTTGGACAATTCATCCAACCTTCCAACGTTCGTAAATTCATCCTAGAAAAAGTACTACATACTTCAGTGCTGAATATCACTATGGTCACTTTCGAAGTACTCCCCTCAGGAAACTAAGCACTGACACCAGTGCCTAGTCTACCCTTCAAAGCAATTTTGGAACTGTTTTTCTGGAATGGCTATCAGAGCTGTCGTCGTATTACCCTTGATGTCCCGAATGTCATCAAAATGTCTTCCTTTCAGTATTTCCTTTATCTTCGGGTAAAGAAAGAAGTCATTGGGGGCCAGATCAGGTGAGTAGGGAGGGTGTTCCAATACAGTTACTTGTTTACTGGCTAAAGACTCCCTCACAGACAGTGCCGTGTGAGCTGGTGCATTGTCGTGATGCAAGAGCCATGAATTGTTGGCAAAAAGTTCAGGTTGCCTAACTTTTTCATGCAGCCTTTTCAGCACTTCCAAATAGTAAACTTGGTTAACTGTTTGTCCAGTTGGTACAAATCCATGTTGAATAATCCCTCTGATATCAACAAAAGGTTAACAACATCATTACAACAAGTTCATGAACTTAATTGTCACACCTTGTATATAGACCAGCAAAACAATGAAGTGGAGAGATTATTTGAAACTCATGAGATTGTTCTTTCTTATGAAGATTTAGCCTTAAATATCTTGGCCAAATATCTAACCATTATTCTGTCTATTAGATAAAAAGTCCCATCAAGTCACATTTATACAGCTAGTATGATTTTATTAGAAAGGCTTCCCTTCTACCTAGTTTTCTCTATACTGGCCTCTATGCAGACAGAACCTCTCATTGCAAATCCTGAGTTTCGTTAGTTCTTCCTTTACTTTCTCTTGCTCTCCATAGCCCTACATGCTTTCTTTTCCTACTGGCAAACTGGTTTTGTTCTTTTTCCCTAGTTGTACTAGTCTTTCTCACTTTTACTTGACTCCTTAGTATGTTTTCATCACTGTCTCTGTACCAGCACATTCATAGATACCTCGTGTGGTAAAACCCCTCCCAATTAGATTAAGTTTCTAAGGACTCCTTTCAATGAATCTTGTCTATCTCACTTTTATTCTCTTTATTAGTTCCCATTGTCATTTCATGATTTTGACTCTCTACCACTCTAATCTGGATGTTAAAACAGCCTCCTACTTAGTCTCCAAATTCCTGTATTTCCCAGTTTCTGTTTACATAAATACGCTTTCTCATTCTTTTTTCCATATAGCCTAGACTCCAACCACAAAGAAACTTTCTGAAGTTCCTCAAATGCATGTGCACTTGGTGTCTCTGCTCTTGGTCTTTGCACAGACTCCTCCATCTTCCCTGTCTTTGCTTGGTGAACTCAGCCGTTTCTCAGGAGTCAGCTCATATAGCACCTCCTCTGGGTAGGTTTTTCTGGTCTTTGTTGCTTCTAGCCCAGGTAACAATTGGGTTCTCTGTTTAATCTCTGTCAAAACATAAATCACAGTTTAATTGTCTGTTTCTCTATAAACTCCTCAAGACTGCAAACTCCTTAAAGTCAAAGACTATTTTATTTGCAGTTGTATTCCCCACGTTTACCGTTTAGTTCAGACTTGGGGGAATAATGGCATATACAGTCCCTGAAAATGTCCTGACTTTTCTACTCCATGATTTTTCACAAAACGTTCTTTTTGCCTGAATTTTATCCCTACCAATATGCCCTCCCTGTAGCCTTATGTACGTGTCTTGGTCCATTGTAATTCTGCTTATTCTTCCACTTCAGACTCAGGTGTTTTCTCTTTCATGAGCATTCCCTAATCATACTCACTAGAATTGATCTGATCTATATATTAAACATGTAACATGAATCACACACTGCTTTGTAGTGTACTCAATCTCAATTTTTTTCTCCCAAAATACATGGATTAAAAATAGAGACTATGTCTTAAATTACTCATATTTTCCAAGTCATGTATCACAGTATTTTGAAGAGAGTCAGTGCATAATATCGTGTTTCCCCATAAATAAGACTGGGTCTTATATTAATTTTTTGCTCCAAAAGATGCATTAGGGCTTATTTTATATTACGAGCATCCTGAAAAATCATGCTAGTGCTTATTTTCAGAGTAGGTCTTATTTTCGGTGAACCATGGTATGTACTGAGTGAAATAATTATGAAATAATTTCCCAAAGCTATGAATTTTTCTGTATTTTCTCTAGACAATATTTAGTAATAGCACTTTTCCCTCTTGTAAATTTCTTAATCTTTCCCATTCTAACAAAGAAATATCTGATTTATTTCTGTGTTTCCCTTGCCAGACTGTAGCAGAAATCCTTTTAAAGACTTGGTGGGAACAATAGAAGTACGTGAATAATTCTATTTGGTACAGGTGAAACTATAATTAGAATTTACACTTTATCAACTGGTTTTTCAAAGACTCAAAGATCTCCAGCAGAAACTTTTTTTCCCCCTCTACATAAGAGCAATGTAGAATACGTGGACACGTATTTTTATGTTTTCTCTCATCACCAACATGACCAGAGCCCAAGCACCCCAATGACCCATCCTTAGACACCCCAGCTCAAATCAGACATTATCTGTGATGTCTGCTCCACTTTTTCTAGCTGAAAATATTCCTTTCCAGCCCTCTATACACACAATATTATGTCTGTGTCTCTCATATGCCAATCATCTCTTTTGCCTCATATTTTTATGAATATTTATGCCCATGTCTTGTATTCCTTCTACAGTGTGAGTTCCCAGAGAGCAGAATTTGTGCCTGATTTTGTTATTCCCCTTCACCCATGGAAAAGTGCCTTGCACATATGTGTTGGTTCTATCGCTTATATTTTTTTGTTGAATGGTATATTTATGTTGAACGATATATATAAAGAATATGTATATGAATATGTGCCCATATTTGGAGTACATACAATGCCCATATTTGGAGTAGAACTAATATTTATATTAAGCCAGTTTGCTCACCAATGTAACACTGAGAGAATCATATTGATTGATGCTATTAGAGACTAAATTGGTGTACCAAACTTATTTTGGTGTTATTATTCTCCCTCCTAAAATGAACAAAAACTTCAAATAGAATTTTAATCATGTGTCTTAGATATCACTTCTTTCCAAAAGCTTCACTGATCCCCAAAGATTTCTTATGGTTTTTATTACAATTCCATAGCAGTAATTACAGTATATTATAGCCATCCACTCATGTAAATCCTTTGTCTTTGATTTCTTTGAGGGCAGGGACTGTATCATCATACTGATTTCTGTGTTCATACTGCTTAGGAAGATAATATGGTAGGTAGAATAATGGCTCTCCCTTAATGTTCCACGTCCTAATCCCCAGAGTCTATACATACATTTTCTAATATAGCAAAAGTGACTTTGCTGATGTGACTAAATTAAGAATTCTGCAGTGGAGATACTGTCGTGGGTTATCAGGTGGAACCTAAATGTGGTCACAATGGTCCTTATAAGTGACAGAGAGAGGCGGGAGAAGTCAAAGTCAAAGAAAACATGATAACAGAAGAACAGGTTGGAACGACACAATTGGTAGCTTTGAAGATGGAAGAGCATCACAAACCAAGGAATGCAAGCAGCCTCTAGAAGCTGGAAAAGGCAAGGAAATGGAGTCCTCCCCTAGAACCTCCAGAAGGAACACAGCTCCATCTACACCTTTATTTTAGCCCAATGAGATCCATTTTGACTTGTGATATCTAGAAGTATGAAATAACAAATGTGCTGTTGTAAGCAACTAAGTATGGGATAATATATTACAGCAACAATATAAAACTGATGCAATAGCCAACACATGGCAGGTGACTCATAAATATTTGTTCACTAAAAGAACCCCAGGATATCAGGCCTGAAAAATATCTGATATAATTAATGGACGTGAGTAACAATTGAGTACAGGCCTGAAGGAGAAGAGGTGGTAAAGAAAAATTTCACATTACCAATTGAAGATGGGTTTGAGGAGAGGTGCATGTAGAAAACAAAACAAGAAACAACAAAAGCTGCCCATTTTCTGGCTTAGGTAACTGAATGGGTAATAGGAAATATATAAAGAAAACTTATGTTCTTAGTTTTGGTCATGTTTGGTACTTCGGTCGCTACGGAGTAACCAAACGAATATATCCAGAAGAATGAACATATGGAAAATTTAGCCCAGGAACTCAGGAGAGATCTGATATAACCAAAGAGCCTTGAAATATGAGGTTAGAATAGAAAAGTAGCTGGAGATAAGGCTAGAAAAGCAGCATGATTTTTCTTAAATGCCAAGGGAAACCAAACCCAATTCATCAAGGGTTGAGATGGGCATTAAAGGTATTTGAACTAGAAAATGATGTAATCAAAGTGATGCTTTAAGAAGATTAATCTGGTTGCCTTATGTAAAATAGTGGTAGGAGGGGAGACTTAAGACAGCAATACCATTTAGACTTTACAGATCACTCTCACAGACCATGTTATTTGATCTCACAACAATCTTGTGAGGCAGGTAGAACAAAGCATTATCAAAGTCTAACTTTTGAAAAAATTGTCATAAAGCCACTTGTATCGTATTGATGATTATGTCAATCCATTTTTAAAATCTTTACATATAGTTTGTAATGTGCTCAATTTCTTACTACTTTCATCAGTATATTCCCAACCCCTAATTTAGGGGCCATTTACCAATGGAAAAAAAGCATAAATGAACAGAATTCTTCCACATAAAACATTTCAATCATTGATACAAAACATTTGAATAAGTCAAATGATCCTGAGAGGGAGAGGGGATAACACTGTATTATTATTAGATGCAATAACAAAATATTCCTATAAATGAATTGGATCAGGTGCTTTTATCACAATTAACCACTATTATTAATGAGCCACGTTAGTCCATTGCAAACTTTCTGTAGATGATCTCTCACTTGGCACTTAGAGATTTCAATAGTGACTCTAATATCTATCTGACAAAGCTTTAAAATCATGGAGCTTAAAAATCACATACCACAATGCAAGAGTCTCTGTGGCTATATTTAGGTGCTGTTAAATCACCAAGAATGACTTGATCAGAACAAGAGAAAGATAACTGAGAGAGTGCCCAGGTAAATCAGGTTAGGAGCTCAAAATTTCTCACCATTACAATTCCCAATTCAATTCTCTTTGTTTGATTTATAGGAGGCTGCTCTGAAGCATTCACATGAATAATTCAGTACTTGCAGACATGAGAAACAATGTAGGCCTATCTTCATATGGATTAAAACAGGCTCTGAAGTTAATTTCACTGTGACCCAAGCTCATCCTGGGGCTCACTTTTGATTCATGATTTTGCTTTCCATCATCATTAATCCAAATAAAGCCACTACGTTTTTTAGACACATTTACTGCTAGCAATACATTTTTTTAAATTTAGATATTAGCTATTATTTAGGGGGTCTTAGTGTTTCAGCATCCCAGAAATGGTCAACATTGCCTAAGGGCTCGCTGCTGAAAACATGGTTCCTCAGCATATGTGGGCACTTGTTAGAAAAGGAAACCTAGAGACCTCCCAAGGGCCTACTAAATCATTTTCACAAGATCCCCAGGTAACTAACTTACACATTACAAATATTAGAAACTCTGATCTAAAGAACAGAAATTTCAGAAATCGTATTGAGTTTTTTCCTAAAATGCTTCTAGCAAACATGTCTATTACATCACAGGAGCTCCAAGCCCTTCTAAGTTTCCTATTCCTTTTACTTCTGATCAGGTTCCATGAGATCATAAAGGGTTTTCAGGCTCCTTATACTGAAGCATAGAGGTTGAATGTATGTGAGGGTTTAGTCTTTTCATTAAACATATTTCTTGCTTCACTATGTACATGCCATATTTCTTTTTTTCCAACTTATTTTGTACAAATCTTAATGAGGGAAGAAGATGGAGCACAGTTGGTAGAAAGAATGTGTGGGGGATGTGAGACGAATGCATTACAGCTCAATATCTATTTCTCCCTGGTTCCACTTCATGGGCAATAATTTCAATTACTGGATGTATACTTTTAACCAATTTATGTTAACTAGATACTCACTCATGAGAAACAGATAAACCTCTGCAGTTTAATAAATTAGTGACAATTTTACTATCTGTATTTCCTTACTCAGAAGTGGCGTGGGTGTGACATTTCCTTAAGAGTAGACCAAGGGAGCAGAAGCCTTTCTTGCTGTGTTTTGTTTTTATTTTCCTAAATAGCTATCAGCTTGTTCTGTAGGGGATATAAAGTAGGTTGGGCTGCCCCGGAATCTTCCTCAGGCCACACTGTCTACCTAGGTTATCTGTTTTAACTGGTCTCAGCTTATAATAACCAATGTTGTGGCTGGACCAGACTTGTGGTTTTCACTTCAGCAACAACCATCAGGAAATTCTGAAAAGTTTAGGAAACTCAATTTACTTACAAGACTGGAAATTACACAGCACACCTGAAGCCGCAGAGTTAGGTTGAGGGTAGAAAGAGAGAGCGCACACGCGTGGGCCTGAGGTCCTGCTTTTATTGGGGTAAAGGGTGGCGGCCTAGGGTTTTAGGGCTTCACTCAATATTGGAATGTAAAACTTAAGAGTGGGAATTTAAAACACAGGAGAAGAAAACAAACCAGTAGCTCAATTGGTCAGTTACTTAAATCAAGCATCAGTTATTTAAATCAAGGAGCATCAGTGGGGGAGGTGACCGACCTCTTTGTCTAGTCATGTAGCTGGCTTGTGTTTATTGTAAGTAGCTGTCTTTGAAGTGAATACCTCTTTGAAATGGAGGCCTTGGCAATCAAACTTAAGTCAGGCACTTGCATTATATTAAGGAAAAGCAAACCAACAAATGTCAGGGCTCACACTACATTATCCACTGATCCTGATCCTATTCACTGCATTCCATGTCCATCTCAATGACCTCTACATCATCAGGTTACTCACTTTAGTCATTCACCTCCCCATGCCCTGCAGGTCCTCTCACCCTTTGAGTCATCACCATCTTCCTCATCTTAATCATCCTCCTCCATGTTACCGAATTGCTCTGAGACAGTCTTGCCAAGAGATACCAAGCTGTTGTCTTTCTCCATGATGCTCTGGAGCCAGGCCTGCTGTTGCTGTTCCTGTGGATGTAGCTGTCTCCACACAGGGTCCATGCAGATTAAACCACAATATCTCAGTCATGCCGGCCAAGAGTGAGGGCAACAAGATGGACATAGCTCTTAGATAACTAGTTGACCTTGGCCAAGTCGGTTAATCTCTCTAAGCCTCAGTTTTCTCATCACATCAGGAAACAACAGTCTACAGTGGTACCTTAGGCAATGGAGTGTGCATGACAGCAGGAAGGTAGCAAAGGCTAGTTCTTTTCAGCTTCCTGCAAGAATGTTCCATCTCATCCCAGAGTTTAGGCACTAGGGGGCAGGCATGTGCATGCATACAGAGTCTTGGCTTGGTGTTTGCAACCTTTTGCCAGCAACATGGTCTTGGACAACCATTTAGCCTATCTAAGCCTCTGATTCCTAAGGAGGTGGTGAAGGGGGTATCCTCACTTACGTTCAATTTCTAATATGTACCACATATCTTTATACACATTCCTCCTGACAGTTCTGTAAGACTAACTTTTATTCTTAATAGGAGAATGCTGAGGACTGTAAAGGTTAAAGAAGTTTCCCAAGATCTCATGGCCTGCAAATAGCTGAGAAAGAATTTAAACTCAGGTCTATCTGATCCCAAAGACTAATTAAAATACCATGTATCTTTTTTTTTTCTTTCTAGACCAACGCAGCCTACTAATATAGAATGTTGTGAGGTTCAAATAAATTTTTGTAAATTAAAGAAATTTTTTAAAAAGCATTACAGAAAGGTATGGTTGCAATATTTTAATTAATGTCATCACAAAAGCAAAAAATCTCAGCCCCTGCCCTAAAGAGTCTGAGAGTCTGGCTGTGACAAAGACTCATAAAATGGATAATGAATATACTATACGATATACATTTAATTCAATGACTTAAACAGGTAGTAAGAGTGGGTTAGGTTGGATTTTGTAAGATATACAAAGATGAATTAAATGGGCTTCCTCTCTCAAGAAAAGTATATCATACTATAGAGAAATTGATCAGTAAAGAGCTTATTACAAAACAGGACAGAATGAAATGTCAAATAATACAAGTAGCATATTGAGGGAGTACAGGGAACAAGATATTGAATGCTGACTGAGGGTATCAAGAAAGAGTTCACAGAGCATGCCACTTTTAAGAGTCTTGAAAGATGGTCGCAGAATATGAGAACGCATTGCAGGCTGAGAAATAATGATGGGCAAAACACGGAAGCAGGAAGAAGCACATGTGAAAACGTGTTAAGTTGAGGTGGTTACATCTGGGAGGGAAATGGTTCTAGGTAAGAAAGCTAGGAATATTTGCCATTTTAACTATAACTTTTTAGTATTATTTGAGTTTTTCTCAACATGGCTGCTGTCTTGATTTTCTTTTCCAATTTAAAGGACTTCATATCTGAAGGATTGAAAAAGAAATGGTGTTTAGTTGTGCAACGTAAAAAAAAAGAATAAAATTCCCCACAGTGTAGTGTGTTAATTACTGGAAACAACAGTAAAACCAAACAGGTTAGGAATAAGCAGAAAATTCTCAAAGAAAGAAATCTGTACAAAGAAGCAATATTTGAATTGGGCTTAAATGACAGGTTAGAGATGACTGGATAAAGAGGAGGAAGAATTGAAAGAGAACTGGAATGATTTGTCATTTCAATCATGTTTCCTTGCCTGACCCAGTTTGCCTGAGTGGAACTGTACAAACAATCCTGGAACGCCTCTGCCACCCTGAGTACACATCATCTTGGTTAAGTTTTAAAAAGCACGAAATAAAGCATGCTACAATGAAACAGAGTGTTTTTCAGTTTGGTGTTTAAAGTTCCTCCTTAGCAGTTTATAGCCTTCTCTCCAAAAGCTTAGGACAAATTTAAGTACATGGCATTTAAGTTCACCTTTCTTTTCTTTTTTTCTCTCACATTTCGGTGTGGATAGTGAAATTATAAGTAGGAAATCTGTGAACTTATGTTTGAATTTTGGCATCATTAGTTATTTACAAACACATATGAGGTGTGATCAAACAACGTGGTAAATGTTTACATAAAAAATTTATTACAATAAAAGATACATTGCCATTAATCCCTCTCAAAATACTCCCCCTTGCTTCAAATGCACTTATCCCATTGTTCTTGCCACTTTCTGAAGAAGTTCTGGAAGTCCTCTTTTGTGAGTGTCTTTAGTTGCACTGTCGTGCCTGCCTTAATGCCCTGAATCATTTTGACTTTGGGAAAGAGCCAGAAGTAGCACGGTGCCAGATCCAGTGAATAACATGGATGAAGACACATCATAATGTTTTTATTTGACAGAAATTGCCGTATACCAGAAGCGATGTGTGACATGGAGCGCTGTCATGATGGAGGATGATTTATGGTACGCTTTGAAACACACCTTCTCTCAACCGTAACTCACACCTGACTGACTGCACTGAACAAGTTGAAACTTGTCACACATTGTTACTAAGGTTCGATGCACTGCTTCCTGTATTGAAGGTTCCCTGCCTTTCCGTTGGATGGAACTCAGCAGCGGCATTCGCTGTATTTGTTAATCACAACAGAAAGGCTCCCTGTCACACATCGCTTCTGGTATGGCAATTTCTGTCAAATAAAAACATTACCATGTGATCTCATCCACCTTATTCATCAGATCTGGCATTGTGCTGCTTCTGGCTCTTGCCTAGTCAAAATTACTATGAAAGGTAAATGTTTTGAATCGATTCAGGATATCCAGGCAGCCACAACAGCACAATTAAAGACAGTCATGAAAGAGGACTTCCAGAACTTTTTCAGAAAGTGGCAAGAATGATGGGATAAGTGTGTTTGAAGCGAGGGGGAGTATTTTGAAGGGGATTAACGGAAATGTTTCTTTCACTGTAATTTTTTTTTTATTTAAACATTCACCATATTTTTTGATCACACCTCGTACATTCACTTAATTAAAAAAATAGTAAGTAATGTTAGAAGAATTAAGTAGAAATATGATGACTCCAATTAATGTATTCCCTAAGTGACTGCTTAAAGATCATACTGAAACACTAACAAAATGGTCCAAAAAAAAAAAGGATATTAGTTAAATCTATGTTAAGTACTACTGGTAGGACATAACATATGTTTGATCAATAATTAAGTTGATAAATAAACTTTCATTGTATTAATAGGCAGTATTAATTACATTCAACTTTTAAATAAAGCTTCAATGTATTCAGAAAAAAAATAAAATTTTATTAGTTTAATTATTTTTAAGTATCTATTTTTTACTTCAGAAATTGCATTTGTGAACCTGAATCCAAGTTCTAAAAGCATTGGTGTGGGCCAAACCCTGTACTAGCAAGTGGGTCAGAATCTGCATTTTGGTTTTACCATCTGCAAAAGGCAAACCATCTTGATGGAAAAGAAAGTTTACTTAGGAAAACCAGTTCAGACAGCCCCAAAGCAACTCGTCTACATTGCTGAGGTCTAGGTCTTTCCCCAGGCACAAGGAGGGAGAGTGAGTGTTGCTGTCCATTAGACGGGAAACCGAGATTCAGGTCCTGCTAATGAGCTACGTAGAAGAAGAAAAGTTAGATGTTCTGAGGATTTCCTAAGTATACCTACTCAAAACTGAGAGACAAAAGCAGGGCTAATGGGAGGCAGAATATGCATATTCCTTACCTAACAGCTCCAATATGGGTATTTCATAAAAGACATCTTCCTCCCTCAATGTCCCATTATGTTAAGACTCTTTTCCAAATCTCCCCACAAATCCAAAGATACCACCCTCTATATTTTCTCTATATTTAAAGGTCCATCCTTATGCATTACTTCATCCAACCCTGGCTCCTGGGACCTTAGCAACGTTTATAGTCCAAGTCAACCAGGTTTAATCAGGAAAATAGAGCCCTTGACAGGCAATTCAAAAGGGATCTTAAATATAGGGAGTAGTTACAAAGATATTTGAAGAGATGCAAAACCAAAAGGAGTGATAAGAGAACCCTTAGGTTAGCAACAGCAGAAAGCAACCATCATCCCTCGGGCTGCAGGGATTAAAAAAAAAAAAAAATGGAAAGAAAAAAGAAAAAAATAGAAGGAAGGAAGGAAGGAAAGAAGGAAGGAAGGAAGGAAGGAAGGAAGGAAGGAAGGAAGGAAGGAAGGAAGGAAGGAATGAAGGGAAGGAAGAAAAAAAAAAGAATATGAAATTACTAGAACCCAGAAGCCAGGGATACCCAGTAGAAAATAAGACCACAGAAGGAAGAACTGAATGGTAAACTGGTACCACAAGAAGAGGCACAGCCATTATCATAAATCTCTCAGCGGGGAAATGAAGTTCTGGTTTCTTGATTTCCTTGCCTTCCAATTTCCTACCAATTCCCTCTGTTGGCCAAAACAAATGAAAACCACAATGGTTGACCCCTTGTGATACAAAGCAGAAGAAATGTGGGAATGGATCTGAAATGAAACCCTGCATGACCAACATAGTCCCTTTTCCATAGTCCCTTTTCCATCCCTTTTCCATAGTTATCACACTCCTTTCTCTAGGGGTCCTCAGGAAGACATCTGGGGCGATATCTTTCATGAGCCTCTGTCTCTAAGTGACTGATTTTTCTTTCTACAATCTGCAATTGAGATTTGCTGCAGTTTGACTCATGGCAGCTGCTGAAAGCTCCCACCTAATTCTGCCAACCAGGAACCATGTCACAATCACAGATGTGGAATCTACTCTGTTACTTTAAAACTCACACCCTTAGCCCAGGAGTGCCTCTGAAGTACCTGATGCTACTGTGGTGATTCACTGTGGAACTGGAGACCTTCCAGTTTTTTTGTTGTTTTTTTTTCCCAAATCATATCACATTTAATGAGGATAATCATTTCTGCCTCACATAATAAAAGTTTCTTTCTCACTTACACAAAGACTGATGTGGGTCAGGATCTCTCCTCCATCATGAAGCAAAGGCATTTGGATCGCGTGGCCTCCAAGACAGCTCAACACTGGGTGTAGCTTCTGAGAATGTATAATGACATGGCCACTCAGGTCATCCACCAGCTTCAACAGGAGGCAAAAGCAATGTCCAATGAAGCTGTGCAGTTTTGCACCTCACCCAGAAGCAAGAATGGAATAACAGAGCTGAGAAAGAGGACTGGAAGCACTGGTTCACTGGCGTCAAGATTCAGAAATATCGAGCAGCATCATGGTCATAAGTCTTTTTGAAATTGATGATCGTCTCCAGGAACACATATGTAGGAAGCGCATCACTACTTAATCCCATCACTCACCCACTGCCTAATCTGCTCTATGGTCCAGTGTCCACCCTGGTTATCACCTATGACTACACTTCCTCTTAAAGATCAAGGCTGAGGCCATTTAAAAGTACACTAATATAACCTTTGGAATACCTAGAAGTATCATCCGGATTATTCCTCCCCTTTGGGGACCTGATGTCCCTATGAAACAAGCAACAGTAAAATAAAAACATAAACACTCGAATGGTGAGGTCTTTTCCCATTGCAATCATAAGATGTGAAGTAGCTCCCTGCATTTCTGTACCCAGAATGATCTCTGACCTCTTCAATAAACACTAGTAGTTAATAAATTAGTTTTCTAGGGCACCTACAACCTTCTATAAAGCTAAGGTACAGACAATGGCCTTTAAAATGTAGTGAGTCAGTAAAAGCATCTAGTGATTTCAGTTGATCTGTGAAATGACCAAGGTCATGTAATTTCTCTCAAATAAATTACCGTGTATTACTTCTTAAAAAAGACTGAATTGAGTAGACATAAAGGATGTTGTTCCCTCTCCTGACACTCAGATTCCCTACATTTCATCTCTGAATTGCTCTCTCATATGGCTAGCATCCTGTTTCTAGGGTGACTGTTCGTCATCATTCCTAATACACGTAGATAAAATGACGCTCTTCTTCATTCCTGATACATGTAGATAAAACTGTTCCAGCATATTTATCAATGGATTTTCTGATTCCATGAAGCAGCTGGCAATCCGATCTCTCAATTTGTCTGTTTGATTTTTTTTTTTTCTTTTAAAGTCAGTATTTAGTTTTTGTCAAGGTAATGCATTCGTAGGGTTTAAAGAATCAACTAGTTCTAAAAGTCATATAATGAAAAACAGCAGTCAGCCACTATTATCAGATTTCTCTCTCCAGAGAAAATCAATGTTAACTCCTGATTATTTTATGTGGTATTTACTTTCATATTTATCAATATACTCGTACTATTTCTTCTGCTCTCCAACTTTTATTTTCAAAATTTTCAAAGCCCCAGAAGCATTGAAAGAACGATGCCTTTTACTGAGATTCACCAGTTGTTCACATTTTATCACATTTGTTTTATTCCTTCCTCTCTTTTGACTGAATTATTGGCATATAAGGTGCACATACTATGACACTTTTCAACTAAATACTTAAGCACATATTCTTTAAAATAAGGGTATTCTTCTCCAAATGTCTCCTGGTTTTTGACGACACGGTTTAAGAAACTCACAGGTTACAAATGCTCAACTCAGAAATCAAACTGATAGCCTAGTAGAGCGTATCAAGCGATCATTAGAGGATCTGTTTCTATACTGCCTTCTAGCACATTCTAGGTGCATTTACCTGGACACCATAGAATTTGAATATAGCTCCCTGTATTTCTCTTCCACAGAAGTTATGAGTTCCACTTCCATCACTTTCCTTCAACCCTTAGTAACTATATTTGCCTTTTACATCTGCTAATTACTTTCACCTGCTTTGTACAATGGGTGATCTCAAATATACTTGTAATGTACAAGAATTGCATCAAGCAGTACCAGGCTTCATAGGAGATGGCCTTCCCACAACATACACACTTCCCTTCATCCTAAAAGCAGATGGAACTGAATGTGATGGAAGTTATCAATCTCTATCTTAATAACTCTGTCTTCCTCCTCAGGCATATCTGTATCATCATTCATAAGTTTGCTTACACCCCAGGCTCTGGAGCTCCTATTGCACAATGCAAGATGAGAAATCAACATATGTTACACAGAAAATAGTACTTTCTTACAACTTGGTATTCCAACAGACTGGTAATAAGAGTCCTTCTCCTTCCACAATTTATCTGGGAAAGGTGGGGAGGTGGCACATGAGCTAGCCAAGGAAACCTGAGCTGAGGTCCAGCTGCCTCTCCAACCCTCCTTCCACTACATACGCAGGAATCAAGGCAAGGGAGGGGACCTACAGAATCATGATCCCAAGAGTCTGAAATACATCTTCTTGGAAGACATGAAACGAGGACTTATCTAAATCTGGTCTGAGGCCAGAGAGGAGACCAAGAAGAACAAGAGATGGGATGTAAACTTTTTGGTTGTTTAGGAAAACAAGTTGAAAATTTAGGTCTCCAATGTGAAGGCCCTTTCATTGGGAGCCCAGAATGGACAGCCAAAACAGGGCAAATCCTTAAGGGTGTTTTATAGGCAGGAAAGTTGATCTTTGATATTCATTTTTCTTTTGGTGTTTGGTGACTACAAATCTCTTCTCATCAGACTTGCCTTTCTGGGGCAACAGAGACACAAATCATTTATAATGATGTTTACTGAAAGTGTTTTTCAATGTCTGTTTAAACTTTTTTGAACATGGAAAGTTTTTGTTTGTCTCTCTAGTGAGAACCTTTACTCACTTACGACTTATACAAGAGCAATCATTAGCTTTTCCTCACAATGATCCTTCTACTCCAAGGATTTTGGCAGAAGCTTAGGTTGTCTTTTAAGTCTCCTGACTCATGTTTCATTTTTCTGCCTCTCTCTTCATTGACAGAGTCAAAAAGAGGAACTAGCACATCCCAAGCCTTCTCCACTTGAAGAATGATTTTCTAACTTTTCTTCAACCAAAAAGAGGACTGTTATTTTATATTTAGCTACTGTTTATTTTTTTCTAAGAAAACCCTAAATTTATATTTGCCTTCCCAAAATTACTTCAGTTGTGTAATTTATAAAGTTAAATACTTAATAATTCCCATAACAAATACAGGACAGGATCAGAAGCTGTTTTCTAATACAAACACCTCCTAAAAGAGGTAATAAAACCTCGATGTATATAAAAATATAACATCTCTATTTCACTTACATCAGACTAAAAAATTACTTAAACAGAAAACAAATGCAGAATCATGATAAAGGGAAATATTAAATAGTGTTACATTGGTGAGTTCTAATACTTAACATGGACATGGGGGTCGGGAAAGGGAAGTGACCTTCACATGAAACATTTTTTTTTTTTAACTTCACTGAATTACTTTGAAGATCTTCTATGAAATTCTATAGTCATGTTTCTCAAAGTATTCTCCACAGATCAACAGTATCAAAATGTCCAGTATCACGTTCAAATTGCACATTATTGAGCTCTATCCTAGATACTCTCCTGATGATTCTCACCCACACTAATGTTTGAGAACTGCTACGAGGGAGAAGAAAAAGCAAAGTAATTATTTGACAGGAAGGATGTTATAAACATAAAAAAATCAACGAGAATTATAAAAATCACAATAAATGTCCATGTATTTGGAAATAAGCGCTGAAATATTATTTACTAATGAAATGACATGGCGTCCAGGGAAAGCACCATTGATCTGAGTTGATCATTGTTGAATCTGGGTGATAGAACCATGGAGTCATTATTATTCTGCTTTTGCATATCTTTTAAATTTTCCATACTACAAAGTCTTTTAAAATGCTGTTCCATATTGTTCCCAAAATAAAGAAGAGACATTGGGCTGACTTATCATTTTTCACGTGAGGAACTAAGAGAGAATAATTCCACAATCCTGAAATCATTTAGTTTACATCTGGCTCTTAATCTAATTGTGACTAAGCCTGATCTGATTAAACACACAAAGATTTGTATTTGAAAGCATTTTTTCTTTAGAAAACAACATTCTAAGTTACAATAGTCATTTAAAATTATGTTTTTTACCTTATTAACATTTCTCATAGTGTTTGCAGTAGCACTTATTAATTATAACTATTCTGATGTGACATCACCTTTCATTTTCTGATCTTTTTCTTTCCCACATGACCCTGTCTCTCTTGAAAAATAAAACTCATACTTTGGAAAAGCAGCTTTAATATCTGGGATCAGTGGAAAGGGTCATGTCTCATTTATTAATGTGTTGGAGTCTTTGTCCCTTTAGTCTTTTTTTGATCTGAAGAAAAATAACTTCATTTTTTTTCTACTAGCCACAAATACTCTGAGGCATTGAACTCTTAGCCTCTCTCTGCCTGGTAGCTGCGTTTTAAAGGGCTAAACTCTTCCTGGATCGGTTTGTACAAGTAAAACCATTTGAAGTACACCCATAAGTTTTATGAGATCAATAGAATGGGCTACACAGGAGATGGCAGAATGGTGCTAATTGCTGTCTAAGCCACAACATTTTTTTTTAAACAGCTCAACAGTCTTTATAGACATCAGCAAGACTGAACTAATTGATACCTCCCATCTTCTGCCAGTCACACTGCTGTGTACACACATTATATTTGATTAGCTTAAAGTCAATTTTGGAACACTCTACAGCCATGAATATAGAAATAGCCCACAACTTAAAAATATATATAGTATGAAACTATGTCTTAACACTCACATCCAGTGACATTTTTAATGGAACAGGGAGATTAAAAAGGAGGAATCAAGATGATAAGAGCTTAAATAGAAGAAATATCGTTTTAAAATCAATTAACTTCTTATTAATGAAGTCATAACTAGGCTGTTTTGGGGAACCACACGGTGCCTCTCTTGCTGTCATTGGATCATGCTGACTGTGCTTAATCAGCAGTGAGTAGTGATGACCTGGGCTTCCACATATGCTAAATCATTTCTAGCCAAAAATATGTCTTCATAAACAAGCAAAACTAAATTATATTGTTTAGAAATGCAGTCTTTGGTGTCAAAATTATAAAGCAAATGAAAGAAGTGATTTTTGTAGAAGCTGGATTCGTGCTTACCTCTAAGGAGAGATAGAGAGTTATAATTGGGAAGTGGTGCCCCCGGGAGGGTTCAACGGTACTTACAGCATTCTCTTTCTTGAATTGAGAGGTGTCTACACAGGTGTTTGTATCTATAATAAATAATTAAACTATGTAGTTATATTTCATCCCCTTTATAACGTATATTATATTTGACAAGTTAAAACAATGTTTAAATAACACAAACCACTATACATCTGGTTCACTAACCCTGGTTCTGACCAATTTAGAACATTAACCAAATCAGAGTTCCCAATACAAATTTTCACTGTCAAAAATATATTTTATATATATATATATATATTATATATATATATATAATATTTATGTATATATGTATCACATTCTTTTGTACATTATTTCATTTATTCAGTAAATTTGTACCTGAAGCAACATTTCTGGCATCTGGTTAAATCTAGAGGATCTCGCTTTCAGATAATATTTCAGATTGAACTTTTTGGTTTGAACACCATTAGACTCTAAATAATTTCTCAGCTTTATATTATTTTATTATATGACCTCACACATCCTAATCAGCTCTTCTAGCCTGTGTTCTACAAGGCCTCCTAATCAAATTACCAATGATATTTGGTGTTCTCTGACTAAACATGAGGTAATACTACTTCTAGAAGTCTCCCAAGACTCCCCAGTCCAGACTAAAATGAAGTCAAACTAAAGCTTGATAACATAAGGACTTATACATCACGACAAAGCTGTAGAAAAGATGTTTTGAGGCCAAAAGTAGTACTCATATCCTATTGCAAACTACAATAATTTCTATGTGAATATTTATATAATTCATTTAGCTCTAGGCTTTAAACTTTGCTAATAATCAATATCCATAAACTCAGTTTAAATAGGATTATAGGAACTCTTAACACTCTTACACTTGAGCCCAGACACTACCTGGAAAATCCTATTCCACCAAATTGCATCAAATAAGAAATGCAAAAAGATGAAAGCAGGAGAGAAAAATAATAATGCTACATTTGTAATTGGATTGGGAAGTTACTAAAATGAAATAGAAGACATGTTGTATTAGCTGGACTAAGTTCCGTGACTCATGGGGCTGCACTACACTTAGTGACAAGTTACCTCTTAGTTACTACTCACCACCTTAGCAATATATCCCAAATTTGTAACTGGCTCACTGTTCCCAAGTCGTCTCTAAGCTTTCCACAACCTCTTCAGTCTAGTCTTCCTGCATCCTGCCCCCTTTTACCTAGTCAACTTCTCTCTATTTTCTCCAACTCTATGCCCGGGACTTTCTTTTATCCTCTAACTCTTAGCATTTAGTATTTAGTGTTCTTTCATTTAGAGATACCTCTGTACTAAAAAAATAAGGGCTTTCTGGAGCTTAAATTCAGTTTACACAAGGAAATAGTGAAAATATGGGATTTTAAGGTAAGCAGAGGGGTAGATGGTTATTGCCCCAGCCCCATTATGGAGGTGCTAACTGCTCTGCCCATGTGGATGTGTGGAGTAGCACAAAGAAGCATAAATGCTTGGAAACCAGATACCCAAGAAATAGCCACAGGAGTCTCTGACTAATTTAAATATTTGAAAGCCTTAGAGAAAAATTCTATTTCCTCAAGATAAGACCATAGTAAACTGTTTGCTTAGAAAACAAAATATTTGTCTGAACCATCAGATAAATTATAGATAAATTACAAAATGCACCTTTGGTGGTATAAGGTTGAGAACTACTCCTCCAGAGAATAAGGATTTAGGATGTTTATATTCTGAACAGATTCTAAACATATACGAGAACTCTATCAATATTAAACAACAGCCTTTCCAGTGATATTACGAGTAGCTGATACTTTGAAAGCAATTAAAAGAAGTCCTAAAAGAAACAGTTGATCTTATTCCACTACAGAATGCTACTGCAAGTAGACTCCATATAATGTCAACTGAAACATTATAATGCTACTATTACAAGCCTTACAAGATTTGGAGGGAACTAAAGTACCAATTACTTTAATGCTGGCAATAAAGTTTGTTTATGCATGGATGGATTTATTTATTATTGTTAGAAATTGGTTGGTCTATTCCAGGAAGCAGAACACTTACTCTTTTCTTCTCAAGTCTGAATGAGATGTTTCATAAAACAGACATTGAACAGATATGTTCCTAACAGTTTGTCTGTAGAATGTACCCTTTGATGACCTGAGTTCAACTGTTCTATAAGGTCTCCTAATCAAATTGCCAATGATATTTGGTGTTCTCTGACTAAACATGAGGTAATACTACTTCTAGAAGTCTCCCAAGACTCCCCCTTAACTGAGTAATGTCAGAGAAGTTAAGCAACTTCACTGAAACTCTGACTTATGAGAATAATATGGAGTTGAAGACCAAACAATACATGTAGAAAAAAAAATATGTATATATGAAAGCATTTTGCAAATTGTAAGGACAAAATTTTTGTAAAGGGCCAAAAGAAGCCATTGCTTTGATAGTATATGGAACCATTGTTTGTTTGTTGTAATTAAAGTTTATTGGGTGGCAATTGTTAGTAAAGTCACATAAGTTTCAAGTATACATTTCTGTAATACATCATTTATATATCACGTTGTGTGTTCACCACCCAGAGTCCGTTCTCCTTCCATCACCATATATTTGATCCCTTTTACCCTCTTCTACCATCCTCTTCTCCCCTTACCCTCTGGTAATCATAAACTATTGTCTGTGTCTATGAGTTTTTGTCTCTTCATTTGTTTGTCTTGTGCCTTTGTTGTTTTCAGTTTTACATACCACATATCAGTGAAATCATATGGTTCTCAATTTTTTCTGACTTATTTGGCTTAGCATAATAATTATTAGATATACTATTACTCTGATCAGGTTCATGGAAGAATTATCAGTATAACTTGTCACCAAAACAGCATGTGTCATTTACATCAGGATCAAGCACATTTTTAAATTCCTTGAATATAGCTAGGAATTTCTATTTGTAATTAGTGGGAATAAAAGCTTGCCAATTAGACATGTAAAACTTAAATGTAAGGCAAAGAACATATAGGTATAGACAAAAGCCTTTTTGGTCACAAATAAACCCTCTCATATGAATGCACTTATGGTGGTTTTAGCATATAAATATTAGATGAAACATTAAAGCAAATTATCTTTAAAATCTGTTTGAATTAAATCAAAAACATATTACATATTAGTTTTAAAAGTTTAAAACTGCTTGATTGCTCTAGGCTGAGTGATATGCAGTGAGAGACTGAGATATATATATATATATATATATATATATAAATATATATGTATATATATATACACATAAGTATATATATATACACACACACACATAAGTGTATATATATATGTATATGAATGCTTTAGACTTCTTCCTGTTATTATTTTCCTCTGGCTCATTATTGGCTCCTAAACTTTTTCTGGAAATTTTTCTAGCCTTTTATTCTACTGAGGGAAACAACAAAACTACAACCTAACATTCAGAGAATTAAAGGGTCAGCTACCTGCTTTATTAGAACAGAGGCTTGTGCTCAACTGTATTGCTTCTATAGAGCACTAAAATTACCAAAACCCATATTGTCCTTGAAGAAAAAAATAAAATACAGCAGTTGCAAATAGGTTGAAAACCGATAATTCCTGTGTTAGCTGCTCTAGGGATCTAGTAGGAAATTGGCTTTTGTAATGAAATGTTACTCAGGCCTTCAAACACGGGATTACTTGTTGTGCCTCCTGGGGTTAAGACACGGATGTGACTCTCTTCTTCAAAAACTCATACTTCTTAAAATCGTGCTATCTTTCTGAACTCAACATTTATAGCATGCAATCATTCCTAGTGCATATGCTTCTTGGTCGGGGGATGTTAGCACACATCTGACACCACCAATATTTATACCTATTAATTTATTCACTGGTTCAGCAAACGTTGAACGTTTGCTTGCACCCATAAATGACCAGGCACTAAGCTAGGCACTGGTAAGACTAGATGAGAATGTACCTTCAATGTACTTACAACGGGGGTTTCTATGCACAATTGTGTAACGAACTATTGGAATGCAATATGTATAATGATAGAGACTGGCACAGATGCAGAAAAGATAGGAGTTGTTATATAGCGCACAGGCATTCAAATGTAAAAAACAAAAATTATCATGAAAACCATATACACACCAAAACATTCATTTAAAGATCTATCACAAATATGTGGAAATTAAACAACATACTTTTAAACAACCAAAGGATAAAAAAAGAGAAATCAAAAGGAAAATTATAAAATACCTTAATGCAAATAAATATAAAAATACAACATACCAAACTTAGGGGATATACCAAAAGTGGTATTAAGAGGGAAGTTTACAGTTGTAAATACCTACATTAAAAAACAAGAAAAATACCATTAGGGAACCTAACTTTACCCTTCAAGGAACTAAAGCAAGAATGACCTAGCCTCATGTTAGCAGAAGGAAGGAAATAATAAAGATTAGAGCAGAGATAAATGAAATAAGGAATAGAAAGGCAATCAATATAAATGAATTAATTTTTGGAAAAGATAAAGTTGACAAGCCTCTAACCAGACTTATGAAAAAAAAAAAAAAAAAAACGAAGATGCAAGCAAATAAAATCAGAAATAAAAGAGGAGACACAATTGATATCACAGAAATAAAAAGGACCATAACAGCAATTAGGAATAATTATACACCAACAAATTAGATAACTATTTGAAACAGAAATTAGGAAAATGATAACATTTACAATAACACCAAAAGGAATAAAATACTATGGAATAAACTTAGCTAAAAAAAGCAAGACTTTTACACTGAAAATGACAGGACAGTGATGAAAAAAATTTAAACAAGACACAAATGGAGAGTTATTACACATTCATGATTTGGAAGATTTAATACTGTAAAAATGTCCATACTACCCAAACCAATCTATAAATTCAACGTAATTCCTATCAACACCCTTATGACAATTTTTACAGGAATAGGAAAAATAATTCTAAAATGCATATGAAATCACAAAAGATCCTAGATAGCCAAATCAAACTCAAGAAAGAAGAAAAAGCAGTCATCACACTTCCTGATTTCAAAATACATTACAATGCTACAGCAATTAAAGCAGCATGGTACTGACATACATACAGACATATAGAAAATTGCAGCAGAATAGAGAGCCTAGAAATTAATCTAGGCATATGTGGTCAATGGATCTTCACCAGTGTGCCAAGAGTACATATGGGAAAGGATAGTCTCTCCAACAAATGCTGGGAAAACTAGATATCCACATACAAAAGAATGAAATTGAATTCTTATCTTAACGACATCACAAAGATTAAGTCAAAATGGATTGAAACTTCAATGTAAAACCTGAAACTGTAAAACTCCTAGAAGAAAACATGGAGGAATATTTCCATGACACTGGTTTTGACAATGACTTCATAGATATGACACCAAAAATACAGGCAACAAAAACAAAAATACATCGATAGGATTATGTTAAACTAAAAAGCTTGCACAGCAAAGGAAACAATCAACAGAGTCAAGGCAATTTACAGAATGGGAGAAAATATTTGCAAATTATACATGATAGCTAATTTCCAAAATACATAAATAATTTCTGTAACTTAATAGCAAAAAACAAAAACAAAACAAAACAAAACATAAAAAAGCACACACATTAATAACATGATTTTAAAATGGGCTAAAACCTTGAATAGATATTTTTCCAAACAAGACATGCAAATGGCCACAGGTGTATGAAAAGATGCTCAGCATCACTAATCATCTGGGAAACTAAAATCAAAATCACAATGACATATCATCTCACATCTGTCAGGATAGCTATTATTAAAAAAAAAAGGCAACAGCGTTGTCAAGGATGTGGACAAATTGGAATCCTTGTACACTTTTTCTGGAAATGCATAAATGATTCAGCTGCTATGGAAAACAATATGGAGGTTACTTAAAAATTAAAAACAGAACCACTATAATGTTACTTAAAAATTAAAAATAGAACTACTATATGACCACTTTGGGGTATTTACACAAAATAACTGAAATCAAGATCTTGAAAAGATAGTAAAACTTCCATGTTCATTGAAGCACTTTTGACAGTTAGCCCAGATGTGGAAATAACCTAAATGTCCATTGATGGATGAATGGATAAAGAAAATGTATGTGTGTGTGTGTGTGTGTGTGTGTGTGTGTGTGTGTGTATGGTGGAATATTAATGAGCCTTAACAGAGAAGGAACTTCTACAGTATGTGATAACATGGGTGAATCTTGAGAACATAATGCTAAATGAAATAAGCTATTCACAGCAAAGGACAAACACTGAATGATTCTACTTATATGAGGTATCTAAAATAGTCAAATTTATACAACCAAAGAGTAGAATGATGGTAGCCAAGGGCTGGGGATATGGGAAAGTGGAGAGTTGCTAAACAACAAGGTATAAAGTTTCAGTTAAGTAAGATAGATTCTAGAGATCAGCTGTATAGCATTGTATCATAGTTTAAAATGCTGTATTGTACAAGAAAGTCAAGATAATTATGCTGGAACAAAATGGAAATACCAATAAAGAGATGGAAAACCCCCAAAAAAAAAAAATTCTGGAGACTGAAAGTACAACTGAAATGAAAAAAAAAAATCACTTCAGGTATTCAAAGGCATATTTGAGCAGACAGTAGAAAGAATTAGCAAACTTGGAGACAGGACAATGGAAATTACTGAGCCTGTGAAACAGAAAAAGAAAAGATTGAAGACAAATGAATAGTCAAAGAGACCTGTGGGACACATTCAAGAAAAGTAACATATATATTGTGAAAGTCCTAAAAAGAGAAGAGAAAACGATGCAAATAATGTTTGAAAGAAATAATGGCTGAAAACTTTGCCAATTTGGCAAAAGCCATATAAATATATAAACATATAAATATAAACATTCAAGAAGCTCAACACACTCCAAATTTGATAAATTCAAGGAGACACACATCAAGATACATTATAATCAAACTCTGAAAAGACAAAGAGAGATTCTTGAAAGGAGCAAAAGAGAAGTGACTCATCATATTCAATAGGTCCCCAATAAGATTAATAGCAGATTTCTTATCAGAAACTTTGGAAGCCAAAAGGCAATGGGTCTGTGTATTCAAAGTGCTAAAAGAAAAACTTTCAACCAAGAATCCAATATTTGGCCCAACTGTCCTTCAAAAGTGAGGGAGAAATTAAGACATTCTCAGACAAACAAAAGCTGAGTGGGTTCTTTACCAAAAGACCTGCCCTGCAAGAAATGTTCACGGGAATCCTGCAGAGTGAAATGAAGGGACACTAAAACATAGCTCAAAGTCATAAGAAGAAAATAAAAATCTTAATATAGGTAAATACATGAGCAATTACAAAAACTAGTACTAGCATAACAACAGTTCCTAAATCTACTTTTTTTCTACATAATTTAAGAGACAGATATATATTTTTTTAGAAATAATTATCAGTCTGAAAACTAGTGCTATTTTAACTTTAGTTTGTAAGTCCACATTAAATTTTCTACATAATTTTAGAGACTAATGCGTTTAAAAGAATGATTTGTGTATGTTTTTAGGCACACAATGTATAAAGATGTAATTTTGTAATATCAACAATCAAAAGGGGGTTGGGATGAAGGTGTAAAGGAACATAGTGTTTGTTGAAGTTTGAGCTGAGGTTATTGAAGTTTATTTTATTGAAGCTAAACTAGTATAAATTCAAATTAGAGAGTTTTAACCATAGGATGTTAAATGTAATCCCCATAGTAACCACAAAGAAAATAGTTATAAAATATACACACAAAAAAGAAATGAGAAAGACATTTACACATTTCATTACAAAAAAATAATCAACTAAACACAAAAGACAGTAATGCAAGAAATGAGGAATTAAAAAGCTATTAAAACAAATAGAAAAAACAAAACAAAACAGCAAAATGACAGAAGTGAGTACCTCCTTATCAGCAATTACTTTAAATGTAAAAGACAGAGATTGGCAGAATAGATAATAACACATGATCCAATTATATACTGTCTATAAGAGATTCACTTTATAAACAAAAACACAAAAAAGATTAAAAGTAAAAGGGTGAAAAAAGATATTCTATGCAAAGAATAATCAAAACAGCAGGGTGACTGTGGTAATATTAGACAAAATAGACTTTAAATCAAAAAGTTTACAAGAGACAAAGAGGACGTTATATATTAGTAAAAGGTTCAAAATAGTGAGAAGACACAGAAGCAATTATAAACGTGATAGTCTATCAAAAAAATGAAACAAAACATGGCTGAAAGGAGAAATAGACAATTCTACAAATATAATTGGAGTCTTCAATACCTCACTCTCAATAATGGATAGAACAACCAGATAAAAGATAAATAAGAAAGTAGAGAATGTAAAACAATAAACCAACTAGATTTACCAGACATACAGAAAGAACACTTTATCGAACAACAGTGGAAACATTCTTCTCAAGTGCACATTGAGCATTTTCTAAGATAGACCATTTGTTAGGTCACAGTAGGTTTTTAAAAAATATCACACAAAATATCTTCCTCAATTCAATTGGATGAAGTTAAAAAGAAATGATCTATCAAGTCATAAAAAGACATGGAGGAAACTTAAATGCATATTGCTAAGAAGCCAGTCTGAAAAGGCCGCATACATATTTTATGATTCCAACTATATGACATTCTGAAAAAGGCACAACTAAGGAGAGCATAAAAAGATCGTGGTTGCTAGGGGCTGAGAGGGATTAATAGGTGGAACACAGGGAATTTTTATGGCAGAGAAACTATTCTGTCCGTTACTGTAATAACGATCACATGACATTACGCATTTGTCCAAACACATAGAATGTACCACACAAAGAGTAAACCCTAAAGTAAACTACGGACCTTAGTTAGTAATAATGTATTAATATGGGTTCATCAATTGTAACAAATATAGCACACTAATGGAAGATATTCATAAGAGGGGACACTGGAAGGGGATAAGTTATAAAAAACTATCTGTACTTTCTGGGGAATATTTCTATAAAACTGAAACTGTTCTAAAATAAAGTCTATTTAAAAAGAGAGAAAGAAAAGGGGTAAAATTAATTTTAATAATATACTCAATTGAATAGATCCAAAATATTATTTTAACATGTACTCCATATTTTTAAAGTTTTGATAAAAATTTTATACTTTTGTCATACTGAATGTTTGCAATTCAGTGTGTATTTTACACTTAAATATTTCTTAATTCACATTAGCCACATTTCAAGAGCTCAATAACCACCATCGGACTACTGTCTACCATATTAAACAGTGCAGACAGTTGTAGGTAGATTGTCTTAGTTGTTAGAATAGAAGTATATAGAGGGTATAAATAAAAGTGAGGGAGGGGGCATTTAAAGCAGCTTATGGGACAGAAAAATCTTCAAAGTGAACAGAGGGCTGAATTGAGACTTGAAGGAATCATGGGAATTATCTGATAAGCACAAAACACCAAGCAGAGCCAAGGCAAAGGTCAAGGTCGGGGTGTGACTGACACAGTAGGTAAAGATATAATGAGCCACTATTAAATCCAGGGAGTTTATTACAGTGAAAGGAAAAATAGCTAAAAGTGCCAGTTCCCTGAATCTTTGTCTTTCACACCAAAAAGAGTGTGACACAAAACAAAAAGGTGTTGGTTGACTGCAAAGTGAGTTGTAGGATACCCCATTGCTGAAGAGTCACTTCTGGATTCCTGCTAAGTGGTTTTATGGTCTACAGCTACACTCTGAAGTTGACAGGACAGAAATTCTCATTCCTTATCAGTACTTGAGAGAATGATCACATAAACCCATAGAATTTATTTCTAGATTTGATACATTTGTTTGTTTCTTACTCAACATGTTTCAGCCAAGGCAGATTCAGTTGTACTTGTAATATGTATATCTCCCCCACAGAAAATTAAGCTCCAAGGCATTGGTCTAATTTTACATGATCTAGGGTTCCATTTTGCATTTGTCGCATATCTAATTCCCTCTTATAAGGAGTAAAGTGGCAGAAGGAGTAAGAACACATCAACTCCCCTTCAGGAATTAAATATTGTGATACACATTCCCAATCACGTTTTCTACCTTGAGTTACCCGATGTATTTATAAGTTTATAGCATTTCTGGCTGTAGTTTTTCCCTTTTAAGAATTATTCCTGAAAACTGCCTGCACACTAATGATAGTTATTTTCAGGTTTTTTTTTCTAGCCACAAAGTTATTTATAAATGCTGTTTGATATTTTTTCAGAACCCAGTAAAATATTTCAAGTGATCTTACCCCACCTTCTATACTAAGACTAGCAGTCCACATCTAGACTATTCCCAGTTCTCAAAATATTACTGGCTCTGTTGTCCCGCTATACTAATGGCACAGTATTTGTAGCTAACATTGATTAATTAATATATGTTGGGCTCTATGCTGAGTACTTTGATAGACATTAATCCTTTTGATTTTTATGAACCCTATTTAGCAAGTACTACTCTTATTCTCATTTTATAGATTAGAAAGCACATAGGTTAAGTAACTCCAGTTAATTCATCCTATAAGTGAGGAGATGAGAATCTATGCAGTCTGTCTCCAAAGACAGGGTGTTTTCCCTCTTCTTCGTGTCCCCTTCTAAAGTTCTACAGGGAACACCTGGAACATGATTAAATAAACTGCCATTCAGGAAGTTACATTAACATGTGATGGAACAGACCAGAGATAACCAAAGCCCCCTCAAGGAAACAGGAAACTCTAGAGCAGGGGTGTCAAAACTGCAGCCCGCGCGCAATCCATTGTTAATTGGCCTGCAGCAAATTCCAAAAATATATTTAGTTTACTTAAATAAACCAGGTGAGGCAATACGTACTTCACCTCGAGTGAGTGGCCCGGCTGTTTGTGGATTTTACCGCATATGGCCCTTGGTGAAAAACGTTGAAAAAAGTTTGGACACCCCTGCTCTAGAGCCGGCAATATTTGAGTCTAATACAAGTAAACAAACAAACAAAAAATCCTGAAATGAAGATGTGGTCATAAAAGATGCCTACAAGTTCTGACAATTAAGTTTGAGAACTTGCCACCATTCGCTTACACTAGCAGCACTGTACAAACAGCTCAGTAAGGTTTCATAACCTTGGTATATCAGTGTCTCACAGCTGTGTTCGTATTGACGTGTGGCGGTGTCTTGCTGAGTGGTGTTCATTATTGTTATTGCATGTTTTGTGTGCCGTCATGAGAATGTCTGAGCTTGAATTAGAGCAATGAACAAACATTAAATTTCTTGTTAAACTTGGCAAGAGTGGAACTGAAATCAGGGACATGTTAGTCTGAGTATAAGGGATTAATGCCATGAAGAAAATGATGATGTACAAATGAATTAAATGTTTTTCTGAGGGGAGAGAACACATCACTGATGAAGAGAAGTCAGGGTGGCCAGTAACGAGCAGAACTGATGAAAACATTGTCAAAATTTGTCGAATTGTACGTCAAAATTGTCGGCTGACTGTGAGAAGCATAGCAGACCAAATAAACATCGAAAAACAAAGAAAAAGGAAAATCTTAACTGAAAATTGTGGCATGAGAAAGATGTGTGCAAAAATGGTCCCGAAGGAGCTCTTGCATCACAACACACCAGCTGTGCAATATAACTCTGTCTGTGAGGGAGTTTTTAGCCAGTAAACAAATAACTGTACTGGAACACCCTCCCTACTCACTTGATCTGGCCCCCAATGACTTCTTTCCTTACATGAAGATAAAGGAAATATAGAAAGGAAGACATTTTGATGACATTCAGGACATCAAGGGTAATAAGATGACAACTCTGATGGCCATTCTAGAAAAAGAGATCCAAAATTGCTTTGAAGGGTGGACTAGGTGTTGGCGTCAGTGCATAGCTTCCCAAGGGGAGTACTTCGAAGTTGACCATAATGATATTCAGCAATGTGGTATGTAGCACTTACAATGTGGTATGTAGCACTTAAGATGTGTTTGCGAACTTAATTGTCAGATGTAAGAGAAAAGACAAAACACCCAACACAGATTGTCCTATTAATAAATGGCAAGAAAAGAAAAGAAAATGTAATATAGAGGTGAAGCAGGCTGACTTTGGGTCTTTCAAACTTGGATTCAAATCTGGTTCAGCAATTGCTGCTTGTGATAATTTGAGCATGACATTCTGGGACATTCAATTATTTCATCTCTAAAATAAAACTTGTAACACCTACTTCATAGGGTTTTGTGAAATAAAATAATGAAATGGGACATGTAAACTGCTTATCATAATGCCTGACACAGAGTATGCACTCATTACATGTGTGTGTAGTAAGCCAAATTCAGAGATGACCCCAGAGATTCCCTCCTCTAATAAACATACCCTGTATAAATTGAGTGTGGCAAAAATCAGACGATGTGATGAGGTATCACTTCCTAATCAGTTGGCTATAAATTAATCAAGGGGGAAATTATCTTCGGTAGGCCAGGCATAATCAGATGAGTGTTTTAGAATTAGAAGGATTCTGCTGCTGGATTTAAAGATTAAGTGAACTGCTGTTTTGAGAGGAGGTGGCCATAAGCAAGGATCTCAGGGTTATCTTTAGTTGCTGAGAATAGTCCCCAGCAAGAAAACCAGCAAGAAAATGGGACGTCATAGAGCTGCATGGAAATAATTTTTACCAATAACCAGTGAAATTGGAATAGGATCTCGACTTTCAGATAAAACTGTAGCTGTGGCTGATATCTTAATTTCATCATGATGAGATCCTAAGCAGATGACCCAGGCAAACCTAATTTATGGGAACAGTAAGATTATAGATTTGTGTTGTTTTAAGCCACTAAATTTGTGGCAATTTATTATGCTACTGTAGAAGATTAATACTGGTAATACTTGTTGTTGTGATATTGTTACTATTAGTATAAATTAATACCATATAACTATATTCTTCTTTCTGACTTTCTGCTCACCTTAGCTTTCTGATAATGTTGACATCTGCTTGTTTATAACCAGAAATTGCTGTTCAGTCTAACAATTATAGTATACATTTGGTATTTACATTGCACATTAATTTACTGTTTAAGACCTGGGAGGTCACAGTAACTTAGAGTAAAGAATAATTAAATTAACAATCAGTCCATTTTTCTTATTTTTCTTCTATCCCAGCCAATGGATATCATTCATATACTGGTTAGAGGGCCACCAAGGAACACCAGTTTTGATCTTTGTGTTAGATAGTAATGTGGATGTTTTGATAACATTAAGACTGATTGGATTCCTGCTTGATTGACTCCCTTCTCACTAGTAGGTAAACCACACAAAAGGATAAGCTTGATATTTCAGATTTATGTATCCTCAATGATGCATAAATTTCCATAGCATACAAGAAAAGGTGTCAGTTTGGCTCTCATATATAATGTGTAAAAACTAAGAGTAAGCGGCAACAAATATATCAGCAACTGATGATTGGAAAAGATTAGAAGATTTAGTGATCCTGGATATATTTTCTTTAGAAATGACAACCAGAAGCCATCATTACCTTGTGCATGATTTTTAAAGGCAGTCTTCTAAATGTTTCACCATTAAGTACGGCATGAGCTATTGGTCAAAATTGATATTGCTTATGATTTTAAGCAAGCATTTTTTCCTGAGTTTTCTTAGAGATATTCTCAGGGAAAAACATTTTTGGATTTGATTGGGATGATTTTGAGACTTGTCTCTTGACACTTTGAAGTGATGAATTATATTAATAGATTTCCTAAACTTTAATCATCTATGCTTCCCTGGAACAAACTGTGCTTGATCATAATAGATGATAGTTTTTAATGTAAAGTTAAATTTAACGTGTTAGTATATTTATAATTTACTTTTATTTATTATTTATAACTTGATATGCTAATATTGTACTTATAATTTAATATTTATCATTTATATAATTAAATGATATTAACCTACGGTTTATTTTGTTTTTTGTCAAGTTTTGGCATCAAAGTTTTCTAGTTTTAAAAACCAATTTGGGAGAGTAGCCAGTTAGCTTAGTTGGTTAGAGTCTGGTGCTCTTAACAACAAGGTTATGGGTTCGATCCCCACATGGGCCACTGTGAGCTGTGCCCTCCACATCTAGGTTGAAACAACTACATGACTTGGAGCTGATGAGTCCTGGAAAAACAGACTTAAAGAAAAGTTTAACAACAACAACAACAAAAATTTGGATAGCTTTCTCCTTTTTGCTATGCTATGTAACATATTATGTAGTATAAGCATTATATGTCTTTTGAAGTTATAAATAATTGGTCAACAAGCCATCTTGCTCCAGAGATATGCTAGAAATAATTATTTTACACTGTTGTCTATTTTCTATGTTTTTTCTAATTATCTTTTTAAAATTATCCCTCATTCAAATTTCACAATTTATACTTTTCCAGAAAATCATCCATTTCATTAAGGTTTTCCAATTAAACATTTTGATATTTTTTATTGTCTTTCTTCATTTTAAATTTTTTTCCCTGAACTAGAATTGTTGAATAACTAACCTTAGTAGTTTATCAAGTGAGAGTGAAAGCATGCAAACTTTTGAATCTATGGTAATACAAAAAATGGCTGCTAATTTGTATGAGCTCAATTTGCAAAAGTATCTATTGATAACATTTCTAATTCAAACTTTTTGCAAAAGACTGCAGGCAATGACAAGATGATACCTTAAACTATTAAATTATAATGAGTGATAATAACTCAATGTGAAAAGGGAATTTTCTTTGGATTTTTTGTAACATGTGGGATACCAAAAATCATGCAAATTATAATTGAAATATGGGAGAGTTCAAAGAACATATTCTGATAATTGACAAAGGAATCCCATTCCATGAAAATGAGATGAAATAGATGTAAACACAAACATGGGTCCTTTATATACATCATTTTCAAAACACAGATCTAGAGTATAAAGTAAGGTCAATATCTATCATACATTTACAAAGGCAATTAATAAATAATGTTTTACAGTAATATTATATTCAGGTGTAATGCAAAGAGGAAAATTGAGATATAATCTTGCTAATCTGTAATATAAATGGATTGGCAACTCAGATTCAGAAAATAATTTGTTTTCTTCCTGAAGAGCTACTTATAAAAAGACAACACAATGTCTCTACAATGTCTGGCAGTATCACTTATGGAATATTATCTTTTCAATATATTAAGTTAATAATTTATAATTTGATTGAAAATGAGCTTCTTGATCCCCTCCTACTGTTTTCCACATAAAAGGGGTAGAGATATAGTCTTGTAGGTATGTTATGAAAGTTCGCATAAGCTATCAAAGCTATATTCTGGTATTAGGTGAAAACTCTTTAAAAAAAAACAAAAACATTGGCGAACTAAAAGATACAGTGATACATCAGCAAAGGCCTAGACTGTATAGTTTCAAATTAAAAGATTTTTTAAAATTTCTGGACAGTTGTTACAGTGAACTTGAACTTGTGATATTTAATGTAAAGGGGTTACATGTATAGATGCTGAAGTACTCTCAGTGATGGAAGAATTTGAAATGGAAAAGAACAATGTGTTTTTTGTATCCATAGCTGGGACAGATGTTGAGGAATAACCAGGAGCTGGGTCAATGATAGCAATGAAGCAGAATAAAGAGTAGCATATACTTGAAAGAAGTAAGAGTTTTTATACCAAGACATAGGGAGTGGTAGTGTGTCAGTCACAGTGACATGCAGGGTAAGTTAGAGAAATGATGGTACAGGGTGTTCTGGTAGATGTCTACTATAACAGTCCATGCAAAATTAATTAGTTAATTAATTAACAATGAACCATTGATTCAATTCAATTCAACCAATATTTATTGAGCACTGACTGTGTGCCAAGTACTCTTCTAAGTGCTTAGGCTAAAATTGTGTACCACAGAGTCTAACACCCTTGCTCTCTTTTGCTTCACATTTTAGTAATTGAAGACAAAAGCAATAGGAAAGAAGGTTATGACAGCAAGAGATATTGCAAAGATTGCGTTGGCAGAACCTTCTAGATATTGATGGTAAAAGAAAAAAAATTTTTTATGGCCTTAAACTTAAGTAATAGGCAAAATACAAAGGCCGTTTATAGAGATGGAGCAACTTATTCAGCATATGTTGTGACAAGGAGGAAATTTTGAAATGTCCTAAACTGATGACAGCAGGCAGGCGGGAGGGTGGAAGGAAGAGATAGTACAAAGCGGTTAATCAATTAACAATTGCAGGACAAAAGGAATAAAAGACTGCTGGTATTAATGAATGTATGTTAGAATTTTGAATTACCTTCCAGTTAGCTATTTCCAGGTTTACCTAAAAGAGAATAGCCAGGTGAAATTGACCACCAGGAGCCTCTGCTTCTTACATATAAAAGAACTTTCCAGGCTGTTGCGCATTACCAATACTAAGTAATAAACACTTCTTCCTTACAGACTCTGCACCTATTCCAGAACTAACACATGCATTTTCTCCCACACCCCTATGTCTATAGCCAATATAAAGTTTTTCAAAACAAGTTACATCTTTCTTCCCCAGATTATTCCCATAAAAGAGCCTGTCAACTCGAGTAGGGCAGACATGTTTGTCTCTTCTACTTAGCCCTGCTGCTGGTGGGTCAGACTGCATGTCCCAGGACCTGGTCTTTTCTTTTTCGGCTACCATATGGTGCAATAAACCCCATCTTTCCAAAAGGCTTTCAAACTCACAAGTGTTTTGTCTAACAGTTGAATCCTTCTCAGTGCCAAGCACTAGGGATGTAAAGATGAATAGGAAGGATCCCCATTCTGGGAAAGTGACTGGTGTGATGATGGTGACCATTCTGGACAAGTCGAAACTTTGATTCAGGTAGGACATTCTTGTGAAATAATGCAACAAAACAATCGAAAAGGCGGTTTTGAAATTCGAAAGAGAATTTAAACTAAGAGAAATTTGGTTAGGAAGTGATTTTTCCACTTATTATTATATATGAAATCACCAAGAGTAAGAAAATAGAATAAGAGGCAACACCAAGAAAGAAAAAAACAGAACAGTGATATTTACAAGTATATATTGTAAAAGTAAGCACAGAAGACTAAGTTAGAATAGTGAGAGAGATGGGTATAAAATAATAGAAAAAGAAAAATGCTGGAATATCATATATATGATATTGATCTATCAAAGCAGTTTCCAAAGGGTTGAAGCCATCAATATCAAAACAGAGATTGAATAGAAAAGGAAAACACCAGAAAGAGAAATGTTTCAGAGGAAAATGGGAGTTTAAAAGAGGAAAATCCAGAATACAAGAGATTGTTAGTTAAAGATCAGAAATGGACAAAGTTCATATAGACTACCATTTTAGGAAAACTTAGTGGTAGGATTAGTAGTCAGCAGGTCAAGATAATCTTGTTTGTTTCTTGTGTGTGTGTGTGTGGGGGGCGGGGGGAATTAATTAAGAGAGTCTTAAGTGTGTTTATAAGGTAAAGGGGAGCAGAATGTGTCACCCCCAAATATTCCTCTTTTCAAAGGATTATTTCATGCTGATTATTTTGAGAAACCACAGACACAAAAGAAGATCTGAAGTTCCTCTTTTATAAGGCATATTTACATTACAAAGGGCCCTGTACGAGGAAGAGAGCTATTACCAGAGATCACTATTCTACTTGAGAGACTTATCTGCATGGCAGGGCAACCTTTGTTTACCAAACATTTTTTCTTCTCATCTTTGCATGAATTGCCTTCCCCCCTTTGAAGCCTCAGACCCCTACCCCTTTCTATAACTCAGGATGATATATACACCTCAATCATCTGGCAGCCTTTAGAGTCTCATATCTTTGTGGGCCTCCTATACATATGTATGTAATTTAATTCCCCCTCACCCCATACCCTGTTATTCATTGTAGGCCTTTCTCAGCCAAGAACCAAGAAAGGTAGAGGTAAAATTATTTTCCCTCCCCTACAAAGCTAAAGAGAAAAAGCTAGTGGTAAAACTGAAGATTCAAAAGCAGTCGGTGATAGAACAGTTCTCAGAAGAGACGTGATTATTTGGAGTCTGGACCAGAGTCAAAGGAATTATCATTAATACAATAAAGCATTTCTTCTGCCAAGCAAGCAAAGAACGTTATACAAATATACTTTGAGTCTCAGAGAATAAATCAGAGGTAGTTTATGTGTGAGAGCTTTGGTTTTACTCAACAAAATAGGAGGAAGGTCATATGCCATGTCTTCAGGTAATAAGGGTGATGAGAAAGGTGATGAAGATTGTGGTAATTCTTAAAATTACCACCTTTGTCTTCCAACCCCTGAGTAAAATTCAGGACCCTGGGAATTTAAATCAAGAAGGAAAAGAAGAAAGAGCATAGGAAAGAAAGGGGCATGTGTCTAAGGGAGATTTTGAAGGAATATCTAAAATTGAGGGGGGGAAATATAATTGCCTTTCAATTTAAAGGGAAATAACTTTGGAGTGTGTAAATTTAAAATAAAGAAAAACTATATTTCCTGGGAAGAAATGCATATGAAAAGGCAATGGCAAAAAACAAAACAAAACAAACGAAAACCCACTGATATATGCCACATTTCCAACCATGTTAATTGAATCCATATGTTCCAGAATTTACTTGCTTTGGTAGTCATATTTTATCATTACATATGTCTTTTAAGTTAACAAATTTCAGTAGCATCACTTAAAATGTTTAGATATCAAATGAAACTCTGCTCTTAAAAAGCCAAGGTTTTTATCTGATAGAGTTAGTAGGCATGAAAATGTGATAAATTTATATTACGCTGGTTTATGTGAATGGGTAAGTAAAAGTGAAGCTGGATATTCATACCCATTTATTACCACAATCATTGTTACTAGTGGCGATTAAAAAGATTTATTTGCATTTCACCAGGTAAGACAAGGTAAGCATTTTATATAGATTACAATTCCTAAAGAGAGTTATCTAATTTGTATCTAGTACAATTGCTTTTCAAAGAGTGGCATAATCATGAGGGAAATTCACTGTACCCCTGATTGCAAATGACTTAGTTGAAATTCACACTTTTTTTCTTTAAAGTGTTTAATACTTTGCCGCGACAAACAGAGTTCAATTTAATGATAGGGTAAAAGGACTGCAAAATAAAGTATGAAGAAACCGAAGTCACTAAAGTTAAGAAGCAATCTTAGTTCAGAATAACTAAAAAATTATTGTCTAGAAAAAGTGTTTTTGTGTGTGTGTGTGCCTTATTACAATGTTATTTTAATTTTTTATTTTTTGTTTCTCTTTATAAATCAAGCCTTTGGCTCTGTATTTAAACATTAACTGATTATCCCAAAAAATAATGCCTATTTCAGAGTAGGTACAGAGTCTACAGCACTCTTTTCCATTTTTTGTTCCATGATTGTTATTATGTATGAATAAAAGCAAAATGCAGTCAATATTAATGACAATTCATCTCAACGAAGAATGACGAATGCAAATCGAACCAAAATATAGCACAGATTAAAAAGATGACAATTTTAATAATGACAATGAAAGAAACATTAAAACTCTTTAAGAAAACTAATTTCTTCTGTAATACTTGTCTTTTTTTCATGTTTTATATTTCACATTCAAAGTTACTTTACAATAAAATAATTTGCCATTTTCAAGAACAAGATAAAGTGAATCTCAAATTTAGTTCTCAAGTATTTTCAGAAACCTCACTGTTTTCAAGTTTGAACAATGCTACACTCGTATACACAATGCTATAAGTAGCCTATAAGGCACGCCGTACTGGCAGGAAAACTACACAGATTCTGAGGCCATAATATTTCTTGAACTGTGTTCTGCTGATTATATACATCAAAATTACTGTTAAAATGCATGTTCCTGGACTTTCTCTGAGATCTACTGAGCCAGAATTTCTTGAGTGGTAGCCAGAAATCTGCAAATTTAACCATTTTCCCAGGAGACTCATGCACACTTAAGATGGGAACAACTGCTTATGTTATAGTTTGACAATTTTCACAGTTGGGGAGGGGAGGGCAGTGATAAATAGAAACAGGTTGAAAACTGGAGTGATGATTTCTTTGCTTGAAATATAAATTATTGTGGACTTAGCCATCTACATTTAGGTTAAAAAAAAAGATATTGTCTTACCTATAGCAGGCAGAATTCTGAGATAACCTACAAAATGCCTGCTCCCTGGTGTATATAGCCTGCATAATCTCTGAAACTGTGAATATCATGGACTTCCCTCCCATTATTAGGTTATATTACATTGGACAATTGATTTTAAGAAAGAGAGATTGTCCTGGGTGAGTCAGACCTAATCATGTAAAGGGGAATGGGCTGTTCCTAAAGTCAGAGATTCAACACGTAAGAGAGATTTGACAAGGTTCCCCACTGCTGAATTTGCAGATAAAAGGGGCCGTGTGGCAAGGTATTCCGGTAATCTCTTGGAGTGAAGAGCAGCTTCCAGATGACAGCCAGCAAAGCAACAGGCACTGCAGTCTTACAACCACAAGGAACTGAATCCAGCCAACAACCTCAATTAACATGGAAACAAATTTTCTCCCAAATAAAAATACAGTTGGCTAGTACTTTGCTTTAGCTCTGCAAAACCCTGAGCAAAGAATTCAGCCATTCCGTGTCTGAATTTCTGGCCTACAAAACTGTGGATAACAAATGGGTAACACTTTAAGCTGCTAAGTTTATGTTGATTTCTTTGATAGCAATAGAAAACTAATACACACCCTCTTTGGAGAAAAGTGTTTCTGGCATGTGGTTGATCGGTGCTATTTCAACACAGCTCCTCTGATCCACACTCTACCTTCTCTGAATTATGCATATGAAAGAAACTGGTGTTATGAATCAGCAGATTTTACGTATCAAGTTTAGCCTTATAGAATCATCAAGATCTGTTGTGCCTAGGTTTAAAAAAATTAAGAAATCATTGGTAGGAAGAGGAGAATTCCAAATAGTTCAAAACTCACCTATCAGAAGTGATTTTTAAAATCTCTGTCCAAGTTTATATGTAACAATCAACATTATAAGGTAGATTAATATTTTAATCACTATAACCAAAGAGGCATAAGAACCTAATTGGAGTTGATGGTCCAAGATTGTGCCCTAAAGCTGCCTGCGTAAGACCTCATGCTCAGAATAATTCTTTTCTTCACCAGTGAGAATCTCATGAGCCCCTCTATTCAGCCAAAATAAATCAATTTTTTTTCTCTTAATGTGTTCATGAGTTACATCTACTTGCCATTATTTCTTGTGGTCACACAAGCATTTCATTGAATATTTCTATAAATAGTTCCCACATGCCCATGCCTCTTTTAAAGACTTTGGAATTCTAATAAAGTGATTAGAACTCCTTATCCCTGCTGTGGCCTCTGCTAAACGATGTGAAAATACCCCTCCTGCTGGGGTTACCCTGCCAGCAAAATTCAAATGACCCACCAACAAGTACATCTGTTGTAATTTGACTTTCTTTGTCCTTGTTACTTTTTCCCTACTACTCTATAAGATCTTTATTTCTTCCCCCGAGGCTCGAAATTCCTTTTTAATTATTTATTTGTGGGGAATCTCTTCTACAGATGAAATCAGGTCGATTGGTCTTCAAGTTTTTCTCTAACTGTTGGAGTTTCTAACATGTCATTTGTTCTCTGACACCTCACAGCTTTCTAATTAATATGTGTTCAAACACGACAGGGTTATCTGATTTGCCTTATGTATTCATTAATTCTTCAATTATGGGTCCCAAATATCCAGATTAACACATGTACAATTGTGACCTCGCTGAGAAAAAAATGCGGCAGTAAATCTCTGAAACAATGTCAATAAGATTTTGACAAGTGGTGTTTCACTAAACCCAGGAGGTAATTTAGAGTGGCAGAATATTTAGACACAAACTGTTAAGTGTTTCATCAATCTTCAAGAAATGTTCAAGACAAAACTCTGTTTGATGGAAGAGTTTCTCCGTGTGGATTTTGATGTACACATTCCCCTCTAGTGAAAAGGAGTCTCAGTCGTTTGCTGATTTTGCCTTTAGCCTTGCAAAGGAAGACCAGGATCTGGTCTTCCTTTGGACAGCCAGCTCTTCCCCACTCTGTCTGTGGATCAGACAAGACTGAAACTACTGATTCTAGGACACACTGGTAACCCAGTCCTGGCTTAACAGGCCACACTCGTCTCATTGACCACAGTGGGAGATGCATCACCATTTTGGCTCAATAATAGTCTGGAGATACTGCTAAAACTGCTGGGAAAGATAAGCTGTCCTTTTCCTCTGGGGTCCAGGTGGGGTCCACCTGGATTGAGAAATCTCTGAAGCTGCTATTGATCAAATTTGCTCTCACACAGGAGAACATGTCTGAGAATGACAATAATCTAGGAGAAATCAAAATTAAGAAGAGAGAGTGACCATTACATTATTCTATCCTTTAAACATTGTACCTAGCCATGCCTGGTATACCACCCCCAGCCTTTTCAATTGCTAGAGCCAACCAATTCCATTTAATAGTTAAGCTCCTTTGGGCTGGGCTTTCAGACTTGCAACTGAGAGAATCCTGCCTTATAGAAAAGGTCTCTTTCACAAAAGTTAAATCAACTCAAGACTCTACCCTTTGAATTTAGTAAAAATGACATTATAAAGCTAATTTATTGACTTAATAGTTTTTGAATGGAATAAAATCAAATTCCCAAAATATCCCTTTGGTGATCATTTTAAAGTCATAACCATTTACATAGTTTGAATTTTTCCAGTATTTAAAGAAACTTCAATGATATAATCTCATTAATTCTTACAATGTCCTTTTGAACTCGCCCAGGGAACAGGTATGCTTATCTAATAATATAATGGTACTATTCTCTCTTACACTGCATGACACATTTTCACTGAAGGTTGAATAACAAAGCACTAGGTCACCTGTGTAACTACCTAGAGAAAACAGTAATTACTTCCCTAATGGTGTAGGGAGGCTATCACTGTGGAAATCAGAATAAAAATTACAGCACAAATTCATCACCTATAAGGAACTGTGTGACCAATAGAATTTTTAATAATGTAGCTAGATGGATATAAAATTTACGTGATACATATTATATGCACAATATGTGCATTTAATCAATACATTTTAATGATAGCCCTTCTACTTTTACTTCATTATATGTATATGTTATGTAAAATAATTATATAATTCATAAATATAAGAATATGTTTATTAAATGGTTACTATGTGTAAATCCTTATAAAATGTGTACTTAAAGTATATAAAAATATAAATTTCAAATTTGCTAAAAAGTAAATTTAAGGATTTCCCATTATATTTTTCCTCACTATATAAAAAGTTTTTTTCTTCCCCCCCACCTCAATAAAATAGCAGCTATTTAGATTCCACAATAAAGAAAGGTTGGGGTAGAAGACATTCCCACATTGCAAATATTTTTCTTATTAAGATCCAAATTATATTTTATATTTTTAATATTTTTTTCTAAAGTATATTATACAATCCTGAAAATTTAATTATCTCCTGATGAATCAGTGACCTTGTGAGCATCATTCTGGGTTATAAAATTTTAAATGCTCTGGATCTATTAAAATTTGTAGAGTTGTTTAAATCCAAATTCTGCACTTCATAAATTTATATGTCTGCTTTTGATAGTGTCCTTTTTTTTTTTAAACTCTGTGGAATTTGTGTACCTTTCAAAAAAATCCTTTTTCCTTCAGTGAGTTTCTATTCATCATTTGAAATTTTAGGAGTGTTTACAGGAGGCATTTTAATACATAATCTTAAAAAATCAACTATATGGCCCAGCAATTCCTCTTTTAGATATAATCCACCATAAGATATATTCAAAAGTTCAGTGAAGCACTATTCATAGTAGCCAAAAACTGGAGATAACCCTAATGTCTATCAACAGTAGAACAGATAAATTTTAGTATATGTATACAAAAAAATATTACATAAGCTTGAGAATGAATTAACTGCACAAAATAATATACATGAAATTCCCAAACAAAAAGTTAAGTCAGTGAAGCTGAAGACCAGAAAGTTTGGTATATGGAGATTTGTAGTGACTGGAAGTGAACAAGAAGAAGGGGAATTCTTTGGTGCTAGGTGTCAGTAATATTCTGTTTCTTGATCTTGGTCCAGGCTACACAAGCATGGATACTTTTTGAAAAATCATTGAGCTGTGCTATGATGTGTGTTAAAATGTGTTTTATGGTTCAATAAATGTTTACTCAAAAAGAAGATAAGAATTAGTTGATATTTGCCTTTATATTTGTGTGGAACAACACTTTCAAAGCACGTGTATTATCTTTCAAAAAGCATATGTATTATCTCATTTCTCAAGGAATGGACCGGACTTACCACCCCTGTTGCTTTTGGTCATGGGCTGGGAGCAGCCCCCAGAAAGTGCTGCATTGTCACGATCATTGTTCTAGATTTCACAGTGCAGCAGCAGAAGCCATACATGAATTATATTCTCCCCAGTTGGAGATCCAAAACAGGCAATTTGATAGCCACCACATCTTCCATATCCTAAAGCCATCATTTTGGATAAAAATGGGACAATACTCATTTTGAGGATAATAGAGTCTAGGGGCTTTTTAATATTGTAAATCTTCATTTGGCGAAAGACTATTCAGATGAAACAAAAGCCATTTATGTGTCTGACTCACAGATCTAGTTTATAACCTCAATTCTACATATATCTTTCTGATGATGCCAAGGGTTATTTAGTATCAGCAGTGACTTGTTTTTTTTTTAGACTGCATGTATTTTTAGCTCTAGATTTATAGAAAGAACATCACAATGAACAGTCACAATTGTCTACCCACAGGAATATAAAGCTTCATATATCCAATATTAAATTCAGCACTTCGCACCACTAAACCTGTCCCTTTCTCATAGTTTCTTTTTCAAAGATTGGCAAAGGCAGAAATCTGAGAGTCATCTTGGATTCTTCACTAACCCTTAGTACATCTAACCATATGTTACTTGTCCAGTATCCTAAAAGTCTCTCAGATGAATCACCTTCTCTCCATGTTTATAAATACTGCCTTGGTTTATTTATATCATTTTCTAAAGGTAGCCTTTATACGAGAGTACCATGCTTCCCCGAAAATAAGACCTAGCCGACAGTTCTTCTGTTCTATTCTATTCTATTATACTCAGTATTATATTATATTATATTATGTTATATTATACCCGTTCTTATATTATATAAGACCCATTATATTATAGTAAAATAAGACCGGGTCTTACATTAATTTTTGCTTCAAAAGACTCATTAGAGCTGATTATCCGGCTAAGTCTTATTTTTGGGGAAACACGATATTAAGCACAAAATGTCTTTTAAATAAATATGTTATCTCACTCACTCTTCATAGTAGGAATGTGACAGTGTCTTAGTTTAACTTCTAAAATAGAGCATAAGAAAGGTCTGGTAGAAAGCAGAAGTGAGGGAGTGGGAGGAAAATCCAATATAAGCTGCATTATCATGGTTGTTACTATAGGTGACAGTAGCTGGAATTTCTGAGAAATGAACAGAATGCTTCCAATAAATGACTATCCGAAAGATGAGAGTTGGGGTATGTACTGCAGCTGCTATCCGCCTGGGCAGAGGACTGGCCTTGGGCCATATTAGCATTGGTTGAGAAGCTCCTACAACCCAGGGACAAAAAGTCAAAAGATACACGGCACACACTTGAGATACACAACACACACTGTTGACATAGCAAGGTGAGTCTGAGTTCACATGGGACTATTAAGTACAGCTGTAGCTAAATCCAAAATAAGCCAACAGGAGGTGATAGAGCACCAAAGGCATCTGTTTCTGATAAAGTAAAGTTTTGAGAGTAAAGTAACAAAGCAAGGATTTATATTCAGGTCTGACTCCAAAGCTTGTATTTGTACTATGTGTAAGAAGTTTCAGCCAACTTTAAATTTAGAGAGCATAGTCCCAAGACTGCCCTCAATTTTGACACCAATTGCAAGTTTGGGCGAGCAAGGTTCCTACAGCCACCTTGAGTTTCAGTAATTCATTAAAGGACTAATAAAACTCACTGAAATCTATTATACTCATGGTTATAATTTATCACAGGGAAAGCAGAGATTAAAATCAGACAATAGAAGAGATGCATAGAGCACAGTTCGGGAGAGTTGCAAGTGTGAGCTTCCTTGGTCGGCTCCCCACAAGTCAGGATGCATTACTCTTCCAGCATCGACCTGTGACAGTACTCATGGAGTATTGCCAATCAGGGAAACTCACCTAAGGATCAGAATTCAGAGTTTTTATTGAAGTTGCATTACTTAGGATTGACTGATAGTCCGTGGAGTTGATCTCCGCCTTCAGGTTGACTGGCACAGCATGACCCTGCCCTAAATTACATGGTTGCTCTCTCTGGTATGATCCATCCCTACTCTATGATTATCAGGTGTGGCTGGCCCCACCCTAAGATTTATATGGACATCTCCCACCCTAAACAAAGATACTCTTGTCTGATTTGGCATAGATTACCTCCCAGAAGCTGAAGGCAAAGGCCCGATCTCTCTGCGCAATGCCAAATTCTTGACTATACACTATAAGACACAATTAATTATATCCATCGTAAAATACAGGTCTGATAGAGTCTTTCCCCTTCTTGAACACCATCTTTCACTCTCATAACTTTCAGGGTAAGATCCATACTAGGCATGTCAAGATCTGACCCCCGTCTACCTTTCCAATCTCAATCTTTGCTCGCATTTTTTTTTGGACCCCAAGGCCCCTGTCCTGTTCTCATCAGCAGGCTGATGGGAAAAATTGTGTGACAGAATGTCGGCATTTACTCTACAAAAAAGAAAGAAAGGAAGAAAGGAAGGAAGGGAGGGAGGGCGGGAGGAAGGGAGGAAGGAAGGAAGGAAAGGAAAGAAGGAGGGAAGGAAGGAAAAAAGAAAGGAAGGAAGGAAGGAAGGTGACTTTTTTTCTTTTTCCTTTGAGCAGTTCAAAAAGATTAAGAAAGTTCCTGGGACCTGTAGGTGTGTATGCAGACGGTGTCCCTTGATGAAATGTTATTTGAAGAGGAGAGAAGTTGTGGTAGGATGGGAGAGAAGGAGGGATATACTCTAGTTTGCCAGGTGAGTAGCAGAAGTACGATTCTACTAACTTCTCCCAACTTCTCTTCCACCATTTGGAGCACAGATAGAATGCCCAGACCTCCATCAAACTCTCCTATGTGTGGTCCTTTCTTGCCTTAGGACTTCTGCACATGCAATAACTTCTCTCCAGAAAGCAAATGCAAACACACATATGCACACACATCTATATTTCAGAATTTAACTCAGAATGTCTTTCTGATCATTGTCCCTTCCCTCTCTCTTCTCCAGATGGATCATTCCTCTTTCTCTTTATTGCACAATACTCCCACCCCAACAAAAAACCCAAACAAACAGTTATCAAGGTATTATCATTGTTTATTTGTATTCTTCCCCTGACTATGAACTCTAGGATAAAAACCATACTTTTTATTTTTGCATCCTTATTATCTAGCACAGGGCCCAATAAAATTGGAATAAAAATTTATAGATTACATGAGCAAAAAAAAAGAGCAAAAGAGAGACAGATAGGTGGAGGGAGGGAGGGAGGGAGGAAGGAGGAAGTCAAGGAGAGAAAGAGAGAGAGAGAGAGAGAGAGAGAGAGAGAGAGAGAGAGAGAGAGAGAGAGAGAGAGAAGAGTATAAAGAAAAGAGGGAGGGGAGGCAGAGAGGGGTGTTGGGAATTCATTTGGTTTGCAGACATGCAGAGGGGGAGCGAATGCCAAGTTTAATAGAATATTATTCCTTGAATACCCCAAGCCCAGGCTCCCAAGCAGCAACCCTGATTCTGATGGCAGAGTTCAGTTATCTCAAGGATAGCACACGAAATCAGTGAATGACATTAAACTGCTCATGGGTTCGTGCCCAAACCAACTCCCTCTGCAGGGAGGTAACATTTCTGTAGTCTTCTGTGGTACTTTTAGAATCTCTCCAGGCTATGGTGGCAACAGATTTAGTACACAAGAGGGAACTAGCAGCACATCACATGAACTGAACTGGAAAATGTCCTGGCCAATTAACAGCAAATGTCTGTGGCAATTAACAAACAGCCTGGGAACAAAAAGACTATCTATGTTGTTATGCTCAGTCCTGGAATGTTTATTGTCTTTTCATGTCTTTGGTTTTATTGTTTCAACATTTCAAAGATGTATATTCCACTCTTTCACTAGTTTGTAAGCTCTCCCGAGGACTAAAACCCATCTAATATACATTTTTATTCACACAACACCTAGCACTCAAACTAGAAACACCATAAATATTTTTTGAAATAATTAAAAATTCTACCCCAAACCTGAAGCTACCATTTAAGTCTCCTGCTACCAGGTGTCCACAGCACGGCATGGATATGTAAGTTAAATTGTGTGACTTAAACATTTCTCCACAATTTTATTTGCCTTTATCAAAATAAACTGATAAAGTTAGGTTTGTATCAGGAAGGACATTTAGAGGTCATTTAGTTAATCTCTCCCTTTTCAGATGAGGAATCTGCTAAGTTGGTTTGTCTAACATAAGAGAGCTGGAAATATGGCAAGATTGATACCAGAAGCCAGTCTGCAGACAGTCCATCCAGTGCTCCATCTTTTACAGCAAGTGTTTTGTCATTACTTCCTTGTGGTAATCAAGATAAGAGAGTGTTTTTATAAAATTGCTTAAAAAAACATAAAACGCTTTGGTACATTTTGGTAGTTTTTCACAACACACACTAACCAGCCTTGTATCTTTGTTAGGTTATATTCAAGAGCCACTTTCGATGGTTTATCATCAACCCTTTTCATCTATCTCCTTGAAAGAACAGAGGCCACTAGCCAAGGTCACTTTTTATTTCTGATCCCTTCAGATGTACTTCTGATCTACGAATTTATCCTAATTTCCTCTTGGTTAACCTAGTAACAAAGGTGTTCCTCTTCCTTTTGAGGCCAAGCCTGCCATCCAGGCCCTTGATCTAATTCCCATCAATATCCAGGAGATTTGTTCTATAGCCTATCTTCGCTCTCTCTTGAGACTTAGATCTCTCTCTAGCTGCTGGCACCAGAAACAGGCTCAAGTTTTTTTTCCATTTGAAAACCTCCTGACCCTATGTACTTGAATAACTAACTCTGTCCTCCTTTTCTCATTTAAACATTTTGAAAGAATATACGCATCTCCCTTTGTTAGCTTCATTCGTTTCTCATCTCTCTACAGTCTGCCCTCCACCCCAGAATGTTACCAAAATGGCTCTAATCAAGGGAAATTAGGATGTATTCGGAACTACACAAACTACTTTCTATCAGGTCACTCTGCCTCCAGGCTTATCCTACTCAAACTTTAAAACTGAAATTCCAGACAAAGTGTCAGGTACTAAGGCCCTCTCCTTGCCCTACACCCCAATTCCTGCTTGTGATTTCAAAATATACCAAGATGTTTCACACCTCAATAGTTTGCAGCTTCTCTGCCTAGAATCGGGGACCACCTGATTGTTCACCTGGCAATTAATTGCCCATTGGTCTGTTAAGAGTTACCTCGAATTTTCTCTATGAAGCCAACCCTGTTTTTTCCCTCTTCTCTCCAACAAATACTTGACCACACCCATTTTTGGTGTTCACTCTTTATATGCATTCACGTGTCTTTTAAAATATCTATAACATTTCATTATACTTAGTCACTTACTTTTTTTCCTCTTTCCCACTAAAGTTGTAAATTTATTGAGTAAAGGAGCCAGATGTGATTCAGCTCTGGGTGCTGATGATGGATACATGGTACGTATAATTATTTTTAAACCTACAGTACATTTTATGCATTGTATAATATATCACACCATTTTAAAAAATAGAAAATAAAAGCAATTACATAAAGCCACAAGATATCTGAAAGGCAAGAGTCAAATTAAAAACAATAGGTAGGAAACGAGAAACTATGACGGACAATCCCAGACCAGGCAAAGATACAGGCACAGTCTATGTGTGCTGTCACTTTCCAAATCTTGAAATGAATCTTTTTTCTTGCCTCCTGTTCTTTTTTCCTATCTCATGAGTAAGAGAAAGCTCCTCTTGGCCAGAATCATACATTAACATTGATTACTCTCATTCAACAAACAGATAAATTAGTAAAAACATGAAGCATGAAGTAAAAGAGAGAACTTCCCCCAAAATAAGTTTATAAAACCTTCCAAAATTAATTCAAGTGAGTATTATTATTACATACAAATGACCTAAGTCATCCTTTTATTCTCTTTCAATATCCCTGAACTTTTAGGGGATTAACAGATCTCTGACTTTACAGTTCTGTCATAATGTAAATAATAAATTATTACAAATAATACATATCCAGACTTATTTTTCTCTAATCTCCTGCAAGTATCTATTTGAAGAAGAAAGTTTTTATGGGAGTTATGTATGTCAATGAAAATAATGTAGCCCGTGGCAACTTGAAAATTGCTACACAGAAAGGACTTGGGGGCAATCAGTTGGCTGGAATCAGAGGCTCACAGACTTATTTGAGAGGTGTGCTGACCACGCATACTCAGGGTTTTATTGGAGCGTATGCTTTCACTGGGGAAAGCTTAAGGATAGAAACGTGGCTGATAGAGGAGATCAATCTTCTCAAGCCATCCACGTGTGCTGACACTAAACACCACATGCACCTGGGTTGTTGGGATTTGGGCTATGTTCTTCTATTGATGAACATACCAAAAATAACTAAGCAATGTACTAGAATTAGAATCTCTAAAATCTAACGAGTGATCATAGTTACGGTTATTTCTGAATGGGAGAAATTAAAAATATATAAAATGACAAGAATGGGAAGCAGTGTAAAAGTTTTCTTCATACTGTATTTAAAGCGATAGAAAAATTAGTAAAAGAAGCCCATCTCTACCCCTTCTATATTCAAGCTTTCTGTATAATGACTGGGCAGTATGTCTCAATTCATATCACTTGATGTGCATGAAGGACACGGTCGTAGGTATTGCCCAAAGAAACGTTATGAAATTGTGAATTCAATGTCCCGAATTTCATTGAGGGCACAATAGAATGGGGAGAATCTCTTACGTGTCTTAGCTTTTATTTAAACAGAAGTTGAAGTGTGTGCCATCAGACAATCACATATTTTCCCAAAATAATAGTTTTTAATCCCCTAAACTCTTTTTAGTTGTCGGGTGGCAAATGTGACAGTAAGTGTCTCCAAGTACTAGTTGAACCAAATTACACTCTTGAGCCAGTGCGTGCTCTGCCTATTGATGGCAATGTGCCTGTTCTGTCTTTCTTCATCAGCTGTCTTGCTAAAGTGTGAGTAATGACTACAGAGTGATATTTAATGAAAATGCTGCCCATGACTCTAAGCCAAATGTGACCCCTACCATTCTTCTACTATTAAAGAATAATTACCCATTCCCCATGCAATTGCAATTGCAGGGGGCAGAGATCTTGAATTGCCAAAATATGCCAGTAAATTACTTAACTTTTAAAATTTCTCAACATACAAAGTGCTAATATTGGATATAGAAATGCATAGGAAGTAAAGAGTCTGCCTCTTGGGAAAATTAAATATAAATAGCCTTGCTTCCACTATTTTGGTTGAGAGTTGCAATATCTTTTTAAACTAGCTTTTACATAGGAGATGAAATGAAGATGCCAAAGATTAATGTTGTCAATTTAAGTGGCCAGCATGCATCCAAAAGGCAAACATATAAATCTAAAGCAAATAAAAGTGCATTGCTTAATTTCTGCTTATCATTCATTACACAATTGCCAGGAAGTTAACCATTACATTTTGCAAATCCATCACATCTTAAATTCATCTTGGAAAAATTCCTTCTTCCATAATTGTATTGGGCTTTTATGGACCTTTGATGGCTCTCACAGTAATCAGCACAGAGGATCTATAAGATTAACGTAGACTAAAGTTCTAAGAGAAAGAAGATGAATGTGTTCTACATTATTCTCTAATTTTTTTCATTGCCTCTGAACAAAGAGTATGAGCTCTTAATCTGGGCTATGCCACTTTGCTTTCAATGGTAATAATTCTAGCAAGGAAAAAACAAGTTCAGGATTTCCAGTCACCTGTTGCTCAACATATACAAAATATTAAGCAAACTACAAGTTTTCATAATGCCCAAAGCCTAATGTTTTTAGGAAGCAATGCTTTAATGTCATTTTAAAAAGTAAATCTATTTTGTAATAATAAAAAAAAGAGTTCTGGTATCTATAAGCTTCACATATACCCTCATATTTCTTATTCAATTCATTAGTTATTTAATTTACAGACTCTCTATTTTTCAGTCACTGGCTAAATAATAGGATTAAAGAAGAAGATATAAAAACATTTCCTTTCTTTAAGAAATGTATATTTTAATAAGCCAGATAAACATAAGGTAATTAGCTACAAAAAAGAAATCATGCATGTAATAATAGAAGCAGGTACAGGAAGAGTAGAACTACGATGGACCAAATGTCAATTTGAGAAAGGGAAAGGAGTAAGGTGGAACATGAACATGGTCCAAAGGTTTCATAGTGAATATAACTGTTGAGCTGAGTCTTGAAAGATAACAGGTATTTACTATGTACATATGGTGGTTCAAAAACATGTTCACACATTCTTTGACACTTCTTCCACCAAGAAGTGGAGTCTAATTCCCCTCCTCTTGAACATGGGTTGTCATTAGTGACTTATTTCTAATGAGTAAAATGAAACAGAAGTAACATTGTATGACTTTCAAGGCGAGTCATAAAAGATGACATAGCTCCCAACTGAGTCTCTGTTCTACCGAGACATGTATTTTTGAAGGCCCAAGCCACCCTGTAAGAAGTCCCACTGTCTTGAAGCAGCCATGCTGCAGAGACCATTTCAAGAGACCACATAAATAGAGGTGCCCAACGAGCCAGCTGTTCCAGATTCCAGCTGTCTGAGTCATTCAAATCCAGACATGTGAGTTAGAAAGCCTCAGACATTTCCAGGACATATGATTTCATCCACATAAGAGACTTCACTTAGCAAGAACCACCTAGCTAAGCCCTGAAACTCCAGGACCACCACTAAGTGTTGGCATGATTTATTACACAGCAGTAGGTAACTACAATGGTAGACAATGAAAGTAGTCTGTGACAAACTAAGGAGGCTTAAAACATCCTGGTATTTTCAAGCAAAAACAAGTACCAGAGTACAGCCAAAGGATAGAGTTTGACTCAGGAGGAGACGAGAGACAAGACTGAAGAGATTGGCAGAGCCTAGGTCATAGATATCCTAGTAATTTGTGCCAAGGAATTTGATTTTTATCCCGGAACCAATGGATATTTATCCATATTTTAAAACATATATATTTATAAAAATCAGTTGATTACTTGTGAAAATGTCAGAATAGTATTTATTAATTTGTAAACACACACACACACACACAGACACACACACACACTATATTGTGAGTTTAAGAAATAACATTTTCTGGATCATTGAGAATGGCCTGAAGACTTGCTGAACAAAAGCCCTACAATTAAGGACATCCAGAAGAAGTCACCTCGAGACTGGTAGGAGGGGCAGAGACACGGAATGAGCTGGTCTCACACCAGTGTCTGACCATTAAAAATCAAGAGGGATTTCTCGGTGGCAGAGGTCCCTCCCAGAGGAGCAAGGGGTCCCAGTGCACACCAGGCACTCCAGCCAAGGGTTCCTGTGACAGAGAGAGAAGTTCCCATAACGTTTGATTGTGAAAACCAGCAGAGATTGTAGTAAGTGAAAAAGAAGGAGGCTGGAGTCCCAGGCACTTCCCTTGGAGGGCCCACAAATAGACTTACTGATTGACGGACTCACTTGCTCTGAGCTCCAGTGCTGGCAGCAGCCCAAAAGTTGACAGGAACGTACAGAGGAGGAAATGAGTTGTCTATCTTCAGAGGGAGGGCTGCAGGGGCAACTTTCTCCTGGATGGAGGAGATGGTGGAAGCCATTGTTGCTTTGTAGGGCCCTCCCCCTTCCCAGCATTCAATCACAGGCAGCCGTCATCTCTGAAACTCCATCAACCTGGTTCACTTGCCCCGCCCCACCCAACTTTCAGGCACAACCAAACCACTTCTAGTGGCTTTTTTGTACAAACTGCCCACCTTGGCTCATGCTGCAGGCTTCTCTTGAATCTCTTAAAGGTTCACAAAACCTAAACAAGCAGCATCTAGCTTCAGTGTGTCCCATACCACTGGCTGAGCAGCCCTAAGCCTGGCATTAGCAACAGCCGGCCTTGATTCGCAGATTGGCCTCTTAAGGCACCTCCAAGCACAGAATAGGTGTTTTCCATCTGAGGATTGCTTTATGGCTCAGGCCCTAGGCAGGGCACAAGCTCCAGGTGAACTTGGCCTGCAGCGGGTCCTCGCTCAGGTTGCCTTGGAGCTGGCACACCCAGTGACCAGCTTCGATCTGAGCTAGAGCATCATTGCCCAGCCACCTCCAAAGACAACACACTCAAAGGGCAGACTGGGCAGGCACCAATGCCCTGCTAAAGCAAATCCTGCTCAATAGGGTCAGCCCCTCCACAACAGCTCCTTCACTGTGCTCATGACCAGACCTCACAGTCAATCAGTCCAAGGGTCAATCCCTCCCATTAACATGCAAACAGCAACCAAGGCTCAATGACAACAGGAGGGCACATACAATCCACACAAGGGACATACCTGTAGCTCCCAGCTCTGGTAACCAGAGAGACTGCATCACTGAGACCCATAGGATACCTACTACATGAGGCCACTCTACCAAGACTGGGAGGCATAGCAGCTCTCACTGATACATAGAAACAAACAGGGGGAGGCAGCCAAAATGGGGAGACACAGAAACATGTCCCAAATAAGAGAACAAAGCTCCAGAAAAAAACAAAATCAAAATAAAACAAAACAATATGGAGACAAGCAATCTACCAGATACATAATTCCAAAAACTTACTATAAAGATGTTCAATGATCTCAGGGAGAACTTCAACAAATAGATGGGAAACATAAAAACGGAGATAGAAAACATTTTTAAAAAGTCATAGGTAAAGAACACAATAACTGAAGAATATATTATAGGGAATCAACAATAGATTAGATGAAGGATAAGGCTGAATCAGCGATTGAGAAGATAAGGCATCAGAAAACACCCAAAAAGAACAGCAAAAAGAAAAAGAGAATCCAAAAAAATGAGGATAGTTTAAGGGGCTTCTGGGACAATATCAAGCATACCAAAAATTGCATCATAGGGGTACCAGAAGGAGAAGAGAGGGAGCAAGTGATTGAACATCTATTTGAAGAAATAATGTCGGAAAGTTTCCCTAACCTGGAGAAGAAAATGGATATTCAAGCCCAAGAAGTGCAGAGAGTCCCAAACAAGATAAACCCAAAGAGGCTCACACCAATACACATCATAATTAAAATGCCAAAGGTTAAAGACAAAGATGGAATCTTAAAAGCAGCAAAAGAAAAGCAGTTATTTACCTACAAGGAAGCCCCCATAAGACTGTCAGCTGATTTCTCAACAGAAACTTTGCAGGCCAGAAGAGATTGGCACAAAATATTCAAAGTGATGAAAAGCAAGCATCAACAACCAAGATTACTCTACCCAGCAAAGCTTTCATTTGGAATTGAAGGAAAGATAAAGAACTTCCCTGACTAGAAAATGCTGAAAGAGTTCATCACCATCAAACCAGTATTACAAGGAATCTTACTTAGAGCGACTTCTTTAAGACGGGGGAAAAAATGTGTGTGTGTGTGTGTGTGTGTGTGTGTGTGTGCGTGTGTATACATATATATATAATATATATACATATACATATATACACATACATATATATGTAAATACATATATATTATATGTACATATATAATATATACAATATATATTATATATTAAATACATGTATAATATATATTTTATATATATATTAAAATGGCAATAACTACATGTTTATCAACAATGACTTCAAATGTAAATGGATTAAAAGCTTCAATCAAAAATATAAAGTGGCTGAATTGATAAGAAAACAAGATCCATACGCATGCTGTCTACAAGAGACTCAATTCAGATTGAAAGACACACACAGCTGGGGTAGCAATACTTATAGCAGACAAAATTAACTTTAATACAAAGACAAGAGACAAAGAAGGACCTAGTAACCCCACTTCTGGGTATTTATTCAAAGAAACCCAAAATGGTACTTTGAGGGGATGTGTTCCTCCATACATTTATCACAGCATTATTTACAATAGCTAAGATATGATGGCAATTTGGGTGTCTCTGGATATTTTATCAATGAATAAATTGATAATGAAGAGATGGTACATATATACAATGGAATGTTACTCAGCCATTAAAAAGAATGAAATCTTGCCATCTGCATGGATAGACCTAGAAGGTATTGTGCTGAGTGTAGTAAGTCAGACAGCAAAAGACAAATGTCATGATTTCACTTATAAGTGTAACCTAAAGAATAATAAATAAACAAACAAATGAAAGAGAAACAAATTCATAGATACAGAGAACATTTTGATGGAGGCTAGATGGGAAGGGGTTTGGAGGTGGGTGATAAAAGGGAAGGGTTTAAGAAGAATAAATTGGTTGTTACACAATAATCATGGGGATGTAGGGTATAGCATAAGGAATATAGTCAATAATATTGTAATAACTATGTATGGTGCCAGATGGGTACTGGATCTACGGGGATGAAAGTTGGGAGGTGGTGGATGCAGGATGAAAAAGGTGAAGGGATTAAGAAATACAGATTGGAAGTTACAAAATAATCAATGGGATGTAAAATAAAGCAAAGTATAGGAATATAATCAATAACATGGTAATAACTATGTATAACACCAGGTGCGTACTAGACTAGTCAGGGGGATCACTTCATAAATTATATCAATGTTTAACCACTATGCTGTGCACCTAAAATTAATATAAAATAAAATTGAATCGCAAATGTAACTGAAACATTAAAAAGTGTGGGGGGAAGAAAAGGGGAATAAGAGGTTCAAAGTTCCAGTCATGGGGATGTAATATACAGCATAACAAATATAGTCAATAACATTGTGATAGTGTAGTACCGTGTCAGATGGTTGCAAGGCTTATCCTGGTGATCACTTCTTTAGGTATATAAATGTTGAATAACTATTGTCTACATCTAAAACTATTATAATATTGTATAATATATATATATATACTTCCTTTTTACTTTATTTATTTATATTATATTGGGGAATATTGGAGAGCAGTGTGTTTCTCCAGAGCCCATAAGCAACAAGTTGTTGTCCTTCAATCTAGTTGTGGAGGGCGCAGCTCAGCTCCATATCCAGTCGCCAGTTTCAAGTTTTAGTTTCAAGGAGTACAGCCCACCATCCCTTGTGGGAATTGAACCGGCAACCTTGTTGTTGAGAACTCATGCTCTAATCAACTGAGGCATCTGGCCACCCCTTCGGCGCTCAGCGGCAGCTCATTGTTTTTAATCTAGTTGTGGAGGGTGCAGCTCACTGGTCCATGTGGGAATCGAACCAGCAACCCTGTTGTTAAGAGCTCACACTGTAACCAACTAAGCCATCCGGCCGCCTGTATGTTAGCTATATTTTAACAAAAATATTAGAAAAAAATAACATATTCTGTAAGTAGGCTTGTTTTGTTGGTATGCATCCTCTTTAGTTTCTTGAAATTCTGAAGAACAAACTGCTTAGATTAGCACTTCACTGAAATCAAAGCAACCCATCCTGGATAATGGCTTGTCCAGACATATTATCAGTCAGGGGTTATTTTCTAGTCAGCAGCTTCAATGTCTCTGGCTTTATTTAGAAGGATTTCAATGCTTCATTGAAATGGTCCATCTAAGAACTACATGCTTTGTTAATGTTTTGTGGCTATAAAGATTACTTAGTATGAGTCTTTAATTATAAAAACCCAGAGTGGAAGCGAGGTTAACGTATTTGCCAAGTTCACACATGTATGTAGTACTAAGACCAAAAATAAGAACTTTTATTTATTTATTTATTTATTTATTTATTTATTTATTTATTTATTTATTTTTATTCAAATAGCAGTTCTTTGCACAATACATTTGACCAGCCAACTAGTGGCCATGTTGGAAAGAAACCAGAATTAAGTGGTAACAGTCCTTAATGCTTGCTTGCAATTATTTGCATAGAATTACGTTTGGGTTTAACAGACACTGACATTTTGACAATCTTTAGCTGCAATTCAATATTATATGTGTAGCACAAAACACATATCTCATATTCATGAAAGACAACAAAAAAAGAAAAGAGTTTCACAATATAAGGTCTGCTTAGTTAAAATATTATGTATACATTTATTACCATATTGTACTTCTAGATTAAAAGCGGGCATTTGAAGAGTGCGAGTAGATCCGCCTAAGGTAAATCTAGAGAAACAGCATGTTTTAGTGAAAAGACTATGAACTCTAAAAACAATAAAACAGGGTGTTAAATGGGGCTTGTCCTATTGCCTCTGAATTTCAGCTAAAGCCCCAAGACTGAGAAAAATGGATGATCGGTATTCACTACATTCTAAAGAAAGGTGTTAGACACATCTATCCTTAGGGACTAATTTAAGGCAGCAAAATCAGTGCAGCAACTGACACCAATTTCCTAGCTGCATACAAGAAAATAAGTTCATCAGAGTTTAATCAAGGTAAAGAGTTATCAGCCTTGTTGAAGTATGCCACCACCCCACCACCCCCTGACCTCAAGATAAGTGAGAAGGAATAAGATAACTGGCATAAATAGTAGGGGTTTCTAAAAGGGAACACTGGGAATCTCACTCCCCAGCTGGCTATCAGGAAAACCTGGCATATTCCAGCATGGGCCTATACAAACCTGAGAGACTGCTAAATGTGGGCGGATGATTAAACCAATTTGAATGACAAGGCAAGCAGAGATGGCAGCAGTAAGGAGCAGACTGCACTTAACATTGTTCTGTGAAGCAAGGAGGTTTGAGCTTCCTCAGATGGATCCCACGGAAGGTAGGGTTTAAAACATATTTATGGCGCTGGCCAAAAGGGCATCTCACAGGAAGAAGCAGGAAATTCGCCTCCCTATGGAGGAAGTGAAGATGTAAGAAGTCAGCCAGAAAGTGAATCCCTTGTGTCATCCAGTATTTGGAAGTTTGCCATCAAAGAAGATACAGAGAGATGAATTACTAACAGCTTAATGCAAAAGACATGTTGCTTTTTCCTCCTTCCCCCATCTCTCCCCAGGCCGTCCTTCCCCCACCCTGACGCTGAAGCAGCCAACTGCAGAGTAGGTGGAGACAAGCACTGAGGAGAGAAGAGCAGCTTTATCACTTCCTACCTCTAATGCCCCGCTCGGGGCTTAGCGGAGGCAGAGGAAAAAAAAACAAACTGTGAATTAGATGAATGTCTGAAGATTGCTTTTAAGAAGGATTAGACTTGCTAATACCTGAAAATCAGAAGTATTCTTAAGCTGAAAGTGACTCGAAAATTATGCAATCTGCTGATCAAGTGACTGGGAGATACAAAGGATCTTTTTGGAAAGCAAACATGGAAGAAAGCAAAAACTTGTGTTCTGCCATGATTATTACCAATGAGAATATTGCTCATTCAATAAAGTGGTTATATACAGAGAAGTCTGAATATCGGCACTGACACTTCAGTGCTCTGTTTGAACTCAGCTTCATTAACGAAAATGGGATAATAAGGCCTACGAGGTCCGACCATTAAGTTCGCGAACTCATCCTAGAAAAAGTGCTGCATACGTTACTGTTGAATATCACCTTTGAAGTACTCCCCTCGGGAAGCTGTGCACCAACGATAGTGCCTAGTCCACCCCTCAAAGCAATTTTGGAACTCCTTTTTTTCTGGAATGGCCATCAGAGCTGTTGTTGTATCACCCTTGATGCTGTGATTGTCATCAAAATGTCTTTCTTTCAATATTTCCTTTATCTTTAGGTAAAGAAAGAAGTTATTGGAGGCCAGATCTAGTGAGTAGGGAGGGTGTTCCAATACAGTTACTTGTTTACTGGCTAAAAACTCCCTCACAGACAGTGACGTGTGAGCGGATACATTGTCGTGATGCAAAAGCCATGAATTGTTAGCTAAAAGTTCAGGTCATTTTTGTCTAACTTTTTCATGCAGCCTTTTCAGCACTTCCAAATAGTAAACTTGGTTAACTGTTTGTCCAGTTGGCACAAATTCATAATGAATAATCCTTCTGATATCCTTCTGATGAATAATCCTTCTGATATCAAAAAAGTTTAGCAACATCGTTGCAACAAGTTTGCGAACTTAATGTCAAACCTCGTATGTCATAGACTGTTGGGAAGAATACCTGAGGTAATATATGTGTAACACGTAGCACATTATTTGTAATAGCATTCTGTTTCTCCTTCCTCTTAGATATATTAAAAAAAAAAAAGAATTAAGCCAACTTATAATTATGTTGCTTAATTAGAAATTGAAAATAAAATAATTAAAAGGAATGAGTGGCATATAAGCCAGCAAGCTAGTCAGGTTTGTTAATTTGATTAGGCCTAAAATCTGAATTTTTTTTTTAAAGATCAAAACAAAAGAGTTACTAAATTCTTATCTGATTAAAGGAAACTTTCCAGTTGTTGAAGAGAGAAAAACTCTTTTGGGGGTGTTAAACCCTGAAAATAATTTTATTATATAAAATATTATCCAAGAGACTCTCCTTTTATTTATTGCTGTCTAGAGGTTGCAAAATTTATGATCCAATTACATTGCAAAGGTTCATCATTTTTGTCTGTAATTTGAAATTCACAAAGATGTTTTAGGCCAGTCCATAAAAGCTGTCTAAGCCACAAAATAGCTAATCTTTATGGTGCTATCGGTATTCCCTGTGCTCTATATCTTGGTGGAACAATGATCTTCAGGATAGCCTCTGTGTATGAGTGTGTGTGTGTGTGTGTGTGTGTGTGTGTGTGCGCGCGCGCAACCACACAGAAAACAGAGGACACTTTTTAAAAACAATCTCTTTTCTTTTAATTCATCAAATTTATCTTTAGTATATCCTTTCTGTTCTACAGGGTTTCCCACCAGTCCCGGTCCACAACAACCCAACTGTTGTCTGTCTCCAAATAATTTATTTTCCTTTCTCCAAACAAAATCCATATTGCCAATGGTCCACTGAGTTTAGGAGGAAAATAACCTGAATTTTAATACAATGTCTGTTAGCAAATGCGTGTTGTAACTTTATTTAATCAATGAAGTTCTCCTTTTCCTTCATTGTTTAACTATGAAAAGTTACACTATACTCTGTATGGTCCCCTCATACAACCATGGCTAACCCCTTACGCTCGCTACTCTGTATGTCCCACATGCTACTGCTACCCCACAAAACACACTTCTGACTCAGGCAATTTTTTCAGGCTTTGCTTTCAATATGGCAGCTTCTACCTCCGCATGAGTCAGCAATAAAGTCCTGGACAATTTTGCCTTAATATCTCAAGTCACCTGCCTCGTCATTTCATTTTGTCACTTTGAGGTGTGGTAAGACAATACTTTATGGCTGATTCAGAAATCATGATGTTTGTTATTGTTTTCTAGTTCTTCTCCCTACCTCAAAAGCTCCATACCTTATAATCATAGCAAGAACATTCCATAATATGACATTTTCTATTATTTAATACAAGTCACCTAGAAGCTAAAGGCTGAGAGTTTCCTGTTCTATCCCATGAAGAAAAGGGGACATTTTTGAGCTCTAAAAAACTATGATGACCCTTTGATCTTAATTTAAGTAATTCCATTATATTCTACATCCTCTGAATTCAGTGTCTTTTTTTTTCTTTAATAGCTAGAGCCTATAAATCTACTTTGTAATCAAATGTATTGACTGTTCTTTCATAACCTTTCTAAAATTATCGTTCCACCTTTATTACCCAGAATGTTCACTCTTTCTTCTTAGATAGTCCAACTTTCCTTTGTCTGATCCATTTAGATTTTGGATTCATCAGCACACTAATGGGAGCTGCAGCCTGGTTATAGATGAGATCACTCACCTTGACCACAGATTGAGAAGAAGGCTGGGAAGAGCAAACCAATATTTTAGGTCAGGCATAGAGAAGACTTCAAAGAAAAAGATCAAAAAGTATTCAAAGGGGGAAAAAGTTTAGTGAGGAAAAAAATAGCGTTATCCAGGAAGCCAAAAAAGAGGAAATATTTCAGTTGGGGAGTGGTAGCAGGGTGCATACAGGGAACAGAGTTCATGTCAAAAGATAATTTAAAGAGATCTGACAATATGAAGATAATAACAAATAAAAACAGTTACAGGGTGGCCGGATGGCTCAGTTGGTTAGTGCACGGTGCTCTTAACAACAAGGTTGCTGGTTCAATCCCCACATGGGCCACTGTGACCCTCCACAACTAGATTGAAACGACTTGACTTGGAGTGGACGGGACCTGGAAAAACACACTTAAAATAAATAAAAGTTAAAAATAAAAACAGAAACAAAAAAAAAGTTGCAAATGACAGTTTGCAAAGATTTGAAACATGAACGGTAGATAACTTTCACCAAGTTTACAGGTGAATGAAAGAAGAGTTATAGTGCAATAGACAGAAGGAGAAAAATTCAAAGGAATTGGTTTTTTGAACTTAGATTTAAGAATTTTTATAGAAATAGCTAACAAAGAAGAAATGATGTAAGAAAGAGGGTAAATGAGGCAAACGTGCTAAAAGTGGCCAGACAGAATGAAATCTGGAATCCGATAACAATTTAAGTAAAAGTGAGTCCCCTCAGTAGAAACTTTTTTCCCCAATTAACTTTTCAAAGTTATGCAACTAGTGTTTTCTTTCCACTCTAGTTAGTTAATGACCACTTCTATATTTGAAGTTCCATTTCACCTAGTCTCTACCTAAGTGATAGCAGTGTAATGCCTTTTATCATTCTAGTGTATCAGTATATCATAATGTTTACTGTTACTCATCAATAAACATTTTAAAAGGGCCTGCTTTAAATAAGTTCTGCTTTACCTAAGTTCTCTGCTGATTAAGCTGGTGTTTTTATCTTCTTCTCTTCATATTCTTAGGTAATAAGTAAGAAAAGACTGTCCCTAAATTACAATGCACTTTAAAAACCACAATTACATTAGAAGAAATAAATTACCCCTGGGAATAAAACACCACAACAGAGGTTTGATGGAGGGAGGAAGGATATACTCTGAAAAATTCATTTCTCAGTTAAAGTATCTGCTGAAGCTTTGAAAGGGGAATCCCCAAAGCTATCTTAAATTAAATAATACACTACCAACAAACATTATGAGGGTAATGTTCAGTTTTACTGGAGTTTATTTGATACCTGACAAAATAATTGGATCTAAGACAATTGTTAAAATCACAGGTTACTAAATTACACAGTGAAGGGTATATAGGTCTTGATCTTTTAACACATAGAAAAGGAGCTTCAGTCAACTTGTCAATCACTTCCTTAGACATAACCTCCTATTTTGGATAAAATGTTACCAGTAATAAAAGTGTTACAAGTTAAGCAGCAGCTCTGTTTACAGGAACAGAACTGGAATGACTGTTAAAACATAATGAAACTTACATATGACATCTGATGGAAATACTAGGTTGGTGCAAAAGTAATTGCCGGTTTGTTGCTATTATTTTTAACCTTTGAAACGTCAATTACTTTTGCACCAACCTAATAGTTACACAGAGTACCATCACAAGCATCTGTCTTTGTAGTCTCATTCTAAAACAATTCCAGGTCAGCTTCTGTGAGATGCCGCATTATGAGTTAAATGATAAGAATGAACATAGCCTAGAGCACGGAGTCTCTAGTATTTCTTCCCCATTTGGAACAAAATAGCCCTCCCAGTTTCAATCCTCAATGGGGGTGAATATAAACTGGTTCTCTATTTAAACCTAAGGCTGTGTAAGCCACCCCTCCAGTGTTCCTAGGTCTTCTTGTGGAAGAGAGCAGGACACCACTGATCACTTCCAGTGCCATTTCACAGCTTTCTTCTATAACTCCAGTAGATTCGAAAGTCAAGCCCAATCTTAGAAAGTTCAGAGTAGAGGAATACTCTTGCTTTCAATCCATAAAACAACCTGTTATACATAAATCTGGAACCATTTTGGCTTTTACATGAAGCTGTGTGAGTAACTGGATATAAGCTAAGGTTTATGACTATAATGCAATCATATCAAAAGGAAGTTTTAATGTCAGTAGCTGGGGTCTTATTCCTAAAATACATGTATGTAAAACTCAGGATTAAAATTGGAAATGTGTATTTTTAACAAGTACACTTTTTAATTATCAAGAAAAACTCAGCATTATCAAAGTTAATAAAATTTGAAGTCATGTTTGAATATTTTAATTTTTGTCAGTTTCTACCACCTATGATTTCAAGAATTCAAATACATCAAAACCTTCTGGCTTAGAAGCAAGTGATGATTTTAGATTTTTCTACAAATACAGATTATAGCATCTATAAATATTATCTTGAAATTGTGCCATAAGGAATTAAGTAAATAAATTTCCTATTAATTTCTCTATAGTGAAAGAAGTTATTATAACTTTTTGTGTTTGTTGTGACAATGTTCGGAAAACCCAAGAAAGAACTATTTCTTGAATCTCATTTTTAAGAGAAGCTAGCCTTCTCCTGAACAAATTATTTGATTTTTATGTGCTAAAATATACGAGAAATCTTACAACTTGTTATATTATTTGCTTTTACTGCTAGGATACTCAGGAGAAATTTGCAGCCCATCTTCAGGATTTTTACCATGGATTTTATAGTAGCTCTCCTTTCACCCCAAAATTCTTCATCTATTTACTTTTAAAAGTTTATAATAGTATAGTTTTATGGATATTTATTTTATACTTTGAGTTATAACCCCATACCACTTTACTTATTTTAGTGTGCAAATTTCCCCAGTTTTGGTCACCGAGAGCTCTCTCAGTTGGCTCCTGTGTTCCACTGACATACTCGCATTATTGTAGGTTTTTTTTTTCTTTTCTTTTTTTCTTTTTAAACACTTCCTTACTTTCTGGCACTAGTAGATTCTCCAGGATCATCTTGTATAGTTCCTGCTTCAAGTTCTAGAATCAGCCATTTTTCTGAGCAGCCTTGGTTCATTTTACTGGAAAATGGTATTAAAAACCAAGATCTGGGTGCTAAGTATATCATTGGTTCCAGGGCCTCTCAACTAACAGAACAAGGAAATGTGTGTGTGTACACTAACCCATTTATATGCGTTCCAACAATAAAGCTAGCAAACTTGTTGCAACGATGTTGCTAACTTTTCTTGGTATCAGAGGGATTTACTCATTATGAATTTGTACCAACTGGACAAACAGTTAACCAAGTTTACTATTTGGAAGTGCTGAAAAGGCTGCATGAAAAAGTTAGACAAAAACGACCTGAAGTTTTCGCCAACAATTCATGGCTCTTGCATCGCGACAATGCAGCAGCTCACACGGCACTGTCTGTGAGAGAGTTTTTAGCAAGTAAACAAAAAATTGTATTGGGACACCCTCCCTACTCACCTGATCTGGACCCCAATGACTTCTTTCTTTACCGGAAGATAAAGGAAATATTGAAAGAAAGACATTTTGATGATATTCAGGAAATCAAGTGTAATATGAGGACAGCTCTGATGGCCATTCCAGGAAAAGAGTTCCAAAGTTGCTTTGAAGAGTGGACTAGGTGATGGCATCGGTGCATAGCTTCCCAAGGGGAGTACTTCGAAGGTGACCATAGTGATATTCAGCAATGAGGTATGTCACGCAGGGTGTCCGGCAGGGTCTGTGGGGTCTCTGCTCCCCACACAAGAACGCAGGATATGGCTAGGCCAAAAAGGAACACCCACGGAGCCATAGGTAGGGAAGTCATACCACTATGGTCTCGTTGGGTTTACACGACGTGCGACCTGCTGTCCGCTTTGCTGCCAACCGACCGACTCTCCACCACTCTCCTCCACTCTCCTTCAGTCTCCTCCTCTCTCCTCCTCTCTCCTCGACTTCCCTCCATAGCCGCGGCAGTTATATTAGTGGCCAATGGCTCAATGGTTACAGCTGACGGCCAACCAGCCACAGCTGATGGCCATTTACTACCTGAGCCAGCACCTTTCCACATGAGGCCGAGAGCCTGGAAACTGCTCTCTGGAGCTCTGTCCCCACAAGGTATGTAGCACTTTTTCTAGGATGAGTTCGCGGACTTAATTGCCGTGTGTGTGTGTGTGTGTGTGTGTGTGTGTGTGTGTACATACAGCTATGAATATTTCTATATGTAACCATCTGTATCTCCATTAGCTAAATGAGATTTTATACTGATATCTCTAATTCACTGCCACATGCATCATTCTAGAGTCCTTCACATGCTTATCCATACATTCCTACACCAACAGTGAGACGTCTGGCTCCTACTATCCACCATTCACTTACTTAATTCTTCAATTCCAGTATACGTGAAAGTTTCAGAATTATTAACTCATCCTCTCATGGGAAAAATGTATCTACTGGAGTATCCACAGTGCTTATGTACAGTCTTTTTGCTGTTAGTCTGATAGATACCACTCATTGCCAAAAATACTTAGGTCAGCACCTTTCCCTCCTACCCCATTCGGTGAAGTTATTTCATTCATTTGTCACAGTGTGCACCCTCTAAATTTTTAAAAATTGTATTTATGTACATGAAGTCTCACTTTTTGTGCTGTAAAGTTCTGTGGATTTTACAAATTCATAGGGTCATGTGTCACGCGTTATAGTCTCATACCGAATAGTTTCACCACCCTAAATGTATCCTCTGTGATTCACCTATTTCCTTCCACCACCAAACCCCTGGCAACTGCTGATATTTTACTGTCACTATAAGGTAGCTTTGCCTTTCCTAAAATGTCATATATTTGAACTCCTACAGTATGCAGCCTTTTCAGATGGGCTACTGTAACTTAGTAATATGTAGGTCAAGTTCATCCATGTCTTGTTTGTGGTTTTATAGTTCTTCCCTTTTATTTATTGCTGAATAGTATTCCATTATATGTATGTATCACACATGTTTTACTCATTCATCTATTGAAGGACATTTTGGTTGTTTTATTTTTTTGGTTATTATGACTAATGCTGCTATAATTATTCACACACAGGTTTTATGTGTCTACACTCAACCTCCAACAATTCATTAAAATTACAGTTTAAGTGTTCCTACTAGTTTATGGATCCAGTTGCTTCCACTTCAGGTGTAAGTTGACCTGGACTATGATTCTCAGAATTTGCCTGTCTTTACAGAGTTTTGGGTGGCAATTTATCCTGTGACCTCAGTTTTCTGACGGCTTCAAGAAAAGTTGTTGATTTTCCATTTGTTTAGCTTTTTCTTGTTGTAAAGATAAGAGTGCAGACTTCCAAGCTCTTTACATGTTGGAACTGAAACCAGAAGTTCTATTTACTTTTTACCTATTTATCAAAGTTGTCTGTACTGTAAATTTTAGTAAGTAAAGTACAACTATACAGGGAAAATATTAACCTACAATTCTATTACTTAGAGCCACAGTTTCCTTCTGAAGACTTATTTATATTCAACTTTTAATCTTAACATTATATTATCCCATGTTTTAAAAAGTTACCCACAAATATTAATTTATTTTCTTTTACATAATAAGTATGCCAAGTTCTTCATATTTTGCAGAATGTGGTATAAGCATGTATTCCAATTTTCCCTTCTTTAACTTTGCAACTAGTAGAAATGCCTCAGACACTGCCCTATAAAGTTAAAAATTTTTACCACATTCTACTCAATCAACTACCATATTTACTAGAAATATTCATTCACTTTGTAAAACTTACTAATAGTCTCAGCACATGACCACTTATGTGCAGTAAGCTACTTGACTCCAAACCCTTGAGACATACAATTGTATAAAATAGTAAAGCATAAATATAACATATATGTGCAAAATGAATGAGAGTTGATGTCTCAATATAGATCAGTTTACATATAAACCAAGTGAATGCTTTGGGAACAACAAAATAAAGATCAAATAAGGAATGAACCTTAAAATGAAAAGATTTAACTTTTCCTAAAAATCTAGGAAAAGTCTGCAAGTATTATTTTACTGTTTATGCTATAAATAGTAAATAATAAGTCTTTATATTATGTTTTTATTGTGGCTTTATATTATGCCCATGTTAGCAATTTGACTTGGAATCTCCATCATCTGCACATACTCCATTAACAAAAGCTAACACTTACTTAACACTCACACATATGAAGCACAGTTTTAAGTGTTGTGTATATTACACCTTCAATTCTTACAACAATTCCATGATGTAAGTTCATGTGGATCGCTATTTTGTTGATGAGGAAACAGATGTAAAAGCCATAAGAAACTGACTCCAGGCTACACAATTTATGGAAGCCAATGATGTAGTTGTTCTTATCCCATGTTTGTAGAGATCAAAAACTAAGTTATGAAGAAAACAATGTGGCAGTTTCATAAAAAGTTAAACTACAGTTAATATACAACCCAATAATTTCACTTTTAAGATCCTGCCCAAGGGAAATGAAATCATAAGTCCACACAGAGACTTGCATGTGAATTTACATAGCAGAATTATTCATAGTGGGCAAAATGTAGAAACAACTCGTGTCCAGGAGTGAATGGGTAAATAAAATGTGGTATATCCATACAATGAAATATTATTCAGCACAAAAGTCATGAACTGCTGCTACATGGATGAAAACATCCAAATGGACACAAGGAATCATATTAGAATGATAGGCACATTCTAAAATTAAATGGGGTTATGGTTGTATAACTCTGTAAATATACAAAACTCTTTGACTTGCACATGATAAATGGATAAATTTTATGATATGTAATACATATCTCAAAAAAGTTGTTTTAAAAAGTTATGGACAGGAACTGGCTAGAAATGATAGTTGTACATTTGAATGTACTAAGTGTCACTGAATTGTACACTTTTAAATATTTATGTTATGGGAATTTCACCTAAATAAAAACTCACTAAAGAGTTATGACGCTGTCAAAATGTGTAAGGTTTTGTATGTATGTATTTTTTTTTAACTTTTATTTATTTTAAGTGTGTTTTTTCAGGATCCATCAGCTCCAAGTCAAGTAATTATTTTCACTGTAGTTGTGGAGGGTGCAGGCTCACACTGGCCGGCCCATGTGGGGATTGAACTGGCAACCCTGGTGTTATGAGCATCATGCTCCAACCAACTGAGCTAACCAGCCACCCTGTATGTATGTATTTTTAAGTTTGTTTTATGATGTTCCTATTCATGTATTAATTTTATACATGCGATTCATATTCATTATATAAAAAGCAGGAAAGAAAAATATTCAATGGCCCATTATTTCACCACCTAGCAATAAACAATGTAATCATACTATATACCTCGTTCTGTAATATGCTTTTGCAACTTAACAATATATATAAATTTCATACCATGACAAAAAGATGACAGGGTTCTGAAGTTTGGAAATCAAATGTCATCCTCACTTCAATATGAAACACATTCTGTGAGAGACACAATACCCAATCCACTAAGTACAAACTGGCAGGACATTTTGTACTGTCCCAAATGTCCATGCCAAAAGGTACTTGATATTTGGTCCTGTCTGAAGTGGCCATGGTTAGAAATGTCCCTGGGATCAGATAGTCATAACATTTAAATAAATGTTAATACTTTGAGTTTAGAGGATTAATACATTAACAATGCAATCATGTTTTATTGGTCCAGTAATTGTGTTGTGATTGCCAGTAATAACGCTTCTTGACTCACTGGGCTAGCTGGTAATGGCATATGGGGTTAGGTAGATGTGTCGGCATGGACCAAATGTCTCTGTAGACATATTAGACAATAGCAAATATCAAGTACCTTTGGGCATGGACCAAATGTCTCTGGATATTTTGTATAGGACCAAATGTCTGCTAATCTAAACTCAACCACCACACTCTGTATACCATGGGCTACTTTGGGGGGACTGACTTGTGTTCCTCCAAAGTTCATACATTGAAACTGTAACCCCAGTGTGACTATATTTGGAAATAGGGACTATAAGGAGGAAATTAAGACTAAATGAGGTCCTACAGGTGGGTTCTTAACCCCATAGAATTAGTGTCCTTATAAGAAGAGACACCAGAGAGTTTGCTCTCTCTCTCTACTCTGTGAGGACACAGAGAGAAACTGGCTATCTGGAAGCCAGGAGGAAAACTTTCACCAGAAACCAAATTGGCCAAGACCTTGAGCTTGCACTTTTCAACCTCTAGAACTGTGAGAAAATAAATTTCTGTTATAGAAGCCACCCAGTCTGTTATGGTAGCTTCAGGTGACTAATATACTATGTCTTTCAGGCAATCCTAACTCTTGGACTACTCAAGATACTATGCAACAGCTTTTCGTGGGCATGAACTATTATATTTCAGGCTTTGTACTAGGTACTTTAAATGTGTTACTTCATTTCATTTTTAGACTCCCATGAAGTCATTTTATAAATGAGGAAACCAGGGTTCAGAAAAGTTAAAGTCACACAGCTAGCAAATGACAAAGTTTGATCTTGAACCCAGTATGTGGTTCAAGGCACCCAGGGCACCCAGTATGTGCCCTGACAATTCACTGCACACTGTCTCCCAATAGGACAGGAGATGGTTGGAGCTAAGAGACTGTGCTAAAAATTAATAGTGCAAGACATAGTTCCAGCATAAATTTTTTTACCTAGATTATGATTTTATTGATCACCTGCTGACTACATTTGTGAAAGGCCATAAATAACAGGCTGTAGAATTTTTTATTTTATCCCATTGTCCAGAGGTCAGCTAACTTTTTTTTCCTATAAAGAACAAGATAGTGACCATTTTATGTTTTGTGGGGCATATGGTGTCTGCGGCAACTACTTAAGTCTGCTGCTGTAGCAGAAAAGCAACCATAGGCAATGCGTAAGTGAATAAACATGTCTGTGTTACGTTTAATTTAAGAAAACAAACAGTAGGTTACATTAGGTCTTCACACCACAGTTTGCCAACTCCTGCTGTAGTTGGTAAAGTGGTACAAGGAGCTTGAAAGGGATTTCATCAAAGATGTATTTTATGAGGATGGATTTAGTAGTAATGTATACAATGATTTGGAGGAAAAAGAAAATAGAAGCAGAGAAAGCTTAAGAAGATTGAGACTCAACAAAATTTGTAGAAGGCATGAAAAGAAAGAAGGAATGTATACAAGTATAAATATGTCAGGTTTTTAGATCATATGTTGATCCTCTTTACAACTTTAGAACTTTCCCTTTTGAAAACTCACAAGAATAGATTATGTGTCAGTTTAAGTCAATAATTCATTTTTTTTCTATCTTTCTTTCTTGGCCAAAGGAAAAAAAATCCAATAACCAAAGAGCTTAAAAATATTCAAAAGCAAATCTCTCTCTCTCTCTCTCTCTCTCTGGTGTGCATTTTAAAGTAGGGAATAGCATTTCAAGACTAAAATCTGGGGCCCTGGAGATGCTTTGCTGTTGGCTTGGTCATTGTCTGCATAACTGTTTTAGTGTTCATTCTTATACTTACACATTAAAATCCAAACCATAGGGTTTTTACTTACCCTTCTATCTTGCATCAGAGTATCTTTTTTTTCCCCTTGAAAACTGCTGGTTTTCAAAGATACGGGAGATGATAAAATTAGTATATCACAATCTCATTCACTGTATCCCTCATTGCACAGATATCAGTCTCATTGTAACAATAGCACTATTGCCAACACAAATATAATTACTGAAAGTAATTAATATTTTCCATATGATTTTCCCATTCTCATAGTTTTATACTTGTACTATATCTACATTGTCAAAGCATTGTCAAAGCATATGGCCATTGTGTACTGTACTCTCCACCGTATAACACTCATTTAGTCAAAGTTCTTTGAATAAATATGTATTTAGTGCCCATCATTAGTCCTTACGTCAATACCACGTTTCTGCTTGTCTGAAGGTCATTTTCTAGTAATTTTCTCAGGAAGTTTTCGTGGGAGCAATATTCCCTGAGCTCTACAATGTCAATAACAGTTGTCTATGACCTTCATACTTGTATCTTAAGTAAAATTAGTTTATGGCTGAATATAAAAATCAATGGCTCCCATTCTCTTTCCTTGATCATCTTACATACAAGGTATGGCAATTAAGTTTGGGAACTCATCCTAGAAAAGGTGTTACGTACCTCATGGCCAAATATCAATATGGTCACTTTTGAAGTACTCCCCTTGGGAAGCTATGCACCAACAACCAGGGCCTAGTTCACCCTTCAAAGCAATTTTGGAACACTTTTTCTGGAACGGCCATCAGAGCTGTCATCATATTACCCTCGATGTCCTGAATGTCATCAAAATGTCTTCCTTTCAATATTTCCTTTATCTTTGAGTAAAGAGAGAAGTCATTGGGGGCCAGATCAGGTGAGTAGGGAGGGTGTTCCAATACAGTTATTTGTTTACTGGCTAAAAACTCCCTCACAGACAGTGCCGTGTGAGTGGATACATTGTCGTGATGCAAAAGCCATGAATTGTTAGCAAAAAGTTCAGGTCGTTTTTGTCTAACTTTTTCACGCAGCCTTTTCAGCACTTCCAAATAGTAAACTTGGTTAACTGTTTGTCCAGTTGGTACAAATTCATTATGAATAATCCCTCTGATATCAAAAAAAGATTTGCAACATCGTTACAACAAGTTTATCCCAATTTTCTTACTAAGGACGACTATGCTGTCAATTATTTTAAATTGAAGGAAATAGGTTCTTCAAATATATCTGATAATGGTCTTGTGCTATGTGTCTAGACAAGATGAAGAGTTAATCAGTTGGTTCAGTTGGTTGCTCGTAATTGGAGAACAAAGGCTACATTTTATTAACTTTTCTATCATCAGTAGCTCTGTAACTTACATAAAATAAGTCCTTAATAAGTATTTTTTAAAGAATGCATTAATAAGAATATCCAAAAGCACTGATAAGTATTTTGAGGGTGGTTAGTGGATGTGATATAGAACCTAGAATACAGTAAGTGCTCAGTAAATGTCAGCTCTTGCTTTTCTCAGTACTGTACATACTGTGTATATTAGTATTCCTCTACAGCTTTGTTTCAACCAGATTCTGAACAATATTTTTTGTAAGTTCCTGAATGAAAATAGAAGGTATGTTTATCACTTTATTGGATTTCATGACTCTGGAATGGACAGAAAAATATTCATAAGCTAGAACAATGTACTGAATCTAATGAGGTAGAATTTAATAGTATTCAATATCCTGAAGATGAAGTAAAACTCAAATGATTAAGGACAGGATAAAGTCAGAACTTGCTTGACATCACGTATGTAGAAATTTTAGGAGTTTTAATAGGGAGTAAGTCTCAATCTGAATTACCAGTATGCTGTAGCCACTAATGAATACTACCATAAGTGATATTAAAAGTACACACTCAACAATTAGGCAGTTGACAGTAGTCTCTATTAGGTAAAGACCTATACTTGAAGCATTTATCATATTCAACCCTAGACATCACAGATTCTAAGACACTTGGGCTTGGGAAAATATTCAAAAACAATGTCATAATGGTATAAAGACAAAATTATGTTATAATGAAAAGGGAAATTTTGCTTTGAGAAGAAAATGACTTGTGGAAGATATAATAGTTGCCTTCAAATATTTAAAAGGAAGTCAAGTGATGGTGACTTTAGACATTTAGAAGAAAAAAAACAAAACAGTAGATCAATATAAGGGAGAAATTCCAAATGGCCTCAAATATAGCGACCTGCTTTGGAATTCCAGACCCGTGGTGTTGTGCAAAGTTAGGGTTCATAACCACATATTTAGATAGAGGATTAAGGAGTAAGTTAAGTGGTTGGATTGGATGAACTTTAAGCTGGACATTTCATATTCTATGATTTATTTTGGCATAGCATAGTGTGGCTTCAGATACGGCCATATTTATTATTGGTAAGATTTGTTACACACCTGCCTTTATTGAGACTTGTTCAATAGAATTCAACTAATACTGTTGTGAACTCAACAAATAATGTTTTATGTGTATCATTTTGAGACATACAAAATAGTTCAAATGGGCATTTTGTAATGATTTGGTACAGTGGGGAGCAAAGAAGGTGATCTGAGTAGTTTGTTTTTAAACCTATTTCTAGCTTGACAATATTTGTATGTTAATACATTAAGTCACAGAGTTGGTCCATTTGTCTGATAGTTGACACATTGTCTGGCAATGGTCAGCTCCATTTGTTGAGTGAATAAATGACTTATTTCTCTCATTGTTTGATTAATGTTCACTAGCTTCCAATTTGCCTTGGAGCCCTACGTATTTACATCACCTTAAGACTTTTCCCACAAATTCCACACCCTTGGAGAAGAAGGCATAAATAATAATGGGAGAGAGCATGAAAATAGAAGCTGTAGTAACTGGTGGAAAGGTCTCCTGCAGTGCAGAGGAAGTCAGCTCTGAGAGTGAAATTATTTTCAGGAGAGAGATAAAAATGTTTTACAGGGATATTCAAGTCAACTCTCCAGATCTGGAGTAGTAGGTACTTTACCTACTTTAAATTATAGCACTCCATTGGAAAATACTGCTTTAATATGAACATTTACAAAATATATTTGCAATTTCTGTTTTTTAAAACCCAGATATAACATTCTGTAACCTGTAAGGAAATGTAAAAATGTAGTGAAAAAAAAATGTATTCATATAAAACAACATTAAATCCTACAAAACATCAAAACACTTTTGTGGAAAGTGGTACTCTTGGAAAATGTTTTTGAACTATTTGGTACTAATGGCCATAGAGACCTGCAAAGCAATGTCAATTCTTTTTTTCTGGCAATTTGGAAATATTGATCTTTAGGCCATGTATGGGAAAATACTTTCATGTCCTATTTTTTGCTGTATTATCTTGGGCTATATTCAGATAAGAGTTGCCCATACTTCACTCAGTCTTCTCTACCAAGATCATTATTGATTAGATAGTGTAAAACTAGAAATACATCCCTCTAGATTTTATTTTTCTTTGTTTCCCGTGACCCATTTGACCAAGACTTGGATCAACTATTAACTTTACAGTTTCTTCCTAAATATTTTTAATTTTGCTCTCTAAAGACAATAGAATAAGGTTTAAAGGGATTTGTTTAATTAATTAATCTCCTCTCTCTCTCTCTCTCTTTCTCTCTCTCTCTCTCTCTCTATAAACTGACATACATCTCTATTGGGAGAAAACAAACAAACAAACAAACAAAAAACAACTGTTTGAAGGCAGAAAGTCATTAATTTAAAATTGAGAAGTTTTTCGTTTTTTTACCGTCATTTCCTTACTCCTTTTATTTTTCTTTCTCCTTTCTTTTCCCCTCTTTTTTTCTGACAAACTATAACCACTGTGTCAAAGTTCTGAAACTTTACTCTTTAAATTCTTTCCATGCATTCACCAAGAGATGAAGAGACCATAAGACATCATTGTTTCCATTAAATCAGAACTGTCAGCACATGTGTGGTCAATACAAAGAAGTTCCAAGGGAACATTTACTTTGGAAATGTTTTGATGTGTATCAAACATAGAAGAAATTATTTGTGAGTTTAAAAATAGTCAACACAACATGTGAAACATAGTAATATTTATTCGTGATAATAAACATGTTTTTAAGGAAAGCCATGGATGTCCAAACACAAACTGAATATGACAACCCAATGGCTTTTTTAAACAAAACCAAGACATATGTCCAATTAATATGCTAAATGATATGAGTGCTGGAAAGATGAATTAAAAACACTAAAATCTTTTTAAATACACCATCTAATATAGATATTAACCCTGGTCTAACATTCAAAAATACTCCCTTTTCTTTAACTTTATCTGCTGAGTTTTTGTTACTGGACCTTCACAATTTTCTTTAAAGCTTTAATCGTTATCATTCATTTCAACACAAAACTGCTAGCACTTTGGCTTGAATTTCCGTAGAGGACTAAATTCTATGTGATTCATACATATGTAGGAAGATTACAAAGCCATTTGTAAATACATGATTCTGAAAGGACCATCATAAATACCCTCTAAATTCTTATAGTATTTAGGATACACACACACACACACACACACACACATATATGTCATACATATAATGACTAACTAGAAAAAATTATATATCTAATTTACGTTTGTCCTTAATAACTTCAGGTTTCTTTTCAATTAAACTTACCTTGTTTTTTGAGAACAGTTCAAGTTTGTTAGAGATTTAAGTTTCCACCTTTAAGTACCATTAAATCATATGCCTAAATAATTGTTGCTTTTCAAAAATTTCTCACTCTTTTCCAGAAGTCATTTGGACCTTTTTTATATCCTACAAAATCAAATTAAATGAAAGGAAATGCCTTCCTAAATAAAATCTTCTTATTGGAAATTTATAACACGTACCTTTTAACTTGAATTATCAAGCTCTACAAATTAAAAAAGAAAAAGAAAAAAGATGATAAGGTTTATAAACAAAAGGCCCAGAAGAAAGGCACTTATGCTCTGCACGTGGTTATTCCAGTCTGGATACTCCATGACACTTACCAAATGGAATTGATTTCGGGACTGCATACAAATACAGCAAAGTGCTAGAATAAAATCAAATCAGAATGCTTATGAAAAAGTTGGCTACCAAATGTTTCACATCAGTAGGTAATTTCTCTAGAGCCTTCCGATGGAAATTTGAAGTACTATGTTTTTATATCAAGTGCAGGAGAGGTGTACAACTGTTGAAGAAATTCCCTTAGTTTATTGATGAAAAAGCCAAAACAATTGTCATTAACAGTAAAAGTGACAAGATAATTAAATGAATGATAACAAAATCTCAGCAGGGAAGTGCGCATTAATTGAATTTATTTGCAAGCGTGCTGTCACAAGTATAACCAAATTACCTAATTTTTACTCACATTAAAAAGTGATGGCCTGTAACAACTAGTTATTAGAAATGAAAGAAAAGGCCAGTACTCTGAACTAATAAAACAGGAGAAAACAAGCATTAAAGTACTGTCAGGAAATTTGACAACTTCCTGAAAATTTCATTCATTATCTTGTCCCGTTAAATATTTCTGTGAAACTCACCAAAAAAAAGAATCCCAGTAATTTCTAGGTAGTAATGTCTTTAAAGCTGGAACATATTTACCACATTCTTTCATGATATTAATATGTGTGTCAGTATGAGTATACCAACAGGTGAAATAACTGAGAAGGACGTGTTATAGATACAGCAATTGAGTTTTGGCATTTCTTTTCTGTGAGAAAATTAGTGCCATTCTGTTTTCCTATTTAGTATTACATATGGTTAATTTTTTTTTTTTTTTTTATAATTTTGTTGCTGTTTCATTTGTACAGAAAAAAATCTAAATTAAAGAATCATGGTCAACTTTTAAATTTGAAATGAATGAGATACTGTATACTTCCTTGAGAATTTCTGCCTTGATCGGGTATAATAATCTTTCCAATTAAAATTAGATATTTTTAATGCATTAGCAAATGACTTTCTAATTTCCATGGAGGTAATGATGAACCTCATGATACATTTGTAGTACTCAATTAGATTTTGTTCATAGTCAACATATTCAATAGAAATTTAAAACTATGAAATCTGTCACCTATATTTCTGAGCCGACATTCTACAACAACATCAATCTGTTGATGACATTTGGCAGCAATTTTACATGACAGCAAAATAATTAAGTCCGTTTTGGCTTAATGTTTGTATAAAATTTAAGCAGCATCGACTATTTACAATTTAATGAGAAGCAAGAAAATTTGAATGAATAAGTAATGCCAAAAATATTATTTTAATTTTGTGACTCACATTTTTCTAAAGAAAATAATTATCTAAATAAATACATTTCAAACATTTTGGTTAAAATTTAATAACAATATTCAAAATAATTCTTGCATTTAAAAACTATGTTTCAGCTTTAAAAACAGTTCTTAATGTTCTGTTTATTGTAGGACATTTTACATTCAGAAAACTGGCTGCTTTAATCATAAAACTAGTGACTAACACTCATTCACAATGACTTAATCACAACTTAGGAACAGTAATAAAACCTAGAACTGCTTTATCTTCCACAAAGTTGATACTACATTAATTTAGAAAAAAAGAATAAGGCTTTGCTCTTTGTCTTTCTAAACCATTTCCCGAAATTAATATAGATGTCAGTTATGGTATAGATAGGCATATTTATTGACAGATAAAATTAGAGCAACAGAGGGATAGATAGATATAAACATGGCTATCACTAAAATAGAACGTTTTGTTTTGTCAAGTGAAGTAATGCATAGGAAAGATTCCATTCATACCTTATTTTGTTATCATTTCTATTTCTGTTGTTATCTTTTGTTTAATAGATATAATAAAAAACAGTTTTTTTGATTAAACAATATTTCAGATGCTAAACAATTCTTTTTATTGGTTTACATTGGCAGTTCACAGTTTAAAAGTATAACCACATCGGGCAAAAACTGCATGTAGACTGTTCTGGATTTGAAGACTTTTTGCTTCTAACAGATTTTTATTTGAAGTTATGGAGCAGTATCTACATTTACTGACAATTAATAATTGAGAGGGGGAAATATGGGCAAAGGAATTCCATGAAATAGAAGATTTTATCTTTTAGTGTCAGCTTAATGTCTTGCTCAGCATTTTTAAATTCTCTTAGAAAGATAACTCTATCCATTACTTTATGATAGTTCAATCATCCTTATATTATGGATCTCACTATTCTCATTCCATGAAATATCACACATTTATTTCCAATAGACCTTTTCCTCACTGACCAGATTTGTCTGACTGAAAACAATTGGCACATTTTATTTCTACAATAATTTCGCACAAGATGTATTTTAAAATACAGAGCTGATATTTTTCATAAGTTCCTGGGCTTATAAACTCATAATATTAAAGCTTCATCAGTTTCATCTTAGATGAGACTTGCCTATAAGTACGTGGTGTGTTTTCTATATTAGTTACCTCTATGTTTTCAAAAACCCTACTGGTCTAGAAAAATGACTCTGAGACAGTCATGTTTCTGTTGTTTTCGTTTTTTTTTTTTTTTTAAAAAAAGACAAAACAGCAATAAACATTTTAGCTCTTTAATGAGCAAAGATCATGTTTCTTAGCATTGGACTAATAGTCATTATCCAGATTATCTTTATTTCACGCAATGACCAGTGACGTGGCCAAGATGTACAAAGTTGTTTCCATCAAGTAGTATACAATTTTTTTTTTTTGTATAATAAGCTTTCATTCTTGAAAAAGAGTAACTGAAAAGAAAGGTTTCTGTTACTGCAGTTAGTTTGTCAGAGAAAGTTCTTTGCATTATCTTACAAACTATCAAAATTGCTAGTCATCTGAAAAAATGTAAAAAAAAATCACATAACTTTAGTCTAATAGAAATATAGTACAGGTAAGAGAGAAAGTATTTATCAGGATGTGCTCTTAAGTCCATCTCATTTTTTTTTAATATAAATGTACATCTGATTACATATACAAACATTTGGAAAGGTCTGTGATATACTGTTACTGGTAAACAACAGGGGGATGAAGAGTTTTCCATGGTCTTAGAATACTCATTTAAAATCACACATACGTGTAAGACTAAAATCCTCCAGGTGTTGACTTCCCTACATTCTACATTGTACTCTACTGAGATTGCGCGAGTAAATTCCAGTGAATGAACCTCAGTGAAAAAGGTAAGTGATGTGAGGACGGACATAACTTTATATTGAATTATTATTAGTAAACATTTTTGTCATGCAACATGAGTAAATCAATTAACTGAGAACTGTAACCAGAGTGGTAATTTGGGGGCATCCTCATATCATAAAAGACTGTTGCAAGTAACTCTTTGGACACACTTCACCTTACCAAAAGGAATAAAATACAGAGTAACAAAAAACACAGCAAATTATAGATCCCGTAACACATCCAATTAGGGTTATCTTTCTATAAATTATTTAGATGGGAACGAAAAGAACATAGAAAACACAGAAAAAAATTTTTTTTCTGGGATTCATATCAGCGAGTATTCACCACTATACCTATAGTTTTTTTTAAATATCTTTAATAACTAATTCCTTCTATTATCAAAACTACTGTGAATTATTTAATTGTAATTACTTTTTCCCCTTAAAATCTTCTTTAGGGTCTGCCAATTGATGGAGGAAGCTTCTATTAAAAACTCCAATGGGATGAGAAGAATTTTAATTACGGCTTAATCAGCAGCACAGCCACCAAGCATATAAATTATCATGCACATCGTGCTAAAAATATCCAGTTTCCTTTATCCCCACCACTTTATACTGACAGCACTTATGTGATAATGTTGTACCTGCCAGTCTTTAAACTTCTTTGTTTTACTGGCAAATTTCAGCATGAGCCTCTGCTAAGGCCATTAACAGCATTGGTGCTTTGTGTACTTATCCAAATATGTAAATATGGTCTACACAATAAAACGGCTCCAAATAAAAACTGGTGAAAATTATCTGACATTCCATTGGTGTGTCCCTTGTGCATATTCATGGTTGTTTTTTCATTTTTATTTTTTATATTTCAGACAAAGTTCTTTCCTGTTTGGTGTTCCACATGCCTAATTCCATTATGTAACATAAATCTTCAAAAAAATTAATTCTTGAATGTGAATGAAAAGTATCATTCAGAACAATTGCTTCAAGCAATTGAAATTCATCTTTAGAGTTGATTTGTGTATATATGTACAATTCGTTTTTTTCAAAACCCCCAAAGTTCTTGATATGTATATTCACATAATGTTCCTCCTTATTTAAATAGTAAGAGTCTTGTAGGTTGAAAGCCAAGGAATCTTCAGTAATCTTTTACTGCAATCCATCAAAAAATAGAGTTTGTTTCTCTTATCTGGCTATACCCTGGTTGTTGAATGTGAATGGGGGTGGGGATGGGGATGGGGCAGAGTATTGTTCTGTCCTCCAGTAAAAGTATTGAATGTGTGTAAGGGTTGAATCCCTGGTATAGTGTTGGGAATCATTGTAATGGTGTTGGGTGTCATTAAGGGAACATCATCAGGTGACCTCCTCATAGCTAGTGTGTAATCTGGGGGACAGGCGGTCCGAAGAACCACCTCATGTGGATGGATAGACTCACATTCATGATCCAAATCAGTGTGCTTCATTTGGAGGGACATGATTTCCTCTTCTTGTGCATGGGTCAGATCGTTGGTCGTGGTACGCTGAGGGCTGCATCTCCTGTGAACATCATGTCTCCTCTTATCCTTTTTGTAGTACAGGGCTGCAAAGGCCAAGATGTTCAGAAACAGCAGTGATGCTCCAACTGCTATAGTGACGCTCAGCTCTGTTGAGTAGTCCCTTTGATCTACTGAGAATGGACTCGGTTGTTGTTTGGGATCATCCTGCTTGGCAGTGGGAAAGGCTGATGTGACAGGTACAGAATTTTTTCTCGTAGGTCTGAAAGTGATGTCAGTTGATGGCACTTTAGTTGTTGTCGAGGTATACTGAGAAATGTCATTGAGATTATGCAGATGAGGTACCAGCTCCAACCACAGGTTTACCTTATTGGCTCTGTAATGTTCTTTAACTCTTGGTTTTAATCCAATATGAAGATAAAGTTGATCTTTCTGGGAATATCTGGTCCATGCTACTTCTTCAAAACGGTTGGGTTTGGTATGGATAAATTTTGTATCTTGAGGGACTGGTTGATTTGGGTCACTAGGAAAGAAAAAAGCAATTATGAGCACAAACTTATTTTACTCTCTTAATAGAAGTAGTACTAGTTTAACATCTAATTGAAGAGGTAATTCAACAAGGCTTTAGATTGTGTTTTTACAACTTGGGTCAATTTAGAAATATAAATAGCATTGCAGGTAGGTTGTCAGATCGAGATAATGTAATGAAAGTAAACCTCACGTTCTCGTTCTCTCTGTCCATTTAGAGATTGCCAAAGATTTTAAAATTCGTATACCTATGTGTTTTCTCACAGGGAAATTAGCAGAGACAGCGTGAAATAGTGGAAAAAACAGGGTTTGGAATTGGCAGGTGAGGATGAGTCTTAGTACTGCTGCATACTAGACATATGAATATTTATATGAGGGTCTTGTAGCCTCAGTTCCGTTCTCACAAAGTAGAATTAACAGTACTTGACCTGCCCTCCTAACAAGGTAGTTGGGAGGATCAAAAGGCATACAGCACTGTAAATTAGAAATCACTATAAAATAATTGTCACTATTGAATAACAATAAGTCCTGTGCAATTAAAATACCAAAATAAATTTAACTGTTGAGTAATGCAATAGAAGCATAAACCTTTCTTAATAAACTTCCAGAAAGTAAGAATAAAGCAATGATTTTTGAAACACCATAATATATCATTTTGAAAAAAAAAGGAACTTAATGTATTTCTAGTATCAATCTATTAAATCATTTGGACACAAAATGTGCATTATTTTTCAATGCTTAAACGGATATTTCTATTAAATTATAGGAAACTTTATTCCTTAAGTACATACCCAGTTTTAGCAAAATTTGTCCAGTATGTCATTACAACTGCACTCAGCATCACATCATTTTTGGAGAAATTGCAAGGAAATAACTCCGTAGGTCCAATCATGGGGATTCCTAGTACGTAGGGAACCTCATCTCCATGAGCTGCATCAGCCCAAGCTGGAACCTGATCTGTTTGGCAATGATGGTAAAAGGCATAGAAATATGTAGGCGAACCAAAATTTGAGTGAAGATCTGCTGTAGCTACAGCTGGTGCCACCCACTGATGGTCTGTAAACAAAGCCAATAATGTCTTCCTTCTGGTTTCAGGGTTATGACGGTCAGCCCAGTCAGTGTACATGAATTTAATGGTTTCTCTCAAAACATCTTTTCCTTCAGGATATCCATATAAATTATCAACAAAATTGGAAACAGCAAAGTCAAAATCACTAGCTGATATACCATCATCACTATCTACTATATTTTCAACAAATTTTAATCCTTCTCCTTGATTAACTCCTAACATTATATCATAGTTGAGAAACTCTCCTTGCTCCATCAATATCTGAGGGTCATCTGGTATTACATCACCATCAATCACAGGTCCAAAGGCTATGTGGTATCGTGCTGGTTGAATATCTTGGTCAACAAGTTCTTTGTAAGGCTTCTTCTGTAGGCATTCCACTAACTCTACTGTATCTGAAACATTGCAACCAACTTTTGTGGCCAACATTCTAGCATATTTTGCAGGTTGGAAACTAACAGCCCAGCTGGAAAGGGCTGTTCCACTTTGAGCTATTGCTCGTTGAAAAAGTCCTATGGAAAAACAACAAAAAGTTTCAGGTGACCTTTGATATTAATAATGTTGTGGTAAAACAATAACATTAGATATTTTAGACGTGTGTATAAAAACCCAGATACAACTCGAGAAACAGGGAGATAGAGACATTTTTGCTTAAGAGAAGGTACATAAAGTCATCCCCAGGGTATAACGAATCAGAGAGGTGGACAAAGTCTTCTGCTTTGAGTGACAACCACTTTAGTGATCAAGAAATATAAATTGTGCAGTGTCTCAAAGAGGCAGTAAGGAAAGGAAGAGGACGTGTACATACTAGTGGTAAAAAGCCCCAAGTATGTTTTGGCTTTGCATCTAAACACCTATGTTATCACCATAACTAACTAGATGGGGTTAACTCTCTCCTCTTTAACTCTTAATCAGGTTCTGTGCTGTCTTATGAGGATATTTCCTTCAATTTTGCTGCATGTATCTTCCTTCAAAATGTCTCTATATGTTCGTTTTAATTAGGTTTTATTTTCAAATGAATTGTTGAGAGCTCACACAACTACTGGGGCTGGGGGTTTGTTAATACCCTGGGGATGGCCCTGAAGGCACACAAAACAGAATATCACTGTAGACATACTCTTTCCCAGCTCTTCATGTCAGACATAGTATGCTGAATATTCATCTTTCAGAAGAAGATATAACATTTGAAGGGTTTTTGTTAGGTTAAAGAAAAGTACATCAGCAGAAGGATTTAGTGGGAAGTGATTTAACTTTTTCCAGTGTTGGATGTGCACTGCTACATTTTATCACAAAAGATGAAAGATGAAAAGTACATGGTCCACTGCTTTTTACTTAATTGCGTTTAAGAATTATAAACTATGGTCCCATATGCAGTATGATTAGAGCTGCATGCCATTGAAATTTATAAATGCACTTTATCTACTCATTAAGATATTTTCAAATAAAATCCTTGCTTTAAAAATATAATGTTTCTATTTTCTTTTTAAAAAATTACATTTGTTATCAATTTACAAAGACAGCTTTATAGTTTGATTATTTAAACACATGCTCAATTATTCACATGTGTTAATGTGATAAGAACAGTTCTCACAAAGGTCCTAAAGCAGTGTCTGAATTATAAGCAAAGTTTTAGATTTTTCTCCAAACATGAATATGTATTAAAAATTCAGTCTGTAATATGTTCTTAGACAATTGTAAAAATATTCAAAAAGTCAAACATTACTACTTTAAATTTGTTTTGGTTTCTGACATCTTTATGAACATACTTTTAGTGTGCTAGAGCAAATATGGTAGAGTAAATTATATAACAATAGATCATTAAAAAATTATATAGTCTACATGTTTGTCAACACTTGCTCAAGGAAATACCTTACTAATTAAAAAATTTACAATTAAAATAACCCTGATGATTTCTATAATATTCTTTCTAATTTCAGGGGCTCAATGACATTAACTAAATATACAAGAAAAGATTTTTGGGAAAATACACATCACTAAATATAGTCTGAGATGGCATTGAGAAAACCATATATTTTATCATTAATGAGAGTGCTTGTTATGTGGTTGGCTCCTGGTAGATACAGGCCTGAGCACTGCTGCAGCCCTGGAGAGTTTACAGACTTTAAAGTCTATGTTTGCACTGCAGATAGAATTAGCCCAATGATTTAAAGACATCTCCTGAGCATCTCCTGGTCAGCTTTGTATGTGGAGATAAGCTTAGGATTAGAACAAACATAAGTCTATTTGTATGGCCAACCAAGAACAAACCTTAAAGAGGGTGATAGAATGATACATTTTTAACTATTTGCATAGCCATTTGCTACTGGTCATCACATCATCAACTGACAAAGAGCAATGCTAGTCGATGAACCAAATGATTCATCTCTTTATTGAAATCTAGTTTCATACTGGCTGAAACTGTCTTTGGTTTTCACCTTACATTTACATAACATTTTAGAAAATATAAGAGTAAATAACATTAGAGATAAAATGACCCTAAAAAGTCTAAATAGATGGTCTAATGTTAACCTAGATAAACATTGGCATTACTGTACTACTTAGGCTAGAATAATCTAATCTGTTCAGTTAAAAAAACACATAGTTTGTTATTTCAAAATAAGCCATTTAATTTCAGACCAAAATCTCTATACAATTAGAAGTGTTCTCATTCATATGTGCCATTCTGTCATCTTGAATTAGAAGTTTACTAATATAAACAAGAAATTATAAAAATTATGTCTACAAATTATATCTATAATAATATATGATTCTCCAAGTATATATATTCATTTAATTACTGGCTGTTACTTTGAAATTCCACATTAATGCATTTTGATACCAAAACAAATACCTGGTGCTTATATCATAAAACTCACTCTTACAAATTAAGATGATTCATGAACACTTGACAGTGTATACTTTCTTAATATATATAAAATGACAATAAAACAAGCAGAAAATATATGATGGCTTAGGTTGATACATATTTTCTAGCTTCCTATCTCTTATGTATGTATAATGCAGAGAAAGTATTTGCATTTGCAGACTTCAACAAAACACTTCTGCTCTTGTTGCTCTTTCAAGTTAATAAATGTCATTTGAATGGGTGACTAAACTTATGGTAAGATGGGAGTCCTTAAAAAACAACATGATGAGCCTTGATTAGGCACTTTGGAAAAAGGGTATCAAGGCCAGAAAATGGAAACAAGAAAAATATCTCGTAGGTTTAAGCAGCCTCAGAGTTCTAAGCTGCTTTGCCAAACTTTGGGTGGGGAACAGGAGGTGACACTCTTGGAGTTGAAAATAGAAAAAAAGCACAAATTCAAACCTATTTTTCTTTTTAATAAAAAACTCTACTAGTGACCTCGATGCTTTGACAATTTTGGATCATGCATGCAAAATAATAAAATATCCATTCTCTACTCAGACAAGTGAAAATCTCATTTCCAGGCAAACCAGCTTATAACCGCTTCCTTTTTATTAGCAAATGGTTTTAAATGTCTATTGTCTTGAATATAGGTTATAGACAATCCTTGCATCAAAAAAACCTTGTGTTTGATTTTGATTACTGAATAAACAGAGATGACAGAGCTGTGAACGTCTTTGATTTTCCTAAAAATCACCCTTCGGAGAAAAGAAAAGTAATGGTAATGCTAACTATGCAGAAGTGTGCTTGAAAGGGCATCCTTACTACAGGAGACAAAAGAGTTCGACAAAAATCTAAACATGCATACAAAAGCTGAAGAAACAAAATTTTAAACAGTTACTGAGTTCAGCCTAACACTTAGTTTGAACAGAGAAATATATACAGAGCATCACATACTACTGATGGTGGTGGCATGCAGACACCAAAATTGTCAAAATTTGCAACCTGCATAATACCTTTGGTTGAATTGCTCCAACGGTTACCTTCAGAATAATGGGATAAAGTCAGCAGATTGACACATGAACCCCCAGCGCCAGATCCAAAAACAGTGATTCTTAAGGGGTCACCACCAAAGAATCCAATGTTCTCACTAGTCCATCTCAAAGCCTGTATGAGATCAAGGAGTCCATAGTTTCCTTTTGCAGCCTGATCCCCTGTGCTCAAGAAACCTGGAAAACAGAAATAAAAAGACACCTTAGAACACCCTTTTGAGTTGACATGAATCAAATAGGCACTAAATTTAAACAACTGAAGCCTGTGTTCATCAAGGGAAGTACAAATTCTTTAGTTAAAAAAGAAAAAAGAAAAAAATTCCCACCAGAATAGAATAATTTACCTTAGGGAGAATAGTAGAGACTAAAATCTGGACAAAATGACATTTGTCTTCCCCAAGTTATCCATGTAATAGGTAACAGGGGGCAAATAAAGAGAATGAAAGCATTCTGAAAGATCTCAGGGGAGACATTCTAGAGGCCAAGTTACTTGGTGGAGGTATTTGGGATAGTGTCATGGGGCATATGAGAATGTGCTTTTGCATAAAACAGTGTGTCAGTCCTCAGGTTGCTAATGGTCTAATATGGTTGGAATTTAACGTATGTGTAGCAGAATGGCAGGATGTGAGGGTGGAGAGCATGTATATTTTTCTAAAATTTGTGCATAAAACGATACGCAACTCTTTACCTGTATATGTATGTATATGCACGTGTTTTTTGTTTGTTTGTTTGTTTTTTAATCAACGATGGTCCATGGTTAACAAAGAATCACTGTATTAGAGGCAATTGGAAACCACATTTTGGAACACCTTAAATGCTAAACTGAGGAGATTTGCGCAATTAGAAAACTATGTAGAATAATTGAAGATTTTTGAAAAGTTCTGACTCACGCTTTTGGAATGTTTAAAGCTCTGCTTTATAGTGAATCTGAAAATGAAGGGAAACATATGTTGCACAATAGAAAGCATGGAGGTAAAGGTTATAGGGATCTGAACGGACAGAGTGGCAAAGGCAATTGAAAAAAGGAGATAGAAAAAAAAACTGTGGCAATAAGAGCTGAATGACTTTCTTACGCAGCAGGTTCTTGAACACTGTTTCATGCAATGTCATTTTATCATAATGATGAGATGCCATAGGAACTGAACTCTTGTTTTTATCAATTAGCATATGGTAAAATTGGTTTCATTATACGTCACTTTGCTTAAAGTCGAAGAACCTATAGACGACATTAAGAAGAACTTACCATATATGGAAGTTGTAGAGAGAAGAGTCGAAGATATTACTTTAATAATACTTTGAACATATTCATTCATTTCGCTGTCAATAGATTTTTTTTCAAGACAGTAAGTTTATTGATCATAAAAGATTGTCAAAAAGACTTTCCACATAAATTTTCCTAAGTGTTGAAAAAAGGCATTTTAAAGATGTTTCAATTATATAACTGAAACAGTAGGCAACTACGAATTACACTGCACCTATACATTATTTTTTTAATTTATTACATTTATTGGGGTGATATCAGTTAGTAAAATTATATAGGTTTCAAGTGTACATTTCTTAGTATATCATCAACTTATTGCAATTGTGCGTTCTCCACTCAGAGTCAGTTCTCTGTGACAATATATCTGACCCCCGTTATCCTTTTCTAATACCTTCCCTCCCCCTTTACCGTCTGTGTAACCACAAAACTGTTGTCTGTGCCTATGAGTTTTTGTTTGTTTGTCTTATTCATTTTGCTTTTAGTTTTATATCCCACATATGAGTGAAATCATGTTTCTCGACTTTTTCTGACTTAGTTTGCTTAGCATGATAATCTCAAGCTCCATCAATATCATTGCAGTTGGCAGTATTTCATCTTTTATTGTGGCCGAGTAATATTCCATTGTACATATGTACCACATCTTTATCCAGTCGTCTACCGAAGGACACTTTTGTTGTTTCCAAGTCTTGGCCACCATGAATAATGATGCAATGAACATGGGGGTACATATATCTTATGGATAAATGTTTTCACATTTCTTTGGGTTGATACCTAGGAGAAGGATTGCTAGGCCATATGGTAATTCTATTCTTAATTTTTTGAGGAATCTCCAGTGTTTCCATAGTGGGTGTACAAATTTATATTCCCACCAGCAATGTATGAGGGTTCTTTTTTCTCCACAGCCTCTCCAACACTTGTTATTACTTGTCTTGTTGATAATAGCCATTCTAATAGGTGTGAGGTGGTATCTCATTGTGTTTTTGATTTGTATTTCCCTAAGAGCTAGTGAAGTGGATCATTTTTTCATATATCTGTTGGACGTTTGTATGTCTTCTTGGGAGGACCTCTGCCCATTTTTTTAATTGCATTTTTTTCTTGTTGAATTGTATGAATTCCTTTGGATACTAGCCCCTTATTGGAAGTGTCATTTGCAAATATCTTCTCCTATTTGGTTGGTTGCCTGTTTGTTTTGTTGATGGCTTCTTTCGCTATGCAGAAGCTTTTTATTTTGATATAGTTCCACTCATTCATTTTTGCTTTTCCTTCCCTTGCCTTGAGGCCAAATTCATGAAATCCCCTTTGAACCCAAGGTCCATTAATTTTGTATCTATGCTTTCTTCTAAGCAATTTATTGCTTCAGGTCTTATATATAGGTCTTGGATCAATTTCGAATTCATTTTGGTATATGGTGACAGATAGAAGTCTAGTTTTATTCTTTTGCACTTGGCTTTCCAATTTTCCCAGCACCATTTATTGAAGAGGCTTTCTTTTCTCCATTGTATGTTTTTGGCTCCTTTGTCAAAAATTATCTGACCATATATGTGTGGGCTTATTTCTGGGTTCTCAGTTCTGTTCCACTGGTCTGTGTGTCTGTGTTTCTGCCAATACTATGCTGTTTTGATTATTGTCACTTTGTAGTAAAAACTGAAGTCAAGGAATGTAATACCTCTGGCATTGTTCATTTTTCTCAGGATTGCTTTGGTTATTAGGGTCTTTTGTAATTCCATACAAATCTGATGATTCTTTGTTCTATATTTAAAAAATGTCACTGGGATTTTGATGGTGATTGTATTAAATCTGTATATTACTTTGGGTAATATGGACATTTTAACTATATTGATTCTTCCAATCTATTACCATGGACTATCTTTCCATTTCTCTGTGCCTTCTTCAATTTCTTTTAATAATGTCTTACAGTTTTCAATGTATAGGTCCTTCACATCCTTTATTAAATGTATTCCTATATATTTTATTCTTTTTGCTGCAATTGCAGAAGAAATTTTTTTCATTTCTTTTTTTTTTTTGAAATTTCATTGTTAGTATATAGGAATGCAATAGATTTTTGTACATTGATTTTGTATCCTGCAACTTGACTATGTTTACTCTTTCTAATAATTTTTTGGTGGTTTTCTATATAAAGAATCATGTCATCAACAAAGAGTGACAATTTTATTTCTTCATTTCCAATTTGGATGCCTTTTATTTCTTTCTCTTGCCTGATTATTCTGGCTAAAACTTCCAATACTATGGTGAATAATGGTGATGGCAGGGGGCATCCCTGTCTTGTTCCTGATCATAGAGGGAAAGCTTTCAGTTCTTCACCATTAAGTATGATATTAGCTCAGGGTTTATTGTATATGGCCTTTATTATGTTGAGGTACTTTTCTTCTATACCCATTTTATTAAGTGTTTTAACCATAAATGGATACTGTATCTTGTCAAATGCTTTTTCTTCACTTATTGATATGATCATAAAATGTATATCCTTTATTTTATGTGGTGTATCACACTGATTGATTTGCATATGTTGAACCATACTTGTGCACCTGGAATGAATCCTATTTGATTGTGATGTATAAACTTTTTAATGTATTAGATTTGCTAGTGTCTTGTTTAGGTTTTTGCATCTGTACTTATCAGAGGTATTAGTCTGTAGTTTTCTTTTTTGGTGTTATCCTTACCAGGTTTTGTTATCAGGGTAATGTTGGTCTCATGAAATGAGTAAGGAAGTATTGCTTCTTCTTCAATTTTTTGGAAGAGTTTGAGGAGGACAGGTATTAAATTACCTTTGAAGGTTTCGTAGAATTCACTAGTGAAGCAATCTGGTCCTGGGTTTTTGCTTTTGGGAAAGTTTTGGATGATTGTTTCAATTACCTTACTTTTTATTGGTCTAGTTAGCTTTTTCAGTTCTTCATGATTTAGTCTAGGAAGGTTATATGTTCCTAAGAACTTTTTCTGTTTCTTCTAGGTGATTAAATTTGGTGGCATATTGTCCTTCACAGTATTTTTGTATGATCCTTTGTATTTCTGTGGTATCCATCATAACTTCTCCTCTTTCATTTCTGATTTTGTTTATTTGTATCTTTTCTCTTTTTCCCTTAGTGAGTCTAGCTAGGGGTTTGTCAATTGTACGAATCTTTTCAAAGAACCCGCTCTTTGTTGCATTAATTTTTTTTCTATTGTTTTTGTTCTCTATTTCATTTAATTCTGCTCTAATTTTTATTACTTCCTTCCTTCTGATGACTTTGAGTTTCATTTGTTGATCTTTTGCAAGTTCTTTAAGATGTAATGCTAGGTTATTTATTTGGGATTTTTCTTGTTTCTTGAAATAGGCCTATAACAATCTAAATTTCCCTTATTACTGCTTTCACAGCACCCCAGTAATTTTGATATGATGTACAAGGTGTGATAAAAAAAATAGGGTGAATATTTAAATTAAAAAAAAATACTGTAAAAGACACATTGCCATTGATTCTCCTCAAAATACAACCCATCACTCTGTACACGCTTAACCTATTCTTGACACTTTCTGAAGCAGTTCAGGAAGTCCTCTTTCATGAGTATCTTTAGTTGCACTGTCATGGCTGCCTCGCTGTCCTGAATAGATTCAAAACTCTTTCCATTCATGGTCATTTTGACTTTGGGGAAAAGCCAGAAGTCACACAATGCCAGATCCAGCGAATAAGGTGGATGAGCAGACACCACAATATTTCTGGTACAGAAATTGCTGTATCAGAAGCAATGTGTGACACAGAATGTTGTCTTGATGGAGGATAAAGTAAAGACACTCACAAAAGAAGACTTCCAGAACTGCTTCAGAACTTGGAAGAATTATGAGATAAATGTGTTCAAAGAGAGGGGAAGTAATTTGACGAGGATTAATGTCAATGTGTCTTTTACTGTAATGATTTTTTAAATTTAAACGTTCACCATATTTTTCAATCACACCTCATATTTTCATTTTCATTTGATTCTGTGTATCTTTTGATCTCTCCTTTGATTTATACTTTGACCCAGTCATTCTTTAGTAGCATGTTTAATCTCCACATATTAGTGTTTTTTCTTATTTTCTTTTTGCAGTTGATCTCCATTTCAAAGCATTCTAGTCAGAGAATATGGTTGGTATGATTTTATTTTTGAATTCATTAAACTGCCTATCTGTATTTTCTTGCATCTCATTGAGTGTTTTCAGAACAGCAATCTTGAATTCACTGTCATTTATGTCACATGTTTCCATGTCTTTAAGTTCATTTTGTGGAGATTTTTAAAATTTCTTCCTCAGCTGCCTTGTTATCCAGGTTGTTCATTATAATTGATGGATTATTCTCTTCCTAGGCATCTACAGGACTGAGTTCTGCAGCAGGTTGACATGAAGAGGTCTTTCTTTTCTTTTTCAATAGGTAGCACTGCAGCATTTTATTTTCTCTTGAGCTGTTCTGGCTTCTCATGGTGGAAGATTCCCTGGGGAGATGGGCATCTCCTCTTTGACCAGGCCACCTGTGTCTCAGGGCAGCATCCCTCTAGTAGAATATGGTACTAGAGCCCCTAAAATCCCTGTGCTACCCGTGCAGCCAGATGCAGAGCTGCACTGCCTCCGGGGCCCTGGGTGTTGCCACCAGAACCAGCCCCAAAGGTGGAGGTGTGGTGGGCTAGCAGAGGCCACTGGTGTGTTTTTGGCTTTGTACTCCTCTGAGTAATGGCAACTGCCAGACCACAGATGCCTCGCTCCCATATCTGCACCCTTGTCACTAGATTGGCTGTAGTGTGTGTCTGTCACTCAGGAACTGCCTCTTCAGTTCTCAGGACTGTAGATATTCTGCTCTTTAACTTGACACTGCTACAATTTTTTCTGGGGCCTGCTGTGAGCTCTGGGATGCTGAGGGGGCGGGGGTGGTCAGGCTCTGTGGCTTTGTTTTCTGCTTGGCAGTGTGGGATGCGAGACCACAGCTGTCATACTTCTGTCTTCAGTCTCTGCCCTGAGGTCTCTGCCTCCACCTCCACCACTGGGTTCGGCTATATTATATGTTGATCACTCAAGCAGAAAAGCATGGGGCCACAGAGAGTTTACCTGCAGCTTGTATCCTCCCCTTTCCCAGAAACACAGTGAGCTCTGAGTGGCATCAGTGGCAGTGAACTCCAGGCTGTGTCCACGCACCCGTTTCTCTTTTGTTGTTCCCTCTTTTCTTGTTCGCCCTGGTTTGCCCACCTTCATATGTTTTGATGTGCAGATCTCTCAGATTTGTTTGTGTCTTGTTCAGGGAATCCTTTGTTGAATTATAACTGTTTAACTTGTTTTGTAAGTTCGAGGGGAGAGATCAACAGTCCCCAAATTCCCAATATTTTCACCATCTCCAAGGAAAACAACTGAGACTGATTCTTCTATATTATATTCAACTTTAACATTTGTGACTCCTTCCAAATGGAACTAAAATATTTATTTTAACCATTTCTACTGAATCTAAATAGTAACGCAGAGAAAAAGGCCCTGATTTGCTTAGCTTTGAATTACGTACACTATTCCCTTATCAAGAATAACCCAAGATACTGGGGAAAAAGGAACTCCCAGACCCAGCTTTCATGTCATCTCCTTTATTCTCTACCCCAACTTAAGACTGTAAATGCTCATTCTTATTGGTCTGCATCAAAAAAGCTTATCGAACATTCCCTGAAGCAGGCTGTTGTATACTTCTTGTGTATTTGAATTTGGACAACAAACCTGATATCCAAACTGACAAAATTCCTGTGCTTTATGAATAAGTGTTCTCACAAAGAAGTGAAAACGGAGAGATCTCCCTTCTAAAAAGGTTATTTAAGTAAACCACATCACTCATTTCTAATTGTTCTTATTATGCAGAAATGTGTCTAATGATTTAAATGCATAATTTAATTCAAAGTATGATATTGAGGGAGCCACAATGGCTACCATATAAGAAAAGCCTTCTGGAACTATATGGTTCAGAACTATACTATATAGTAGCTTCAGGAATGATAACAACTATAAAAACTGTACAAATTTCTAATTGTCTAATGCATATTTTGGTCTCTCTTATGTGCTCCCATTGTAATGTAAATATGGGTATGGGTGCTTGTCTACTTTGTAATTTATAAGTGGTATCTATAATTTGTTCATATTCTTTATTTTCTCTAGACTGCATGCCTGCTCCAAAATGGTCATTCTATCCATGGTTGCTGAATAAAGGCAGGCATTACTATGTTACAATTCTGTTACTACATGGGAACCAACAATCAAACTTTCCAAATGAAAGATTTCTGTGTGTCTTTCATTGATGGCAGTAATGGAGTAGGAATGTATGAGATAACCCTCTTAGCAGCCAATCTGTGGGGAAAATGCTCTTAGACATAGAATGTGTGGCAATAACCTTTTTTAAAGGGAGAAAAATTGAAAACTACTGGCTAGGGCCTACTTAAAAGCAGAAGAGGACATATGGACCGGCAGCCTAGCTCAGAATATTGTTCCAGATTATGTCCCAAAGACATATAATTTGAGAGGCGTTTGAGTTTCTCTCAGTAGATAGTGTTATAAAAAAAGAACCAGATTTAGTAGGACAACTTGGGGTATAAGCAAGTTACTGAGTGAGCGAGTTAGTTAGACCCTATGAGTCTCCGTTTTCTAATAGATCATATTAGTAGTAATCCCTACCGTACAAAGTTATCATTATTAAAAGACAGCATTTTGTCACCCAGTAGGGTTTAATACACATTGGGTAAAAATGCTTTGGTTCTAATCAACTAAATTTTCCTCATTATCATCTGTTTATTAAATACTGTTCTTCTATTTTTTTTATTAAAGAGAAATATAAAGTTCAGAAGAATTAAAACAAGTTTTAAAAAATTACAAACATGTTAAACATATGTATGTACACAACAAGGTTAAATTTACCACAGAGGTTTTGAAACTGTCCTATAGATTGTAGTTGGTAAAGCAATTAAAAATACCTACATTGCTCTCTAAGTTTTAATCAGGCAGTAAAGTATGTGTTAAGATATAAACATATTTAAGGAATTCTATTAAGGGTAAAGAACAGGTTTATATTCAGTGTAGGTAGGTAGTTCCTTACAATTCAGCTTAAGCATTTAATTTTAATGTGATGAGCAGTTTTGTGAGCCAAAATACTGTGATGATGATTAAATAGAAGTCATTGTAACTTGATTTGCTGATAACTTGTTATTTTTGAATACTTAGCAAGATTGCTAACACATATTAGTAGCACATATTTTTAGACCGTAGGAGAAAAATAACAGAAAAAAGAAGACAAGGGATATATGAGTAGTTTTGACCATAATAATATAGTTAGCAGTAATCAACTGCATAGAGCTGGGACCTGAATGGGAAGAAGGGATACTGTGTTCTTCTACCCCACACTAGCTGACCCCTAAGAAAGACACAATAAAAAAGGAAGGATGAGCAAAAAGTTCTGAGTAATAAATAAAGCTGACCAAATGACTAATTTCATATGAATATTGACCAAACCAGACTATCGTACTTACTTGTCTCTTCCATCATAGTATTTTTTGAGAAGACAAATGTCACCCTAAGGTATGGCTAGTAAAATCTGGTATTCATTAAAAGGTGTTTTTATTATTCTTTCTCTATTAAAAGCTAATCTGACTGATTTAGTGATTTTAAAACGTTTTATTTTTGAATTATATCAGTATTACAGAAACCTTCCAACAATAATACAGAAATTACTAAGTACCCTTCAGCCAGATTTCTCACATACTAACTTCCTCCCTTCAGCTCTCTCCTCTCTTTCTCTCTCTCTCGCTCTTACTCATCTGTAATTACCTGTTGAATTTAGTTTTCTATTTAATTTGCTTAATTTTGAAGAGTTTGTTGGTCTTCCTTTTGTTTTTCTTGACCTTGACATTTTTTGAGGAACATAGGTCAACTATTGTATAGAATGTCCCTCAGTTAGGGTTTGTCTGATTTTCTTCTCATGATTATATTTCCTAAGGTTATGAATTTTGGTAGAAAGATCACCGAAGTAATGTTGTGTTTATCTCAGTGCATCATAACAGGAGGCACCCAATGTTGATTTGTCCATGGCTACTTGTTTAAAGTGGTAATTTTCCAAGTTTCTCCATTATGAAGTTACTATTTTACCTTTGGAGTTAATAAATACAAGGTAGATAGATTATGTTGAAACTATGTAAATATCTGCTTCTCATCACATATTCATCCACTAATTTTAGCATGTGTTCATAATTCTTATGTGAAACAAATATTAATTTCATCATTTATTTTATTATTAGTTGGAATTGGCAGCAAGGAAAAGCTTTCCCTTTTCCCTAGTTTGTATTCATTCATTCATTCATTCATTCATTCATTCATTCATTCATATCATTATGATGACCTCATGGGATTCTTATTTTTTCTAGGGGCTATAATCTTTTAGTGCCCTTTAGTTTGATGCTTAAATTGGCCCATATTTGACCAGTGGGAATCTCTCTGAGCTGCCTCCTATTTTATTTTCACGTGTTCTCATCATCTTTGAGCACATCCTTACTTTCTTTGGCACAATAAAAATAGCATGTTCGAAAGAAACCTCTAACTAGTAGTGTGGTCTTGGTTATCCCTCTGATTAGAATATTTGAATAGTCTTTTCATAAATAAAACAATTTATTTTTTTTTTAGTAATTAAAAATTTAATGAAATTTACAAAGTAATTTAGTAAAACTAAATCAATTAAGATTAAAGAAAGTAATTACAAAAAAATTAGTAATTACGAAAAATGAAGCTTATTTCTGAATTTTGGAGAAGAAAGATATTTCATTTGAGAAAAAGTGGCATGCAACGAGGTAAAAATACTAATCTGGAACAACACTAAATAATCTCGCAAACACCACATATAAAAGTAAGAACACACCACTACACACACGCAAACACACAAGTACTCACCAGACAAACACAGACAGCAATAACAAATTTATAATTCACTCTAACTAAATATATTTTTAGTGACTTAATGTTTGTGGATTATGGAAAGATCATGGCAATATAAGTAACCTGCATGACGCCACTAGAATAAAATAAAGGCAATGAGAAGGGCAGGGGAACAACTCCTTCCTTGAGCACTCCAAATGGACTTCAGAAACTATAACGATAGGAGAGATGCACACAAGATAATTTAGTACCCAGTCTCTGGGTTACCTCCATCTGAGCTCTTGTCACGCTGTTTTGTCACTGGCCTATTGGTCTATTTTCCTGAATAACCAGAACATTGTGTTCCTGACACTTAACTTAATTACCACCAAAAAATATTATATGTAGTATTCAATAAATAAATAGCAAATGAATGAACTTCGTACTAGGTCTTCTATCACTATGCTGTCTTGCACGATGTAGCTAAATGAACATGTAGCTAAATGAACTCGACCTTGATTGTCAAATATTCTCTTTAAATGTCAAAGTTCATTGAAATACTGTAGTCAATGCAGTGAGAGGGAGCCTGACTCTGATTCCATCACTTCATCATATTCATCAGTATTCTTCTGTGCAGAGGACTACTGCTCTTTGGCTTGTTTAAATGGTCAACTTCTACTCTGTCTCCAAGGCTCAGCTCAAACATTGTTGGTGGGAGAACTTCAAACACGGTCTACCTAATCTAACTGCCCAGTTTACTCTGGACATTCCTTTGTAAAATATGAATTGTAACTATTTGTTCGACCCTTTTGCTCAACAGTGCCACACATATAGATGTTCAGTAAATGCTTATGGAGTTACAGGTGGCTATTTCTAGGTAACTTTGATTCCAGAAAAAGTGGTTAAAATATATAATAAGAATTAGTTAATGATTTCTTTTTATGCACAGCCTAAATACACATATAATTAGACTATCCTATGTTTACAAATACCAAAAAAATTTGGCACCATTCTTGACATTATGTAGACACAATTACTAAGGAAAAACTAAACACCCACAAGATAAACCTGGTGAATATGTTTATTTTTATCTAATCTAATATACATTATTATGGACATAATAGTTCTATGCAAAGATGAAAACGAGAATGGTGTTAGAAATGGTCTACAAACATGTAGAAATAGAAAAGTCACAGGTTAGAAGTAGTAAAAGCTACAGTATAAAGAAAATTACACTAAGCTACTTCCCAATAATCAGATATCATATAAAACTGGAATGGTAATCCACATTTCTCACTCCCCAAATTTTGAATTAGATATGTACTTTCTAAAAACCCAATTTTTCCTGGGAAGTTTCAATTAGTGGTTCTTAAAAGACAAGCTTGTGAACTGCAGATTAGGGGCATATGGTATGCATTATGTAGCAGCTGCTGGTGTACATAATGGCATTAGAAGAGGGAGCTGAAATATCCTGAGGCAATCCATTAATTCCAGAGACCAAGCAATGTAGCAGCATCAGCAGTTAGCCTCCGGTCATCTTATTTACTAATGTCAAAGGAATATATGATAGGTCTTAATTAGATGATAACAATAAATCTACCTATTAATGACAATTGAAATAATTTTTGTTTTGTTTTTGGGTTCTACTCAAGCCTATATGACATAGCATTATTTGCCCCTGCAATACATAGGAAGTACTATTGCCTGAAGCCCCAAATCTATGGCTGAAAGCTCACCAAGGAGGAATTATTCATATAACTTGGCCTTCAGTTAGAGGAATGTTTTCGAAAGTTTTCCTAGACCAGCAATTCCCACAGTACCTAATACAGATCTTCGGCTCAGAGGGTCATGGAATGCTGGTCAATAGCGAAGGAAATATTGAAACAAGTAGAAGGTCAATTTAGAAGAAGCAGTGATCTGAATCTCCCCCAGGGTGGCCTCACATTAAGCTTGGATTTGTAATTGAAAATAAATCTTTCATATCTGGGTGACAAGTCTGAAGTCCTGTCCTGGGTACAGTTTTCACTAAGCATTATATTTTCCAGCTTGAAGTCACTGTCCTTTTCAGCTGATTTGACCTGCACTGCCACAGTTGGATATTGACTGCCAAGTGATTAACTATTCAAGAAAAAAGTGAAAGTAATCTCTGTATTAATATACATGAAGTGAAATGAGAAAGACTCTGAGACTCAAAGGCACAGAAACTGATGTTACAATCTGTGCAGCCAGCAGCGAGGCATACTCCCTCGGATCCAGTAGCAGCATCAAATCCAGAGAGGAAGGGTGACATTTGGCAGAGGTGGTGCAAGAGACAGCTGCTGTGGGTTGAAGTGACAGCTTGATTTTTCTAGTACTTAATGTAAAGAGTTAGGCCTTTTTCAGAATAAAAAGAGCATCCTATTATTATGCTACTGAGTAAAAGGCATACAATGCAGAATTCATTGTGTTTTTTTCTTTTACATTGAAAATTGGAGGGGAGCTGTATAGAAGAGGAAGTATGTTTTTGTTGTTGTTCTTCTTTATTTACTAACTTACAAAGCACTTTAAATCAAGTGGTAGTTACTATATGTAGCCCGCCCATCTTCCGTCTGTTAGGAATGTCCCCTTTTCCTTGTAGAGAATCAGGTAATCATGAAGGTCAATTAATATCACAAATATGAACATTTTAATGAACATATTTCATTAAATCAGCATTTGTTGGGCACCTACTCTTTATCAAGCACTCTACTAGTTAATCAATACACAAAGTTAGGTTTCATTCCAATGTTTCTTGAATGTTGTTTCTTGGTTTCCCTGCAATCTCACCATGGAAGGAGTGTGTGAAGAAGAAGTTTTGGACTCTAATTACTGAATCAGAATATCTGGGGGGACAGGGGACAGGGACGGGACAGAACCAGAATCTCTGGGGGTGGAATCTGCACTTTTAGCAAGTTCCCAGGTGATTCTGACGTACACTAAAATTTGAGAATGTTGATACCTTACAGAATGTAAGGAATTCGCACCAAACATATTAGGGTTGGAAAGAACTTCAGTAACCAATGCAATCACATAATATTACAGATGAGAAAATTGAGGATTAGAGAGTGTATATAAATTTCCCAATGTCACACAGCTGGTTAGGACCCCAGTTTTCCTGTCTTTTAGTCTAATGCTTGTAAAGATAAGCAGGTTGTAGATTTCTTTATTCAAACAATTCACTACAGTGTATGTGTTCCCTCTTCTTTTTGCTTTCCTAATCAACTATTTCAATGCAATAGTGTTTTGTGTTATAGGACTATGGTGGCAGAAGTTTGGTACATGAGACTATCAACTCTGTTGACCTTTTCCCCAGACTACCTTTCATCCATCCTTAGCTATTCCAGATATACAGGGGTATTTTCCCATGGGGGGAAAAATGAATTCTCCCACAAGGAAAAAATGAATGAGTGAGGCCTATTCTATATATCTTTATTAATTTTTTTTGCTGTTAAAATTGTTGATTTCTATTTACAAATCACCCTTATATTTCCAAAGGAAAGGAAAAACTGGATTTTAAAATGTAAGACAATAAAATCCTTCGTCTTACTTTTGGGGTTCTATCTACCTTGGGGGAAAGAGTTTCCTGTAAACTAATTTTATTATTCCCTTTGCAAAGAAATTATTTTCAGAGTCGAAATATCTATGCAGCTTAAGCCAGTTTCCTTTTTTTCTGTGCTCAGAGAAGATGGAAAACATCTGGCAGCTTCTTCTGGCTGGATATTCAAGGAAAATCTTTACTTCTCAGGCAAATTTATCCAATCTCTTTTGTCTACATTGTATGGAACTATTCTCCAATTCTTGTATAAATGGATAGATACATAATGTAGATGGATATTTGTTGATCCGAGCCAAGTTGTAGTGGTTTAATTTGCAATTTAGTTGAATACTGTTAATTATAACAAAAGCAATTTTATAAATTCTACAGAAAATAATTTGCCCTTTAGGTTTTTTACCTGTTGCCCACGCCAAAAGAAATTTTACGCAGCAAACTAAGAATTTTTGAGCTCATCTACGAGGAAAGATCCTGGTATATTGCATTTGACCAGCTTTGCCCAGGTGCCATAGAGTTGCCCATAAACAGGGCCACCTCATGGTGACGAAATTGTCATGGTACAAGGCAGTCAGCCTCCAGGGGGTACTTTTAATTAACTTACACAAAGGTGCCTTCTGAGTTAGTGGCAGCTGGCCCAAGAGGTCCACACAAGCTTCCGTCCGCCAATCGTTCAGCATTCTGTTTGTGTGTGAACAGGCTTAGACTCTTCCTAGATGTCGAAAGACCATCCCACCATTCTTACAAAGAAAAAGATACTACTAGTAAGTGTACACTGCAGATTGTACATTTAAGTGAACATTAAGTGAACATTGTTTAAAAAGTTTTTATTTGTGAGTGACCATTTTTGTGACTATTGTAATTATAAAAATAGCAGTTTCCTATTTTGTACATAGTTTCCTTTGTTTTTCAAAATTAGAATTAGTTGATATTTCTATCATTGAAGATTAAAAATTAATTCCAGCAAAGCACATGCAGTGGGCGGACTCTTAAAAAATGGGCAGCACCAGTTTTATAGGTGCAAGTTTGGCAATAGAGCAAACCTTGATTTCCCACTAATCTGAGCTGATATAGTCATACTGTGATCAATGGTAAAACAAAAAAACACCCTTTCCTTATTTAAACCAGCATGTCAGTTTCTGCCCAGAAAAACCTCGCTCAGAGGAACAAGTAGAGCACTGAGGGTAGAGGGGTGATCAATATTTGATTATCTATATATCCTAGGTCAGATCTGCTCCTTTCCCCTAGCTGGGCCATAGTTCCTCTTAAATTATTTATGATCACAAGTAAAGAATGTTAACTTCTCAAACTCAGCTTCGAGGCCTAGCTCCATCTGCTCTACTAATACGACCTCCTTCTCCCTCTCTTTTTCCCAGCCTCTTTGATTCAGCCAGGGCAGACTTTTATCACTTTCTTTTCCAGAGTCTTCCTCCAGGCTTTCAGTTATGACAGCCTCCTTCTACTTGTGTTTTCTTTGCATCTTAAAGTTTCTCTGCATCAGATTCTCACACCTGTTTCACAATCTTTTTCCCTGAACACAAATAAATAAAATTCAAATAAGAAATCAATTTTAGCATATATGTATGTGTGTGTGTGCGTGTGTGTGTGTGTGTGAGTGTGTATATCGTCTTTCCAGAATATGAACAAATTACATGATTTTAGTAATGCCTATTCTATTATATGGCAGATAATAAAGCTGATTAGGTCTATGTGATATAACTAGAATTTGTCGAGAACCTTACACTGTGCTAGGCACTTGATTAAGTGCTTTGTTTTGCAACCATGCTTCATTTAACCTATATAACAACCCTGAACAGTAGATAAAGAAATTGAGGTCACCCAGTGAGTTAATGACAGAGTAAGACTTAAAAGCTTTGCCCTGAAAAAAAGGTATACTCTCTTAATATTTTGATAATAAAGTGTGCTTTTATGCCTTTATGTATGTTCTTTTTTAAAGCAAACTATCCACCTACTGTAGCAACCTTAAAGATGACTTTTCCTGGGCTTCTAAGCATCTCTCTTCTGAACACTTAACTTTTTTCTCCCTTAACAAATCATCCAGCCTATATAACCTTCATCTCTTCCTTGATAATATAATCTTCCCCTTTCGATAGGTCACACACTGGAACAAATGTATGATCCATTTGTGACAATGAAACACAGCAGCCTCCTTCTTATAACACAAAGGCACAATCAGAAAGAAGAAAAATAACCATGCAAAAAAGGAAAGTGAGAGAAAACTGCTCTGGTTTTAAACATAACTCAATAGAAAATTTATCTTTCATCAGAAGTATTTCCAGGCTAATGACTTGTGGTTTCTTCATCCTTGATGTAAGTAGAATAGGACTCACTTTTCATAAAGTGGGTAAGTGGGTAACGTGCTCATTCAATTCTACATTAATTTTAAAGGGAATGTGAATTACCTGTGCTTGATGTGAGCACTCATCTCAATGAAAGCTGGCTGTCAGTGAAAGCTCCTGGGGACAGAACTGTCTAGTCTTATTTCAAGAAAGGGCCACGTTTCCCCAGTCATGCAACTTAAAGAGACTGGATCTTTGCCCTGACCACTCTATTCTTTATATCTCGTGTCTAGTACTATATGATTCTAAGAAAGGGGTAAAATCTCTCTTAGTCATACTCAGAAGATATCTTACAGTTCAGTTCAAAGGAGTATTTACTGGCACGTGACAGAAACTGAGTTTAGAGAGACACAGGAAATAAGCAACATGAGAATTAGAACCATCACATTATGAAAGCAATGCAGTTCTCAGCTTACTAGTGTCCATAAATGGAGCGGTGACATTGCAGTCCTCAGGTTACTACTGTCCATAAAAGGTGAGGAAAAGCGCTCTCTACAATAGGTGTGTTTTCAGCATCGAAAAAACAAGACCTCCGGTGTACATCATTTTATTTAGAGTCTAAGCAGTACCGTTCAGAGACAAATACCGGGGTGCCAAAAAAATGTATACACATGACTTATATTCATCTTCTGTCATCGGTATATACTGAGTATTACAATTTTAATACAGTTTTTTTCTTTCTTAAAATGTGTATACTTTTTTTTTGGCATCCTTTGTATGTGGTCACTAACGTAATTGTTAAATTCAATTTAGGGTTCCTTGCAACTCTCATCTGAAACTTTTAATTGTAGGAAGGACCATCACACATTTCCTGGACATGGACAAGCCAAGGGGTAGGGGGCAGAGGAGCCAGGGTGGGAAAATGACAGTGTGATAGTGACATAAAGAGCTCTAATCTAAAGATTGTAAATTGGATTATTGTGTCCATTTTGGTTCTAACCTCCCACACTATCATCTGACATACAATCTTTATATCAGAATTCTGTAGTATGCAATATGTTCTAACAAATAGCAAGTACTCAATAAATGTTTGCTGAATTGGTGGCTATACATATTTACCGTGGATAATCTTTCTAAATAGCTATGATGTGCATGGCTCTTTTCCATATTAGAGTATAAACATTTGAAGCAGCTTGAAGGGAGACAAAAAGAATTCATCTTTGTATCCAGCACAGAGTATGCCATATGTACAAATTTGTAGAATGAAACAATGTATAAATACATTTAAGTATCCTTTTCCTTAGCCAAAATAGGGTCTTGGCTCTGCTTTCCCCACTGCACATCCCCTCACTTGCTAAAGATCAAGCTGAGCTCCACTGAGCAAATCTGAAGGTGGAGCTGGAAGTCTGGAGCCTACACATTCCGAAACTGAACTGACTGTGCAGTGATTCACATCACTCACTAACAGCCAATGCGAATGAATTAGTCAGGCTTGGTCTGCTTATTTCTCGTGTACAGTCACAGGCTGAAAACATGTCCTGTGGTTTATTTTTCTTTTTTTCAAGAATCTGTAATTTACATATATCACACATCTGCAAATTTTCAGGCAGATTTACAGACACTTCCAGTCTTTATTCAGATGAGATCAGACATTGGAGCAAAGCAGAGCAGTAGCCATCACTGTGAAGCCTGAAATGTCTAGTCGTTCACAGCCAGGGAGGTTTCCAGCTGAGATGGCTGTTAGTGGCTTCCTGAGATATCTGTCATGGCCTGTTGGCTTAGGTTCTCTATCTCCTCTCTGAGCTGGGCTGCTTGATTGGTGAATGATGAATGCAAGCTGGGTTAGCTGACAGCTGTCTACTACCGAGAGGCTACAGATAACTGTAAGTAAAGTTCAAAGATTGGAGACACTTCTTGGCTGCACTGATAAAATCATTCAGATGAGAAGTCTAAATAAGAGGTAGAGTTGTGAGACAGAGCGCCAGCACAAGAAAGACCTGTCACAAGACTCTCCATAAGGGTTTTGAGAGACATACTCGTAACAGAGAAATGAAGATGGGCTTCCTCTCAAAAATATCAAACACACCTTCTGCCAATCAAGGATTCAGAATCCATGTTAAGAAGCAGCTCACTGAGTGGTGAGCCTGTGGAGATCAAGGATTATTTTTTACAGTATCCCTGGGGCTTGATATATAATAGACACTCAATAAATGTACCTGAACTGAAAATGGACACAGTTCTGTCAAGACCAGAAAATCACCTTTGATGTTGGTCTCTAACTAATGCCAGAAAACAATGATGACTCACAAATTGTACTGGTATTATAAAGAGGCATATGCAATCCTCCCTAATGTGTGATTGATTTATAGTAATTTAGAGAATGCTTAAGATGTATTGGTCTTCAGATTTGGAAATACTCTAATTAAATAAGCTCTTGTGCTATTGGTTCTTAGACTTATTCTATTCTTAATGCCTACATGGCCCATAACATAACCAGGTTCAAGATCAATGGTCACTGAAGTTGGAATAGCTCAATATAGTAGTCACCGTCCTACCGCAGACTAACTGTGTGCCTTTGGTTCCTACTGATCCCATCCATCCCAGCCATCGGCTGATTCTCAAGAGCTATTTTTTTCCCTCATTGCAAAGAACTTAACCACCCATTCATTCACAAATGTATTTCCTCTATGATCCAGGAAGTAGCCTGTAGCCTTGTTAAAAATGGAACTAGGCTCATCCCAGTGTGTTTTTTTCTAAAGAAGGATAGCCTTGCCTGTTCTTCCTCCAAAATCTTGTCTATGTGTGGAAAGCTGGTTTTGCAATCATAACCAGTTGGATCTTGAGATAAGATCATATACACAGCAACCAATATACTGAAAGGTCAATGATTTCATTTTCATTAAACTTGGCTTGCAAAATAGATAAGAAGTGTATGGTAGGAATCTTGTCATTTCTGCATTTCTTTTACATCTGTCTGTTGTCTTCTAGCCTCAACAGAAATTCAGTGCTGTCCACGTCCAGCATTACCATTCTCATTCCTAAAATACTTGTTTTGGGACTAGCTAAATAATCTGATGAATTATTATTGAATATGTAAGAGTCATTTAAAGTGTATCCCTAGAGCTTGTCACATAATAGGCACTCAATAAATATCCATTGACTTGAACTGAAGATGGGCACGATTCTGTCAAGTCTAGAGCATCATCACCTTTGATGCTAGTCTCCTAGCATTGCCATGCTAGGTAACACATTAACATTTTAATGTAATAGGAGACTATTGAAGACAACATTCTTAAGAGTGTGAAAGTTAATTGGGTAGAATATTTGAATCAAAACATAAATTGATCAACTTGTTTGCATAGAGAAATTATAAAACTTACTTTTAGCAGACACCTAGAGGTATAATCCTCGATAGCATTAGTATTTACTTGTAACATTGAAAGTTGGGAAGCAATTTCATCATCACCTTTAGTCTCTGTCAAGTTAATTGTATCTAGATCTATTCAGTCACTATGATTAGAGATCAGATTTATTTTTTCATGGTTTTTAATTCCAGGTAAAAACTAATAAGCCAATAATATTTTTCCAAATGAAAACTAGTTAGAAAAAAAGCAGAGATTATATTCTAAAATAAGGTTACCTATTAATATTCAGCAGCTATTGGCAATATGTTCTTCCAAAAGATTTTAGAATCGGTAGAATGAAATCCTTATTATTGAGTTCATTCATGTTGACTTTCCTCACATTCTAGACAGAAAGCTTAAGTTATGTTTTATATTTTAAACAACAGCAGCTATGTAGGAAAATTTGTTTCAAAAATAATAGAGGTGGTTGGTTGCCTTTTGAATTAAAAATCACGGAGACTCTAAATGTCACTTGAAAAAAAATGAGTGTTATTAATCTACTCTTCCCATATGGAATCTGGGGAGATTAAGCTACTGCTGGCTGCACATCTGTTACACAAAACAGCTGCATCAGGGGATATAGGTTAAAACAGAAATACTAGATGGTATAGATGTTCCTTTGGCTCCAGAACATCCTGATACAACACCTCATAACACAGTCTCCCTCTAATTTTCTAGCAACAATTTAAATAAATACAAGATGTCAGACAATAGTCCCAGTTCAGGGAAAAAAAGGGCTTCAATTCTACCCAAGCTAATTGAGGCTACAATCATTCCTGCAACATCTATGGCAATTTCACATTGGTGCACTTCAATTAAGGAATAATAAGAGTGCAAAGTAATTTATACTCATAGATTAGATGTCGTCTGTGAAAAATTACTGATTAACTCAAAGGCAGCCTCTGGAGTGCTCACCAAGCATTTTAATGGGGGTCTCTCTGTCACCTCTTGTCCTAATATCTGGTCAGAAACTAGCAACTCTCTAAATTTGCCTTTTAGAAGACTCAATATACTTGTTTTATACATCTATGACTTCCCTTTTAAAATTCTCCAAACCACAACTGTTTTTCAGTAACAATCAATTTTAATCATCTCCTATTTTTCTATTAATTTACCTATACTTCTTTCCTTTTATTTCAGTTCTTGTCATTTTACTTAGATTAAAGTGCATTTTCTTCAATAATGTGACAGTAAAATGACATTGTTTCAGATAACATTGTTATTCAAAAGTTCTGCATTCTATTTCCACCTCAATGAGCATACATAACTACTCTCAGTGAGAAAATATAGCGTTTGTAGTAAAGAGGGAAAAGATTCTTAATTACTGTTTTCCCAAAGTAAAATTTTAAGTCTTAGTAGATGATCGTCATGGAGAAAATTTTGTGCATAATATTTGACCTTTTTAAAATCTCCACAAATGAAACAGGAAGATTATCTTGATTATCTGTTCTCAATTCAGTACTTTCTTCTTTAAGTGTCTAAAGACACGGCTAAGAAACATTAAATTAAAATAAAAAGCCTAAAAATAGCTTTATTGGAACCATTATTCGCCTTTCCTCCTTCAGTTATTATTTTAAGAAAACCAACCTGAAACTTAAAGAAAACTCACATTTATTTTATTAGAGAAGAAAATGGTCTACTTTCAGTTATTAGTAATTTATTCTTAAAGGTGAAACACTAAAATTAAACACAAATGAAGCAAGCTGACTTTTTCCCTTTTCCTGTGATGATGGAAGTGTCGGAGAGCTTGGACCTAATAAAGGCAGAAAATCTGGGTCCTAAGGTGAATTCAGCCACTTACTATTTGTGTGAATCTTTAATGAGTATTTTGACTTCTGTGAAAGTGTTCTCTGAAAAATGAGTCACTACCTGAATAAGTTGGTGTGAGGACGAAATGTATTTACATGGGTTCATTCGGCGTACTAAGGGCAGTTGTCATTTTTGTAGGGTACTTTTCAAAAAGGACACCAGAAGAACTTCTGAAATGTTTATCTCTCTCTGTAACAACTATTCTGTAGTCCTTTTTCCTAAAAGTAAGGAATTACACATAGTGTTATGAGTAAGAACCTACAATATCACTAACCAAATATGACTTTCAGAGAATGTATTAAGAAAGCTTAAAAAGAAGTTGGGATAGAAAAAGCGTTCCAGAGGAAGATTTTAAAGAGATTTCGAGAACAAAAAGGCCCTTGATAGGGACCTAGCAATGTAATATCAAGTAAAAATTCCTGAGCGTGCAGTTATGAAAATGTGGCTCTGTTTTTGGTTTAGAAGTCTTGCTTTGTGGCACCAGCTTATTTATATTGCTGACACTGTTGATTTGAACCTGTCATTGCCATAGTGACTAAGGCTCCAGGCTATCTACCTACAAGCCTAAAAAGCCACGTTAATTCATTCTGTGAGCCTTAGATCTGGGAAGACAGACATGTTTGAAAGGAGGAATTTAAGTATGATCTCTTTCTTCCTTGAATCAAAGGGTTATCAAAACAGGAAGCAAAGGACATACACTTTTTTGGATATGAGAAATGCTTGTAAGTTAACATTTAATTACACTAGTGGCCTGTGTAGATATTCTATTCAGCTTTGCAAGATTTGGGATTCAAAATGGTATGGGACTGAACAACTCTACCATACTCTCTCTCAACTTTCCCTCAAATAATGAAAAAGACATAGAGAAATAAAAAGCTTCCAATGACAGTGAAAATCAAGGCTGGAAGGTAAACTGTAATAAGCGTGCTATAGGACTTGGAATTGATCATAAAGTTGGTCAAAGTGGATTTTATTTATTTAACATCAAAATTCATTTATGATGTACCAAATAGTCGAAGCAATTTACCAACGTTGATTCATTCCATCTTGATGAACCAGTATTACTACCATCAGCTCAAAATCACGCTGCTGGTAATTAGTAGAGTCTGGATTTGAACCCGGATGCTCTGACTCCAAAGTCTAGACTCAAAACCAGTATCCTCTGCTGCCATGAGAAACTAGATTAAGGACTACTTCACAGAACAAAGTTGCTGGGTCTGTCAGCACACACCCAATTGACAAGGGTAGGTGGGGGGGGGGATTTATGGGTTTATAACTTGTCTCCCCAAATGACCTTAAGGAAAAGGACTCAAGGAACAGGACTATGCTGATTTTGTTCTTTTATATAGGTTAAGTAGCAGGAACATGGTAATTTTCTTTAATTGGTGAGTTATGCCCTAACAATGGCTAGAAAACAATGGCTACAACTATGCCTGAACAATGGCGAAAAAACTATACTTAACAGTCCTGGTTCAGAAGTCCAAGGTCAACACCTGGTTGGGCATAACACTTGATTGGGCATCTCTCTCTGTAATGCAAGCAAACTGCTTTTTAAAAATTTTAAAAAATTTGTGGATTGGTGTTTATGATAAACGCAGTATACTAAAGAAAACTTGAAACCTAAAAAAGAAAACAACAATTAAAATTCAAAATAGAGAAAAACAAATTACTCAGGTCATGTTAGAAAGAGAGAAAAACAGTAACAGGAATATGAAATAAGAATTTTAAAAAATATAGAGAGCAATGATCAAATTTCCTAATGATTAAAATAATTATAAGATTTGATTCATCTCTGCTTCTCTAGGTGTGAATGAAAGGAGAAGACATATTATGTAGTGTTCAAAGTGGCGTATAGCTCTTGAAACTATATTTTGTCATTGTTAGCAAGTGTTAGACTAGGACAGCGCCTGTTATTTTCAGTGGTCATCAGATAAGATAGGCTATCTCAGTTGTCACTGGAAGATGTGGCACAAAGAAAAGGTTTTGGAAACTGGTGGAGATGGTTGTGTGTGTGGAAGCAGAGGAGAAACAGCTGAGGAAAAGGTAGAGCCCGTTGTCTCCCCTAGGTTGCAGAATTCCCATGACAAGTTTTAATCCATCTGGATTCCTGAGTTGAGGTCAAACAAAGTATGGAAAGAACCATAAATCCTTTTACATATACCCTGTGCTTGAATCCTTACTTTTGTTTCAAGATGAATGTAGGTGTGGTGTATATTCTGAGCCCTTGGATATAAGAGAATAGGGATTTTGTTGTATTTAATATCCTTGGGTCACAATGTTTTCACCTAAAACTCTGTGGATGCTGCTCTGTCCTCTTCTGGAATGAAGCTGCAGAGAGTACTAGGGCCAGTGTGATTTTTGTTCCTTTTAAGTGTCCTATTATTTGTTAGTTTTGTTGTTCTCATTATGGACTTTTTTAGGCAGTAGAGGGAGTGGGATAATGAGAGTATGTATCTTACATTATTTGTAATTCAAAAAATGTTTTAGGATTTGTCTAAAAGTGGGTGTTTCTTTTTTGTCTTGTGTATAACAAAGAAACCTCTTTTTAATTTGGTTACACTGACCATTTTTTGGACTTCAGAAAATTCTTCTATAATACATTTTATTATGCTTCGATTCTAATTTTTATATCTTGCTTAGAAAATTCTATGTTCTAAAGTTAGTTTTCCATATTTTTAATATCATAACTGTCATTTTCTCCCTTTTTATTTCAATTCTATTTTCTTTTTTTTAAAATGTTATGAGTGAGCTTACAATGTACGACCGCCACATCAATGAATCAGTTTTCTACTGTATTGATTCTACTCTTTTCTAACATTAATCCTTGTGGATTTAAACTTTGCCATTACTGTTTAATTCTCTTGATATCCTGCCGTATCTCACCACCCATTTTTTAAATATCAGCCTGATGTCTTTTATTGCAATCGATTTTCTCCAAATTGATATATACCTCTGTTTCAGAGGTTATGTATTATGCATTCTAGAAAAGGTATCAAATTTCTAAAATTATATGCTGGTTTCTGCATTATTTCCAGAGGTCTACCTTTCTTTTAGCATGGTGATACCTCTTCCTTGTTTGATAATATTTTTAAATAGGAAAATTTTAGTTTTGATGTTTTCTTCTTTTTTTTTCCCCCTTGAACATGATATTCAGACCTGGAGTTTGTCAAATTATGAGTTTTACCTTGTTTTCAGTCCTACTTAGTCAACTATTCAACTGGTAAAATACCATTCTTAGATCTAAGACTGGATAGGAGGTTCATATACACTCTCCTTGACCCAGTTTTTAGCATCTACTATTTTATAGACTCTCCAACTTGCTAAAACACATAATAATAATAATAATAATAATAATAATAATAATAATAATAATAATAATATTGTATTAGCCGGGACTGTAACTTATACAAGTGGAAAAATTCAACAATATTCAATCAAAAAGAGAAACAATAAAATAAATTTATTGCATCATATGATGAAATAACTAAAAAGTAATTGGCATCAGACATGGTTGATCCCAAGGGTTTACCACCTACCATCAGGACCTTCTCTTGCATAAGATCTAGATACAAAGGGCTAAAAGAACATCAGTACAGTACAAATATGCTAGATACAAAGATGTAAGTTTTCAGATTTAGGCAGCATACCATTCTGCCTTTTAGGTGTAAGTAGGAAATCAGTATATAACCAGTTCCCAGATCAGTAGTCAATGATCAAAGCCAAAACATTCCACTCACCCTATTGAAAATTCAGTGTAGATGACATTTCATTTGAAGATAAGTAAGTAACTAAGTAAGTAAAATTAAAGAGAGAGAGAGAGAATATTATGTGCACGAATGAGAGTGAGTTCTTAGCTCTAAAAATTACTATAGGAATTGAAACACAAATACAGAAAATATTATTCTGCATTCTCTGTGTAGGGTACAAATACACACACACACACACACACACACACACACACACACATAGTATATGTAATTGGATTAGAAAGTCATAAGGATAAAATAAGCCTGAACTGAAAATGGAACATGTAATAAGGAAGAAAAACTTAACAAGCTCCTCTGTAATAGAGAATAAAAGGACAAAGATACGAAAACAAAGAAAGAACAGGAATTAGAGATCGAGAAAATGACTAGGTAACCTTAGAGTTATAGATACATAGTTCAGAGGAAGACATCATCGGGGCAACTGCAAAGTAAGCAATTAGGAAGTACAAATTAGCATGGCAAAAAAAAAAAAAAAATCAAGTACAGAGATGATACTTCTGAATTTAAAAACAAAGCAAAACAAAATAACTGAGGATTCCAATGGCCTAGTATGAAAAAAATAAAAATATATACACACCTACTATAACAAAATGTTTGCATGACAAGGATAGTTAATATTGTCAACTGTAAAGGAAAAAAAAATGTCCAGAAAGAAATAAAAATCTGCTTAGCAACTGACTACTTTGAATATGAAATACCTGGAGACAATAGAAAAGGTGCTACAGAGTTTTCAGGGCAGGATATCAACTTATGACTTCAAGAGTTTATCCTAATTAAATATTTATTCACATGTGAAAACAACAGAATGATGATTCAGATATGCTGGACTCAGAAATTTATGTCCATTATGCAAATATTACTTAAAAAATGAATTCCAGCTGACTGAATGAATTAAAACTCAGAATTTAAAAATTAGAAAACTGTATCATTATAGGACTGGTGTGATGTAAAATTATTGAAGTAGTTAATATTCTAAGTAATTACAGCTTTGATTAGACAAATAAACATAAATGAATAAACAAACAGGCAAGTAAACATGAATAAAATGTGAAACAATACTGGAATAGAAGATTTATAAGCTATAAATAAAAATTAAAGGAAACTTTCAGGTCCAAACATGTAGATTATATTAATAAGGCCTTTATTTGGGAGGGCAGTAAATAAAGATGAAGATGAAGTATTTGAAATTTCTACATTAAACTAGGAAAGCAAAGAAATATGTACTTAATTTTGGACTTTACCAGTGAATTAACTCTAATAGAATAATTGTTTCTAATTTCTTAAAAACAATCCACTAGAATGCAAGTTCCATGATTTTTGTGTTTTGGTTACTAATGTACCCCAACTGTCTGAACATTTCCTAGGACATAGTAGTTCTCAATAAAGTTTAGTTGAATGAATGAGTTAACTCTTAGAGTTAGAAGCATAGTGTGAATATGCACCGGCATTTACTTTTATAGAATTGGAAATATCTGTACTCACTGGGAAGCTAAAAGTAAACCCATATAATCCATAAGATAAAAACTAAGAAAATAAAAATAACTGATAGGAATTACAACCAAAATAAAGAAAAAGAAAAAAGAAAAACTAAAGTAAAATTAAGTAAGACCAAGCAGAGTAGCAATGAAAATAAATATAAATGGAATAAATTCTGCTTTTAAAAGATAAAGAATTCTGACAGGTTAAGAAATAAAATCCAAATGCATGATGATCACAAGCAACACATTAAAAAAAAAAGTAAAACTCAATGGATGGACTTTTGGATGGACAAGCCTAGCAAGGTTAGCACAAGTGAAAAGCAATCACCAAAAGCAGTCTTAAAGTTAGAGTAAAAGTCAAGAAAGAAAATATTAAGCACCTTATTTTTTTCTATAAACAGACATTTTTTTTGATCAGTTACAACCTACAATGAAAATAGCTCTTATAAATTTTTACATGACAAAGAGAATACCATTAAAATGTGTAAAACAAACCTCTTAGAAATATAACAATTTAAAAAATTAACAAGACAAACTTTGATAGAAGCACAATTATTTTAGAAGACATTTATGTAACTCTTCGAGCATTTGGGAGCTTATGTAAGACATATATATGGGATGATTTTAATTACATGATTTTAATTACATGTTATTTGGAGTATACATTGAATTAATATGTGTATTGAACCATAAGCACCCTATAGAGAACAGAGGTTTTTTTCCAAACACCTATGTCATATATTTCAAAATTGATTATACATAGGTCCTCAAATCTTTATAGATTTTCAAAACATTAGTAATATTTATTCAATCATTTATTTATTACTATTTATTGAGGGACCACTATGAGCCAGCATTGTTCTTAGTATTGAAAATAGAGCAGTGAACAACACCAACCAACTCCCTACCTTGGATTTTAAGGACATAATGTTAGGTGGGAGGAGACAGAAATAAACAAATAAGCTAATGCATTATATATCGGATGATAAAAAATGCTATAGAGATAAACAAAGAAGGGTAAGGGGAACCTGGGGGAGCTGATTTTGGAAGAGTTCACTTTATTTCTTCATTTCTGAGGGGACATGTTTGTCAAACCTACTGGAAATTTGGGCTATTCTTAGTTCTACTCTTCAAGAAAACACTGCTCTATTTAGAATTAAGCCTTTTGTAATTTTACATAAGCTATGTGACCATAACACAAAGGGTAAGTTAACAAATTCACACTTTCAATATGAAAGTCGGAATTATAAATCCTATTTGTAACCATGAAGAACATAAATTGATAAAATATCAAGCCTATTAAGGAGATTTTACATTTTTAATTAAACTAGATCCCCTACTTTACTTTTTCTGGCTCTAAGGAATCTGAACTTATGATGTATTTGACCAGAGTATTATAAAAGAATAATTTGGTGACATGTACTAAAAAAGGTTTGTTAAACCACTGAGCGAGAATCACATGATCTCACACAGATACAGAAAAGTACTGGAGTGTGAATCAGTTACTGTATTAAGAAGTATGTGTTCTCCACTGTTTCCTTTTCCTCACACCAGCCTCACTGAAGTTAATTATTATCACTCCCTAGGACTAAGGTCTCAGCCAAGAAGAAACGTTCAGGGGGAGAAAGATGGAAAGCATGAGACTTAGATAGTGTGCATATACCGAGGAGGGATGAGTCTTACTTAATTCCCTATTTCACTGGGTTAAATGTTCTCGAGAATAGATTTCTAAATGAATTTGGGGGAGACATCCTTAAACTTCAGAACTTAATGATCTGAGTTCTCAGACCAGGTCAGTGACAAGGTTGAGAAAATTCAGGTCAAGTGTTCTACATGTTGCTTTGAGGATGTGCTAATACTAAAAAAAAAAAATAGCCATCATTAGAATAGTGAGAGCAAGGATTTCTTTTTTTACAAAGCCCAAAGGACAGGACATAAAAACATGCATCAAAGGGAAGAAATATGAAGTATTTCATAATTGAAGTATTGAAGTATTTAAAAATTAAATATTGAAGTATTTAAAAATTCAAGATATAAGATAATTTTGGGAAGAGAAGATTTTCTTATATATTTTTAAATTGGTGCTATAAACTGCACAATTTGATTTTACATTAATTTGGTGCTAAAAGGATAGCTGAGTGATTTAGTGTGAAATGACTAAGTTTCATATTCTTTTATTCACATGAAACTTAAAGTAGGTTACCAAAAAACAATCATAGAATACTGAAGTTTAAATCCCCACATAAATAATAAAAAGAAAAATAAACTGTATGTCAACATGATAGCCACAAACAAAAATAATCTCTAAATAATCGTATAATACTGAAGTAGTAAATACTGAATTTACATTATTACTAAAGAATTAAATTGCTTGGATGATAATAATGACCACTCTTCAGAGGTTTGGTATTTACTAAACACCATCTTCAATGCACAACTATCTCTACTCAAATTCCCACATTTGCAAATTATTTTTTTGTCTCAAGAGAACAGTCATCTAAATAAAAAAGTCATCACTATCCCATAAAGTCAAGGAATGTGAACTTCTGATTTTACAAAGGATTAACCAGACTTAGAAACACAGAGTCATTTCTCCACCTAATCACCAGGAAGAGGAAACTTGTGGGACGGAGCCAAAATTAGAGAAGAGGCAAATGAGAGCATGTCAGCACTGGCCAGGCCAGCTTGACTTACAAGTGTCATCCACAATTGGGGTTGTAGATTGACAGAAAGGCATGAGAGCCCCGGAGATCAGGAATCGTGAGTCTGAAGACACCTGGATTGGGAAGAGAGCTCCTGTGCAGAGAAGATAAGAACTACCAAAGGCAGAGTTCATCTACTTTACCATTCCTCTAAAACAGTCCTGTTGGCAGCCTGCAATCTTGAACATTGCAGACACAGTTCTTTGGGAAACTGAGAGAGTCTGTTGTCCAGGCTACTTATGTCTCCTCATGTTCCCCATAAGCACTTCTTACTTATCATGAGCTATAGTCATTCACAACTTAGACTCCTAAGGCCCTAATTTTCTCCATTTCCCTTTGTAAATCCATCCTCATCAAGCTGACCCATTGGAAAGACTCTGATAAACATCAGTCAAAAATTAAATTCCATTTAAATAAATACATTCTTGAGCACCTACTCCTAGAAAGACAGAGACAAATAAGATCCAGACTTTGCAGGTCAATAATGAACACAGATCTATAATAAAATATAATATGAAGAGCATAATTATACTTTTAGGGTGTAGAAACAGGGAGGTAACACACACACACACAAATATTGATGGACGGCTGCCTGAAAGAAATGATATAGCTGTTTTTTTGTTTGTTTTGTTTTTATAATAATAACAAAAGCTAGCATTTATTGAGTATTTTCTATGTTCTTGGTAGAAAGACATAATATGAAGGATCATATGTGCCATGCAATCCCTCTTCTGGGTAGCTACCTGAAAAATTGGAAAACATTTATCCATAAAACTATATGCTTTCTCTGTAAAGCTATGTTCACTGCAGCATTATTCATGGTGGCCAAAACATGGAAACGACCAAAGTGTCCTTCAGTAGATGATTGAATAAAGAAGATTTGATTCATATGTACAATGGAATACTACTCAGCCTTAAGAAAAAGTGAAATACTGCCACTTGCGAGCTTGAGATTATCATGCTAAGCTAAATAAGTTAGAAAAAATCAAGAGCCATATGACTTCACTTATATGTGGAATATAAAGCTGGAAGCAACAAATGAACAAAACAACCAAAACAAAACAAAACAAAAGTCGTAGACACAGACAACAGTATAGTGGCTTCCAGAGGGAAAGAGGGTTAAGGTGAAGTAGAAAATGGGTCAAATACATGGTGATAGAAGAAGATTTGACTTTGGGTGGTGAATACACAATGCAATATACAGATGATATGTTATACATATGTACACTTGAAACCTATAAAATTGTATTAACAAAAGTCACCCCAATAAATTAAAAAATAAGCCTATCTTTAACCTTACACCAGGGGGATTCAATGCAGGGCTTTAACACAAAGGGAGAAATAAGAGGTTATATGGATCTTTTATCAATTTGGCGGTTACATGCAAGGTATATTAGAGAAGTGTGAGGCTGGAAGGAAGGAATTTATTTTAAAATCTATAGGATTATTCTTAGTGTGGAATGATATCACCTAAAACTAAAGCCATAATAATAAGGGAATAAGTAGATGAGCTGCAATAGTAGGTGCAAATAAATGACAATTTAATCTACCATCCTTTGAGGTCTATTTGCGTAATGCAAGTGATTACATCTTCACCAAAGAAGGATGTTTGTGGAGAAAAAGGGGACATTATTAACAATTATATCCAGAAAGGAGGTATAAACTAATACAATTCCAGGGAACCTGTTTAAATTAGTTTTATGAAACTAGTGGTAGACTGACGGAGAGGTTATTTCAGGTGGAAAGATGAGAGACATCTCAAAATGCCGAAGATACAAGTGGTCAACTCCTAAGAACTGCCCTGCTGAATTCTAACTCAACCTATTTTTTTTGAAAGCCAAGAGCAGATGTTGCATACATTTTGCATACATCTATTCCTGTCAGATATAAAGTTACCCAACATTTAGGAGCTTCCAGACAACTAACTTTCACTGAGGTGATTTCTCAATCCCATGCACTTCCCTGTGGCCCCCAATTCTGAGTTCCTCGGAAGGACAGAGATAAAGAGGCAGGATATTCCATCAACCTTGCTGTGCTATGATTGAGAGGGCAGAGGGTTTCACAATACTCCTTAGAGTTTGAGCACGACAAACTTAGCGACGGGTCAGATGTGCTTTTGGGTGTGGCTGCTGACAGTAAGTTGACATTGAAATAAAAGGATAGAATATCACAAGATATTCTGCATTAAGAGAAAAAATTCTTTCCCACTGAATTCATTAGAAAACTTCCTAAAGTTTGGATTAGGGATTAGATTAATTTCCATAAACCAATCACGTGTTAACTTTTTAGAATATTTTGCTTTATTTCATAATGTCATTTGTAATCATATTTCCATAGTTTTAAAAGGCATTTAAGTAAATGTGATAGCAGTACATTCCATGTTGAAGAATTAGAAAAAGAAACTATACAAATGAAAATAATTATCACCTATAATTTCTTCACCTGAATATCTACTGTTAAATGATAAGAGAATTTCTTACATTTATGTGCACAATATGTAGAACTTTCTTTTGGCTTTTTTACTTAGAGTTGTATCAGAAATAATTGCTATACCATTAAAGTGACTCCAAAATATAATATATAATTACAGGATAACACTTTGTCTTACTTGTCTTACTTGTAAACTATTAATCATTTCTCTATTATTTGAACATTTAGATTGATGCCAATATTTTACTGAAACAAATAATGCTGAACCAAACACATTTGTAAATAAGTCTTTTTTTCCCTATATTCTGATCAACTTTATATTTTTAGTAGTGAAAACACTAGGAAGAACTCTACTCATATTATAAGGTATATATATATATATATATATATATGTATATATATATATATATATATATATATATATATATATATATATAATGAAAAACATGAAAGTTTATATCATTTATACTCCAATAATAGTGAATGTGGGATCCATATCATTGTATTATTCTTAGCACTGGGTACAACTTAGAACTGCTTTTAATTTCTCAATTCGGGATGAGTGTGTTTCTTGTTAAATTAATGTCATAAGAATGTGTGGCTCAAGTAGAATCTGCACAGATTGGAGTCAATACACAGCTTCCCAATGCAGGAAATAAACAACAATAACAGGCTTTGGAAAACCAAGCCTCAGAAACTGTAATGACTTTTCTACCAAAAGAAACCTTTTTAAAAGTGACATCACATAATCACAATTACAATAAAATGGAACTCTATTATATTATTTTGCTTTCTTCTTACTGAAAACTTCCTTAAATTAATTCACTAAAATTCCAATGATATTTTAGAGAGATTTAGCAAATCACACACACACACACACACACACACACACACACACATATACATACATACACATATGTGATTTTTAAAGCATTCATTATGCAGGAGAACTTTGCCTAAGACAAAGACTTCAGAAAAAGTAAATTGTGCTTCATTACAAGTTACAAAAATGAACTTAGCATTTCAATTTTATTAATTTTGGCATTATCTAATTTGATTTTATGACAAACTGATGGTTAGAGGAGAAGGGGAAATGGAATAGGGTGGGTGTATATTATATACCAGGCCTGATATATAATCTCAGTCCTATTTTTAGCTGAAGAAACAGACTGAAAAATTTTAGAAAACTTGTCCACGATCACACAGTTAATTAATGGCCATCTCATAATTAAAACCTACTTCTGCATGGCACCAAAGCCAAACTCCTTTCTACTTTACTTTCTCTCTCCCAAGTCCTGTTATAAGTGCAAGAGAAAGATACCAGCTCATGTAATTTCCTTAATGTTTCTATATTATGGGAACTACAATTAATTTTATTTTACCATGGGGAAATTAAAGCACAGAGAGGTAAAGAATTTGCCCAAGGTCACAAAGCTAGGAAGCAGCAGAGCTAGGAATCAGATCCAGGTACTCTGAGACTAGAGTCTGTACCTTGAACCACAATACCACACTACCTCTTGACATGATATGGAAATAGATGGAATCACTTATCTTTAGCAAAACCATGACACTATCGCATAATTTCTGCAAGGTAACACCCTCCAGGAAATTATCAACCTCTGCTTTATAATTAATATAATAGTCTACTTACATGATGAATATTTGTACTATTTCTTGGTTCCCACAGAAACCTGGTAGTCTAGACACACCATGTTATTATCGTGTCACTAAGATTTGTATAAAAATGCTTATTTGGGGGCAGGGCATACTCTGAAGAAGAGCTGTGGAGAGAAAGGGAATATTTCCTGCTGTAGTTTGAAATAAAATATTTTTTCACCTGACATAAGTAAAGGGCAAATACAATTTTATTTGCAGGAGCATATCATTGTGGGATTAAAATGGCAATGATACAGTTATCCCACACTGAATAGCATCTATGTCTGATGCCCCCCTTGTCTTTAGATGCCTGGTGAAGAAAACACACTGACGTCTTTAGTTCCATTTCCTTAGTCCCTACTACATAGTAGGTTTCCTGAAAATATGTGCCTTTGGGGATGAAGGTAAATGATTTATGCTAACAAAACCATGATTAGACTCATAATTGCATCAAATGTCTGTTATGTAGAACTGCATGCCATTTGATTTGCAAAAGTTGTTCCATCTGACTTTACAGGAAGATACGCTGATGATATATCATTTTAATTTCTTCCATGAGCACTCACTGGAAAAAAAAAAGTAGCAAATAACAAGGTTGTTTATTTGTTACAGTAGTGCTCCTTCAAAATCTAATGAACAAAGGTAATCTTAATTTCATGAATCGATTATCTTAATAAATACCTATATAATTAACAGAGGAATTCTCTTTGGAAAAACCAATTGAGAAATGATTTCAACATAAGGAAGTAGAAAGACAAAAACACAGTAATTCTCACTTAATAACAAACTTGCTCACCACCATCAAATATGGTAATAAGAAATTTCCTAAGTATATGTACAAATATATATAAAAGACCACTTAAGGATATATAATGTGGAAATGATGTCAGATTTGATTCTGTTACTTGTGCTAATACAATGGTTAAATTTAAAGGCAACTAGCCAAATTATATTTTTAATACTCTTGGTATATCTTTATAAGAAACAAATATTAGATTATGCTAACATTAATTTCTCTATCTCTGCACTTCATATATAATTTCACTTAAATTAATTACATAATGATGTTTAATAAATACTTTTAAAAGCCCGTTGGAGAGCTAGGTCCCAACACCTGACACATTTGCCACCAGGCATCTCCTTGTCTTTAGAAAATTTACTTTGCCATTTTTGGTCAGAGTTTTCTCAACTGTAAAATAAACAGGTTGAACCAGATACATTCTGAGACTCTTTTTCTGTTATAAACATTTTATTCTCTTAAAAATATGACTGTTCTGATAAATTATGAAATAATTGGAAGTAAAAATAAAATAATTATATTAAGTAGTATGACTACTTTGTGCTATAGAAAATTCAAGAAGAGATTAAGGAATTGAAGAGAATGTGTTTGAATCTGCTCTAACTGTGATGAGCTTTTTGACCTTCTATTAATCTTTCTGAGCTTTAGATTCCTCATCTATAAAATGAAGATGGTAGCAAAAATCTTAATTTTGTTTTCTAATAAGTAGCAAGAGTGGGTATTCCCTTGGGTGGATATGTTTTAGTCTTACAATTTCATAGGAATTTGGTTAATGTAACCAATCCATAATATTTAAAATCATCGGTGTTCAATTAGCTAATTGCACAGGTAATACATATGGCTTTATGTTTTTCATATAAAATCTACGTGTACCTGGCAGGTAAGTACAATGGTTGCTCACTCCAATTTATAAATTCAAGTAAAGCAACTGCAATTAATTCTCATTACACTTATCAACTTGTCTATGATAAACCTCACTAGACCAGGCCTAGAATTATTTGTAATATTTGAATCACTAAAAGTAAAGGATTTAATCTTTACTTGCTTTCATTTCTTGTATACCAGTAATAAATAACCAGGTCTTTAAGGTATAACTTCATTAAAACGCATATGCTCCTTTACGGCTGGGACAAATGGAAAAAGTCATCACCTCCAGAAGTGAGTAATTCCCTGAACTGCCAATTTGGATAGAATGGCCATAATCAGGCAGCCTCAGATATGGGGGAGGGGATACTCACAAAAGAACATTTCAGTAAGTCACTCCTTCCTTTTAGTGTTGTTTTAAATTTTAACGGATGGTATATAGCCCTTTTTAATTGAGTAACAGACATATAGCACCTGGTTCTTATGCCATAAAATACTTAAAATGTAGAGGAAGTAACAATAAAATTTGATGCATCATGAGTCTAGTAAAAGCTGAGCTCAACAAAAACTAGCCTAAAAGTGTCTTATATATTGTCTTTAATAGCACCCCAATGTTACAGCAATATAGAAAGTCACATACCAATTGGAACTTAAAATTACCACTCTGTGTCATGTTAATTAAACAAGAAAAAAAATACCTCTGTTAAACTATGACCTGTTTAGCTCTTCACACTGAGTTAGGCCAGGCTCTTGGATTGTATGGGAGATGGATAGTCACAGACGCACCTCGATAACCAGAGGGGAGCAGCTAATGGTCCATCTATTCCCTCTACAATGCAGTATGTGTCTTTAATTAGAAACCGTATACTTTCTTGGCAGCCACAATTATTTCTTAGCTGTGCTCATAAACAATGTCCATGCTTTCTTCATAGCTGAGACAATTCCAGTCATCTGTCTCTTAATAGAAAATCTTGAACAGATTTTGATGATCCAGGGGATAATTAAGTCTCGGTGGCCATTAATAAGTTTCAATTTTATTTCGTATAAGAAACCTGACCTTCAGTATAAAGGAGAAAACTATATGGAAATTTATGATGTTGTCTATACAAGTTCTAGTAAAATAAAATCCTTATGCTCTTTTGCTATATTTCCTATTGGCATTTCTGTTCTAGAAACCTTTTCCTTGACTTGTGTAATATGCCTTGCTACACCAGAGTTTAATGATACAAAACAATAACAATCCCCAAAACCCTCAAAGTGAAGATACTCCATATTCCTAAGTATAAACCTTGTTTTTCTCCACTCTTATATTTCTGACTTGCAAGAAAAATCGAATAGTACAGTAATAAATAGTACAGTGTAAGACATATCGTACCACTTTGGTTATTCAAGTTATAAGTGGGCTGGACCAGAAGCTGGTTGTTGAACTTTATTTTCCTATTGAAATAAATATGAAATATGAAATAAATGCTCTTTAAGCCAAAGGAAGGGATTCTTTACATGGGATCCTTAGATGTGTTTAGTGGGATCAGAAAACCCTGAAAATTCTAGGCATATTTTTTTGTCTATCTACAGAAAAAGGATATATTTTTCATTAAAATTTTAAACAACATTGTAAACTTCTGTCTTGGGATTTTTTGAGAATGTTATATCCTAACTAACATCTCAGACTGCACAGACAGCCCTTCCCAACCCACGTACAGAATTGAGATACTTAGGACAGTTATCTTTTTGGGTTCTGAGAGAGGGGCAAGGGGCACAAGGGACAAGGAAAGAGCCCATATCAAACCCAAAATAAAAATATAGGGTATGATTTGGAAGGTTTGGGTTTTTCTTTTGAGTTAAATCCTGGGAAGCTCTCTGATTTTGGACCTATCAGTTGTCCTCTCTTGGTGCCAGATTGTTTATCGTCAAAGAGAGCGTGTTAGGCTACATCAGTGATGTTCAAAGCATGTTTCCTGATGCCCTGAGGGTTCTAGAAAGGTGTTTCAGTGACCTTTCCAGGATGAAATACTAGTGGGAAAAAGTTCAGTTAGTTTCATGTTCCTCCTAAAAGGAAAGGTAGAGGTGGTAGATGCCAGATAAGTGTATATGTAGACTTACTGCTTCAAGGTAGCAACTTTAAGCTACATTAAGTTGTTCCTTTGGATTCCCACATCATTCCTTTTTTGAGCTGTTGAAATTGCTCAAACTTCAGGAGAACATTTTAGGTATGATACGGTCATTATTAGGTTACAATTCTGTTTCCTCAACTGCATTGTACCTAACTCAGGAGAGGCATTTTTTCTTGTCCATGTCTAAAACCTGGAAAGTAGTTTGCTACATGGAAGGAGAACGACAAGCAAAGAGAAGGCGAAGGAAAATAATTTATGCAGCAGTATGGAAGAGAGAATAAGTGTTCATGAGACAAGCAGCATTACCAGGATTGTCATACAAGAATCCATGAAGTGGGATGGAGTTCTGGGGTTCAACTTGAGAGATATTTAAGAAGTAGAATGCTTATGACTTTGTGGCCAGATTGATCAGACATAGAGGGAAGAAGAGTCTAAAATAGCTTTCGGATTTCTGTATCGGCGTCACTTTAACCAGCAGAGATAATATAGAAATAGGAGCAATTTGGGAGGTTATGATAATTTGTTAAATTATGGTCATGTTCCTGGGGACATCAAATTTTATGACCCTTTTTTGTTTTCAGGGACACTTGGTGATTTAAGATACAAAAGGCATTTATTTCTGGGGCAGCAGTGAACAAAGTTTTTTTAAAAAAAACACATTTCTTAAAGAAGTACTCATGAGATATTCAGTTGTCAACAAAGTACTGGTTATGGATCCAGGATACATATTTAGAAGTCAGCAAAAGACAGCCAGCTGCTGCACACACAGATCTGAGAGTTGCTGGTGGGCAGCTTAGCTGAACACAGGTGAGTGGGTGAGATTAGATAAAGGAAAAGCGAGAAGGAAGAAACCCTGGAGAATACCAATATTCAGGGACAGAAAGAAGAAAAAGAAGCAGGACAGGAGACTGAAAAACTGTCCTGAAAGCTAAGGGAGAAGAACATGCTAGTTAAGAACTTAATTGGGTGTGATACTTTGGTTGGCTTTCTGCCAAGAAAATAGCACAGATTTGCACTTTCCCTGTAGGAATTTATCATCAAGGACCAAAACGACATTGATCACACTAACAATGAATATAATAGAATCAGCACACTGATTTGGCACAAAGGGCGAGTACACTAGATAAAGCACATATTCAGTTAGGAAAGCCAGGGTAGGAGGAGAGGTGGGAGGTGTTGCGAGGGATCAGAACAATGTGAAGTTGTCAGCTGTTCTCTGATCGATGTGAGAACCCTGTGAGGAGAAGGTAAAATATTCTCAGTGATTTGCAGAAGACACATACAAAATTCCTGAAGGAGTTCAGATTGGCTCCACCCGTCTCCGGTGGCACAAAACATGTAAGAATCTCGGCATACAAATTAGATAAAATGTGAGAACTGATTTTGAAAAAGAGAAAAAAGTATTAGTGGTACACTTTAAAAAGTAAAGTAGAAACTTAGAGTAGTAAAAGCATGAGGGAAAAAGTTACATTTTCAAATAAACATTTCCATTGATATCAATTCAACAACTTCATACGGTAAAACAGATACAAACCGCAACTTGGATGGTCTAATTAACACCTGGGAGAAATGGATGAAATAAATGAATCAGTGGAGTGCAGAAGGGAGTTGATATTTACATGTGTCTGTGAACCTGAAAAATGGAAGAGAATTGCAAACTCAGAGAAAAGAAAGCTTTGCTTGCCCAAACAGGAATCTTATTTGGCTAGATATATTTTCTGAGCTGAATCTAACAAGTTCTTGTGCCCATGCAAAATAAACCCCAAACCTAACCTATGAGCCGTCATTCTAAAAATAATTAAGTGAGAGAGAACCATGTTGATTGTGAAATAACACATTATTTGCTTTGCAAGCCACATATTACATCTGTTTACTACACGGAATGTGTGTGCATTGAATCTCAGCAGGGGAAGGCTCTGATTTATCAGTTTCCTAAACTTGGAGTCAGATTATCTTTTGTCTACCATGTCTTTATGCAGAGCAAAAGAATGAAGTCTTAACCCTAGAAGTCTTTTATTAGTTGAAGTATCTGCAAAATAAAGAAATAATTATTATAGCTAACTATCTAAGAGGTATCAAATAGAACATATACTTGCTGTATAAGTTCACATACCATGAAATCAAGAAGAGTGTGTTGGTATATAATATGTATATGCAATAATGCACTACTGAAAAGATTTATAATTTTAATTATTTAAATACTCAAGTCTACTCATTTCAATATATTAAAAGATTTAGGGCTCTAACTTTAATTCTCCTAGGGGGTTGAAGAATGTGTCCCCCAAATTTATGTTCACCCAGAACCTCAGAAAGTGAGCTTACTTAGAAATATGATCTTTGCAGATATAACTAGTTAAGTTAAAGTAAGATCATACAGGATTTTGATGAGTCCTAACTCCAACGACTAGTGTCTTTGTCAAAGAAAAAAAGAGGGCCATTCCGACACAGGCACACAGGGAAGAAAGCCATGTGACAATGAGGCAGAGATTGGAATGATGTCATTACAAGCCAAGATAGACCAAAGATTGCTGGGAGACGCAGAAGAGGCAAAGAAGATTCTTCCCTAGAATTTTAAGAAGGTGCATGGCCCTGCCAACACCTTGATTTTGGATGTCTAGCCTTCTGAACTTTGAGAGAATAATTTTCTCTTCTTTTGAGCCATCCAGTTTATGATTTTTGTTGCGGCAGCCTGAGGAAACTAATACAGACCACTCTTTTAGAAAAGAAGATGTTTATGTATGTTTACGTAAGTACTGTTGATCTGGGTTTTGATAACCTTCAAGGATTGTTCATGACACCAAAAAGTTGAGTGACTTGCCCAAAGTCATTTGATAAATCTGTGTCTTAGTTGTAATTGGAACCCAAGACCACCACCTATTTGGAGTCTTATGCAGTCACAGTTTCTTGCTGCCTCTGACTTTATGAGGTAATCCTGTAGAAAAATGATGCCTGCACATTCTGCTGTCAGTCAGTGGGAAATGCCAGAGTGCCCATGCTGATGGCTTCCATTAGAAAGCCGGGCAAACAGCCCCCACGGTGGCTTAGAAAACAAGCTTAAATGTCACCTGCCTCCTCCCCTCATCATTTCTAGAGTGTACTTAACTTTCAGGCCACAGAACAGTGCTGATGCCAAGGCCATAAAAATTATTATATGGTTCTATCTGCCATCTTTTCAAGGTGGGCTGGCAAAGCAGACTACAGACAGAAAAATTGAGTAATAAAAGTGTAAATAGTAGGCAATAATATTAATCTGCTGTGCTGCAGTGCCAGTTAAGAGATTGAACCAACTCCCTGCAGTTCTAATTGGATTTCCCCATGTTTTTTTACAACTCTTAGGGGTCTACACTGATAAATCCTATTTGCTTGCCATTTATTCCCCATGAATGACTCTATGTAATGGACTTTTCTGTAAAAATACACCAATGCTTGTATTGCCATATTTTGTGTGTGTGTGTGTGTGCGCGCGTGTGTGTGTGCGTGTGTGGTTTTCTTTGCAGATTGCTGGCACACCACTTTCTAAAAGGCAAGCAATTAATACACTGAATCACTGGGCTAATTGCTGTCTAAATATTTCATATGTATAATAAGATATAAGGCTATAACTTAGGTACTGGGAATGCACAGTTATGTATAAAGTGATGCCCTGGAAAACTGTATTAAGAAAGAAGACCCAAGTTTTATGTACACACATGTCAGGGATATTTCTCAAATCTGTAAGACTATTTTCACATGGTCAATTCACTATTATTTTTGAAATAAGCTATCTTTGTATAACTTTGTCTTCGTGTGTGTGTGTGTGTGTGTGTGTGTGTGTGTGTGTAGCCAAATGACACTTTTGTTAAGATATTCTGCACATAAGGATCTAATCACTGCTTGGTTATGATTCCAATAACAACCAGTTTAGCTCCAGTTATAGAAATGAATTATATATTCTTGAATCTAAATCAGAGATGGAGAGTGTCCCAATAGGGTCCCAATAGGTACATGTCTGCAGGAGATCTCTACTGATTTAGAACCAACAATTTGACTGAGTATGTCTGCTCAATTTGTCTGATTTTTATCATAGAACTATGATGATTCTATTTCTCTTCAGTACAATTTTAGTTTGGATTTAGTCTGTTACCACCCCTGAAACTACTAACCTCTGGTAATTTGCTTATCAGAATCTCCCCACAAATTCCCCAACTCAGCTATGTGCCCAAATTTTCTGCTTCTGACTCTCTGGGCAAAGATCTCTGTTCTGCAGCTTGTTGGTTTCTTGTCCTTCAGACTTTGTGGACAACTTAGTCCTGATTGCCAATGAGTTTGTATCATCTCTCTGCTTGGTCCCTTCCTGCTAAGGTAGCTATTATATTTCTAACTTCTTCCTTCCGCTGCCCTCCTGATGTCTTTTACCTGTTTGATATCTAGTGGCTGCACTTCGTCCCTAATGCTGACATTTGGAAAAACTGAACTGCCGTCAGAAATCCTGCTTACTTTCTACTGGTATGTCTTGCTTTTGTGCTGTTTCACTGGAACCAAACCGTCCCCAATTCTCCTCATCTTTGCTTCCAACTCTGACTAGTGATTTCTAACATCAACAAACATTTACTGAGCATCTCCCATGTGCCAAGGCATCGGACTACTGGGATTACAAGGGGAGACAGACACCATCCCTTGTTTTTGAAGAGCTGATGGTTTGCCCAGGACAGATATGTTTTATTGCACTCCTACTACATACCAGGTGGCTTACACTTAAATCTCACGGATTTGGTTCTCTAGGGTTAGCAGGCTTCATAGTCTATCTGGGATGCCTGCTAAAATGTCAGAGATCTGGGTTGTATTCCAGATTTACTGAATCAGAATCGTTGGGGATGGGGTCTAGATATCTGTATAAGCAAACAACCACTGTGATGATGTGATTATGTCATGGATGATCTGGGGACCCTGCCTTGAGATGTACTCATATCGTCTCTGTAGAGTATGTTTCATAATCCCAATTTATATGTACAGATACTGAGGAGTGGAAAGTAATGTAACTTTCACAACTGAAGAGTGAAATAGGCAGGATCCAAACCCAATCAATATGGCTTAAAAATCCTTGTGATTTCCACTCTACTTCTTTACAAAGTCTCTTACCAGTGTCTTCCATGAGTCCCTGCTTTCCATTTCAGAGAGTTCCCCCAGACAATCTCTAAAAGTATGGCACCAGCTGGTACTATTGACAGCTGTGATAGTTAATTTTATGTATCAAATTGACTGGCCTATGGGGTGAGTAGGCATTTGGCCAAATATTATCTTGGATGTGTCTGTGAGGGTGTTTTTGAATGAGATTAACATTTGAATTGGTAGACGGAATAAAAGCAGATTGCCCTTCCCAATACCTGTGGGCCTCATAAAATCAACTGAAGTCCTGGATAGAACTAAAAGGCCAAGTAAGAAGGCCTGACTGCTGAGCTCGGATATTGATCTTTTCTGATCTTTGGACATGGAATAAAACATTGGTTCTTCTTGGGTCTTTAGTCTGATGGCTTTTGGAATGGAATTACATGTCAGCTTGCCTTTTAGGCTATAGATCTTGGGATTTCTCAGCCTCCATAATTGCATGAGTCAATTTCATATATATATATATATATATATATATATATATATATATACACCAATAGGATATATATATATATATATATATATATATATTCTATTGGTTTATATATATATATATATATATATATATATATATATATATATATATATATCCTATTGGTTCTGTTTCTTTCGAGAACCCTGACTAATACAACAGCATTTGTTAGCATTTTAGAAAATAGGGAGCAATTTTCTTTTTTTTTGGATATCTTGACAAGTGGCCTGAAATAAACTTGGATATTTTGTACTCATTTTAAAGAGGGAAGACTGGGTATGAACAAATATGGCAAAAAATGATCTTGATCAGAATGAATCATCAGCTGAACATAAACCAGGATTATCTGTCAGAACTAGAGCATCATCCCAATTTCGATAAATGGCAATAAAAGCCCAGAGGCAATCCTTCCACTTTAGAGAACTGATGAAATGCTTCCAAACAACAGAAAACAGGTTACTGTCCGCTGGATCCCTGAACAGAGTCGGGGGAGTTAGAGAATGCCAAAAACCAAGAAACTACAATCACAATGAAGCTGATGAAGGAAAATAAAGCTTGAAAATGGTAGGTGAGTTTCTGATACAAAGCTCAATAAGCAACACCTCGATTATACTGTTTTGATGCATTTTTCTTCAGAGTGGTCTTATTTTGAAGCGTCACATTAGCCCCCATCCAAGAGTTTTCCAAAGATGCCAGTACTCATTTTGAAGGAGGCCCACAGCATGGATCTTGGCTGCAATACTATTATGAGATGAGGTTCTCAAGGACAGAAGCACTGTTTGTCTAAAAAGCAACTATTTGTGCTGAGAGGCAAAGAGGAATATTTGTGCTGGAAAAGATTTTGGTGAAACTAAGAAAAACGTTTAAGCCTGAGGGAAGTATGGCAGCATTGTACTTAAACCATTTCTGATAATCTCCTTCCTATTCCTTAATCTCCCTTGAGGAAAGATGATGCAGCAATACTGCAAAAAAACCTGTACTGGCAGCGTTTTTAGTATGTGGCTTAAATCCTTATTACTCTTGGGAAGGTAAAGGGTGGTCAGTGAATGGCGTTAGTAATAGTTTTCTTTGCAAGTATATTCCCCTGGTGGTAGATTGTGTTACCATGAATATTCTCATTGTAACCTTGCTTGATTATCTAAAGGGAACTTAAGTGGTATGGATTCAACTTGTCTAAAGCATTATTTTTTCCCAGGAAATAATGGTGTAAACCATAAAAGAGCTTTGAGAGGACCAAGACAATATTCTGAAGAAATTATCCCTTGACTTAATTTACTTTAAATTGCAAAACTCTGCTTTTAAGGTTCATTTTTCTTCTGGCCCAAGCAAACTTATGAAGTTAGTAAAGTATGTCTTCCTTATTCCCTTTATGCCTTTAGCTGACATAATCCTTTGGTGCCCCACTTTGATAGTAGGTATAGGTTGACCAAGGATTTCCTGTCATTACACTTCCTTTGGGGCTGGCCTCGTTCTGTGCCGCTTCACATTTCTTCCCTTCCCTCTTCTTCTCTCCCTTCACTTAATGAAACTTATCTACATTGTTCATATCTTTTTTTTTTTGGGGGGGGGGTTCTTGCTTCCTGCTAGGTGAGGTCTAATTAACTTGATCAACAACATCCTGTGTTAATGGAAACTTATGGTTTGAATCGTGTCCCCACCAAAAGATATATTGAAGTCCTAACCCCCTTTACCTCAGAATAGCACCATATTTTAAAACATGGTTGCTGCATATATAATTAGTTAACATGAGGTCCCACTGGATTAGGGTGGGTCCCAAATTCAACATTAATTGATGTTCTTATGAGAAGCAGACACACAAGAAGAAAATACCATGTGATGTCAGAAGCAGATTGAAGATATGCTGCCACAAGCTGAGGAATACCCAAGGCTACCAGAAGCTGGAAACTGCAAGGGAGTATCAATATCTAGAAGCTCTGAAAGAAGCACTTGCCAGTAACTTGTATTCAGATTCTAGCCTCCAGAACTGTGAGAGAATTATTTTTATTTCTGAATAACTTACTTATGTCTATTATAATAAGACTTCAGTAGACAATGACATAGCACAAGCAGTACTACTAATGATGTGACTCAGGTACCTGACAGGTCAATGAAATAGGTATTTTGAGATAGAAAGGGATGTGTGGCACTCACCAGCTACACCTGACAGATCCTGATTTCAGGGTTCTCTGAGCTGACTCAGCATCACAACCTGACATCTAAACTATCCTGTGGAATTTCAGTTCCTAAATATTGTACATACAGAAAGGAACCTTGTAAGGGAGGTAGTTATAGTTCGTTGGAAACCTAAAGTTTCACTTATTTTGGTAGATCCTTGCTCTTCCCCTGCAGTTTTGTTCCTCATACAGTTTTCTCCATATCAGGAGGAAACCTATTTGTTCAAGGCTAATGTTACTGGAAGATGGAAGAAAAGAGATTTTTTTTTTTTCCCTTTGAATCCTGAGCACTTTTCATAGAGCATGGTGCATAGTATGTGTTCAAAAACTATCTGAAAGAATGAATAAAATAATAATAATCAGTCTAGAAAGCATGAACTGGCTTATCCTTATGAAAGGCAGTTACTATTTGTTGTGGTTTTGTGGGTGCTTTGCTGGGGGAACCCTATGCGTCTATTTTCTCTCTCTCACTGGTTCCATGAAAAACCTTTTTTTTTTTTTTAGTCTTAGAATGCAAAGCTATTTGCTGATGATGACAGGTTGTACAGAGGGATGTATTAGGGAATCAGTGGGAGAAGTCCAGATTCTGGACTTAGCTCAGCTACTAACCAGACACCCAAACCTAGACAGGGCAAAATTTAACGGGAATTATTAAAGAACACAGTAATGCAACTGAAAGTGGATTGAAAATCTAGTAAAATTGAATTTCTAATCTTTGTACAGCCAAAAACTCACTTGTGGGGTGGTCATAAATCTCCTCTGGGTCATATTTTTCTCCTCTGAATATTAAAGAGATTTGACTATTTAAAAGGAAGCAAGCATAAAACTATTTGGCTCTGTGGGGTGAGAGAGTTTGGAAGAGTGAAAGGAATAGAAGGAGGAAGGCTGTCACACTGAGAGGCTGTAGCAGAAAAGATTAAAAACAACACCATTTTATTTAGAGCCAATGATGAGTGTAGAAATAGTTTTCTTTCACTGTCCTCACGTATATTCATTGGCAACACACGAGCCTTCTGTTAGATTTTCATGGTTTTCTGTGACCTACATTTGCTCTGATGTTTTACTGACTCCTTCATTTGTATTAGCTGCTTTTTTTACATGCCCCCAAATGTCATTATGAATCAGTGAAGCTCAAGACCATCTATCCCAGTTACAAGGCATATAAAAGATGACAATCATCAGTCAAATATCTTCACTCCGCCTGAAATAAAATTTTCTCAGAACAAAATAAATACTTTCCCTCCTTCTGGATTAGCTAAGATTTATACTCCTAATATACAAATAGACCTCAAAATTTTAGATGAAGGAAAGCATTCAGTGTCTTGGCTCAATCATAGGCAGGAGATATAATTTTAAATACGTATCTCTACGTAATTTTAAATACGTCCTGTATAATTTAAATACAGGACTCTGGAAGTGTCACATTTTTATTAGTGGGACAGCAAGTAGCACTCTGTGCATTTAAATATTTTCCTGCAAAATTCCTACTTTGTGTCTTGAGAATACCAGAAACCTACATGATAACAGTTAAATCCAACCAGAATTTGCTTCTTAGGCCAAAAAAGAATGTTACATAAAAAGAAGAAAATATAAATTGCAGTGTATTATAAAATCATTGAATATTTGAACTGGAGGAAACCTAAGCTATGCTCCCTGTTAAGTCGGATAATGATTTGAGGTTCAAAGTTTAGGTAATTTAACCAGGGAAAACTCCTAATTAATAATAATTGGACCTGAAATTCAGAAGTGTTTACTTGGATTTGAGCTCTGTCAATTCCGTCAGTTCTAATAGCTTAAATAATTAATTGTCACAGAAACTGCTCATTACCACTGAGCATTCGTTTTTTTCTCTTCTTTTCCTGATTTCATTCTGAATATCAATGCATCCAACCAAAAAACTACATTTCTCAGGTGAGTTTTAGACAATAACATTTAAGTGTAAGGATTTGGTGCAATGTCTAAGAAGCTGCCGTCTTGGACTATAAAATGACATTTAAGAGGGAACACAGGCAGCGATTATCGAATTCTGGGTACCTGATAACCATCAATTCACCTTACTGACCATCTGTGAACACCTTTTATTTGAGAAACAAATAATCATCTATTTCATAAGCCAATATTATTTGGGGTTTTATATAGTATATATAGCCCAAACTAATTCAAACTGTATACTAGGTTATTGCTATACTTAAAAAAATAAATGACAAAAAGCTTTCTAAAAACTTAGTAACTATCTGTTTTAGAATCTGCCAACACAGATAACCCAAAGGGGCATCAAGGGAACATTGCGTATGGGCCCATGCTTAAAGAGATAAGCATGAGCTCAGAAGAGAACACTAACATATTTGCCCGTAAAAACTTATTAACACTTTTAACAGGGAACGCTGTTGCTACATGGCAAAGAAGGGCAAGAATTCACTAATTACTGTCTGTTTCTATAAGGTAGTTTTATAGAAATTTACTAAACATTTCAGAATAGCTAATGGAAATCCAGGTTGTAAAAAGCTGGCATAAGTGGAACCATTTTAAAACAGAGCTAAGGCAGCCATTCCAGAGGAACTGCCTTGCATATCTTACTCGAACCTTTGGAATGTTCGAACTGGCAAAATAACCTTTGGACTGGGCTAAACTAACACTGCCTTCCAAACAAGTAGAATAACAGGAAAGCAGATCTCCTGACCACAAAGTCGGAAAATTAAGGACATTCTTTAGGATCAGTAAGCAGTCATATATATAGCTTAATAACAACTTAACTTATTAGCACCAATAAAAATTCCTTCCTTCTATTCATGTATTTCCTTTCCCTCTCATAAAAACCCCTTGCCTTCGTTCCACAATTGGGGCATAATTTGGGTTTCTGCTTGAAACTATGCCCGCAAATTGCAGTTCTTTTCTTTTTTTTTTTTGATATCAAATAAATGCTTATTGCCTCTCATTCTGATTTTTTATTTTAGGTTAACAAGATAAATATTTGCATCGTTCAGAAACTCAATACTTTGCAAACATAACAATTCTGAAGAAGACAAAATGAAAATAGTGGGAATCTTTAAATTCTGAGGACATAAAAGGCATTGCTTGATTTCACTTTGGATAATCTGGATTTTGGTTTGTGTTGATAAAAACAAAATACAAATATTCTAAAAGGTAAAAAAAACTATGGCTAATAGAGTAACATCAAGAATGACATTGTTATTAAAGCAGTGCTTCACATATATTATTTTGTTCATCATTGGGGGGGGAAGCCCTTTAAGACAAACAATTGTGAAATAGTTATGATAAAATAGTCTCACAAAGCCAGGGCTTCATCCTGAATCTTAAGTCCAAAAGAGACCAACTCTAGGAATTATCACCTACAAATGTAATACTTTTAAAAAGTAAATTGTAACTTTAAAATCATGCATAACTTTTAATTTAATATTTTTTTTAAGAATTTCATTTTAAGAGGTTAAGAAAAATTATGCAAAACTTAGAAGTAAAGTAGGAGAGTGCCTGCAGGTCTTTCCAGTGTCATTGGTTTGCATCCAAGGATTAAGAAATTATCTAAGAGAATACACCTAGATGTTTGGTAACAGTGCAGACACCATGAGGTTATATCTTTACCAGCAGATTTCAGTCTGGTAGAAAAGAATAACCCCAAAGGTTATAATTTTATGATTGTATAGGACACTGAACAGTTATGTCTCTTAAAATTAATAAAATCATTCAGTATTTCTTTGATTAATTATATCCATCTCTGTTTCTCATATGTTCCTTTGAGCTGGTATCACAATCATGGTTTCTTTATTAGTTAGTAGGGTAATTAAAACCTTTGACACGTGTTTATCTTAAATTCATATGGGAGTACTATATTTAACTTTTGGAAAATTATACGTTAACAGAAAAGTTAAACATGGTTGTGAGCAATTATATTAGCAGAATTTATTAACACCAAAAATTGCCTACAACTCAAATGGTACCACATACCCCAACATGTAGATTGTAACTATTTTGGAAGACGAGGATTTATCAAGTTATTTTCATATTGATTCTTATAGGATAATAATATAGGACATAATATAATAGCATAATAATATAGCTAATTCCCCAGAATTTGTGAATATGCTACCTTACACAGGGGAAGATTTCACATGAAATTTAAATGGCTAATTAGCTGACATTATCCTGGATTAATCAGGGCTGCCCAGTGTAATCACAAGGGTCCTTAATTGTGGAAGAGGGAGGCAGAAGGATAGAGTGATACAATGTGAGACGGACTTGACGGGTCGCTGCTGCCTTGGAAGATGGAGGAAGGGGCTATAACCTAGGAAACAGGGTTGGCTTCTACCATCCAGAAACGGTAAGGAAATAGTTTCCCTACTAGATCTCCAGAAGGCAATGCTATCTTGCTGACACTTTAATTTTAAGCTAGTGAGCCCTGTGTCAGACTTCTGACATACACAACTGTAAGATAACTTTGTGTTGTTTTCATCTACTTCATTTGAAGTAACTTGTTATGGCAGCTGTGGAAAACTAATAAACTTCTCTATATTTAAAAATGCCATGTGTAATAGAGCTAATAGAAGGGTACGGTTTAGAGCTTTATTCTGAAGGTGGGGCTTGGTCGGGAGAGGGAAAGCAATACAAAGATTTTGGACTTAGTCTCAGTGATTCCAGTTATTAGATGAAAGACTGAGGATCTTGTCTCTTTGGACCTCAAGTTCGTTCCACGTTCTAAATTCTATGATGTTTCAGGGCCTCAGACAATTTAGTCACAGGGAAAATATGCAATGGTTCCCCGACCACCTTTACATACCAATCATCTTCATCAATCCTGTCTACAATATTTTTTGAAGGGCACAACCATTTATTCAACTAATATTTTTTGCCTACCTACTGTGTACTAGGCACTCCTCAAGGTACTTAGAGATATAATAGTGGGCAATATAGACAAGGCCCTTAATCTCATAGATCTTTTGTAGTGGGGAAGAGAGAAATACATAGGGAACAAATAAGAAAATAAATACAATAAATTTAGATAATGATAAGTGAAACAAAGAATATCAAACAAGGGAATGTGACGGATAAAAACTGGTGCTAGTGTGTGAGGAAGGGGTTGGGAAATACAGACGATATAAATTTTATAGAAGTGATATATGAGCTCAGATATGAATATTAAGGGAGAGCCTGCCATGTGATGATCTGGAAGAAGAACATTCCAGGGAAAGGAAACAGCAAGTCCCTAAGGTAGGAATGACCTTGGTGGGTCTCGAAAGAGAGACAATACCAAGTAACCTACGACAAGGTGATCTGGGTGAGGATAGCGGGAGGTAAAAGCAGAAATCTAGACAGGTGCCACAATAGCCAATGGTGAGCGTCACCCTTCCTCCAGAGTGACGCTATGACTACTCAGATAAACACATACTCATTCTCTTCTCACCTAACCACTTTCTTAGGCATTTACCTGCAGGAATATGTCTACCACTGTGTAGTGGAGAGACCACGGGAAACTACAGGATCAATACTATTTTTATGTTGACAAATACTGAGAAAGAACAAACTCTGATGTTCTTCCATACCCTGATCTGAAATATGTAGGACACATGATGCTAAAGATTGCAATACGGAAGAGATAGAGTAACGGTGCTGTCACAGGGAAGGATGGAGAGAGGATTTAACAAATCATCAAAACAAAAGTACATCACCTCAGTTAAAACCATAGAATTACTACCTGCCTGTATCACAAGGCTAAGACACACACATTGCTCCCTCCCACGAATATACTAAAGACTCTCACAGACACAGCAATAGGAAAAAAGATGAGTATTCTGTTCTTTTAGGTTTGTTGCTGATTTCCTTTGGGCCTTTGCTGATTGAATCGAGGTTCTAGGCACTGTGCTTATTTTCTCAGCTCTCAGGATTGACAAATTATCATTCTCTTTTTCCCCTGTAACAGCATTATCTTGCAATAATGGTGCACCTTTGAAGGCAACATACGGATAGGCTGTCAGATTTATAAATGCAAGCTACTTAAGGCCAACTTTGTGCCAGCAATATTAGAGAGGGGTAGGGAACTTCCAGTGAGAGCTGAGACTGTATTGGACACCAGACCTTGCTATCTGAAGTAACGCTGATCAGATTTAAATTAGGTGTTGGAAATGGGGGTCATGTCACCTACAGCAGTGGCGAATCATCTGCCTTGACCTACCATTTGTTTTCTCTTGTCTGAATAAACTCACTGCTACACCGTGGTAGCCAATCAGATGGCTCCCACCCCTGTTCTTTGCTCCATAGATTTAGTGCAAGCTTTGCTAAGAGAAATAAAGTTTGACCTGATCAAATTCAACCATCTCCCCACCTCCCACAGATTATCCTCTTTTGAAATGAGAATACAGAGTCAGACTGCTGCTTTCTTTTGGTGGGTCATGCAAAAAACATAGAATTGGAAATGAATGATAGTTTCATGATCTGAAAATAATGGGGAAAGGATGCCCTTTTTATATCATTCATCCATGTCCCCAAAAGACATTCTTATAGAGTGTCTGTTAAAATAAATTGATTTGCCTTTTGCTAAATCTTTGTTTTATAAGGTGTCAAGGGGTTTGAAAAATATAGGCAGTTTTCAAAGACAGCAAAGCAAACACATGCAGTGTTTGCATTATTTACCAATTACAATTTGGCAAGCAGTTCTAGTTTGCATATATTTGAATTAAGAGAAATTCATTTGTACATTTCTAACAAGAATATTAATGCAACTTTTACTGAAGGCCTAGAATGTGCAAATTTCTATGCTTGGAACTATAAAGGGTTCAGAGAAAAAAAAGGAGATTATAGTTTGGCGAGGCAGCAAGATACACAAATAAAGAATAACTAATAGTTATGAAAAAGTAAAAGCAAATGTCTTTGGGGACAGTTATTTCTCATTGTTTTACTTAAAGAATGGGATAAGAAAAGTGTCCTAAAGTACAAAATATCCTAATAGTGGAAATTTTTAATAGGCTGTGGCATCCACGTATAGGAGCCACATACATTCAAACTATAATGAAATCCATTCAGTTCACACACTTAGCTTGACAAGACAGTATGCATCAATTTCTTTGTAATAAGAAAATAAAAGTGTTTTTTTTTTTTTTTTTTTTTCTCTAATTGAACTGAGAACAGACAGCATGCTCTCTGTATCCTTGAACAGGTCCATTTGTTGGACAGATATGTACTGAGCCAGCCCTGTGCCTAAGCTAAAGAACTTGTTGGGGTCTCACCCTATGTAGGATCTGGGCAGGGCCATTATATCAGGAGCTATGAAAAGGGGTACACTGGCCAAGTATGTTATCTTTATTTATGATTATCACTGTTTGTCTCCAAATCTTACCTACTTTATGATAGATGAGCTAAATAAAACAATGCAGAGTCCTCACATCCCTTCTACATCTCTGAAGTCTAAACACTAACCTACCAGGCCTGAGCACACAGATAGTTCTTATTTGCTCTTCTTTCTACTCTTTTCAGACCCTACAGAATTCTCCAGAGGTATAAACCCTCAAAACATAAGCATCATTCAGTTCAACGTGTCATCACTCTAGAAGGAAAAGAGAAAGAGAATTGTTGATGTCCTTTTACTTTCTCCACTAAGTAAGGGTAAGCTGGCAGCCCTTGGGGCTAGGAGGGATTGTTTTACCCCATGTGATGCTTTGATGTGTGTGCTTCCATTGTAGCTCGGAGAGGATATGTAAGCAGGAAATCATACTTCACACTCCCAACCAGAAACAGGTTCTCTTGGATAATCTCGGAGGCTCATGCCAATTGAATTTTTTCCCCCTGTGCTAGGTCTTGCTGGGTAAATAAAGGCACATCTCTGCCTTCTGAAGCTTATTAATTTCACAAGGATAGGAACACATAGTTCCTATCTAAGCTCTTCCCATTCTACACAAGTCTTTAGAATGTCAGTTAAGCTGAGAAGTCCAGCAAGCAGTTCTCAGCCAAAATCTTTGCATGCATTATTTCACCAGGAGCTATAACAAAAGGCTGGGAAACATCAAGAGGTAATTTCCATAGAGCACTGACAGGTTTCAAAAGCAGTTGAAAATGAGGAGCAGTGAGGGGTTGAGTCTAGAACACAAGGTACTCGGTCCTTGTCTGGGAGTAGAGGACTTTGGAGGAGAGCAGTGATAAGAGGTCTTGAGCAAATAAAGAGTTTGAGGGGAAGCCTATGAGTCCATTTATTTCTTGGGGTTCTGGACTGATCAAATTAACCACATAATGACCATTATCAACTTCCTCTACATTAATTAAAATATTTAATAGAAACAATCATAGCCCCTAACTATTGGTCACTGGATACCAGGCACCATATTGAAGCACTTTACATGTAGTTACTTCAATAATCCTCATGAGAACCTTTGACTGTTGAACTTAGAAGTTCTGGGACACAGTATTTAAAAGGGAGTCTGTCTCTAAAATATATCGTGAACACATTAAAGTTAAAAAAGCACCTATTTTCTAATCAGAATTTAAGTGCTACTGTGTTTATTTTAAAAAATGTGTAACTTATAGTCATGTATATCAGTATTTTCTTTTTAAATGCAAAATCATAGAAAGTAGAAAGAGAGACATGTATTCAGGTGATTTAGTTCATTATTTTGCTATTATAAAATTTAGTTTCCAAATGCCTATGTTAATACAATTTAAAAAGAAATACAAAAAACTACACATATACAGATATTATAACTACAAAAACATTAAAGTCCTGAAGAGTTGAGAACTTCAAAATTGACTACCATAACAAGCATTAAAATATTATTTTCAGTAACAGAAATGAAGTCACTTTGATTTTGAAATGTTAACTACAGTTAAAATTTTCATTTATATTAAATATGGAGAGTTGTATGGACTAATTATGAAAAAGTACTAAAGTAATAGTGAGCAACGGAATTTTAAACATCTCCATTTTCTTTTTGAAAATTGTAATGATATAATATTTAGCTCTAACCTCAGGCTAATAGTGTTTTGAAAGTATATGAGAGAATCAATGTTAAATCTTCAAATGCTTTTTTTGAATATCTTAGTTTTCTTAAGAGGGAAATACAATAGAGTCCTAAGGATAAAATTACCACAATTATATTTTCATGTCACTCAAGATATTTAGTGAATCTATGAAAATTTTTTTAAAATTTTGAATCATATTGAAATTAATAAAAATGCCACAATAATTTGCTAAGTGTTTGTGTTAAGCACAATTACATAATTTCTAGATCAAGAGACTTTGCAAACACATGATCACATGACTAGATTTCCCAAGTTCTATTACTCCAACTCCTTGTTGTTTATTCCATTTAAATTCTTTAATAGACCCTGCAGTCTAAGATATGATATATGGCTATAGGTAAGCCAGAAGGATTTTCAGTTGGCATCTAAGGAAAAATAAAAAAAGAAAAAGAAAACCCGTTTGAAGTCTAGTTAGTAGGTATCTTAAGGTTTTATCTACCTAGAAATTTAAAACTTGGAAAATTGTGGTAGATGATATACTAAGCTATGTTAGAGAAAAAACATTATCCATGTTTACAACCACAGCCTTTATCTAAGAAGCTTTTCTAGGCTGTTAGTAGTAGAGACACCATAATCTTCTATAATTTACCATGCATAGATACAAATCCTGCTAACCAGGTATCATTTTTTCTTCTTCATGAGCCGATGCTGTCTCAGAAATTTCACCCCAAACTTCATTATTTAGGGAGAACAAAAACAATGTTTACTGGAGCACATACCAACAGAATCCCACACACTCCACTAACACCAAAAGGACTTGTTACCATTCATGGATGAGTTTACCTTATAAACTAATTCAGTGACTAATTAGCTGGAACAGTCAATAAAGATTTATTTACATCAGTGAAAACACAATTAATGTAAGTTTTTGGTTAACTGAATTTTAAGTTTTAAAAAGGTTTTTGATATACAAAATATATGTATCCCTTTGGAAACAAGTCTAGAGTGTTATGGAATGATAAAATATATTCTAATTCATTGTCTTTAAAGAAAAACAGAACTACTCTGGCATTAAGAGTTTATTAAAGAATTGAGATACTAATATGCTAAATTTATAACTTTTTTGAAAACAAACAAAAAAGGCCCACTACAATATTAAAAAAAAAAAAAAAGATTAGGAGAAATAACCCATATTTACTTAATAATTATCACCTGATTTAATTTTACTCGTGTAGATACAAGTCTGTTGTCTCTTATGTTTAATAGGAAGATATTAAGAAATGCGTTTTAGGCATTAGTTCCTTTCCCTAAAAATGTTAATGCACTGAGAAAAATATCTGTTCTATCATTATAATTTTAAAATAATAACTCTAATAGAAGTTCTACATCATCAAATTACAATATCTATTCAGGAAATGTATTTTGTGTCTGTGTTGCTATGGGAATGTTGTGTTTTGTTTTTTAATAAGAAACGATTGGATTAAATCTCTGATAATAACAGAATAGCCACAGCTTTATCATTCGAATCTAGAAATTCTCTAGAAATATACTTAATAAAAAATCTGCCTCTTTCAAGATCCTGCTTCATGATCTACAGTTTCACAAGCCCTAGTCTATATTCGTGTAAGACGGTACTCTGTATTGATGATGCTGGAGGAAAGGTGAAGGGAGGGTGTTCTCTGGTCTTTCATCCGTTTCCTCAGAGATCTAGGTACCCTGGATATATTACATCTACATTTGCCTTCTGCAGCTGAAACACCATGGTTGATGATGAAAGAGCTGTGCCCTGGGCAAAAGAAGAAAGTCTTGAGACAAAACACCACAGGAAAACATGTTCACGATGGCTTCCCTTACTCCTAAGATCCATCTACGTCCAGCTGTTCAAGAACAAATGTGCAACCAACTGATCTGTAGATGTGAATGCCTACATACTCCCCCACTCCCTGGCCACTCCAGGACCTTCCCAAAAGAATTCTAAACATATCTCAGTGAAGGAAATCCTTAGTAGGAACTGGAATAGCAACCTTTGCTAGACTGCAAAGGGGCAGAAAATTATTCCTTTTGTCTAGGTCACTGCAAGGGAGTTTCTGCTAGTCAGGATGTGATTAGCAGGATTTTCTGATAGGGTAAACATGGCCAAGAACTCTAATAAGCATAGAAGAGATCTTAAATATGTGCTTCGGTAAACAAGCACTTCATACAGACATAGCTGTTTAGTGACACGTTCAAATCTGTCAAGAAAAAAAAACAACAACTTGTAAAGGAAGTATTTTCTCTTTTGTAAGAATAAAAAAGAATCCAGAACTAACAAAAAATAAGGGCAATTTACTCGACTGATGTGTTTCAGCCCTCACTGAAGGCTAAAATTCACTCGTGTGCAACTCACTGACTTCCGTGAGTGCTGACCTCTATTATTACCACTGCACATATTTATTCCTGAATAACAGATTTTTGAATGAGTCACACTCAGGTTCTCCCCTCCTTCTTCCCCACAGTAACACCGGAAATCTTAATTTGCATCTTTGTTGCCATGGAAAAGTGAACATTCTGAAAAGCAGGCAGGATTATGAGTTTAAGGCAAAGTCTAATAGCAGAGAACAGAGAGAACTAGGTTGAAAACATATACATACCACAATTAATATTACAGAAAAATGGCAACTTAAATCACAAGAAAAAGGAAAATAGAATTTCATTGAATCTCTAACCTTTGAGATAAAACACTTTGAGTTTCAAAATACTTTTCAGTTTTTGTTTGTTTGTTTTTTAAGTAGAAAACACTCTCAAGCTTAGCAATAAAGTAAGCACACTATTTTTAACTCCTGGTGCATGGCTAGCTGACACAAAGTCCACTGTGCATTAAACAGCAGATAACTGTATTCTATCTATGCTATGAACTTGCTAGATCATTAGCAATCTGTTCATTGGAAATAGACATGGTTATTTAAGAGGAACAGGGGACAAGAATGAAACACCAAGCCCTCTGTGTTTAGCTTAGTAGGGCTAGAGGGTTTGTGTTTGGATCCAGATCATTTTATCCCAAATTCCTCAAGTCCTATGGGTATTGTGTATAGAAGACAAGCTTCACGGGAGACAGATAAGAAAAAAAGAAGAGAGGCATTGAGAGATAGAGATATTGAGAGATAGAGACATTGAGAGACATGTCAAAATAGTAAGACAAGAAGAAAGAAGTGCACTGAGAGTATAAGAAGAGAAAAGAAGAAATAGAGAAATGGGAAGAGAAAAAAGTATAAGCAACAAAGAGAATAATCAAAGAATAAGAAGCAGAGAGAGAAAACGAGTGGAAAGAAGTCTGAATAAAAAAGAGAACACAAAGGGAAAAAAATCTGCCTTCAACAAGAAACTTCATCTAAAAGATCTGGGCAAGTTATGTAAAGGAGAACCATGGAAAGAAGTACGTACAATGGAACATTACCATCATGCTAGACTCATTATCTTATCCACCTAAGCGAGGTTTGTTTCGCTCATACCCTAGGCACAAGCTTTAGTTGGGAGTGAATGGCAGTCCTGGTGGGAGACGTGTATATACGAAAAAATCTCCTTTAATGTCGCCTTCCCCTTTTACATTTGAGCTCTAAGAAGAACTTGAGCATTTTTTGACAGTTTGATCCCAACTTCTGGTTGGACTACATTCATTCAAACTCGCAATCCCTGGCTTTCCAGGCTGTAATTTGTAACCTTCCTGTCTGTGGGGTGAGGAAGCTGTCAGCGACCTGCCATTGCCGAGGAGAGGTGACGTGATACAGTAGAGAGAAGGCAGAACGGAGAGGCAGGAGACCCGGAATCAACCTCAGCAGTGCCACAAAGAAAAAGACTTCAGGAGAGGCAGGAACAAACTGCAGCTTATTTCTACCCTCAGGACATACATACTTGTAGAGTCTCCTTTCCTAGGGTGAGAGAGAAAGGTTATACCCCATACGACTGGGATATTTGTGCCTGCTGGCTAAGATGAATAAATAGTGGGGAGACCTAACTGGTCTGTGTAGGGTCAAGTAAGATAAAGTTGCCCAACTTAATGGCTGAGAGGGAGGTTGAAGTGAAATTTTACTCCCAGATAAGTGTCCAAATAAAATGAATTGTTAATATTACCATCTCGTGACCTTTATTAGTTGAAAGTAATCTTCCCTCAACATTTATAGCACTTTCTCTGAAATCTGTGCTATTGAAGCATTTACCACATTCTGCTACTATGTGTACCAGTTATTGGTGTTCACATCTCATCTTATCTGCTACTCTGTAAGGACTTCCAATTCAGAATCTGTGTCTGATTAACCTTATATGCTTTCCACAGCACCTACATAGAGCCAGTGCACAGGAATAAACACTCAGTTTACAATTGGTGTGTAAGTGACAGAAGCAGCGAAGGAGGTCTGTTTCTGGGTCAGGAAGTGAAAATTGAAGTTTTGGGCCTATGTCCGTGCTAACTTCGAGGCAACTGAGTTGAGAACATAGTACTAAAACCTTAGAAGTTGAGTGGCCAGCATCTGAGTGATTATTAATAATAACTACCAATTACTATTATGTACTAAGATATTTAAAGCAGTTATCTTTTCTCCCTACATTAACACTGCAAGGTAGCTCTTATGACTCCACTTTACAGTTCAGGAAATGGGGAATTAAGTTATTTGTCCCAGGTGACACATGAGTAAAGGGTGGGGACAGGAGGACTGAATTCAGATTCAGGGCTACTGGTGAATTAGTGTGAGATCTGAGTCCCCTGAGAGCCAGCCCGGAACTATCAGACCTTGCCCATTAAATCCAGTCTTCATAGAGAGCTTTCCCTGCCTAGTTGTCCAGACAGGGACACTAACAAGGAAAAACATTCCAGACTATAACTTGACTCTGACTGTAGGTTTGGGGCAAACATTAATTCCTACGGTATTTGCTCCCTCCTCCCCAAACAATACTACTCTGTAAATAATAGTACCTTCTTCACAAATGTTGAGTATATTTTTGTGTTAGGTGAACATGGGAAGTTTGAAAAACTAGAGCAGTGCCTTGGCACATGGTGGGCACCTCGATAAGTCTGAATGTCTGCAGAAGAAGTAAAACGGTGGAATTTGTGGTACCATAACGATAATGTGGACAGTTTCTTTCCATGAGCCTTGCAGAGCACATATTTGAGAACTCTTTCACCTCTGGCCCTAACGGCAAGGCAAATGTCATGTGTCACATGCATTCTTTGATGCAGGTATCTGCCCAGTGAGAGGATCGCGCTGAAAGTGACTCTCCTAGGTTTTGAATTTTAGAATAAAACCTGTCCAGACTTGCTTTCCTCTGCAAGTTTGTTCAGATCTGCCAGAATTACAATATTGTGCTTTAAGAAAAGATAACCTTGACACAGAGCCACCCACAGTATTTATACTATGACCAGGACTACTGAGAGTAGCTACCATTTATAAACAGAATGAGTCACACATTGTTGTAAGCCCTTTATGTCTTCTTTCATGTCATCCTCACAACAAACCTACAAGGTAAGTTTATCATCATCATTTTACAAATGAGGAACCTACGGTACACCCCTAGTCCCAGCATTACATACTCTCAGCGTAGCAAGGTGAAATTGACTCCCACAAAGCCACTCCATAAAATGCGCATAAAAATTCGCATTCCAGCATAAGACCAAATCAGAAGAGTTTCTATGCACATTGCCTTTGTCGTTAAATAATACCTCAGGGGAGAGAAGTATGGATAGACTCTAAATAAATATGGATCACTAAATGTACTTAACTACAATAAAGATTAAAAATAATTAATGAAAATATAGCCAGTCTTATTATTAATCAAAAATACAGATAAAAAATAAGATCACATTTGATTAAATTTGAAAATTTAAATAATATTGTCCAAGTTTGGGATTAATGTTAATGAAATGATCATCCCAAAATTCTAACAGGAGGAATAAAATGAGTGTATTGGTACAAGCAAAATGTAGAAGGGCTTTGCAAACTTTCACATTCTTTGATTCAATGATTCCCCGTCTAGTAATTTATCTCCACTAAGTAAACTGTATAAAATATTTATATGAAAGAATGTATATCATAATATACTTAATAATAACACAAAGTTATAGCTAGCAGCTAAGACCTAGCAAGCTCAAAAAGATTGTCTGGATTCAAATCCCAACTCTATAGTCACTAGCTATTTTACTTTGGGGAAGTTTATCTCTTTAAACTTCAATTTCCACTTCTGTAAAATGAGATTCCACAGACTGACACACAGTATGTGCTCAACAAACATAAGTATTTTATTTTTATTTTCTGTTTTAGCATTATTGCTTATTATCCTAAATGTAGAACAATGTGGGATGGTTGCAAAATAAATGATCATCTACTTAATGGGATAATGGTTTGAAGATTAATGATATACAGAAATGATAACTATCAACTAAGTGACAAATGTAATGAAAAATTACAGGAATTATCACTTTTTTTGTATACTCGTATATATATTGCTTTTTCCAAGAGCTTATAGACCAACAAGAAAGACAAGACAAAAACACAGAAAACAATGTAGTTTCATGACAGAAACCAGTGTCTACATTGTACATACACTTCAGTGTTAAGCCCAGAGCAGACACTTAATGAATGGATAGCCAATGCATACATAAATAAATCTATTTGCCCTATTAAGTGGTTGAGTTATAACCACCTTACAACTCATCAGTTATAAATTCATGAGTTATAACATCTTCACAGTATCACTGACTTCTGTATGAATTGCATCTTCTCTCAAATTGCACTTAAGTATAATACCAAAGCAACTGGTTCAAAAGGTAATGTTACCTGAAGAAATATTAGTCACCAAGTAGGCAAAATTCCTGGTTATTTGATTGAATTCAGTCATTTCCCAAACAACTAAATTTAGAATAAACAAGGTTTCTGTTTAAGGTTTTGAATTTTTCAAGATAAAATTTCTCAAATGTGTTTAAAAAATCCTATGACAGCATATCTTTTATATCTTTTCAGATAAAACAACGTTTCCTTCACCCTCTGACACTGTCAAACAGATACCTGCTCCGGGTAACCTGCTGTATGGTCAACACATAATGGAATTTCAGGGGTTTAGGGGCAAAAGACTATTTAAAGTATAAGTATTATTTGCTTTGAATAAGCCACAGTCATGTCTGTTTTAATAAACTTCTGTCAAATGGCATAATCAAGAAGCACTAAAAATTTACTTGAGGTAAATTTTACAGATAGGTACAATACTCAAACAGTCAGATTATTTTATTTGAAAATAGAGCTTTGAAACAACAACAAAAACAACAACAACAACAAAAAATCTGAAAGTATATGTTCGAGCCCCAAAGCCTGAGATACAGCATCTAAGTGTTCTTAATGATTCCACTTCTTGATTCTTTCTTTCAATTGTAATTTTGCTAAGCAGACAATACCTGTCAGCACTTTCTTCATAGCTTGAACGGGAGACCTGTTCAAAGAGGTATATGAACACTATCAAACAAAATGTGATTTGTAGTTTCATTTTTGGCAAGTGACACACTTTTCACATAATGGGGGGGGGGGGGTCATAGAGTTACAAGCCGGCCTCACTCATTGATCTCTGTCAAGAACAAACTGTGGAGCGAAAATAGCTTTACTCGTTTATCTTTTGCTTATTAGTATTAATTTGACTAACAGCTTAAAAAGAAGCATAGCTGCAATACTACACTATGTACTAATAAATAACTATATACTGTTTTTAGGTTACTTCTTTTCATATGCGTAACAGAGCAGTCGTGTGACAACCAAATACTACTTTTTAATAGCAGGTGGAATTTTGATAGAGCAAAATATGTCAGGGATATCACTATACAGTCTGCTTATTTGCATAAGACAATTTCTTTATAATAAATTTGTGAAGACGAAAAAGCAGATTGCTAAGGAGAACTTGATCCATAAACGGGCCAAACAAGCCTGGCAATTTTGGATTCATTTCACAACGCATGCCATTTCACCATATGCAAAGGCTTCTGTTAACTGGAAGAACAAATGTAATATACTGGGTGTATGCAGAAAAATAAATGCTTTATATATACATATATATATTTATACGAAAAATATGTTTATATGTAAATAATATACAGAGGGTGCCAAAAAAAAAGTATACACATTTTAAGAAAGGAAAAACCTATTAAAATTGTCATACTCAATATATACTGATAACAAAAGATGAATACAAGTTATGTGTATATTTTTTGGCATCCCCGGTATATATAATTTTGTATATAAATTGTGTCTGTAATATATAATGTATGAATAATACATAAATTAATATACATATGCAAATTTTATGTATACATACACACAACACACATATTACTGTCAACAGAAAGAGGAGAGAATAGAATAGAATCTCACATATCAGTGATTTTTACCCCCAATCAAATCTTTCATGTTTGCCTTTGGAAAGATGGATTTCTTTCCAGTTGCTTTGGTTATGTGAAGAGTCAAATATGACATTCCCTGATGACTGCATGGAGAGCAGAGCCTGTTTAGACACAAAGGAAGGGATTCCTGGATATATGTGGATAACACTGAAGTGAGAAGAACCTAAGGTGGGAATTTATTTAGGTAACAGTTACATACGATGAACTAATAAATTGTGTACACCTGCAATTCAGCATCTATATGTAACCATAAAGAAATTTCTTCTTAAATGTGTACACATGCATAAACGAATATATTAATGATTGGAATAAAATGATTTGCTGAACATAATCATTATTAAAAATGTCTGATGCTTTTGTAATCAAAAATCTTTTATTGTTAATTTCAAACTAATTATATACTCGTATATGTTACAAAGAACAAATGTACTTTTCTGAGCACCTTAAAAAGTTGCATGTCTTAGAAATAAAAGAAAATGCATGCCACTTTCACTGGTCACCTTTTCTAATACTAAACTGTCACAATAGAATCAGCGTCAGCTAATCAGCAGGTTCTTTTTCTTTGCTTTTTAAATTGCCCCAAATCTGGTAGATGTTCTTCCTGCACTTAATATTTTTTTCTTTATAAAAATATGGAGCAAATACTACATTTGAAATAATGAGCTAAAAGCCTAGAGATCTTATCCACTATGCTACTTAAATACAACTCAACAAAGTAGGAAATGTGTTTTCTAAATCATATAATTCACTTTTAAAAACTGAGTTGTAGCACAGTGCTTGAGTGTTGTACCATTTCTGCTCGTCAGGCCCAAGCAGCATCATGTTCTCATTTATTGAATACCCTGGATATTTAAGTCACCTAGCTGTAAAATGGCTTCCCGACCAGCCTCATAACTGAGACTTTTTGTAAATCAATTGTAATATTAAAATTCAGGCAAGAGACTCCAAAATGGCCCTAGAGGACAGGCCTACAATTTCCTGATTTGCAGTTTTCTTATTTTTCTCATATGGTAAGCTTTGCAACATCAGTTTTTATACTATTGCTGTTTTATCCTTGCCAAATGATTGTTGAAAATTAATAAACAGTTTCCTTTTGATAAATGAGTTATTTTTGATATATTACATTAGGGATACAGAAAATAAACTACTTATGGATACTAGTTATCTGGATAAAACACATTCACATTCTACCAGATTATTAGAGTAATCACTTCTATTAGTTGTCAAAAAGATAATACACAGCAGATTTTGAAACATGCTGAAGAATGATGGACATACACATAATTGAAACTCCAGTACCTCAAATGAAATGGCAAGCATTTTCGCATTATATAACTTGATTTTTTTTCTTCTGTTATGGTACTAGAGATAACTCTCATGAAATAAATTTGAAGAATGAAGAAAATTTTTCCAATTATTAACAATTACTCAAATAGAGTAGCTGTTGAATGCACTATTAGCAAAATGAAATGGGTGTTGAAGAGTAAGTTAAAAGGTTGAAAACCTTTCCCCATAATGCTTCCATCCCACTAGGGAAGGGTGATATTTTGTCTCTCATGTAAGGGTAGAGGGCTCAGATTGAAAGTACTCTTTGTTCTGTGTCTTCCATTCAGACTTGATTTCAAAATAATTTACCCAGACACTATTACAGTAAAGAAAAACATTTAAAGCAAACTTCCATATATGCAGAAACTAAATGGCCTAAAGATTCAAATGCCCACACTTTAAAAAATATTATATGTTAACTATGTGCTTGATGATGAGCCACTTTAAGATTCTGTGGTGCCCTTCTAATCAGTGCAGAAAGAGGAATTTATATTTGGTATAACTTTACCACTAAGTGTTTGTACATTATCTTATTCTAGCTGTAGTAAAAATCCACATGCTCTAAATGTGATAGTTTTCTCCCAACCAGAATACTTAATTACTATTGGTATAATGTGGTGATTAAGAACCCTGCTTGGTCTTTGAAGTGAACTTGAGTCTATTCTCTGTTCTACCACTGACTGGCTTTGGAAACGTGGGCAAGGAGCCAAGAATTCTTTAAGCCTCAGTTTTCTCTTCTGCAAAACAGGATAACCAAACTTGCAGGATAAATGATACAACAAAGATCCAATACGTAGAACATATGATGGATGTTTAAATAGTATTAGTTGGTGTTGCTATTCAGGACTGAGGAGGAAGTTTAGTAATTAATCAATAGTGTGGAGTTTGGGGACAGACAGACTTGGGTTCCAATCATAGTCTTGCTATTCCCTGCAATGATCTTTGACATTCTCTCTAAGATTTCTTACTCTGAGTTTCCTCCACTGTACCAGGGGAGTTTGCAGTAGTCTCTATTTCAGAGGATTGTTGTAAGAGTTAAATAAGATGATACATGAAAAGTACTTTTTGTACTGGCTGGCACATAGCAACTACTCAATGAATGGTAGCTCATGTTTTTGACATTGCTGTTATTGTTTTTGCATACCTTTTCATTTCTTCAATCATTCAGGGTGAACAAATACTTATTTTATACACATTCAAATATACTATATTTCACAAATACACAAAACTAGAAAACAGAAAAACTATCCAGAGGAATTTCAGAAAAGCATAAAGTACTGCAGAAGCATGCAGTGGTGTTATCACAGATGTTATTTTAATTATTAAAATTATTTGTCAGCAGTTAGTTCTGCCTTCAAAACTTTATTCTGTTCGATGAATGTCATTTAGATATTAACATGGTAGAACTCAAGTAGCTTTTGAAAAATATTATTTCACAAATCTTTTTATTTTATTATTGGATAAACACTAGAATGTATTCATTCAATAATATGCCAATTGATTGATTCATTCCATAAATATGTAATGAGTATCTACTATGTGCTAAGATCTGTGCTTAGTATAGCGGGTGCAAAGGTAACTGAAGCCCAGCTCACCAACCTCGCAAACCCACAATATTACCTCTACCAAGGAGAAAATCATGGTGGAGGTGAGAGATAGTGAATAATGATCCCAGAAGCCCATCAAGTCAAGGTCGGGCTATAAATAGTTAATGTCATCATTCCTAACTTCTAAGAAACTCTCAGGTTAGAGGCCCCACCCTAAAGTCTGAAGGTTTTTTGGGAACCATTCGATTTAGCTGACTCCCTGTTATGGTGGCCAAATTTCCTAAACAGCTCTGTGCTTACAAATCCTCACACTTCTGATCTGAGCTAGCGAACATGTCACTAGGATGGGACTTAAATTTGTTCTCTCTGGCCCCTGTTATAGCTACTAGATGAGAATAAAATAATCAACCATTTAACCATGCTGCTGGAGCAGTGTTTCAGACAGGACATATCATGAAGAAACTGACCTGATTTGGGATGTCAGGGACAACAACTTCACACTGAACCCTCACTGAGTACTTGTCCTGTAGCCCTCTTTCTTTTTCAACCCCGCCATGATCTGTGTGTCCATATTTTCCCCTAGTAGTTCAATTACCCCTGTGAGGGAGCAGACCATTTATATTTGTGTCATCCCTCAAGACACCTAGCATGGTGCATCGTACACTGTAGGTACTCAATATTTAGATAAATATCATTATTAAGAAAATTAACAATCTACACCAAATGTCCTGGCCTTTTGAATTACTGTGTACAGCCAGCCAAAGCCCTTCTCCTCACAACTTACCTTTGCATTTTCTACATCTAAATCCTACCAATATTTCATCTCAGGTAAAATTCCAGTCATCATACAGCAAAAGCTGTATGTTTCTCTAACCTCTGAAAACATTTTTGTTTTGTGCCAGTTACTGGCTAAGTGTATTGCATGTACGTCAGGCACAAAACAATGTTAAAGTATGTACATGCTTGGCGTCTCTCATCCTTCTCCAGAGGAGTGGGCTGGGATTTATTCAGATTATAGCTCAATAATTCAGATAAATGAATCAGTATTATTTATAATGCAGATGAGAAAAGTAAAGCTCAGAGAGGTTAATGTATCTTATCTTATGTCACACAGCTTGTAACATGGGAGCCAAGATACAAACCCAAGGTTGTCTTCTCAGGTCGGTGCTCTAAACCATTGTGCTAAACTTACCAATTTCTGCTTTGCAAGTATTATATATACATATTTTATGTTCCAGAAGAGACCACATTGTTTGAGGCCAGGTTCATGCATGGTATACCTGTATATTCCTCAAAGCAATTAGAACACAGTCTTGTATAGTAAGTGCCGCAAAAAATGTCTTTGGAATTACTATCTCTTTTTAAAGCATCAACAATCAAGTCAATAGACGTATTCTTATTGATTCCTGAGCTACTTGGAGGAAGGAAAAAGAGGTAAAAATGGTAGCCAAACTTGGCACTTCCCAAGGGCAAGGTAAAAACAATCCCTGCTGACTTGACAGGGTACAAAACTATACTCTGAGGAGCAGCACTGACTGGCAAATATAAACCAAACTTGCATCTATCAGAAATGATAAATGGGATATGCCAGTCAACATGTTAGGTCTGAAGCAGAAGCATTAGGCAAAACTCTTGCAATTTGTTCTGATTAGTCTTTGGTGACATTTTCATCCTTGCACACTCTTAACCACCTACCATGAGAAAGTAAAAGAAACTCAATTCCACTCTCTTAAGGTCACGGTAATAGTAAAAGAAATAGTGAAAGTGACAAAGAGGCTAAAACCAAATTTAAAACTAAAAGCAATGGGACTGTATAGAACAATACATGGGGGACAGAAAGAAAAAGACAATTGTGATTTTGTTTTCAGAAAAGTTATCTGAAATAGCAGTTACAGGTTCCTTAAGATACACATGCACGTAAAGGAGATGTTGCACAATGCTTTTTTGATGATAGATACTTGAGGCCTTTGCAATAGCTATCTTTCCTTCCTGAATATCAACTCTGCTGATTTAATTAAAATAGTTTATTTACTGTTTTATCATTCATTTCACTTACCCAATAAACATTACTGAGTGACTACTATGTTCTAGGTTTCATATTAGGAAATGAAGATTCAACAAGATCAAAAGTCCCTGATTTCAAGAGGATCGTAGCCTAGTGTGTGTATATATATATTCATATATGTGTATATATATATATATATATACATATATGAATATATATATATATTCATATATGTATATATATATTTTTTTAAATTAAAGTCTATTGGGGTGACAATTGTTATTAAAGTTACATAGATTTTAGGTATACAATTCTGAATACTTAGCTATAATTAAAACAGTGCAATATAAGGGGATAAATTAAGTATAAAACATAAATATGTAAATAATACAGAGCATCTGTGTTTCAGCAGATTTTGGGGTTAATTTCTATTCTAGACCACCAGTACCAATAATTTTTTAAAAAGTAAACTCCATTCATGCCACATTATTTTCTCTACTCATCTTTCAACATTTACCTTTAAGTGCAATTAAATGTGTAACTTTTTCACGGGTCTAATCTTTATATTCATCACTTTGTCAAATACATACTGGGATCCACTCAGATTTGACCGTTCACTCATTTATTCATTCATTCAACAAAATTTTACTGAATATCATAACTGAATATGCTGAGGTATATGGATGATAATATACAATTTTTTTCCCTCAAGAAGCTCATGGTCTAGAACTGTATTATCTGATACAGTAGCCACTAGTCACATGTGGATAGTTAAAATTTAATCTAAATCTATTAAAATGCAATAAAATACAAAAAAATCAGTTGCTCAGTAACATTAGCCACATTTCAAGTGCTCAGTAGCCAGCGTGACTAGAGGCTCTTCTATTAGACAGTTCACATGCATTTCATCCTCAGAGAAAGTTCTATTGGACAGTGTGGGTTTAGAATAACCGTGGGAGGGGTCGTAATGGAAGTTGATAGGATGATTATATATGTAATTATGGCCTATGGAGAGAACTGTTAATACATGTACAATGTGATGGAAGGCTGAGGGTCTAGAAAGACTTGACAGGGGCAGTAACATGTGGGTCTCAAAGGATGGAATCAAATGAATTCAAGGACGCTGAAAACATGTTTAGAGAGCAATACAGCAAGGCCTTTGAACACATTTGGGCAGGTTCTGCGTGTTGCAAATCTAAAGGATCCCATTCATATCTTAGTTGTTCGAGTTCTATACTCATTCCTTCCTCTGGGTCTATGATAATGTCCTTTCCCGAATCTAGAGAGGTTTACATCTCCTCAAGTCTCCTCACTCTGGACTTTACTTCATGGCTAGGTACTCTTGAAGCCTTTTGGATTTTTCCATCCCCAATCCATAAGACCATGCCTGAAGTGGAGAACTTCTCAACACTGAATCCCAACAGCAATTTCATCCTGAGCTACAGGTGGAACATACAGAGTGACTTCCACAGCTCCTCATTGTTCTCACTGCTAGTATTGCCTTTTGGCTACAGTTCAATTCAACCCAAGTAGGTGGGCGGAGTCCATGTCCTCTGCTTCTTCCATTCCCCTCATTTCAGTGCTCGGCATACAAATAGACGGTTTGATTGATTGATATAACTAACTATAACTCTCTTTTTTTTTTTCTTTTTTAACTTCAATACAGATTGAACCCACAACCTGGTAGTCACAATAAATAAAGTCCTGGGGATGAAAATATGAAAATGAGGGATGATATAGGAAAGTATTCAATTGGCGCAAAAATAATTGCAGTTAAAAAGGTTAAAAACAATTGCAAAAACCGCAATTACTTTATTTTTTTTAAAGTTTATTTATTTTAGTGTTTTTTTTTCCGGGACCTATCAGCCCCAAGTCAAGTAGTTTTTTCAATCTAGTTGTGGAGGGTGCAGCTTACAGTGGCCAATGGTGGGATCGAACCTGCAACCTGTTGTTAAGAGTACCGCGCTCTAACCAACTGAGCTAACTGGTTGACACTTAAAAAAAAAAAAATGCAATTTGGGAGGGAGTTAAAATATATATATATTTAATTGCTATAGCAAAATTATTTGAAGTAACTCTGAGGTTCATCGTTATGTAATTTGACACTATTCTTTCCAATATGAATAATTTTCCATTGATATTTCTATTTACATTATTTTTTGGCTTAGTTCTTTTGTTTGTGGTGAGACATACTGAATACTTTTAAATCTTGTTACTCATTGCCAAGTTTCTTTTATATTAATGATGTATGATTTCTGAATAACAATAATTTTGATAAAAGAATTTATTCAGTATAAAAGACAAGTAATCTTTTAAACTTCTCATCTGACTGCTTATAACTTTGTTTAATGTTTTTGACTTTTATATTTCTCTATTGAGCAGTGGTCTAGAAAAGATGCTGAAGATATCCTTCTTTTTTTTTTACCAATATAATCATTTATGCGGATTTCTCATGAGTTGCTATGGAGCATGATTGATTTTTATTCAGGATCATCTTTGAATTGCTCCCTGATATTCAAGGTTGAGCTTTGCTTTCAACTGAAAAATAATCATTCACATATGTTGTCTATAAGCACAGCCATGCCATCTATAAATAGGAGAAACATTGACTGCTCTCACCATGAGACCTTTCATTTTTGTTCAAGCCAATATCCCAGACACAACTTCCAGGACCGAGGCACATAATGAAGTCACTTAAAAAGGAGTATTCACACAGTTTCTTGTCTTTTCTGCTGATTTTTGGAGATAAATTTGATAGAATTTTAAGGGAGCTTAAATTATGAGTGTCATTGTGTGTGTATGTGTGTGTGTGTGTGTGTGTGTGAGAGAGAGAGAGAGAGAGAGAGAGAGAGAGAGAGAGAGAGAATGTGCAAAGGAAGCAGAGACTTAACAACTAAGTAATAAATATGTCTTCCCTCTCCTCGTTGCAGTGTTTCTTAGCATTTTCCTTCTCTATCTTTTCTTTGTCCTGGGCTTTCACTCCAACAATTAGTTTCTCAGTATATTGAAATCTCATCACAATACGCATTGGTTTTGTTTATTAGTGCCGTCTTAAATTATTTTCTAGTAAGTAGAAATATTTGAGGAAATAACTAGTTAGGATTTATTTATTCATTCTTTTAACAAATATTTATTGAAGCACCTTCTATATTTTGAAAATAGCCTTATAGGTGGAAGATTCAAGGAAAAACGAGATTCAGATCCTTCCAAATAAATGCTCCTATAGAAGTCGTGGCATCAGCGGAAATAAATAGCAGAATGCAATAATGTGTTATGTGCTATGGAAAGAAGTAAGGCACTGAAATAGTTAACTCTGCCTTCCTGGTCAAGGCAGGCCTTGGAGGAGGGGAGTTTTCTCTGAGGGATGGGTACCCTTTGCCTAATAGACAACGGGGACAGGGCTTTCCAGGGCAAAGGCATCATCCTATGAAAAACAGAGGTAAGAAGAAATGCAGTGAAGCCAGATGAATATAAATTATATGTGATGAAGTGGTGGACAGTGAGGCCAGAGAGCTGGGCAAGGCTGGGTGGCAAGGACCTTGAAATCTAGAATCGGTATAGCAGGCGATGGAAAGACACCGACGGACTTCAAGCCTAGGGGTGGCAAAGATTAGTATTTCAGAAAGATCTTTCTGAGTGTACTATAGATGATGGATGAGAAGGGGGTTGGGAGAAAAGCAGAAGTATGATTATGCCAGGGAGATTCAGAAAGGCTTTAGAGAGGAGATGAGAAGCGAGCTGAGACTTAAACACTGACTAGGAATAAGACATGGATTTACAACTTCTCAGCTTACATTCTTCTCTCAACAGGGAGCTTTTCATTATATATCCTACTGCCTCCATTAAGCCTGCCTGCCCTTACAATCTCCACTCTGAGGTCCCTCTAAGGCACTTAATGGGTTTTAATATCTCCCTACTCAAAGGGTGGTCCACAAAGCAGCAGCACCTCCATCACCTGGGAATCTATTAGAAATGCAAAATCTCAGGTATCACCCTAATCCTGCTGAATCTGTGTTTTAGTCAGTTCCCAGGTGATTTGTATGCACCATGCACTTTGAGAAGCACTTTTTTTACAGTTATCCAAGCCTACATTATAGTGTTTGGGGGTAGAGTGGTTGTTTCTATGCTCTGCTTCTTCTGCCACCTCCAAAGCACATAATAGAGCATATTATAGGTGGGCAGCAGGTACTTGCGAGTTGATTTATTTAAAAAAAATAAGAGTGTTACTTTGAACAATTCAACCATTTCAACTTAATAGACATTTATTGCAACTGGGAGACCAGTTAGGAGGTTATTGCAATATAGTCTCAGTGAAAAATGAGGCACTGCATTAAGGCAATGATAGTAGAGCTAGAAAAGAAGTGGCAATGGAAAATAAATATTTAGAAGGAAAGATTGGTAGGTTCTGCTAATTACAGAAGTGGAAAGTGAAGGTGAGAGAAAGTGAAGGTGACAGGATGTATGGGTGAGATGAATGTAATCATGTATGAATTTACTGGCCAAACGAAGGTTGGATGAGATTCCAAGTTTATTCAGAAAGGTTCATTCTACATTTCCCTATTTTTATTTTTCCTAGTCAACAATATTTATTGAATCACTGCCTTCTATAGGGCAGGTTCTGTTCCAGGTGCTGTGGATAAGACTCATCTGATATCATCTGGTCTTTGTCCTCAAGGAATTTACAGTCTAATGGAGGAGATAAAAAACCAAACTGGCAACTGAAAAAGAATGGGGTGATGTGATAATGGTAACAGCAGTAGGATGCATGGCCCTGAAGAGGAGAATATCTAGGTTTGGAATGGGCGGTTTCAGAAAATGCTTCTCAGAAGAGGGGGCTGCCACAAGGACCCCTCAGGACCTAATAAATAGTCAGGTACATGTGTATAAATTCAGTGGATAAGAAGGGAGGGTCGAGGTGGACTTCCAGGCACAAAGGAAATCATGTCGAGAAGCCGAGGGAAGTGAGCATAGATGCGTTTATTTAGTAAATTGATGTTATTCCACGTGGCAGCAGTATGCAGTACCAATAGGTGGTTTGTTGTATTGAAAAGTATCACTGATCTGGTTATTGAAGATCAAGGTACACAGTAGTTTCCTGCAAACCGTGTCTCTCACATGGCAACTTAGTTGTATCCCTGCTTCTTGTCTCCAGTGAAGTAAATCAAATTTAAATCTGTCTTGTCTGCACTCCAATCACTTCCTAGAATCCTGCTGATCTTCTAAAACCCATTTACAAATCTCTTTTCTTTCTTTTTTTTTTTTAATGAGCTAGCCCATATTCTTTCTCCTTTTTCTATAGTTCCAAAGTTTTTGTAACTCATTATTCATGGGTTGCCCTTTCTTACAGTCCTACTGTATTATACTCTTAGTCTTCTACTTGCTTGTGAGCTCCAGGAGGTAAAGAATATTATCTTATTTATCTTTATAAACATCTCAGTAATTGATATCATACTTGGTACAGAGTAGTCACAGACAAAATAAATTATATTAGACAAATTAACTGGATTTTTAATTACTGAACTAGGTAGGTAATGGATGATGAAGGTGAGAGTTACCATCTTTATAAGAACAAAATCAAAAGTGAAGTTTTACCCAAACTTGTTTCATATGTATAAGTCATTAGTAACTAAACACTAGGCTTTAAGGGGGAAAAGATTAGCTAATTCATTAAAGCCATTTGTATTCTGTAAAATATTTGTGAACTCCACATTTGTTTTTGCTATAGTTGCATGACATTTCCCTTGAGTTGTTAACAACTCAAGTACATTTTCGTTTGTTTATTTTCTTTGTAAGCTAAGTGCAGTCATTTAGCTAAGTCAGGTTCACACTAAAATTGGACAACACCTTGCAGTCTACAGGAAAGAATTAAAAAGAGTAATAAAGCTACAGACTTTCCCTCAATCACTGGTGGTTTCTATTTGTGAGGGACCAATCGCCAGCGATACTGGTGTCCTTGATATTTTACCCTCATCTAATGTATGCTGAAAGGCTCTCTTACTTTTGCATTGTGTTTAATTTTTCTTTCATCTCTAACTGTTCTGTGACTCTTTTGCCTCCTTACTAAATTGAAAGAAGGGGCTATGTTCTTTTCATATAGAAACGGCAGCAAGGGGCATAAATTGTGCTTGACAGCTCTTTTATTTTATTAAAGAAAAATAGATGGTCTTACTGAATCAGCTTGGGATTATATTGCTATAATTCTGTCACTGTTTTGGAAAGAACATCCCTCCCAATCCAAGGCAGCATAAATGATTAACTATGAGCGCAGATCAAAAGCTGTCACGGTGTGGATGGGTTCTATGGGAGGAGGTCACGCGTTAAAAAAATGTATCCTTGGGTGGTCTTATGGACATTACTCCTTAGAAATGGATTTCAAATTAACACTCTGTTCTTAAACTATTAAGGATCTTGTTAGGAAGCTAAGATAACATTTTGATAACAGCCTTTAGGGTAAAAGCCCCCAGAAATATTCAGTTATCTAGAATTCAAATTTTTCTATTTGTCTAAAACAGTGCATACTATTCTGGTTTTACAAGGGACTGTGCATTGGCCCCTTCCTCTGAAGGGTTGACATGGTAGTTTTTAAAAATCGACGACATAAATGTTTTAAATTAAAAATGCATTTATACAATAGTAAACTTTCTTCTTGCCAACATCTAACAACTAATATTAAGGTGGTATGATCTCAGTCAGGGAGACTGAAAAAAATCTGTTTAACATTTGACCCTAGTTATGTATACATCAGAAACTGTCTGAATACTGATGTTTTTCATTATTGTATTGCAACACTGCAATATATTTTCTCTCCCACTGCACCCATTACTTGCTCAAATACACATATTCAATTGTACCTAGCCCCTCTTTTCTGCAATTTCTCATGTTTCTAAATATCCTTGCAGGTACTTACAAACCTTAAAATTTCATTTTTTTTCCTACATAATCAAGACAACAAGGTCACCTGCTATGTATCCAACAACTCAATTCAATCCTATGTAGCCTTTAACTTGTTTAAAATACTATTCTTTTGTGAGGCAAGCAATTCATTTAAAATAAATACAGCATTCCTCAGGTCACTATCTTGGCCTAGCACTTGTTGGATACGTGAGGATTCTAATGACGACCTTTGGTTTACCACTGTGATTATCATAATCTCCACTGGCAATAATAACCTATTGACTTAAAAAAAAATAATCTGAAAATAATGATGTGGTAGTGAAAATGAATTTGAATCACGTATTCTTTATACTCTTCCTAGATCTATCACAGAATGATTTTATAACCTTGGGAAAGTCGCTGAACCTCTCAATTCTTTTATTCTTAGCTCTTTAAAATAAAGATAATAATTTCACCTTTTTATCTACCTCAGTGATGAAGGCAACCATAAAAAGCACATCATGCTTTCTGGAAGCCAGATTCAGTACAAATATAAAGAATTTATGAAAAACAGCACATGAAGGGTTTGTAAATGAAAAGACAGAGTTTCTGGGAAGTATGTTGGAAGAATAAAATATATAGCACAAATAAATCACACCTCGATCTAATTTTCTGAGGTACTCCTGTGTCTACCATATCCCCTGCATTATTAGTTCAAACGAAAGACTTGAGGAAATTTTTATGACGTTGCATTTAACATTCAGCTATGGCTTCCCATCGCTAGGCAGTGAAATACTCATCTTCTACTTTAAGCACTGGATTTACTGCTTCTAATGGGAGATTTGCATTTGTTCTAAGATTACAAATAACAATTATGCCAAAGCAATTACTCTTAACCTCAATTTGTAGTTCTTGCTTGCAGCAGGGCACTTTCATCGGTCCCATTTATTTTCATTCTCATTTTGGCCCGGAGGTACTTCTTAAATAAATCAATCACAGTAGATGTTGGAACAGGTATATTGAATAACACCTAGGCTGACAACACACACACTGTGTGGAGAATGGAGAAAATTATAACTATAATTCAAGTAAAAAACAAAAAAAAGTATACATTTGGGGTCAGTTCTCTGAATAAATCAAGGGGAAAAGCTTTTGCCCTAGATTAGCTAGTTTGCTATCCTTTCCACTTATTTTTTTGGAGAACAGAGACAGCGTTTTATATGGCAAATAATGCACTGCTTGCTTTGTAAAAAAACTGTCAATAACCCACATGGCATGCAAGGATTTCCTTTATCAACAACCATAATTGGTAGAAATCACTAATGATAACTATAATAATTGTCAATCTTCATCATGAACTTCCTACCACGTCAGACACTGTTAAGCACTTTACCTTTTTGTCCCTATTTTACAAATGAAAAACAGGCAAGGAAGATTAAAGAACTTGTCCAAATTCATAAAGCTGGTGAGTGACAGAGCTAAGCCTTCATCTTGGGCCTGACTCTGGAGCCTTCGCTCTCCTCACTTCACTCTTCTCTTTTCCCATATGAGCCAAATGCCTCACGAGGCAGCATTGCTGTCAAGGTGTCGTTACGTCATGGCAGAAGAATGATTCCACCACGCAGGATATACTGAAATTTTATTAATTGTGACTACGCCTTTACTCCTGTTGTCAAGACTACTCATATTTCTTGAGAATATAACATAAGAAAAGGTCCTGGGTAAATGATTATATTTTGACTGTATGCAAGTATAATTGAATTTTTAAAATCTTGCATTTTTCTTTATATTGAGACTTGTCTAATGAAGAAACAATCTATCACTTGATGTCTTTACTTGTTGTCAAATGATTATTCCTCTTAACTATAAAACTGGAAAGAATCTTGTTCCACAAATGTCATTAATGTGCTCTCTTGCTGAAGACACTGACTTATAATTTGTCATTGTTTTGTATTTATCATATGTGATACATATGTAAAACCAATAATACAGTTTGTAAACAAAGGAATCAAACAGAACTTATCACCAATATGGTAACTGCTTCTAATCTGAATACTAATTAATGTTATTTTTCAGTAAATATTACAATTTTGACTCTTCTTACTGATTCTCTAAAGTAGCTTTTTAAAATCCCAAACTATAAAATATGCACTCAATATAGGTAACTGGGGAGAAAAAAATGTAAAAAGAAGGAAAAAAAATCACCTATAATACCCTCAGTTGGAGAAAAATAATGGGTTAGTATATTTCCTTCCCAATATTTTTCCATGAATATTTTAATAAGGAATTGTTTGTTGTTGAAATAGAATGTCTATACTGTCAAAAGTTCACACAGTTTGCAAATGTTATTATCCCGCAGTTAAATTATAATAGTATATTTCCCAAATTAACTCTATGGTCTACAATAGCATCATTTTAAATTAAATATTTAAAGCTTGTCAGATTATAAAAATCTTCTCCTCTAGACCTGACAAGACAACTCTTTACTTGATGCGTTCCATAAAACTTAGCACTGCACAGTAAGGAGCCCGCATGGATGAGCTGCAATAACTTTCCAAGGCAACTTTCGGTTGAGGCAAGTCACACACATGACTAGGAGCTCTCTTTTCTACCTATGTGTGAAGTATACAAGTCATGGCCAAATGATACTGTGAGTGTGTGTGAGTATCTGTGTGAGTATCTGTGTGAATGCATTTACATTTAAAAACATACACTTCTGATTTTAGGTGCAATTAAAGTGATGCTCCTGGCTTCTGTTTGCTTCGCTTTGGACAGCAATCTATATCACAAAGTCATTATTCACCGTTCCTTCACTGTTCTGCACTTGAACACACAAAGCAATTTATAATTCTTCTAAAAAAAAAAATCAGGTAGTAAGCTGTAATGGGTCTGTCCTTCCCAATGAGGCAGTCTGCTTAGTGGAAAAGGGACTCTTAGGTCTGATGGCCTGTAGAAAAGCTGTCCACTATAAATACAAAGTTCTGTTGTTTCATACATCATAGTTGGAACTTTGAAAATTCCATTGGTGACTTAATCCATTTCTATGAGTTGACCTAAGACAGTAAAGCTTTAAACATTGTTTGAAGATTTTTACTCTAAAAATCCTGAATATTTGTATAGGTAACAAAATTAGAGGGATTCGTAATTGACTGCTTCCTATATTTAATTGATTCAAATATATTTAATGAGGTTCCAATTGGGTACTCTAAGGTAAAAAGTGAAGGGTATTTTGAGCCAAAAGATAAACAATCATGTTCCCATTTTCCAACATGACTATGAACTATGTTGTAAAATACAATATTCAATAAACCTAATTTCAGAGCAAGAAATCTGACCTGAAAACAGAACTCATGGATGTGTGTTAAGTACAAAATCCCCCTAATAATGTGTGCCTTAAACATTTGTAGATGTGGATGTGGATTTAATATGAAAACCATATGTTCAGTGTGGTGAATGGGAAGGAAAACTCCAGTGTTTTCACCAGAGATGGGAGAAGAGAAATATCCCGAAGAGATTTTCAGTGGCAATCATGCCAATGGTGAGTGTGGCAGAGTTGTTAAGAAGGCATTATGATATCTCTGCCATGGAGCCATCAGGATTCCCTTACTTTGGGCAAGTCTCACACCCTCCTCTGAGTCTTGTTTCACTTACTCTGAATATGGTGAAAAAAGATCTGTGCTACCTCACAAAATAATTCAATATTGAGACACTATAGGAATGCTAAAGCCCCCTGCACATGTGAGATGGAAGGGTTAATTGATGCCATAGGGTCCTGAGAGTGGAATTTTAATGATACTTCTCCATGGAGCATCCATTGATGCCACTAATGTAGTAGGTGGATATATAAAGGTCAGGAGAACTTCATAAGAGATTTTTGGCATAATAGAAAAAGCCTTGGGAAAAACACTTGGCATCCAAAGATCTGAGTTTAAATCCTGTTTTAGGATTACATTAAAATTTCCGGCTTAGAAAATAAATTAGGGGAAAGGTTATTATAGTCAACAAAATGATGACTAGTTTGGCAGAGAGAAAAAATGGGGGGGACAAAGGAAAGAATTGAGTTACGCTCACCCAAGGTGTGACTCTGATATGTGAAACATGAACTTCTCAAGATCACACAATTTGGAGTGAGAGTTAGAAAAATTGATGACAAGGAAAAAGTCCTATTACTAAAGAGAGTCCTATTACTAAAGAAGAAGTCTGTTGCTGTAATAAAATATTTCATAGTTTGGGAGTAAAGCAATACCTGAAAATTAAAATCCCAAAGTACGATATGATTTGTGATGCTAGTATTATGAGAGTTCTGTAAAAATGCTTATGAACTCATTTTACCCAATTTTATTAGTGGCCTCAGAAGGAAATTAAAGACTTACATATTTAATTCTTCAACGTAAAAGATCTCTTTCAGACACTAAATGAGTTATTAGAAAAGGGTAGAAACGAGTTTACAAGCTCATATTCTAGAGCAGTGTTTTCTTTGCCCATAGCATGGTGTGCCACTATTTATTTTCCTACTATTGGAAAAATATGCAGAGGAGGCATATTCAGGATAATAGATATAACACGCTTTGTCCTGTTATAAATTCATTGTGTTCACGATATTATTTAATTTAGGCACAAAGAACAGCAGTGTAGGCAAATGAAAATACATATTAAGTCTTGCAAAGCCCATGTTTGTCATACAACTCTCTAACGACAGCCAAAAAGACACATGATTTTAAATTATTTTTCATAGAGTTTTTCATTATTTGTTTATTAAATTAATATCATACATGATATTAATTTAACTTGTGAAAGTATCTGACTTGTTTTATTGCCTTCAAAAACATAACTTTGTGTATTACAAACTGCTTTTTTAAAGTAAGAAATTAGAGTTCATCATACATTTGTCTATTCTTTCAACAAACTTATTAAAACCCTACTAAATGTCAAGTATTGCATAAATGAATTTCGTGTTCATGATTGGTTTTCTTTAATAATGTAAATTTTTGCTTCACATCTTTTATGTACAAATGTGTAAACAGGTATATTCAAGTTCAGTCATAAATTCGCTATCCGATAAAGATACAAAGTGTAACAAGTACTTAATTAACCATTTGAATTAATTGAGCAACAGCAGACATGTGTAAGCATTATTAGAAAATCAAAAGCACATACTGTAAACCCTATACTGAAACGACTTAAATATTTTCTCTCATTCAGATGTTGCCAAATACTGTAGTCACCATTACACACACTATCTGGAATCATACTTTTAAAAAGAAAAGGATATTCTATCTTGTGAACCAAGAAAATTTAATTGCTCATATATATATATATATATATATATATACACACACACACACATATATATATATACATACATATATATGTATATATATACATATACATATATATGTGTATATATATATAAATACAATACCTGTTAAAACATATATTATATATACTATATATTTTATATATTATATATACATATATATTTCAACAGGTATAGTGAGTGACTTTTCCTACTCAACCATACGCTTTCAAACTATTTTTTCCTTCATTAGGACTAAAACAATTTATGAAAGTGGCTTATTTGAAGCCTTTCTTTCCTGTCACCCTTTGGGCTGATGATGTAATACAATAATCCATCATGGAGCCAGGGAGACTAGCTGATGGATTACAGCAGTGGATCATCCACCCATGTGACCCTGTGCTCTGTGAAATATCATTACCAGGGTGCAAAAACAAAGTAGCCTTAAAAGAACTAAAAATTCCAGGAAAAGTCCTCTTTGAATTTTTGTATTCAAACTTAAAAGATGTTATCAAAAGTTGTAGAAGTTAGAAATTTTGATGGGTTGAACAAAATTTTGTTTTCACAGAAAGGAAAACAAAAAGCTTTCTAGGTTCTGATTCATGTGGAAATTTACTTTGTATAATAAAGGAACGACATAAGTTTGATTAGAGAAATTAGGCTTAGAAAAGTCCATGGGTAGTGAATGATGATCTCATGAAAGAAGAAAAAAGAAAAAATATAACTTCCTAACCTACATTAAAGTTTGATGCTTTTCCTCCCAGTCCTATCTAGAAATTATTCTAGTCTGGCAGATAACAATGTCGTTAATATAACCTTAAAAACCTTAATATAGACAGCACTTATTAATGAGAATTCTCTTTGTGAAGTTTAATCTCATGTGTTCTCCACTTTAAGATGAAGATTCAAGGAACATGTGTGTAATACATGGCTAGCAAGGGGTGGGTAAAAGATGTGACTCTAAGTGTCTGGATTTTAAGGTCAATGTGGTACAGTACTAAGAGAAGAGACCTGAATGTAGTTTCTTCTTAGGATTGGGTGTCAATAAAAAGTGATAAGTCATATGTCTGAGTCTGTGCCTGACAAGAGACCAGTCACAGAATTAAAGTGAGTTTTTTCCTTTCCCTTCCCTCATCTTCATTTAACCAGATGCCTCTTTCTTGAATTATAGGCAATTATAACATCTAGATGTGAACACATGGAAGCTTCACGAATTCACAAGATGGCAGAATAGCCATAATATCTTAAAATTGTTACATTTCTTAGTGCAAATCAATAATCAGAATCCATAGCCATTCTCTTATTGAGGGCAATACAACAGTTTCTTTAGAAAATAACAAACTAAAATTTAGAAGAATGAATGCAAAACCTTATGTAAATTCAAGAAATCAATTACACAATACAGAAATGGGCATAATTCAGTTGATAACAGTTAATATTAAAAAGCAGAATAAAAAACAATATTTTTATCAATCATTTTGTTAATGAATGAAAAACTATAAAGCAATAGCTCTCTAGAAATTAAGCAAATGACAATAATTTCTGATTAGAGTTTATAGTCCCATCAAACTCAATCCATACTTGGATTATTCCACTGTTTCAGGATGTTTCATTTTGACAAACTAAAGAGTGAGCCTGGAAACCATCTCATGTTGGTAAGGCACAACAGAACTGACTAAATAGAGCTGGGAAATGGGGGGAAAAAACAATCTAGGAGAAACATGAGAGTTCTTATTTCTATTTGTGCATGAGGGGTATGATATTTACATTGCTCAAAAAGTCATAACTAGGACACATGGGTACAAGACACTCAGGGACCAGATTGGTCTTCAGTTTAGACATTAAACTGTCCAGAAGTAGGTTTGGCTGTTTCTTTATATGACTACTGAGGGTCAACTGTGAATGTTTGTTGAACTAAATGCTGGAAGATCCCTGCATTAGATCAGGGTTTGAACCAGCCATCTAAACCCCTTTCAACCCTAGAATTCCTGATTTTGTGGGAGCAGATGGAAGTTGAGGCACACAGTGATGAAAATCTTGACTCATACTTAAATGACTTTTCATACAAGCACATATAAGCACACATACTTATTGAGCACATAGTAGGTACTCAATAAATAGTTTCCTTCCCTGATTGCCTCCAGAAGCTTTATGTAGATACTGCCTAAGTCTATGTAAAGTCCAAGTAAAGTAATCTTTTCCTTCCTAAGTAAATATTTTACCTCTGACATGTGAAACTCTGACATGAGTAATGATTTTTAGGTCAACATTTTTATTATTATTGCATTTCTAAGCTGTGATCTATTAGCCTGAATGTTATTTATATAGTTTTTAATCACAGATTCAGAATTGATTTCACAATGCTTTACTCAACTGAGTAGATAAAAGAAAAGGTAAAGAAAACACAAATCTGCATTATCAGGTTCTTTTAAAAATCGATCATTATTTTTAAGTGAAAATAAACGTGACTCTTTCTCTCCATATATATATATAGTCATATATATGTGAAGAGTTACAATTGACATTTAGTTAGTTTAACCCCTTAAGGACACATTAATTTTCAATTTCATCATATTGATTTAAGAATGGAATTAGAGATGACACTAAATAGAATTTTCTCCAAACAACTGACTAAAAACTAGAAATGTTAAAGTTAAAATATAATATAACAATAACATCCACATAGGACTTTCTACTCTAGAAAGAACATTCACAGATATTCTCAATTAGTGGATAGATAAAAAGAGAACTACATCACAGTCAGCAGTACTGAGGTGTGAAAAGGCTGAGGTAGGATGCTGTCACCAAGCAGTGTTTGGAGAATGTAATCTGGTAATAACTGAATGAAAGGAGGAGTTGAAACTAGATTACTAATATTACAGTAGAGACATGATGTTTTGAGGCCTGGCCCAGGCTAGTGGCAATAACAACAGGAAAAAATACAGTTACCAAGGGAGAAATAATCAGATGTATTTGCCTAGGGATAGAAGTAGGAGTGAGGTGGCAGAGAACAGGAGGGAAAGCTGAAGATCACTCTAAGAAATTGAACCTACTCGTATGTGGCTAAGAATATGATTTAACCACGGAGAGCAGTAGGAAAATAGGAGGGGGAGATAATTTTGAAGAATTTTGTATAGTAAAAAAATAATAATAGCAGTTCTCATACATTTACTACCTACCAAACATTGCTCTTAAGTACCTTACATTTATTAACACAATCCTCACACACACATGATAACCTCATGCAGTAACATCCAAGTTGACATGATTTCAATGAAGTTAGAAGTGCAAAGATTGTTGTTATAGAATTTGACATTGGCGGACCAAAATAACACTTTCAGTTCTGCAGATGCCATGGTTACACATGCATATTTTACTGGTGGTTTAAAGTGAGATAGCATTACACTGTTTGTAGGGTCAAGCCTGGAGTTTAGGATGGAGATGAAAAAAAAATATTTAGAGGAAAAAGCAAAGTGTTCACTCAAAGTTTTATGCCATGCAGTCATGCAGTCACATGCAGTCACAAAAATGTAAGAATAAATATGAAGAACGTGACGTTAGCAACTGAAAAAATGTTCTTGTTGAAAGAAAAATGCTAAATAAAAAAGATATTCTTTAACCTCTGATTTTATTGTAAATAAGACCTTCAGTAGTGGAGGATGCCAAACAATTTTAATGGCAGGAAAAAAATGTTTGAGTAACTAATTACTGTGGTTAAATGGAAAATAGTTTCCTTTTGTTTTTGAGGAAGGGAAATACTGAGGTATTTAGGAGAAAGGGATCATAAGGGTCCAAATGTTTACAACTTCCTCACAGATGGCTCAGGAAAAAAAAATAAGAGAGAAAATGCAAATATGGAAAATATTAACATTTGAAAAATTGTGAAGTTTTTTGTATAATGCTTATAACTCTTCTGTACGTTTGACATTGTTTTAGAATATAAGTTTAAAAAGAAAAAGTAATAGGTACTGTATGTACAGCGTGTATGTGTGTGTGTGTTTCTATTTTGGGGTTCCGAGCTGGGTGAAAGGAACAAATCCATGATGAAAATCAGGGAAAAAACTGAGTAGGTGTTTTGCATGCAAAAGAAAATCCCAGAAGAAACTGATTTCATCTGGCCCGTTTCAAATACTTATGAGATGATATTTCTGTGGCTCTAACACTGCTTCTCAGAGGATGAAATCAACCCCCCACAGAGGCCTTCGTGGCATCTTGTTAAATGCCCACTGAAGATTAGGCATAATAAGAATAGCGGAAGAGCAGTGGCTAGTGCTTACTGGCTAAAAAGCTCATTGGAATTTCAAAGGATAGGATAACAGGTGATAACTTACTTTGATGTCTATAGTACAGAGAAACTGGAATCGGACCAACAGCCTAACGATTAACACATCAACCTCATAGCCTAAGGAACTCGTGTCTTCCTACCTTTCTAAAATTTTCTCTTTCGTGTGATCTTCCCTTTATAAGTATTTCTTGCCTTTCTACCTCTTTTAGAAATTGTCTTTCCTTATTGGGCTTTCTTTCTCTATTCTCCCTCCCAGCTTTTACTATATCCTGTTTCTCTTTCTTATCCATTCCTACCTGTATAATCAGAACAAACTGGACTTTATAAAACTGAGTTGTTGCAACAGTGAATACAATGTGAACCTTACTATATTATATGTAGAGCTAAATTTAAAAAATGTTTCTCTCAATTAAAAATTGCCCTCAAATTGCTATTTCCTTGGATTTGATCCTTTATTGATTTTTGTTTGTTTGGTGCTAGTTGAGTGACACCATTTTTTAATACGTATCAAAATTTAAGTGTAGTCACATAGGAATAGATAGCAAGGGTGAAAGTCTCTCAAACATCATATTTCATACTTGGCTGTCAGAGCGCCATAAATTCAGAGAACTGTGGATAAAGAATAAAAAGGCTTTCTTCTGTAGTAGCAGCCATTCCCTATGGAGATAGTCAGGATATTTTACAATAGACACAATAGTATCCAGTGCATATGGTATCAGCCTGGCTATTCCTGAGTTGACTCAGTGATTACTCAGTAAAGAATTCTTCTCTACCCTACCGAAAGGAACTTTTGTATCTTTCATGTACACAAGACTTCAGGAATAAGATTTTAGAAAGGGAGACTAAAAAAGATGAAGATACCTAGTAGTTATAAGCAGCTGTTACCATGGTCTGGATTAACACAGAAGGTCATAGGAGGGGCCTGAAGAATGAAAGTTAGTTTATAAGGTGGAATTCAGAACTCAAATGTGAGCCTTGATAGTTTGATTAATAGTTTTTTTAAATAAAAGCATGTTATGTCCTGCCCTGGCTTCTCTCATCCCCTTCCCATTTCCTCAGCCGCTTACCTTACAAAATATGTAAATGAGGTGTGATCTAAAAATAAGGTGAATGTTTAAAAAAAAAAAAAAAAACCATTATTACAGTAAAAGACACATTGCCATTAATCCCTCTCAAAATATACCCCCTCACTTTGAACACACTTATTCCATCACTCTTGCCACTTTCTGAAGCAGTTCTGGAAGTCCTCTTTTGTAAATATCTTTACTTCATCCCCCATCATGACAACGTTCCGTGTCACACATTGTTTCTGGTATGGCAATTTCTGTCAAATAAAAACATTACGGTATGTCCTCATGCAGCTTATTCACTGGATCTGGCACCGTGTGACTTCTGGCTCTTCCCCAAATTCAAAATGATCATGAAAGGAAAAAGTTTTGAATCAATTCAGGACATTGAGACAGCCATGAGAATCCAACTAAAAACACTCATGAAAGAGGACTTCCAAAACTGCTTCAGAAAGTGTCAAGAATGATGAGATAAGTGTGTTCAAAGTGAGGGGAAGCACTTTGAGGAGGATTAATTGTAATGTGTCTTTTACGGTAATTTTTTTTTTTTGTAATATAAACATTCATGGTATTTTTAGATCACACCTCATAAACCCACATTAAAAAACAAAACCAAAACAAAAAAAGCCCCTGTTCTACATAAGTGTTTCTCAAACATTAGTGTACACACAAATCACTTGGAGATTTTTCAAAAATGCAAATTCTGACGCAGTAGATAGGAGATAAAGTTTGAGATTTTACAATTATAAGAAGCATCTAAGTGTGCCTAGGGCTTCTGGTCCACAGACCACAATGTGAGTAGCAAGGCTTTATATCACAATGACTTTCTGGTGAGTGTCAATGATATTCTCTTACATTGTCTCTAATGTTTATATGGTTTTAAAGGTTATGTCAACTTCCCAGATTTACGTACTATTTGGGTTTTGGCTTCTACTTGTATTTTATCCTCTCATAATATACGGAGCTCCAGATATTCTGTAGGTATTCAAGGAACACATGCTTAAATAAATTCTATTTTAAATTGTATTACTTTTCAGAATCTTTGAATGAAATTTTTATTTTTCCATAAAAGAAACTCACGTACGAAATTTTTTTAGTTAGCATGCCAAAATAAGAGCAAAATAATATTTGACATGAGGAGAGAATAGGTAAGTAAACACAAAACAAACTGCTGCTCTTTTCTCCAATCTTAATGTCATTTAGACATAGCATTTTATTTATCACAGATATTCTCTCTCACTTATGACCCTCCAGAAGCCCCACAATAGATGGACTAATGGACTGGAAAATGTGCTCTCTACTTAGGTCAATGATAAAGAAACAGTTTTAGAGAGTGGTGTTACAATTTGATTGTTGTTTAACACTGAAAAGTAGTGAAGAAAAATTACATAAAAGTGAGTAAGAGTGTTCCAAGTGGGAGCAAAGGAAATAAATAAATAAATAAAAGGACATGATATAGGAAAATATCTTACTAACATTTCTGATGTTTCTTCTAAAACATTTATTTCTTTCCTGTCTCCATTGCACTTTTAATCTCCTTGCATAATTCTTTCCTAGCTTTCTCCCTGTGCTTGGAGAAAAGATCACTGGAAATCATGACTAGGAAGATCTATTTCCAGGAGGGGAAGGAGGAGGGGTAGCAGGGGAAAGTTCTCAGGATCACTTCAGAGGTAGAAGAAAATTTCGTCCAAATGAGCAAGTAGAAAAAAAATATATATCTATATAACTATATATATCTATATCTATATATAGATATATAATATATAATCTAATATAATATCTATATTATATGTAATATATTATATATAATACATGTAATATATAACATATATATAATATATAATATCATATTTCATACTTGGCTGTCAGAGTGCCATGAATTCAGAGAACTATAGATAAAGAATAGAAAGGCTTTCTTTTGTAGTAGCAGCTGATCCCTAGGGAGATAGTCAGGATGTTTTACAACAGACACAATGGTATCCAGTATATAATATATATGTATTATATATATCATATATATATATATATATGATATATATAAAATGTCATGCCATTTTAAAAAAAGCTTGCTCTGCTTTCACAATACATGTCTAACGTTTCTTGAGCACCACCAATGTATTAGACATTTTGTTTTACTTTATTTTCTTGGAGGGGCAGGTGGTTATATTAACTAATGCCTCAATATATTCAAAGCATATATATTTTTAAAGGCTATCTAAATTATCTAAATCTATTAATGATAGGGAAGAAATTGGTGTTCATCAATCATATTTAGTAATATGACTTGTAATACATTTTAATAAGCAAAAGTGTACACATTATATTAAAATATACTATGCTACTTATTTTAAGATGCTAATAAACAATGTAAAAGTGTTTTAAAGTTACCAATTACACTGGTCCTTTGTATCTATGTTTTTAGTTAATAAGCATCTTGTTAAGAAGCATCCTTGAATAAAAATCATCTAAAAATCTGCTCATAGCATGTTGGTCAAATAGGCTTTGGAGTAAAGCATTCATTTTCTTTCCAACACATCCCCAGCTCTACCTTTCACCAACTGTTTTTTTAAGTTCTTGTGTTAATGTAATGTGTAATTAAAATACGAATACAGGGTATTTCCATTTCATTTAAGGAGTGTGTGTGTGTGTGTGTGTGTGTGTGTGTGTATACAAAAAGAGAGTTTAATTTTTTAAACCAAATAATTGAAAATGAATCCTTACACATGATGGTCAGATATTTCTGTTTACCATCTCAAGTGGTATTATAGCATAGAAATGAATACATAGTTTATAATTCACTTGGTCCGCTAGCCTTGCAATTATATTTTTTGATGAATTTTGTTTTAAATTTTAGGACTAATTATAAATTTTGGGCAAAAATCAGACTTAATATTATCAATATCACATTTTTTCAAATTGCCATATCATAAACTATGTTTATGCCTTAGATAGGAGGATCTCCTTAAGTGAGATATCCCTTATGTTTTATATTAAACTATGTCTTAATTAACATCATTCTTAAAACGATTACTTTTGATACACAGGTATCAAACCTATGTAACCCAAAATTGTATGGAAAAACCTCACTCTTCCCATTGACAGATGACTAATTGTATAGTCTCCGAAAGAAAGGGGTTATTAAATGTTCCATTCAAATTAGATCTTATTTTATTCAGATAGCAAGGAGCATTAAAAGGACAAAACAAAACAAAATAGGTTAAAAAGAAAACAAGATGCTATAGACTACATTGTGCCATTCCTCCAAATTCAAATGTTAATGTCCTAACCCCCAATGTGATGGATTTTGAGAGATAATTAGGTTAAGATGAGGTCACCTGGGTGGGGCCTTCATGATGTGATTAGCATCTTTTAAGAGGAAACACCAGACAGCTTCTCTTTCTCTTTCCTTCTCCCTGTTTCTTCCTCCCTTCCACTCCACCCGCTCTACCCCTCAACTCTCCGCCCCTTCACTCCCATCTCGACAGCCCCGTACCTCCCACACAAGATAAGTGAGCACGTGAGGACACAGTGAGAAAATGGCCAGCTGCAAACCAGCAAGAGGGCCCTCACCAGAAATCCAAATCGGCCAGCAACTTGATCTTGCACTTCCCAGCCTCCAGAGCTATGAGAAATAAACGCCTATTGTTTAAACCACCTGGTCCGTGGTATTTGGTTATGGCAGCCCAAGCTCACTAAAATACCAGGGAATAGGGATGAACATATTTCTGGGAGCCCAACTGACCCTGATTAAATACCTTCTAGATAGATTACCAAGAAAATAAACTATTCTGAAAATACCTGTTAGTTAAAAAGTTTATTGCAGTATTAAGGCTGCTGACTGGCTTAAGTGGTATTCCTAAAGTCGCTATCCAGCAAACAATGGGTTTCAACTTCTTTTGCCCCGTATGGGCCTTAGAGCAGAAAAGTAGAGCATGCTTTTATTATTAAAGAAAAGCAACATTTTTCAACAAAGCCTCGGCTACTGCTCTTTACACCATGACTGGTTAAAGCTGGTAAGTTTTCTTCTCATAGCCTGTGTGCCATGTTACTTAAAATAATCAATGTATGCCTTATATTTGGCTTCCTGTTGGTTTATATTATCATGGAAAGGTGTTTCAAAGTATTGTAGCTATATTACAAATGAAGACAGAAACACTTGTAAGAGAAAAAAAATTAAAGCAGTAACTTACTTTTTTGTAAGGCTTATAAAAGGGATCTCACTAAGAGTTACTTTGGTCTCTGGAAACACTTCAGGACTTCCTTTATATTGCACAAAAATGTGAACCCACAACACACACACACACACACACACACACACACACACACACACACACACACCGACCAGTGTTTGCCATCCTTACTTCTTTATTCATTTTGATACTTCTTTATTTACTTTGTATACTCTTGCTCATTTTCATTTCAATTTATGCTATCTACTATTTCTGTAATATAGAGCAACTCTAGCTAGGGAGACATTTCTTTTGTCTGAAAATGAGAACAAACTGGAAAAAAAAAATCCATTACACCCTTAGTAGCTGTGTTATTTGACATATCATTGAAACCTGAAGAACATACCAGTAAGAATTTCCTCTATTGTCTAATGAAAAGTTTGCAAGCATATTTTCACTATATATTGTTCACAAATGTTTCATTGTCCCCTGACAAATGGTCTATAGCAAATCTCTACAATCCTCTCTCACAGTACTACAGCTTAAAAGATTCTTACCATCAAACACCACACCTCAAAGGCTAATGTCTACTCTCCCAATTTCAAATACCGCAGCCTTATAAAAATTTAAAGTCTGAGTTCCTCTCCAGGGAACAGCTGTCAAGCATCTCTTGAAAGAAAGAAACATAAACAGTCTCCACCTAGAGTACCAATGTCTTGTCTTTGAGGAAAGACACAGTAAGGGCAAGTTTTTTTTAATAAAAAAAAAAAAAAAAAAAAGCAAAAAAAACCAAGTTAGCTGTTTGGTGTTAAAATGATGGGCTTTTGATCTCTCAATAACTGAGGAATAAAACTGTTCCAAATATATCAGATGTACTTAGGAAGGGAAAACAAAAATCTCTCTATATATAAACTATATAAAGATACACACACACACACACACACACACACACACACATTCACTTATACACAAACATATACACACATATTCTATTTTGGGGCCATTGCAGTTTCTTTTTAACTGCTTTCACCATCAATTCTCTGTGCAAAGTCTGATTTATTCTGCTCATAGCTATATTTCATTAAATCATTGGCTGCCCTGGAGAGAAAACAAAGTTCATTTTAGTTCAACAGCATATCACATTTTGCTCTCTTCTCAACACATTTCCTCAATGATACTTCTTTTATACTTTCTGGTTTAGTAAAATTCCTTGTAGTAATATTCCTTCATATAAGCTTGATCTGAAAACTCTTGTGTACAAAGAACCAAACCACTTACTTTATGTAGTCTACAGAACAATTTATTTGAGTCCAGAGAGTCCTAGATCAACGTGGAAAGATCATCACTTGCCTTCACAGAAATGCAATCTCATTTTTCCATTATAGAATGTTAAACATATTTATGCTATCACCTTAATAAGGAAACTTTTAAAAAATCAGTTTAATATGATATTTCTTCAAAAAATGAAACATAAACTATCTCTTTTGTGATTCATTTTCTGTCCACGATGCCTTCTGCTGACTTCTACTTTGAAAAGAAAAAAATGCCCATTTTAAAGAATCATGAAACTTCTAGAATCCTTCCTGATACACTAATAACCTAATATAATTCAGTGAACAAAGGTTATCTTCAAAATTTTTCCTTGGCCATTAACCACATAGGGAAATGAATCAGTTGCATTTTAGTTTGGTTACATTGTGGTTCATTCTTTTGTAAATGCTAAAGAAAAGAGAAAAACAAGAAACAGAGAAAACCACAATCAGCCATTTTGAATTGGCAAGTGTTTGGAAAAATAGTGACTGCTTCAAGGTGAAAAAAAAATAAGTTGAATGCACTCTAATCATCTACATTTATAAATTCAGTAGTTCAATTCCAATTCATCCTTAATTTCTTACACAAATTATTTTGATAATTTGATTGTAGCCAAGCATTGTAAGCCATTACAGTGTAGTGTTCTTTAAGAAAAACTTAAAAAATAATCAATTGGTAATTAAAATTTGGTACTTAAAAAATGCAACAATAAAAGCTATAAAACAATATGCAATTAAAAATTTGTAAATCCTTGGGGTTCTAAAAACAGCTGATTTTAAAAAAACACATACTACAACATATTCTGTGATGTGCCAAATCTAACTCAATTTAACAGAATCATAAGCCTATCAAAGAAGTCTGCTATTTTAAAATCATAAAAAATTAAGTATGAGTGTTAAGTAGTAGAGTTGACATTAGAGATCAAGAAAAATGTTAAGACCTCTAGCCAGCCTACGTGTTATTTTCAATACTATTTGCTCTAAGAAAAATATTAACATATATCTAAACCTATGAGTATTTTAAATATGTAAGTGGATAGCACCTGTTTACCTTCACATTTTTCTCAGGCCTGAGGGAAATTGAGATTAAAATTGTCCTTGAAATGTTACCTTGCTTACATTAAGTACACTTATCACATTGACCATTTTCCTAGAACATATAACTGTCACAATTTGTCAAAATTATACAATGTAGTAAGTTCTATAAGGTGCTGAGAAAGAGACTAATAAGGGAGTGGTAGATTACAGGTAAACTTCTTCAAGGAAGTGCCACTTAAACTAAGGCTTGAAGATAAAAATGTCAACTAGGATGGCCGCGAAGAGGAGCAGAGCTGGTGTTTCAAAGGCTGTCTGGAATAGGGTAAAGCTGGAAAGGTAGACAAGGGCTAGATCATACAGAACTTGTAGAGACTCACAAGGAATTTTCATTTTATTCTAAATTCATGAGAAGCTATTATAGACTGACAAGCCAATGAGTCAAACGATTTGATAAACTTTTGAAAATTATTATACTGGCTGATGTATAGGTAAGAGATGACAGTGGTGGCAAACCATACCAAGAAGTAGAAGGTTTAGGATCTTCATATTATATTCATGATCTGGATTTCTTAATTGAGTGTGAAATAAAAAAGTTTTTACATAATATGATATAACTCACTGGATGTTCAATGAACACCCTGTGCAAGCCTAAATGGCATATTCTTTAAAAATAATATAGTTGATAAGCACAGTATCATTCATCTATAAATGATTTGATTGTTTCATTGAAATTGAGAATATTTGCTCTCTTCCTTCTGGTGAAGAATCTTAAATATGCTAAATATGATTCAGATGGTTTATGTATATATAGATAGGTTGATGGATAGATATAAATATCTATCCATCTATCTATCTATCCATCTATATCTATATCTATATCTATATATACACATATAATTTTTGCTATGTGTGTATATATATACACTATATATATATATACACAATGTATTGTGTATATATGTGTATATATATATAAAATTATATATATAAAATTATATATATATATGTGTGTGTATATATGTATATATATATATACACATATATATATATAATTTTTGCTATGTGAATAGTATTGTGTTTCCCCGAAAATAAGACCTAGACGGACCATCAGCTCTACTGCATCTTTTGGAGCAAAAATTAATATAAGACCCGGTATTATATTATATTACATTATATTATATTATATTATATTATATTATATTACAAAGACCCGGTATTATATTATATTACATTATATTATATTATATTATATTATATTATATTATATTATATTATACTTGGTCTTATATTATTTTAAAATAAGACTAGGTCTTACATTAATTTTTGCTACAGAAGACGCATTGGAGCTGATGGTCCTGCTAGGTCTTATTTTTGGGGAAACACAGTATATAATACATTTCGGACAGTCTTAGATGAAAAGTTTAGTTCTACTTTTCTTTAAATATTTTAGAGTTTTAGTTAATAGTTTTTATTTCTCACTATTGTATTTTGCAATGCAGAAGAATATAAAAATCACACCTATTCCGGCTGGCTGCTTTTTTATGTGTTTTGTGATTAAAGTCTTTTCATAGTATTTTGATAAGAGAACTGGTATACAATGGTGTTTTTGTACTTGTATTTTTTCCTCTTATAGCCATTTACTTTGCTATTTATATTCTGATGCCCAAGAATGCTAATAAACATTCAAGAGATATTTTTTTTTCTCAGTTGACCTTTAACTTGGAAATGTATTTTTGAAATAAACCTTTTGTCCATCTGTAGTGTGGGAATCAATTAAAGAACAGAAGAGGAACTCTGACTGTTTCAAAGACTTTAAGAATATCTGGATCTCATGAAATACACAAATGGTTCAGGAAGCATATTTGGTCTAAATCAGTCACTCAGTTCTTAATTCAAAAACCTTTTTAGTACTAGGTTGTGCAAAGGAAATTCATCAACATAACACAATGATCTGAATAAATCTATACCGCGCTGTACTTATTTTCTGAAGGCTATGTAAAGGTTTACAAAGAACCACTATTTTAGAGATCCATGGGAACTTAATCTGTCTACGACAGGTTCTTATGAGAAATTTATTTGGGAACATAAATACGTTCTAACTTAAAAGCCTGAGGACAATTCAACATTCCAGAGAAATGCAAACAAACATATACTATGGCAGAGATGTCAGAAGAATGTTTTAAAAATGGTTCACATGACCAATTTTGCACATATTCAATAAGACAGTAACTATTTCAACTGCCTGCCGAGGTTCTCAGGAGGTAATGTAGGTAGAACGTAAAATTTTGAAATATTAGCAAATATAGATCAGCTGATTAATCAATAGATAACCTTTTTTATCACTAAACACCATTTTCTAAGATATAATACAAATCAGTTTTTTTTAAAACTTGTGTAAGTGAGAGTAACTAAGGACTTAACTTTCATATAACTAAATGTCTCAAAATGAAAATTGTTTTTGTTGTTTTCTATGTGTAAAGGTGTAAAGGCCACCGCTTGTCAATATATAATATTGCAGCCCTCCTGTTAGGAAAAAGAAGAGGGAATTGTGTGAGCAGTATTTATATTTCCAAACTTGGGGAAAAAATATCTATGACCCCGGAAATTCAAGACAGGAGAATACCTTCAATGGGGAAAATGTTGGAGACAAATGACCTTCTGAATCAAGTCCTGCTAGTTTGAGAGGACTGTGTTAGGTGGCATAACTAATGTGATACAATAGTCAGCACGCCACAGAATTATTTTTAGAATTATTTTAGAATTCTTATCAGCAAGAACTTAGCCTGTGACTATTTAATCTTTTGTTACAACACTATATTCTCCAATATTAGAATTGTCCACTCATTCCATCCCTACCCTTCCAACTCCAAATAAAACTAGAAATTTACTATCTCTTCCTAGTATGTATATATATATATATATATATATATATATATATATATATATGTATATATATTGCTAGTATATATATATATATATATATATATATATATATATATATATATATACACACTTCTGAATCTCTCCTAGATCCTGAAAATGCCCTTCAACTATAGGGTCAACAACAATTATATGAGAGACCTCAGTATTCATATAGTATCACATTAGGTTATGTTGTTTGACTTTCCTATTTCTGGCTTACCTACAAGCCCTGCTCCCATCATGACTCTGGGAACATAGGATTTGCTTTAGAACAGTGATTCTTCACCAGGAGCGTGTTTACCCTATAGGAGACATTGACCAACACCTAGAGACATTTTTGGTTGTCACAGCCAAGCGGGTGCAGTTGTCAGGTATGCTATTAAACATCCCTGCAATGTACAAGACAGCTCACCACAACAAATAATTAATTTGGTATAAGACGTCAATAATGCTGAGATTGAGAAGAAACTCTGTTTTAGAGGCATTTGTTTTACAATCAACATTGACAAAACACATGGATCTTGATATAAAAAAGAGGGGGGTGGAATTTATTTTTGTAGGTGTTAGTAAATATTTATACTTAAAAGTATTAACAACGTCCACTATATGGCCTGATTTTTGATATAATTAGTTAAATGACTACGTTTCTGTTGGATGGATTTTTCAGTCTACATATTGTTCAAGTCACTGACTGTGTTCCTACTTCTATAATGTAAGCTACATGGTGACCATTTTTCTAGTCTTCAATTACAGAGTATAAGAAGAGAGGAAAAAATGCTATGAAGTTTTTCTGGACAAAAGGAGTAAAAGAGTAGAGATTATCTATCAGTAAGGGTTGAAAATTATCCATGTATTGAATAGTCATGTCTTGAGTTTTTCTATAGGAAAACATGAGTTTGTAAGTCACATTTGACAGAATGCAACATCTGTGTAATTCAATGTGTTTCCCCTTTCATTATAGCTATTCAAAGGCTCTCAAACAAATGTATTACCCAACCTCAGTGATCTGCTTATCCAGGTTTTTTTTATACCCAAATTTGTTATCTTTAGTCTCCATTCTGTTTTACTATTATCTACCATATGTTTTATTAGTTTTGAATTGTAAATCAAAACTATTTTTAGAGATTTAATATAAATCTAAGAATATAGAAATATCTATATCTATATACCTAAAATATAGAAATATCTATAGATATGGAAATATTTATATCTGAAAATATAGAAATATTTTGAGAGATTTGGGGGTTAAAATTTTTAATGCTATTTAGTTTATCAAATATTTGTTCAGTATCTGCATCACTTTAAGAAAGTGATGAAATGTTTGAAGGCTATAAAAAATAAGAACCTAACTGTCCTTACATTCAAGGATATTTATAATGTGATCTACAAATCAAGAGGAGCATGGTAATAACTATTAAACAAAGCAGAAAAATTGGAGAAGACGATAGGGACAGACTAAATGTTCAAAATACAGAAGTCACTCCATTTTGCGAAGAAAAGGAGTGTGAAGTGTTCAGGATAAAGATGGTGACTGAAACATAGGCTCATAACAGGTGGAAATGTAACAGAAAGAAGATATTTCAAAGCAATAGTATGAGAGAAGATGAAGATTTAAGAAAGAATTGTTAAGTTTGGGTTACAGTAAGTGTTTGTGCCAGAAACTCTTGGTGGATTAGTCAATAGTTCTGGCCAATGGAACATTGGGGGATGTCGGGGGCAAGAGGTTAATGCTTCTCTGAAAGTTTTCCCTTCTTATTAAATATAAAAGTATCAAAGATAGATGAGATTATGACTCCTAGATGAAGTCACATTTTCAGAACTTTCTTGTTCACCAGGTCCTTGCAAATAAACATATTCTGATTGATGATATGACTAGATGTAACTGGAACATTAGTACACATAGAAGAAGAGTGGGGAATAATGTCAGTAAGAGATTTTGTACTACTGCAACAGGGTTTGAATAGCAGCTTGTACTTTGGTTGATCTGTGGAAGGTATAAAATAGCACAATAATATAATCGAAGAAATGTGTAGTAAAATAATAAATGCTTTATTGTTATATCACTCACACTTTTAGGGTCAGGCATATAGCAGGTGCCAAGTAAACATTTGATGAATAAATTAAATAATGAAACTAGACAAATAGTTATTATAGTCTTCAATAATTCTTATTAGCTTAGTATCTTTGACATCTATTTAAAATTAGTACTTGGATTTATAACAAGTGAAATTTCTTAGAATACACATGTAAATGTAAATGGTGTCTGGATCAAACAGATATATATACTTAAGTGGGAGGACAAAATTAAGTGTTAGTAAATTGAAATATGCAGCTGAGTATTAATTATATATTACTAAAAATGGATTTAAAGGACTATAGGCAAGAGAGTGAGGGAGGAGAGACTAAAATGAAGTATTGCTATAAAATTATAGTGATTTGGCATATATTTCCAAATTATCAAGGGGAAAATGTTGCATATTTATATTTATTTATGCACCTGTCGGTAATGAGAATTACCTACCACTTAAGTATAATTACTTTGACCCTACAACTTCTACAGGTAATGTATGGCTTCTGTAAGATTGTATTATCCAAGACATATGTCACTTTTGAATATAATCTAAATTAGTGAAACCAAACAGAAAACCAACACATCTGTGACACATTTTTCTAAGGCCTTCTTGTTTTTTTAACCAGAAAAAATGTTTCAATACCTACAAGTGGGAAAACACCCATACTCTTTAATCAAATTGGAGAGTAGCTGATGTTTGTCACTGACAAAATTAAAAATTCATTGTTCAGTTTAGTAGCTTGAAACCCTGTTATGTCACGTTCTTAACTGAATGACACACATTCTTTTGTAGAGTGTTCTTCTGCTAAATGCACACCAGAATGTTAGTAATTGGGGCATGCAAATTTGTTCTGCAACTAAGAACAAGAGGAGGATTTAGAAGCTATTTTAATGTGGTGGTACATTTATGTTTAAAGTACAATAATATTCATGTCATTATCATGTATTATTCATATGCAGTGTTTGAAGTTGAAGTCTTTCCAAATATATTAAGAAACTCTTATTCACAATAATCTAATTAATTCCCACAGCCTCCCTCCCTCTGGTTTCAGCAAGTGTGAATCTTCAGGATGAATTATATCACAAGCTATAAACTGGCACCTCTTGGGCCAGATCCAGCCAACAATGTGTTTTGTTTTGCCCACACAGTGTTCCATTTTTTAAAAATTATTTGCCAGAATCCAAAGGTAGGAAGAAGCCATTACACAAAAACACAAATTTTCAGTCCGTTTTGTAAGAAAATCAGAAGAGCTGACCACAAAGTGCCTACACTTCTTCCTAACAATTTGCAGATGGCTTAGACCTGTAGTGGGGCCCTCATGCTGATTTCATGTAGGCTCCACCTGCACAACAAAACAGGACTTCTCCAGGCTCTGGGGACATTTCCTACGCATGACATCCTTATAGGCGCAGTTCAGTTTATTAGTGTGTGGCTTTATCTGTAGTTTGGCATGAATCAGAAATATTGGCTACAACGAGAATGCGATTCCTAAAGCTGGGGATGAGTGGCAAAGCCAAGCTCAACCGTCAGGGGGAGTCACTGGCCCTCTACAGCTACAGACCATCCTGAAGAAAGAAGTTTTAAATTCTGCTTACAAAGGTGTTTTTCACCCTTGTTAAAGCAGTTCCCATGAGCTGAATTTTCTTTTTCTCATAAACCTGTTTTATGTTGTATGTTTTCCTTACTAAGGAAAATGGTATACTATAGATTACAGATTACTTCTTTAACGCTCTACTATGTAATTCAGATTCACATCAGCTATTTTATAGTGAATTTTATCTAAATCAGCTATAAACATTCAAAAGTATTTGCTTTGACTTAAAATAAAAACTATGAACACTTTTACTGATAGCTCACATTAATTGAGCAATTAGTTTTGCATATAATTGTGTTGTATATATGCATTATTTCATTTAATCTCAAAAAAAAACACTATACAAAGTATGTGCTATTATTATCCCAATTTTACCTTTAGAGATTAAATAATGCTCCTAAAGTCTCAGAGTGGTGAAATCAAGTCTTGAGACCAGTTTTATTTGATTTCAAAATGATGTTCTTTACCACTACAGCAATGTGAAAGAAAGACAAAAAAGAGTGAATAATGCAAGGGAGAGAGGGAGGGAAAGAGGGAAGGAGGAAGGGAAGAAGAGAGGGGGGAAAGAAGAGAGGGACGGAGGGATGAAGGAAGGGAGGAATGAGTAGAGGAAAGAATACATTAATACAATAGGTCATATCCAGATATATGCACTTATTAATAATAAATTTTGATTCTGAAACTTTTGATGCAGTTATGAGGTTTGTGCATGGGTGTGCACGAGTGTGTATGTGTGTGCATACGTGCTAGGAGTGATGTAAAACATTTTTATTATTGCGAAATTTAGTCAAAAAAGTTTAAAGCCACTGCATTACAGCATACTATCTCCTCCTAACAGAGCTTATAATATTTAATGAAATTGTATTCATATTTTAGATGGATATGAATTTTAGATTTAAACATCTTTTTAAAATGCATTATGTTCCTTTAGCATTACAATGCCAAAAATACCATAATGTATTATAATTTTACAAACTAAGAATAATGGATGTATCTTAGACTATTCTTAGTCATTATCTATTCTTTTAAAATGGAGAATGTTATAGGAATAGAATCAATGTGCTCCAAAATGCAAGTAGCAATGTCGGAGATGTAAGACTGATAACCCATGTAAAAAAACCAAAGTGCAGTATATGTTTCATCAATGCCTTTTTTTGTCTATTTTATCTTAAACATCTTATTTCTCCTATGGATAAATGTAGACACATTAATTAGGTGACACTGCTTTATTTGTCTTTGTAAATGTTGTTTAATCAGTAATTAATTTATGCTGTGAAGAGTTTGTTAATAAATGCTAAACTTGTTTCTGATGGAGAAAAATAAACATATTGGAACTAGAAATAACTAACCATCATTTCATACTTAAGCTGTTTCACAGTGATTGTTCCAAGGGGTATACTGTGGGAGAGGTTTTAGATCCCAATTCCTCATTGGCATCTCACAAATTCAACCCCACATAAAGAAACTGAATTTTAATCCAGTAGAAGTCTTTTCTCCTGGATGCTTCTGTCTACATAGGTATCACTACTTGAAACATCAGAAAATGTATCTAGAAAATATGAACATACTCTGTGACTCAGAAATTCTAAATTTATGGCACATACCCACCGAGAAACACAGATGCATCAGATTAAAAGTATGATAAAAAATGATCAGGGCTATGTTAGCTATAATAGCAAACAAATGGAAAACAAACAACCTGGAAACAATCCAATTGTCAATAGAAAGCAGAATGGATAAATACACTGTGATAAATTCACAGACTAGAATATTACACATAGCACTGAAAATGAATGAATCTGCATCAATATGGATGAATATTAGAAACATCATGTAGACCCAAAAGAGCCACTTATAAAAAACAGCTATGATTTCATTTTTATAACACTTTATTTTACTTGTTTTTACTCTCAGAAGAACAGTATTTTTTTTTAACTTTTTTATTTTCTGTTATGAAAATTTATTGGGGTGACATTGGTTATAAAATTATATAGGTTTTGAGTATACGGTTCTGTAATACCTCATCTATACAGATTGCATTGTCTGTTCACAACCCAAAGTCAAATCTCCTTCTGTCACCCTTCATTTGGCCCTCTTTAATCTCTTCTACCATCCCCCGCTTACTCTCTGGTAACCACTAAACTGTTGTCTGTGTCTATAAGTTTTTTGTTTGTTTGATTTTTATAACCATTTAAACATGCAAAACTGAACAATATATTTTCAAGTACATATGTGTGTGATAAAATGATTAGGAAAACTAAGCAAATGATAAATACAAAATTAAAAATAGTGGCAAATTCTGGAGGTAGGGATAAAGGAGAAGTTGAAATCGGAAGGGTACATAGAAGTCTCAAATGTTTTCTTTCTTAAGCTAAATTTTGAAACTTGTGTGTTTTAGTTTTATATATGTGGCATACACATGGAATAAATAATATAAATAATAGTATTAAATAGTCACATTTTTCCGTTTACTATTTTAAAATTAAAACAATAATCCATCAGTCCTTCTGAATTCATCCTGTTTCATTTTCTTATAACTTATCACTATCTGCAATGATCATATTTATTTTTGCTGATTTGTTTATTGTTTGTCTCTCTCCCTTTCCACATCAGACTGCAGGTTTGTTACAAAAGTTGGCACCTGGTCTCTCTGGCTTAATGTTCAAAATACGAGAGTGCCATGCCTCGCATTTAGTAGGCACAAAATATACTTATCTATTGATTTAATGAATCACCAACAGCTACATGCCATAATATACTAACTGCAGAATATTGTGAGGGGGAAATTTTTAGGTAGGTGTGAATTGTTATCATAAGGGCCTTTAATTTTAGTTGTATTTGTTCAACATTATATATATATATTCAGGGAAGTAAACCATTTTCTTATAAGAGTTTCCTGTTCATGCACTCATTGTTCTCCCGTGTGTAGCTGACCTTTGACATGCATGATTTTATTTTCTTTACAGTAGGTGCTTTGAATTTTGGCATGTAATGAATCCTAATGTGATAAGATGAAATATTAGGGGACACCTCAGCAACCCTGTTCTCATCTATCACTGGATAGGAAAATTATTAGTAAATTTCCTGAAGGATATAATCCTATTCCTATTAACTACCTGGAAAATAATTTGCTTGTATTAAAGAACTATTTTTCTTGCTAACTTATTGATAAAAAACAGTGTAAAAACTATTACTTAAATGGCAAGGAAAAGCCCAAAGTTGTTAATTACTAAAGGAAGACCAGAAAAATGTTAAGTGAAGTGTAACAATTATAAAATGAGCTAAGAAGCTATTAAACAACATTTAACGTATGTATTTTAAAATTTTCTTTTTACTCAAATTGTACTATTTGGCTATTTAATTATTTTAGAAATAGTAAATGATAATACTTTAATGTAGAGTTTAAATATAGATTCCTAATATTATTCCCAAAAATTGAGTCATTAGCTAATATAGTTTATTTTCCAATCATAGAGCTACAAAAAAAAGTTATTTAACTTTTGCCTACACACTTATGGTTATGACGACTTATGAAAAAAAAATAACCTAGTGAAGTGATACCTTCCTCCACAGCAATTTCCTCAAAATTTAATCTCTGAAAAAGTCACTAATTTTTTTTCTTACAAAAAAGAGATTAAGGTGACTATGGTTAGTAAAGTTACATAGGTTTCAGGTGTACAATTCTGTAGTATGTTTTCTGTATATCACATTGTTCACCGCCCAGAGTCACTTCTCCTTCATCACATATTTGATCCTTTTACCAAAATTGTTACCCCAATAAACTTTAATTAAAAAAAAAGAAGAGATTAATCTACAAGATAGAAAACTGAAGGAGATATTACCCACCAAGAGAAATCATGAATTTTAATGTTTCAGAGATGAGGAAAATCTACACTAGTGGGATGTAATAGATAATCCCAAATTGCTAGATTACAAAGTGTGATAAAAAAATATAGTAAATATTTAAATTAAAAAAATATTACAGTAAAAGACTCATTGCCATTAATTCCGTTCAAAATACTCCCCCTCGTTTCGAACACACTTATCCCATCGTTCTTGCCACTTTCTGAAGCAGTTCTGAAAATCCTCCTTTGTGAGTGTCTTTACTTGCACTGTTGTGGCTGCCTTGATGTTCTGAATCAATTCAAAACATTTTTCCTTTCATGGTCATTTTGACTTTGGGGAAGAGCCAGAAGTCGCACGGCGCCAAATCGGTGAATAAGGTGGATGAGGACTCACCGTAATGTTTTTATTTGACAGAAATTGCTATACCAGAATTGATGTGTGACATGAAACATTGTCATGATGGAGGATGAAATAAAGACACTCCTAAAAAAGGACTTCCAGAACTGCTTCAGAAAGTGGCAAGAATGATGGGATAAGTGTGTTTGAAATGAGGGGGAGTATTTGAGTGGGATTGATGGCGATGTGTCTTTTACTGTAATAAATTATTATTACTATGATTATTTTTTAAAATTGTGTTTTTATTTATATATTCACCATATTTCTTGATCACACCTTGTATACTGCTTGGGTTTGAATACTATTTGCACCATCCATGGTGTACAACCTTCAGAAAGCTACTGTCACTCTGCCTCGTTTCCTCACCCATAAAATGGAGATAGTAAGAATAGTCCCTGTCTCACAGGATTTTGAAAGTTGAAAGAAATAATATGCACAAAAACCTTGGAACACCCCCAGCATATAGTATATGTTTTACCATTGATTATCTAAAATATGAATCTTTAAGTGTAAAGATTAATTTATTTGACTCTTAAGTTCTGTGCTAAAGAAATGATGGGTGTTTTACAAAATATATATTAAACCCTAACTCTACTCAATGAACATGTCTAAAATAAACTTAGAAAAGGTATTAGAAATAGTCAAGTTACCATATGAATGCATCTGGCAAAAAAAAAAAGAAACATGGATGAATTCTACGTTTAAAGTCTTAGAGTAAAATTTTGCTCATCTAAAAATCACAAATCTCTTTAAAGTTGGATAAAATAAATAATATATGGCAAATCACCTTAAAATTATAGATAATATTTCTACCAAAAAAAAAAAAAAAGTTTTGGTCAACAGAAGAAGAAAAGCCACAAACTAAGAGAAAATATTTGCAGACACATCTGATAAAGGACTACTATCCAAAATGTAAAAGAAGTCTTAGAACTCAACAGTAAGGAAACTAACAAACAACACAATTTGTAAATGAGTAAAAGTGCTGAACAGCTACCTCACTAAACAACATATACAGATGAAAAATGATCATACAAAAATATTAGAAAATTCCAAATTGAACAGCAATGAGGTAACACTGTACACCTATTAGAATGGCCCAAACTGAAAACACTGACAAAACCAAGTGCTGACAATGACATGGAGCTGCAGGAACTCACATTCATTGCCGATACAAAATGATACAGCCACTTTGAAAGACAGTTTGACAGTTTTCTTATGAAACTAAAATACTCTTGTCATACAATCTAGCAATTGTGCTCCTTGATATTTACCAAAATGAATTGAAAACTCAAGTCCACACAAAAACCTGCACACAGATACTTATAGCAGCTTTACTTATAATTGTCATACTTTGGAAACAAACAAGATGTCCTTTAGGAGGTAAATGGATAAATGAACTGTGATACAGACAGAGAAAGGAATATTATTCAGTGCTAAAAAAGAAATGAGCTATCAAGGTATGAAAAGATATGGAGAAAACTTAAATACATATTACTACATAGAAGAAGTCAAGCTGAAAAGGTTGCATACTGCATGGTTCTGTCAGGGCCCAGGGCAGGCTGTCCACAAAAATCACATAATGGCATATTGATTACTTTGAATTAAAGTTACTTGACAAGCAGCCAGCATAAGAAGGGCACGTTGACATTCCCTTGTCTCCTCGAGTATAAGAAATAAGTCTCCCCTGTGAAAAGTGCCCTCCGCATTGCACACTGTAAGGACGACACCTTACTTGCCAGAGTTAAGAAATCTATTGTTGACAACCTCACATAAACAAACTGTGTTACTCCTTTACCTGTTTACTACACAAGCCCAAACTTCATTGAGATTCCTCATTAATGAGCAACCACGCCTAAAGTGCCATTGTTCTGTCATTTCTTCATAAATTTATTGTTTCTTTGTCTAAAGAATAGAAAGAGCTGGCTGGTTCATCATTTCTGAGAGCACCATCATTTATGATCTCCCATGTGCACGTATTAAATTGTTTTCTCTCTGGTTAATCTGGTCTTGCGTCAATTTTATTATTAGTCTAGCCATAACAACTCAGGAAGGGTAGAAAGTGCAAAATTCTCACCCTCCCCGACAGTTTCAACGATGTGACAGAGTGTGAAAAAAAGCAAAATTACAGACACAGGAGAAAGATCAGTGGTTGCCAGGGGTTAAGGGAACACAGCGCAGAGTATTTTTCTTTTTTTTTGACAGTGAAACTCTTTTGTATGACTCGTGAGTGGGGGATACATGTCATTAGATATTTGTCAAAACCCATAGAATGTATAGCACCAACAGTAAGTCCTAAGTAAACTATGGACTTTGGATGACAATGATGTGTCAGTGTAGATTCATCAGTTGTAACATACTTACCACTGGTACAGGAGGTCGGTAATAGGGGAGGTTGAGTATTTGTGAAGAGAAGGTTAATGGGAACTCTTTGTACTTTCCTTTTAATTTTGCTGTGAACCTAAAATTATTCTAAAAAAAATAAAGTTTATTAATTTAAAAAAGTAGTATGTATATATTGACTACCCAATATACAGCAATGTTAGTAGAATACAGAATCTAATTTTTCTGCACAAGAATTTAAAATTGGGTATTGAATGTGTATTTGGCCTATAAAGTTTTTAGCCATGATTATAAAACAGCTAATTATGTTAAAATAAATAAACAATAATGTTTCAAATTCACTGCCTGTAATTAATAAACTTAATAACATTTTTACCTTTAGCACCCCTCCCTCCCTTTTTTTTTTTTGTGAACAGCCAAAAGTGAAAAAATAAAATTGATAAGTGAAGTGATATAGTCATTATCTTATAAAAACATTTAGAACTATATTGCTATGCAGAATGATCTAAATTGTGAGGTCAAGAGTAGCACGAAGTACTAATATTAATGAGTGTAGAAGAAATTATGAGTTAAAAATAACTATACCATTCTCAGTTGCAACTTAGAGTGAAGGCTTGAGGAGGTAAAAAGTAATCTTATAAAAATAATTTACATAAATGTTGGCAATCCACATTTCTTTCCAACAACTTGAAGTACTTGAATAACTAGAATTAAATTACCAAAACACCTTATACATTACAAGAGTAAATTTCTATACCAAATCTCAAATAACTGCCATATATGTAGTATACTATATATCCTAAATATATACAGTATAGAGGCAAATTTGATTGAGACAAAAGTTACTATCTGTTAGACTATTTTACTTACTCCATGTCAAGTTATTTATATTTCATCTTAAGCATTATGCTAGATTTTAAGGGACCTGAAACGTCCTAGTGTTTGGAATGATGTCTACAGATTAACAGATAGAATGGTTGCGAAACAGTGCCAATTGTAACTTTGAGTCAAACCGTTTAGCAGTTCAACTGGGGTGATCAATTTCCTCTAGGCTAATTGTGTTAAGTAAAATGACGGTCAAATGTTGCCAGATAAACAGTTTCCAGAACAGTTTGGGCACTGTAGGTGCTAATAAAGCCTGTTTTCGTTTCTTTCTTTCTAGAAATCAGGAGCAGAAATAGATGTCACTGCCTCTTTCTGCCCAGTAAGGTCACAGGGAATAATTTTACTTTTTGAGTTTCTCCGCATGTAAAATACCTGAAATAATACAGACCTATACAGATTTTTTACCCAAAGAAATGTCAAAATTAATGTGTGTGTACTGGTTCGTTATGCATATTTACAGTGTTTTGTTATCCCAGTGCATTAAATGAAACATGGTATTTCGGGTGGAGCATAATAATAATCTTTCTATGCAAGAGCTTTTAAAGTTGTTTCATATCCATGACCTCATTTGAGATTCCCAATGATCCAGCAAAGTTGCAAAAAAATAGATATTAGTATTCTCATAGAACAGATGAAATAACAGATTCAGAGAGTTGACATTCTTTTCCCTAGGTCATATGGCTAGTAAATTAGGTATATATATATTAGGTATATAGAGTCTACTAAAACCTAGGTTAGTGTCTCCTAAATTAATCAACAACCTAAACTTCTCTTAACTACAAAATGATGTTTCCATCCTTAATGTTACAGTGTAATGTTTAAATAACCTTAGGAAACTGAGTAGTTCATATTTGTTTATACATTTTTGTGTTTTGTATGCTGGTGTATTTCATTTTTTTTTTTTTTAGATTGTATTGAAGTATACCATAGGAGAAATTAATTCAAGGAAATATAATTTACAGCAGTGTTTCCCAAACTGTGTTTAATTGAATACCTGTGTTCTCTGTGACTGAAGTTAATAAGTATCGCAGACAAACGAGATTTTACAAACAAATTAGTTTTGGAAATTTAGCACATTAATACCTTTTTAACAGTAGTGTGCTATGTCCTGTAGTAAAGCTACCTGTTTAACTTTGTTTCATATCTCTTGTGTACCTGTGATATAACCTAAATTGATTTCATCATCAGCTCCTTTTCTCATGGAATGAATTAGTATATAATTGACCTTGGAACAGTTTGTGAAATACTTCTTTGAAGAAAATGTACTGAATAATAAATTATTTGTAGTTTTCCTTTAACTTACTTTTTCTAGTTAAACTCTTGATTCTTCTCGAGTTTAAATGGTTAAATTATCATCATTTTAAGCACCTAATGGGGAGGGATTATATGTTACTCATCCTCTTATCTCCTACTAATTGTTAATTGTTGGGCATATAGTGGTAAGTTCTATGTGAAAACAATTATCAGACATTTATTGAGTTGCTATAAGTAAAATGCTATTGCTTTAAGAGTAAAAATAAATTTATAATCAATCTGTAGTAATTTCCCTGGTATTGAGTAAATAAAGGATGAAGAATAAACATTAGAGCTCTAACCTTGATAGCTTTCTCCTTTTTTCAGATGAGAATGAATGCAAATGTATCTACTCTGATAGAGAACAAAAGAACTAACAATCACATTTCTCCTGTGAACCCCCCATGTGAACAGGGGAAAACTGGTTCCAATGTTGACAAGGTAAACTAGAATTTCTCTCTCTCTCTCTCTCTCTCTCTCTGTCTCTCTGTCTCTCTCTCTCTCTCTCTCTCTCTCTCTCTCTCTCTCTCTCACACACACACACACACACACACACTTATTTTAAGTAAGATAAATGCAAAGGGTAACATAGTGTGGGGGCCATGCATTGATTGAAGAATACTTTCATGATATAAAGTTGAACCTTCGAAAGTTGATTATAATGCTCTTAACATCTTTAGCAGAATGACTAAACTCTAACCCCTGTGAAGGCAGAGATTATATTTCCTTCACCATGCAGTACCTGGAACTTGACAAGAGCTGACATATGGTAGTCATTTACTGAATGAATGGATGAATGAATGAGTGTACAATTGATCTTGCCCTTTTCAGTATAATGTGATTAGTTTTCTGATTGGGCCAGAGAGCTAAGCGTATCTTCATTTGGAAACTTCTATTTTCTTCTCATAGTTTGTTTTCATTGAATAAGTTTGCAGAAAAATACCATCTAACCAAGATTTGAAAAGCAGTGACTTAATACAGAACAATGTGTATCTAATTAAATCCTTAGTCATGGAGTTGCACAGAAAGATAATTGCAGGGATAGATCACTACCAGGTATACTAGCGGTTAAGTCTGGGTCAGGGCCAAAATGGCCTTTAGGTACAAACAATTATGAATGATTGCCCCTCTCTAAGCATCTGGCTCCAGAGATGGCTTAGAAGTCTACAGGGTTCGACCTAATACAGAAACACACTCCCTGTCCTAAAGTCTCAGGCAAAGCCGCTATCAGCAGACCTGCCTGGAGCAGACACATTTTCAAATGGAAGGGAGCTAGTGTATTTATGTTAAACTGAGTTGTTTCCCTGGAACCTAATGAAAAATGTCAAGAAAATAGTATTTCTCCCTGTCTCCAGTAGAATCCCCTCCCCAGCTTCCTCTTAATAATCAGATGGTCATTACTAAGTATGTTTTTCCTAAAAAAAAAAAAAAAAAAAAATTATAGTTGGGTAATTCTCACTGTCAGAACAATGATGCTTGTCCACCCCAATAAGTATAAAGTTCTCCCTATATCTAATCTGGCTTTTTGGCCTCACAATTCAATGACCTAAGTCCAAATTTGATAATACTGAGACATATAAGTTTAGCATTAGGGTTCACAAAAATAGGCTTGAGTATTCATTTGACTTGGCACCTACTTACAGTATGTATCTGAAAAGTGAAGGTAACAAACACCAATAATATTGTAAGTATTGCTATGTGCCTTTTATTTTCCTATTCTGAGTAGTAATGTGAACATGTCACCAATACATCAGATTTATATTTTTGGAACTTACAGACATCTGCTGTATCCTGTGAGTTGCAAAATATTCGGTAATTGAGGACTGTTTCAATCTTGCAATTTTTAAATTATTTCCAGATTGAGCAAAGATCAAAGCCCTCAACTACTGTGTGTATAGCTTTAAATATATTAGATTAGAAACTAAGCCATGTTTGGCAAGAAACCATTTTCTTAATTAAATTTATTGGGGTGACATTCACTAATAAAATTATATAGGTTTTAAGTGTACAGTTCTACATTACACCATATATATTGCATTGTGAGTTCACCACTCAAAGTCAGATCTCTTTCTGTCACCATATATTTGACCCCTTTTACTCTCTTCTATCTCCCTGCCTCCCGCCTCACCCTCTGGTAACCATTAAACTATAGTCTGTGTCTATGAGGTTTTGTTTGTCTTGTTCGTTTGTTGCTTTCAGTTTTATATCCCACATAGGAGTGAAATTGTAAGGGTGATGGTGTATTTTTTTAAGATTTAAGAATCTAATTTAGTTTATTTTCTTCTTTTGTTTCCTTCCCCTCCTGCCTGATTCAATTGCTCTGTTTTCCCAAGGTTACATGCATACCTCGTTAATCTGGTTAATTGCCAGAACACGAACTTGAAAGAAAATGTTTCAGCCCTTAGACCTCTGAACACTGATAACCAGGTTGTAACTCCCTTGCAGTTTTCCACCATATGATGCATGAATCACCCCTATGACCCAGTCCAAGAAAACATGATCTCCCAGGAGGTGTTTTACTAGATGTCAGCATGCAGGAATCATCTCATTCCCCCTTTCTTTTGTTCTGCTTCTTCTTATATGCCTATAAAACCTTCTGGTCATTCTAGGAAGGGTGAAGATGGCCTTTGAGACAGGAGTCTGCCATCTTCCCAGAATGCCAGCATTTTAAAATAAACCTTGTTTTTATTTCCATCAAGCCTTGTCTTTCAATCATTGGCTCATGAGTGATAAGTAGCCGAACCTGTTAGGTAACAAAATCATATGGTTCTCGACTTTTTCTTTCTGATTTGTTTCACTGAGCATGGTAACCTTAAAATCCATAATACATATATACAATGGACGGTTATTCAGCCATAAGAAAAGACATAATAATGTCATTTGTAAGAACATGGAAGAAAACATTTTAAAATTTGAAAACATGGTCTGCACATAATTCACTTTACTGAATGTTAATTTCTAACGTTTCTATTTCTTTATTTCACCAAATTAGCTCAAGGTCTGAAGCTTAAAAATAGATTTTTCAGAAGCTACTAGTTTAAAATAATTAAGAAGTACTTAGTCAAGATAGTTTTGATCTGTAAATTTTATACTACATGCTTAGCAATAAACTTCATATTTTGAACCTCATAGGTGTGTATATTCCATTCCATGGGAAATTGCAAATGATAGAATATATTGTTAAAAGTCAAAGCTATTAGAACATTAAAGCCACTTACCGAGAAACAGAGTGAATAATGAAGCTTGGTATTTTAAAGATATATTTGGATTATTAATAGGAATCACTAAAACCTTTTGAGGGTTCTAAAAATATTTGCTTTAAACCATGTATTCTCTAGGCAACTACAACCCCCTCCAAGCATATTTAACACTGTTTATTTTGAAACGCATTACACCTTCATGTCATCGGCCTGTTGTTAGCATGTAACCAAAAACAATTTTACTGTACATTTTAGCTATCTACTCACAATTTTGTCAAAAAAAAAAAAAAAACCTATGTCGTTCATTTACTCAGTATTTTCAGACGATTACCAATAAATGATTTAAAATAAAGATTCTTGGAAACATAATCTTCATGAAATTGCCTTAAAAGTGGTTAACTTAGGAAACCAAATGTCTGATTAAGATGCATTAGAAATCTTAAGAAACAATAATATTACACGTGGGATGATCAGAATAATAGTTATTATAATAAAGACATCAGGGAAATGGTTTTAATAATCTCAGAACTTTGGCAGAACATTAAATTGCCTTTTTCTATATCAGAAGCAGCTACAATTGTTTCTGAAAAGAAAGCATAAATAGTAAGCTCTTGTAGGGAGGGCACCAGCCCCTCCAGGAATACAGTAGAAAGACACAGCCCTGGATCTTTCTTGCATACCTTTCTGAGAGTTTGCTGGATATCTGAGAAGGCAGGGTCAGACCCTGCCTGGTAACCCTGCCTGGCCTCTGCTTTCATCTGAGCACCCACCTGTACCTCCACAGTCAGGTAGCATTTCACTGTGTATGATAAATTGATCCAGTCTTCACTCCCCTGGTGGCATAAGAAAGTTTCCTCAGAATTGCCGGGGCCCACACTATCCAGCTTCAAGTCATTTACTTAGAAGCTGCAGGTTCCTTTGGGGCTATGAAAAAACATCAAGGATAAATCAGGTTTCTCTTACTACTTCACACGCCTCAGTCTCTTTCTGTAATATCATATTAGGCACCCACCATGGGGCTGGATTCTCAGCCTCTCAGGCCAAAATTATGAAAGGGACAACAGATTTCATTCAGAATCACAAAGGAATATAGATATTCTATCCTCAAAGCTTTAAATGCAGATATAATTTCAATTATAATGTTTCTCAAAATAACTAATTTAATTTTTTGGCTAAGTAAATTGCTTTCTGTACATGAAAGCTTTGAATTGATAATCAAACAAGATGAGCCAGATTGCTTTCCCATTTCTCTCAGTTTCACCCTTAGACTTCGTACAAATGCTGTTGGTCTTTAATCTCACCCATTTCTCATCCTCTAGTCACTCCTTAGAGTTTTGCAAACTGGCTTTCCCGTCCACCATTTTCTAGAATGGTCCTTTTGATGCTTGTCTTCAGTCTGTTGACTACTTACCCTGTTACTGTCCTGTTTCTGTCCTTTAATCACAATCATTTCTTCTTGATCTTATGGCTACAATAAAATCTAATTTACCTTCAAGATCAAAGCCAAGGAGGAGCAAGGCTTTGTCTAAGAACCTATTAATCATTTAAGACCTTATTAGTCTTAAATCTTTATCAGGCTATTGGAATAACCATGAGCATTACTCAGGTCTGTTTTCAATTTCTTAAAAAGGCTCAAATAAATGTGTGTGTGTGTGTGAGTGTGTGTGTGGTTGTGTGTGGATGTTATATTGTTATATGGGGAGAGAAGCATAGTGAGGGAGAGATTTAAAAAATCACTTCTTCGTGTGATAATAAGAAATATTCGTTTCATTGAGAAAAAGGTGGCCTTGCTAATTAAGAAGGTGTGTAGCAAAAGCTTTTCTCTTGTAGGATTTGGTAATCTGCTTCCAAAAAGTTACTGTTTATTTTTGGAAAGTGTTTGAATTTGCTTTTACAGTCAGAGGAGTAATTAAGGTCTTCAGTTCACACTGGAGGGAAGACCTTCAAGGGGACTGATTGGGAGATCTTGTCCACCAGACTCTTCTGCTAGATGGAGTGTGGCAAGGCCTCTTCCCCGATCCTCCATCTCCTGAGACACCCAACCCTCCACCTGCCTCCCAACAAAATCAAAGTTGTGCTGGTTTCAAAGGGCAAAAGTCCTCCAAGAATTGACTGGCAGATAATTCAGGCATTAGCCCATACTGAAGTCCTTAAACTTGGGACTTGTACTGTTGAGCAAAGGGGAATTTGTTCTGAAGGAGAGATTTAATGGATGGAGGTTTCTTGAAAGTAGTAGAAATGTAGATGCCAAAGATTAGAAAGACATTTTCTCAGAGAGGCTCAACCTGAAAATAAAGAAACAGGTTAGGATCTGGAATCTTTTACAAAGGAATGACCTGTGAAGCTGACTTCCGGGCTACTTTTCCTTTGGTTTTATATCTCTCCCCTTTGGTTTTATATCCTTCCTAACTACAATGAATGTTATTGACCACATGCCTACACAAAATATTCTAATAAACACGTAAAATCCTTGTTTTCATATGAAAATCAAGGAATGAGGCTGAGCTGACGGATGGAACAAGAACTGAATTAATTCACTGCCAATAGGTGAGTGGAATTTCAAGTGGCCAGGAGAATCAACAGTACCCAAGAATTCACAGCAGTCTTGGGGAAGGCGCTGGACTTTCCACAAATTATGGACAAGGAGTTGAGTATAATATATCTGCGGTCAAAAGACAGAGATCCTAGCCAATTTTTATATTCTACACTCAGAAAACATTCCCTATGCCTCTCTCAACCTCCACGCCCTTTAAGAAAGTTCATCCACTCCCTTGGCAGAGAGCACTCTTACATCTAGGACGTATTCAATCACTTGTTAGATTGAATTTCTTTGTTGAGATCACTTAAAATAATCTCATTACTAGATAAAGAACAGAATCATTTTGCTGGCACCTCAGGCAGTCACTGAGTCTACTCTGAACACTGTTAAGCCCAAGGTGACTAGTAGAGAGCTCTGAACTCTGGGAGTGCTTAGTAAATGTTTATTGATGACTAATCCAAAATGTTCCAGAAACTTTACAAGGAGGTTATAACAGACTAGGAAAAAAAAAAAATCTATGTATCCCTCGGGACAGGGCCAGTCTTACAAAAGTATTGAAACTGTTTTCTCTGAAGTAGTTTTTAAAGAAAAGATGCAGGAAAGGAAAATTCTAAGTATTCTGTCTTTATGATATGGTTTTACAATTACAATCAGAATGTCAAGTATTCATATAAAGGGCTTGGCTTTTGGGGTTTAACCCTCTCTTCTCCCACTTTTTATTATAAAAAATTTCAAACAACATAAAATTGAAAGACTAATAAAATGAATGCTCATATGTATAACATCTAAATTCAAAAATAATATTTTGCCATATTTGCTTGTGCTACTTCTCAGTCTGGGAGGGATTATTTGAAAATAAATTTGATACATAAGTCTTTCTCACCAATAAAATATTCATCTTCTAAGAATAAACATATTTTCCTAGGTAGCCATAATAGCATCACACTTAAAAATTTAACAATTCTGTACTATCATCAAATATCTAATGCATATTCAAATAATATTCTCAATTGTTCCAAAAATGTCTTTTACAGTTATTTTTTTCAAACCAAGATCCAATAATGGTTCCCATATTGCATTTGTTTGCTGTGTATAAGGCAGTCCCCTATACATTTCTCCCCCCATTGCATTGAGTTTTTGAAGAGACCAGGCCAATTGTCTTGCAGAATTGCCTACAATATGAAGGTCTCTGAATGTTTCTTCCCGGTGTTAGCTAACCTGTCCCTCCTCTGTCTTCTGCATTTCCTGTGAACTTGAAATTAGATCTAAAGCCTTGGTTAGGTTTAAGTTAAACAGTCTCAGCAAGAATATTCCATAGGTGATACTTTGTGCTTTACATTACTTCAAAACAGAAGGCACATAATGCCAGCTTATCCCATTATTAATGAAGGTAAATTTGATCTCTTGGTTAAAGTGGTCCCCACCAGATTTCTCCATAGTAAAGGTCAATTTTCCTCCTTGCAAGTAATCAGTGATCCATAGAGTGATACTTTGAAACCGTACAATTTTTCTGTTACCTGTCCCAAACTTTCATATAATGGTTTTAGCATCCATTGATAATCCATTTCTGAATCAATTGTTTCACTGGGGATTACTCAGCACATTTTGTTACTACCGTAAACACAAGTAAACATATTTATTCCATGCTATAGATATTTGAAAAATAGTTAAAAGATTTAGGGAAGTTTCAAGAGGATACTATTTATAGTTTGTCATTATAGACTATGATGGTCCTCATCAGTTCTTGATTACTTATTTTAAGAGAATCTGGAACAGTTTGATAATAAGCATATTAGAATAACGTACCAAGAAACAAGAAATATAGGAGGGGGAATAACATAAACATAAAATACCTTTGAAGTATGAATAATAAGATCCCAAAAGTAACGTAAATTAGAAAGACCAAGGGATATCTCCAAGAATTGAAGGAATTTCTTTTTCTATTTTTACTAAATTTGTTAGTAAAATAATATAGGTTTCAAGTGTACCTTTATATAATACATCATAATACATCATCTATATAATACATTATGTGTTCTTCACCCAGAGTCAGTTCTTCCATCACCATATATTAATTTCTCTTAATTAACACTTCACCAAAATCAAGGGTTAAGATGAGTACAAAGGGATGAGAGTTTCTTGAGACATGAAGTGCATAGCTCATCTGCAAACCCACGTTTGTGAGTTAGAGTTACCCAAGTGGTTTTGTCAGCCTGTGATTTCACAAGCTTATTTTCTAGTTCTATGATTTGAGATTGAACTGATGCTCAGAGAGTTTAAGTAATTTGCTCCAAATCATACAGTTAATATGGAAAATAAAACCCAAAGTTTTTGGCTATGTAAATCAGAACTCGGCTCTGGGCTTTTATATCTACTATAAAGTGGAAAGTGGCTTATGTAGCTTTCTTATGGCAAATAGAAAAACCCAGAGAACTAAGAGGAATATGTATGAAACATTTAGATAAATTGTTTTGGACAAGGCAATACACTTGCTATTAATAGTTTGACCAATGCAGAGATATTCCCATGTATAATTATTTCCTAAATTAGCCTTGGAAAAAGGCAAGAGTATCATGCTATCTATATGAGGAGTTAAAATTCAAGACGATGCTTAAAAACTTCCTGGGGACCTGGCTTAATACAGAGATGAAGTTTAACGAATGGGTGATTAACATATCCATTATATTCTTTTTTTCTCTTCTTAGGGAGGGGATATGATGAGTAAGAATCACATGAAGACCTTTCAAAATGTATGCCTGCATCCTCATGATTTTTTTTTTTTTTAAATATTGTCTTAGTGAGCCTTTGGCAAGGACTGTATGCCAGACACTATCAGAACACAATTTCTAGCAAGTAGTTTCAGAATAATTAGTCTCTACTATTGATTGATGCATGCTCTTAACTTTCAGTATAAAAATCAAATTTCTAAATGCAGTTTTTATCATCTTTTCTCATTTCTCTTCCTGTTATACACTAGTTTTCTGCCGTGGCGAATAACTGCAACTCTATTAGCATGCTGTCCTATTCTTTGCCTTTATTCTTATTGCCTCTTTACCTGGCACACCCTCCCCATGCCATCTCCTAGTCACCATCTACCAACTTTTTCTTTTGTTTTTGTGTCTCCTGCATACCACACTGTCTGACACATCATAGGTCCTCAAGACTGTGTGGAATGAATAAAAGCATGCAGGCATATAAAATATTATATGTTATGCTATATATTATATTATTTTATATTATGGTCCATTGAGATTCTCCAGGATTCAGAGCTACCAGGCAAGGAACAGATTTAGGGTTCAAAACTGGGAAAAGATTTAGGGGCATGTGGGTGGGTCTATAACCCAGCCATTTGACCTTGGGGTAGTAGTATTTGCCCACTGCAGTGATACCGCATCTCTTCTCTGGTGTCACTGCAGCTGTATTCTGTAGGCTAGCAATAGACAGGTTCCTGCAGAAGCTGATGGTTACAATAGAAGTGTGGATTCAATGACCAACATGGTGTGATCAGTAGTAAATCCAAAGACATCGTTTACTTGAAAATTATACATGATCTTTGAATGGCAAATGTGTAGGAGCAGAGGGTGAAAAATTAGACTTAGGAACCACTGAACTTATATTTACTTAGGTACATTATTCTATAAATCCCCTTATCTACTTTATCTCTGCGTGCTTTTAAAACTTATTAAATACAAATATTTCTTCACATACACAGTGGTATGGATTGACATAGTTCCCAATACCAGGCTTACAGACAAGGCCATAGCTTCTCATTGGCTGATACCCACCCATCCAGCAGCACAGCCAGTCTGACCAGCACCAATGTTTAAAATGTCAAAGAAGCTGCTATCAAGTCCCCCTTAACCCAAGTGTCATAGGTATTTTGATGCTAAATTCATCTTTGTGAAATTAGGAAAATTCTCATTTCCTAAGAATATATGCAGGTTGTGGGCTATGGATATTTTTAGCCTACCTCACACATTTTTAGCCTACCTCCACAGATACAGTGGAATTAATGAATGTGTGTGTGTGTGCATGCGAGTGTGTACAGTGTACGTGTGTGTATGTGTGTGTGTGTTTACCTGATGAAGAACAGGAGGAACAGGTGGTGTGTTGAAGCACATTTACTCACCCATTTCACACCAGCTGTTTTAGATTCTTACTTCTTTAAATCCTGAACCCCCAAATTGATTGGTTGAGCCCCACCACTTCTAAGTGTTGAAGGTACAGTACAGAAAAATTCCTCAGCAGATCAAGACTTCTAAAACCAAATGAGGGCTTAATAAGACTAGAAAGTCATCCACTCCTTATTTTATGATACATATCTGCTGGTATTGGGTCTGTCACCTACAGATTTGAGAACAGAACAACCATATATGTTTGGACATGTTGGAATTGAGGATTGTTACCTGAAATGTCTAAGTAAAGACCGCAAACAGAGGCAGGGTTTTTTTGTACTCTAATTTCCTTTGTTTCCCGTTTCTATTTTGATTTCCTGAGCCTACTGTATTTGGCAGGCAGACACATTTTCCAGATGGGGCAGTGAGGAAAGCAACAATCAGGACATGCTTTGTGATGCTCTTTTCAGGTTGCTTTATGTAGTGCCATAGCTAAAGAACCCAGCCTTTCTGAATGTGCAGGCAGGTGGCCCCTTTATGAAGCCCACTGAAATAGCTCATCCCAAAATGGACGAGTTACAAGCTACCAACTGAGCAGGTAAAAGCACTGCACTCTGGGTTCTCGAAGGTCAGTCAGTTTGACTAAATGTACAAAGACAAGAACTACATGGACTATGGGCTGCTTTTAAAATGGGTCAATAAATAATCACCATTCAATCTGAGCAGCAGTGAAGAGACCAGATGCGTTCGAGGGCAGTAAAATGGAGGTGAAAGCTACTTTCTTTCCTTTTAACGGAGCTGTTGTAAGGTTCAAGTAAGAATCTAAATGAAAACATTTCAGAGAATGTTAAATATAATCCCTGTCTGTCCTATACATTATCTTTTTTTATTATTATTTGACAATTTAGAAGTAATTTTTGAATTATTAACCTTGACAAATGAATTCCCTCTAAAAAAAAAAAAAAACAAAGAAAGGGTAGGTAGCAAATTTCTGGCTCCTAGGTTGAGCATGATATGTAGACGTATTTGGTCAGAACAGACTTTGAGTTTTAATGAAAGAGACATCAAAATGAAAAATTGAAAATGCTTCTACCCAAAATATTGGATTTCTCTTTCTTATTGAGAAATTAGAAGATCTGTAAGCGATAGCTTGTCAGTGACCATTCAATTTTTTTCAATCAGTCAGTCACTAATTCAGCAACACTTATTGAGGTTCTACTATGTGCCAGGTACATTTCTAGGCATTGAGAAAAATGACAGAACAAAGTCCAGCAAAAATCAGCTAAAAATATCAGGGGCTGCTTCTCTGTATAAGAATATGTCTCCTAGTTTTATCACAATTACCACCATGCCTATATTATATTCTGACTACAAGGTCCATGGTACTCATTTATTTTAAATGCCTGGTCTCTGTATACATTTGTATTTGTTAATGCCTGCAACACACAGTTTACACATATTCACTCAATTTCTCGAAAGAGGTATTTTATAAACCAAATTTATCCACTCCAGATAGTACATGAGGGCTTAAGTTAGGAAGAAAATTGCTAATGATTATTAAACTCAACTCAAGCCTTTATTGAGTATCTGCTACATGGACCTTCTTTGAGAGGGTGGTCTTGGAATTGAGCCTTCAAAGGAGTGGAATTTCCACAGCAAGATGCTCGGGAAGTATGTGGCATTTCAGGATAAGGTGGAAGAACTGGAAGGTGTGAAAATGATGAAGAGACCAATTTGGCAGAAGCATGTGATGAGAGAGGGAAAAGCATTATTTCATATCCCTACACATGATCCCAAAGGTGCAGGTGTATTGTCACTCTCTTCAAAGAATTAGCTACCAGAGGTAAATAGATCCTCCCTAAAATAACAGTAGGATAATAGAATCAAGTAGTTTTAAAATATTATGTTTGTATAATGCCTAACTAACATAAAATGAGCACACCCTTGAATCATGTGGTTGTGACTATCCTTGTAAAGCTCTGAAAGGGGGACAACAGACAATTGAGGAGTTTTTTAATGTCTTCATTATTTGGTCCCATATGAATTCCCACATACTTGGAACTTGGACACGATTGAACGTCACATGAAATTTCTCACACAGTACTCCAATATATTAAGCTTGATGAGTCATGATGATAAAAATATTTATTAAGCCTTGACATCAGTTTAAGAAACAGTTTTAGCTTACTCATGTGTCAAACATAACCTCCAAAATTGTATTATTCTCATGATACTTTTGGAAAGGATTATAAGATATACCCTACTGTGAATGCATATAAACTATACATAGCTGTATTACGAATAGAGTTTAGAGAAGTAGTTAAGATGGAATGCCATTTTAGCACCTGACATTTTGTAGTTCAGAAAAGAAAATTTCTAATGTCTTTTGAGGCCAAGAAATCTCCTCTTCATCAACATCTATTTTTTTTGTCTTTGTTTTATTTTAGTAAGTACTGTGTAAATATCATGTGCCTGGTGCTAGATTAGCTACGATGGAAATGGCATCTTAGAGAAATCACAGAATTTGTCCTCAAGGAGCTCATGATTTTCAGGGGTCTTGTTTTCCGATGTGGCATTTGCACAGGTTTAAGGAAAGGCAGGGTACCTCATTTTCAATTCTATTCTCAGTCCCAGAGTAGGGCACGTTTTCATTATTGGGAGTACATTTACTCCTAAACTATATGAGCAATTAGCATTGGTAGAATTGACTGACGTAAGAACTTATTATCACTTACAGTATCCTAAGAATTAAGTCTGATATTTATTTAACCTTACTCTGTACAGCACATTGGACTGGAAGGGATACAAATAAATAATAAATATTGCATCCATTCAACAAATGACTCATCTGTACCTGTCACTCCACTAGACACTTCATGGACATTATAATTTTTAAACTATGACCCAGGTCTGTCAGGTTGCAAAGTCTATTTTCTTTCCCCTACAGTATGCTTTGGTGCTTGCCCTTAGCGAACTCACAAATCTAGTGGGAGAGACAAGGCTACTACATACACATAAAACAATAAGAGAATAAACAGAATCTAGTTCTGTGGCCTTGATTTTAATGCCAAAAAAACCGAACAGCAACAACAATAAAAACAACATAACCAGATTCAGAGAAGGGCTTAAGTGGCAGCATAGGACTATAGGGCTCCGTCTCTACATTATCATATACTTGGGTTTGTCCCTACCCTTTTAATGTGTGACCTTGACCTCTGATGCTTGGTTTCTTCATCTGCTCATAGAAATAATACCTACTCACTGTGAAAATTAAAGCTAGATGTAACATACCTTGCACGGTGTCTGCCCCAAAGTAGAACCGGATATTTTCGGCCTCACATTATATGACCTCAGTATTTGACAAGATGACTGGTGATGGCTCCTTGAAACATCCTCATTCCTTGTGGCCTGAGATTACAGTCTTCACGTTTTTCTCTATCTCTTTGGATACTTTTTGATTTTTTTTTTTTTTAAGGGCTCAGTGTTAGACCTTAGCATGCTAGTTTTACCATTGTATACTCTCTTCCAATACAATCTTATGTACAACTGTGATTTGTAGATGTATATTCTGACCCTCTACAGTTGCTATTTCAGACTTTGATCTCTCTTTTTTTTATTATTTTTTAAATTTATTGGGGTGACAATTGTTACTAAAATTACATAGATTTCAGGTGTGCAATTCTGTATCACATCATCTATAAATTACATTGTGTGTTCACCACCCAGAGTCAGTTCTCCTTCCATCACCATATATTTGATCCCCCTTACCCTCTTTTGAGTCCCAAATTAGGTTATGGAACTACTTATTCAATACCTCCACCTGACTATCCACTTGCCCTGCATCCCAAGGGGAAAATGTCCACAAGTGAACGGCCTGTATTACAGCAACTTCCACACCTACCCCCTCCTCTGTTTTTCTCTGTGTTAGCAAATGGCACCACCACCTTCCTAGCTGTTCGGGCCAGACACATAAGTGTCATCTTTAATAGTCTTCCCCCATATCCAACCAATCAAGTTTTCCATAATATATTTTAAGTCAAAACTTCATTTTTTTTTATCTTCCCTATTTGTACCCTAGCCAAAATTGCCCCCAGAATAAATTATTAAATAAACCTTGCTTTTTACCCCATTTTTGATACAAATCATCCTACACACAATCACAAAAAGTTCTTGTAAAACTGAAAATCTACTCATATCATACCTCTACTTTAAGCGCTTTAATGGCTTCCTATTGTTCTTAGAATAAAGATGAAAATCTTGATCTTTGCCTACAGTGCACAGTGTAATCTGCCACTTAAGTATTTCTCCAGCTTCACCTTATGCCATTGTCCACCACACTGAGTAATCTTCAGGTAGACCACCCTTTGTTAAATTCTCCAAATGCCCCAAGTTCCTTCCTGAATCAGGATTTTTTGTACCTGTTGTCCTTTCTATCTCTTTTCCTGGTGAATCCCTGGTCAAACTTTAACTTTTAGTTTAAAAAAAAAATTCCCATACATCTGTCAGAAATATTGAGAACAGAGGAAAAACACAGTTTTCCAGTCCATCTGGAGTCTACACCAGCGAGTCTCCTGTTGGGTGAATTCGATTAAGCATGTATGGTTCCACTTGCTGACTCCCTCCATGTGTAACTGGTAGCATTGGGCATCCCTGTCCTTGACGGTTCCAAACTGTGCTCAAATATTAGTGGATATTTGAACACATGCTTATTACCTCAAAGTGTTCTCCTTATCTCAGCTAAAGAATGGGATATTTATTTATGTGTTTGTTTGTTTGTTTACCTATTTTATTTATTTTTTAAATAACATGATGTTGCTGAAACAAATTGTATATTTCTGACTACCAGAGCTACCAAGGTATGTAGATACAGCAGATACAGTTTTTTATAAGAGGAATCTCTCTTCTCTCTGCTATTTAAAAAACATAAAATAAGCAAGGATAGAAATGATGTTTGGTGTAAGGGAGAAGCCAGAGTGAGCAATCTTTGCTTTAGGAGACCTAGCTCTAGGTTAGGGCTTAAAAACAATGCCCTTGTTAAATGTGAAGGGGAAATCTGCCACATGGTAATCCTGGGGATGTCGTAAATTGCATTCTTTCCTTCTCCCTGAAGAGGTTATTACAGAACAAGAATTATTTTGAAAATGTCATCCCAGAGGTGGAAAAGGAATAATCCCCCCTCTAGGTAGAAGATAATAAAAGACTAAGGGATCCTGGTGGATTTTGAGCTAACAAAGGACACAACCCTTCTCTCAGTTAAAGCAAGAAAGAATGCAGCAAGGTTACATTTCCTTTGTATGATCCTGCATTCTACGAAGTGTTTCTTTCATGCTCAAGGTCTCACAGAACACACAGAAAGCCAATTTTCAAAATGGGTTAAAACTTTAGGTAAAAATATTTTGCTTTCAAGTAAGGCACCTCCTAAGAGAGGAAAAAAATAATTACATGCAGGTAACATTAAACAATTTACAATGTTTTAATAGAGATTGAAAATGGGCAGTACGACTGGGCTTGGGAAATATGTTTACTCACTTTTCCTTTCATCTATTTCTTTAATTCCACGGGACATTTCAAGGCAGCATGATCAAGAGCCAGTCTAGAAGTGAAGAGATTTCAAAGAGGGGAAAGAGAAGTTTTTTTATGTATGAAAAATGGAGAGATTTTTCACATATATTAAATAGGGTAAAATAATAGATGGAGGAGAGCATGGGTGTAAATTAGAAGCAGAAAAGTGTGCCTGATTTAAAGAAGAAAATGACAAGTCCAAGAATAGTGAGTTCAGTTTCTCATATTTATATGCTCGTGTAGGTTCAGCTCTACAAAGTAAAGAAATTAGAAACATATGTTCTGGTAGTACATTTTAGTTTACGATTTCGTCCTCATAATATCCCATGTACCTTAAATGATGTGTGCTTTAATATATGGGCGTATAGTTCTCATTGTGTAAGATCCTGGAGGTGTAGGAGTTTGAAAGTGAAAACTAGTTGTTTATGCTTGATGAAAAATTCGATGGTAAAGATTTGAGATTTGAACATACAGAAATGAATCTATTCAGAACCAAATTTTATTCCCAAAGCAATGGAACAAAAGAAATATTTTTCTTATTTTCCTGTGCTGAAAGCCTACCTTTGAACGATGCCAGGGCTATTTGAAGCTCAAGCCCCAGTCGCTGATTGCATTAGCTAATTTCATACACTTGCTAACTTATCTAGAATACCAATGTGGACCAACGTGGCAGTGTTGCCCTGTGCTCTACACACAGCTTTTTCACACAAAGCAAAGGTCACCCTACTGGGTGGAAATGTGTGTGGTCAATGATCTCAAAATAAAATGTTGTTGTATACAATAGCATGCTCAGGCACACTCATTCCACTCTGACCTATGGACAGAGTGGAGGTCAAGTAGGGTTGAAAAGATCTAGAGGCTCCTAGACAGAATTCACTGCTTCTGTTCTTTCAAATGCTGTCACTAGTCACTGTTCCAAAACAGCAGAAATAATGAGCACATGTGCTTGGTCTGAACCCTCGATGTTTTACCAACTGTAGGGCACTTGCCAGGCTACTCACTTGACTCTAAAGGTATCATTCAAGTTGAACTTAAATTTCTATGTCTCGCAGGTACTTCCTAGTGCATAAGTTACAGGAATTTGAAAGCCACAGACTATTAGGTTACTGAAGTGAATGGCTAACATAACAAGGCCCATAGCTCTTCAGATTCAGACATATTGTAGGTGAAGTAATGACTGTTGGGCCTTATTTTACCAAAAATCAGTAAATCCAAGGTATGGATTACTTTGAAATGGTTTAAAAGAGTAAGGTAAACTTGTGTGTACTAGGGAAAGTTGTCTATGGTACATTAAGTGAAAAAGAAACAAATTGAAGAAACCACAGTATATAATGGTTACGTTTATAACGTTAAGAAACGTACATTTAGAAAGGCACTGACATGGGTCCGGAAATACACATACAAAACTCTCAATGGTGCCTTCTGAAAAGATCAGTTTTGTGTGATAAGTTGTGAGTAAAGAAAGACATTCGATTTTTACTCTAACAACCTTAGTGCTATATGAGATTTCAGTAAACGACATGTTATTACTTTTATAATAATGTGATTTTAATGGAATCAAATGTATTCTAAGCACTAGGGAAAAAATATTCCAGTGATTTTTTTTTTCTTCAGCCCTCTGCCTTAGCTAGAGATGAAATATCAATTAATATTGCCTTTTGAAAAGATTATAGAGAAGAATGTTGAAAATTCATAGACTTCATTTACTACAGGTCTGGCAAACATCAAGCATTGCTCACTTTCAGCTATTTCACCTGTATAAGCCAGGGGTATAAACAGGAAAAGACATATCATTACGGTTAGTACGCAATACAAAATTACCAGTACCTTACTTTTCACTCCACATGTTCATAACTTATATCCAGAGCCCTCCAAATGCTTAGATTTTATGTTACTTTTAGATCATGTGAAAAGGCAAATGCTAAAAACAACCTTCTTTCTATTATACTCTCCATCTCACCCCCATGTATTAGTTGAACTTGTAAGAGCCCTTCAAGAAAAACTTCAGGATTTTACTCTTTCATGAAATGTTTCCTGACTCAGCTACTTTTCCACTACAAATGAATAAATGATGCTTTTAAAATTTAAACCTTAGTACTTATTAGAATGTATTAAAAGTGTTGTATAACCTGAGGTCTTATCATTAAATTATGTACACTTTAAAACACATCTGCATTTATTATTTATTTATTTATTTATTTATTTATTTATTTACCCAGGTCCTGCATATAACAGTGTTCATAGTCAGTACCCAATTAAGTGTTTAGAAAATGGATAGCTTTGATCATGAGGTTAGGCTGTTACATGCAAATATTACAGTAAGCTCTCTGAGGGCTCTGAAGCTGAATGAGGCATGGATGCTCCCTCGAGGAAAATATGTGAAATACCTACAGATAAGTATAAGAGGAAAGTTCTTAGAGTCATGAGAGGAATTTAGGGAAAATGTTTGCTATTCCTCCTCCCCCGCAAAAAAGAAAAAAAAAAAAACCTGAGCAGTGATAAATTATATTGGCTCAAACAATTTATGAATTTTATGTATAAAAATTAATTTCAAAAAAGAAGAATTAGGACTTTTAAAAGTAGATGGAAATCAACAGTATCAAAGACATGACATGACCTTAGCAGAGGAAAAAATGAAAAACAAAAAAAAACTAGTGAATCAAATTTATTCTCTGCATATAAGATTGCTTTGTTTTCTTTGAAGCCAGAGTAGATTCAGATCCTGAAATAAAATATTGGGCTTGAGTGTCTGTGAAAATTGTATGTTAAATAAAAGCCATTTGTAATGGGATATATATATATATATATATATATATATATATATATATATCCCATTACAAATGACTTTACATATACATATGTATATATATGTGCATATGTGTATATATATATATATATATATCCCATATATATGTATATATGTGTATATACATATATATCCCATATATGTGTATACACATATATACATATGTGTGTGTATATATATGTGTGTGTGTGTGTATATATATATATATATATATACACACACACACACTATGTAAATGAAAGTAACAGACTTGCTTCTAATCTTTGGTTAAATCAATCATGTCCTTTCTGGGTTCCAGAGCTTCTGAGTCAGTGGGCAGCAGAAGCACAATGGAGTGTTGCACAGAGGTTGTTGGTGTACTAGACAACCCTCAGACACATTCCTCAGCAGTCATATGCAGGCTGGCTCATTTATCCCAGTGATTTCCTTTGTCTGTTATGATATAAAAAGCTTGAGAAACATTGATCTACTGTTATTTGAAATCTTCATTCTTTCACATAAGCCAGCTTTTTGATAAACGCTCTCTTACGGATGGTAGTGTAACTGAAGAGAATGGCAGCAAAACAAAATCAGAAAGAAAGTTTAAAAATTAATAATCATTCAAGATGTAAAATTATCTGTGCCCTTAAAGCAGTGGCTTAACCTCTTTTATCCTTAGTTTCCTTATAGGTAAAATAAATAAAGTAATATCTGCCAAGCCTACTTTCATACGATTGATACAAATATCAAATAAAATAATGGATGCAAAAGGCTTTGAACATCGTGTGTTATTAAATTATAAGATAGTCAACACCGGCTTATACTTCTCCCTCTATGGAACAGAAATCACTTTACATACATCATCCTGTTAATTCTTCTCAGAAATGAGAAAATATTATAAGTAAAAGTCATTCAGGACTGAAATGAAATTTAAATGGAATATGGCTCATCTCCCTTCTATCTCAATTGTCATTATCTAAGAATATTTGTATTCTACACTTGCACCAAGTGAATAGTGAAACCCAACATCAATATTCAGCTTTTTGGTATGTGAGCATATGGTTTCCAAATGCTATTTTTGCCTGTGTGCTCCAAAAATATCACATGCCTGAATTCATAGCACAGTATATAGAATTGATGTTCATAAACGCCAGATGACAATAATATTGATGTGGACAATGATGGTGGTGCTGGTGGTGATGATGGTGATGATAAAAATCTTTTACATTTGATTAAACCTTTGTACCTTCAAAGCGCTTATATTATCTAATGCAGCATTTACAAAAGTGATTATACAAGCTCCATGGAAGCTATTAAGTTTGGGAATTGATGGGGTTAATGATTTTTCATTTGTATTGGACTTTCTAAAGATTTAACATTCCTAAATGTTTTTATTGTAAATTTTCAGAAGGTAGATGGCATATGCAGAATTTTTTATAGAAATATTTCATTCTTTCACCCCAAAACATCAAGTGGAATATTAAGTATTTAGCGGAATATATTTTATGCTACTCTGATACAGAGACTCTTAGTGCTGGAGGTAACCACAGTTACATGTCTTCTAGTTCCACATCTTCATTGAGCCGATAGGGATTTGAAGATCAGAGAAGTTAAATAACATCTTAAAGGCTACATAACAAATTAGTGGTAGAGAAGAAATTATAGTGCAAACTTCTAAACCCAGGGCTCTCTGTTTTCCATTACATCATCTGAGATGTAAGAATAGCCTCAGGCTTCCTTTATCTCTGCTCAGTCTCTAAGTTATCCCTGCCACCTGTCCTCTTATCACCTGTTCCTAGACTCACACCTTTCATTTCTTGGATCAGGGATTCAAAAGTTATCTCCTTGGCTTCCAGGCTCTGGCTTAGAGGACCTCTCCATGAATCATTTATTTTTATACTATAAGATGCTTTTATATATCTGTTGAACAGATGAGGAAAACAATATTCAGACAGTTAGATTTGCTGAAGGTCACACAAGAGTTAGTGACATGAAGTACCAGGGTTAGAGCCCAAACAATGCCCCATTTCTAATTCTACTTTCCTTCATGCTTAGTATTCACAAAATAATGACTATAATTTATTGAACTTCAGTATCAGGCATTGTATTTAACTAAGCACTTTAGTCATCTCATTTAATTTTTTCATTGGCAAATGGGTAAACTCCAGGTGATTAAATCATTTTCCAAGATCCCAGAACTAGCTAGCAGCCTTAGAAGACTTGAACGCATGTCTAACTTCAATGTACTACTCCATTGCCATGTTCTGCTGACTATTATTTTTCATGTGCAAATAAGAAAAAGCAAAACCATAATAAATTTCAAAGGAGCCAGTCTACAATCATGAAAGCACTTTAAAAATCAGTGGAGTCAATCGTCCTTTGCTGACTGGGCAGCATGAATTTACCTGTCAAGGTTTGGAAAACCTAGATTCCAGTCCAACTTTTACCCTTTAATGGCTTTATAATCTTGAGCAAGTCACTCTGAACCTCAGGCTGCTTGTTGTTAATAGGTGAATAATGATGCCTACTACTTTGCAAAGATTAAGGAATCTGGTGAGTCAGGGATGATTGAGGCTTAGGACCCTACCTTCTGACAGAGGGGACCTATTTGCATTACTGGGAACCTTCCAGCTGGGGTGAAAAATGAGCATTAGGGACAGAGATGTGTTTCCTGGGTACATCTGTGAGAAAGGCAATGTTAACACGTCCTTATAGATAACGTAGAAGTGTACATAAACTACAGAGCACGACATAAATGTGACAAACATAACTAGAAAGTATATAAAGAAAATCATGTTCACCAAATTTGTAATTTAGGAGGAAATAGATTTTAAAAGAAGAATATGTGTGTGTGTACATATATAGATATGTACACACACACATACACACATATATATATATACGTATATGTATATACATATATATAGCTAGTTTTGACAGATTAATTATTTTTGTGACTTGGTCTAGTTAAAAACTGTAAGCCTCATTGAATGAGGCATCAGATAAATTGGTATGAAGCATCCACTTTACAATATTTAGAACACTCCTGGGAATTTTGAAATTGTTTATATGCCATTGTAAAATGGTGGATTATGCAAAATGAGAAATGAGATCATTTTTACAACTTCAGTCATATTACTGGGGGGCTTTCTGTTGATATTCACAGATTGGTATTTTAATGAGTTACATAAAGTCTCCTCCTTAATGTTTATGACATATGTTTGTTACTGCAAGCTGTGTTTCTAGGAATTTAAATGCCTAAATACTTCTAATACCCGAAAAGCCACGTGGATGAAAATAGGCAGGCAATACAAGCAGGTTGGATCATGCGGCATAAAAACAAAAGCCTGTGCATGCACAACCCTAAAAAATTAAAACTAGGACCTCCGCCTAAATAAATGTGATGCAGAAACATACGTCTGTTATACAAGAGTAGTTCCAATTTAACATATGTTGAATATTTCTAGCTAATCTTTGTACCACTTCATCTAAAAATAGAGAAGGAGGGGGAGATAAAGTTACAGAAGAAGCTTCTGGCAAAATGAAAAATTAATGAAAAATTATCTTTATTAGAGAAGCACCTACTACTTCTGTGTTGTAGTTAAGTTCTATTTGAGCTGATTTTTATAGATTTCCACAGATTTACAGTGTGACTATAAAAAGGGGCTGATACTGACCCATCAACTTGTCAGTATTAAGATTTAAGTTGATTCGTTCATGTATAGTTACTGATATGTAAAAACTTAGCAGTGAGCTTATCAAAAGATCAGAAGTATTTTAAAGTATTATAATATTTCTAAATATTAGGCACATAAGATCTACACAAGAATCATTTTACTAAACCTATACATGAGCTCTATGGCATAAATGTTATTTGCATCCACATTTTACTAACTAAATTAAGGCTCAGAGTCGTCGAGTGATTATTCCAAGGTCACACTGCTAATGAATGGCAAAGCCAGGATACAAACCTAGGGAGGCTGAGTCTTATCGGTAATTGTATAACTATGTAGACCTTAAGCTCACTAGTTCCTATTACCAGATCTAAAACAACACAGAACAGTTCCAGTTATTGTCCTTATGACAATAATTGTTTGCAAAGTCCTCAGGACAAAAGGGGATTTAAATCATTTTAGCTATGGGATGCAAGAATGATGAGAAAGTCATAATGTCACAAAGTTTAAATCACTTTTTACTGACACTTTTCCCTAACAAACACTGGAGTAGAACATATTTGAATTAAGTAGTAAAAACAATGTTTCATAAAACTTGGTCTCATTTTGCATTGCTTTCACTTCATCGTTTTTCTTCAAAAACATTTGGAACGCAAAATCACTCATGTTATTGTTGGACTCTTTAAAGATCATTTTTTTGAAAGTATGTAAAATTAATATCCAAATCTACTGGCATGTAAAAATGAGACTTTTGGAGCTTATATACTGTTGATAAGCAAATGCTCTTAGGAGTGATTCATTCAAGTGAGGGAAAATGTCAAAGCACTTACTCATGCTATAGAACATAAAAAGCAAACATTAAAAATCTAGTATGAGAATGAGATTATTTCTATTTTGATTATTCCCATTCTTTTCCTTTCTAATTCCTCTATCCTGTGATAACATTAATAATCTATGAAAATGGGAATGCAAAAATTATTGAGGATACTATATGAATGTAGGCATATGTGTTTGTATACATATTCTATAAAAATAACACATACATACATTCTTGTGTTTAACCATAAAGGTTTGTGGTTTGCATCAAGTTGTTCTGAGGATTAACCAAAGGCCAAGTCATCAATTCATTATTTCACTGACTATTTATTGAGTGCCTACTACATACTAATCACTGTGTGAGATTCAAGATCAATCAACAACATACATACATTCTATAAAAATAACACATACATACATTCTTGTGTTTAACCATAAAGGTTTGTGGTTTGCATCAAGTTGTTCTGAGGATAAATCAAAGGCCAAGTCATTAATTCATTATTTCACTGACTATTTATTGAGTGCCTACTACATACTAATCACTGTGTGAGATTCAAGATCAATCAACAATATTTATTCAAAATAATGAATAAATCATATTTGCATTTTAATCTAACATATCTTTAAAAATGTGGTATTATTGGCTTATAAATAAGGACTTTTAATCAATGCACTTTGGTTTCCTTCTATTTGAATTCATTCTTTTAATAGAGGTGCGGGAGTAATGAGTGACATTTGAGAGTGACTTTTCAATACAACTGAAGATATAAACTGCATTCTGCATCCAACCAAGGCAGTTAATCTGTGCCATGGATCTATTGAACAGTGAGCAGAACAGAGTGGTATTAGCAAATATCACTGAAATGGCATTGAATCAAAAAAGGAGAGAGAGGAATGGCAGTGATCAGTTTAGAATAATAACAATACTACTACTGATTTCTCCCACATTTATTTTAATGACTGTATGCATGGAGATCAAACTGCATTTTATTATATTCATAACAGCCTTCTTAAGTATAGGGACTTTTAAAAAATATTATAGATATGGCAATGGAGTAAAAGAAAGTTTAAATTTATATCTATTTCAATATCTGGGTGACTATTTTTCAACTGGATAATTTGGCCTTGTGAAGTTACTATATATAAACTACCTATACATCAACACTTTCTTCTTATACCTCATAGAGAAATCTTTCTAAGCCATTAGAGATGCCCCTAATTCATGGCTTATACATTAATTTGGCAATTATTTGTATATTAGTTTGTGAAGTTTCCTGAGTTATTTTATTACACTGTTGTTTGTCTTATGCATCGACCTCTCCTGTACATAATAATTATCTTGCTAGCTGCGTCCTTCTCAGAACAGAAGTTGAAAATTGGTTGTTCCAGGCTCACTGACAGATCTAATAGTACATATGTTTAGCTTGGTCTAATATAATTTTTAATTAGACTTAATATGCACAGAATTTGATCCTTGTTTCATGCCATACTTTTCTTGTAATTTCATGTGTAGCTCTCATTTATTTAGTTTTCATTTAATTGGCTCTTTTAAAAATGTAATAGCACTCAAGACTCCCTTCACTCAAATCATAATACAGGACCTGAATAATAACCTGTATCTAATAATCCATCCCTGTTCTTCCTCTACCAAATATTATCCCTATTCTGTATCTTTTGTGTTCATCAATCCATTGCTTTCCTTTTTGTAGAGTTTTATTGCATATGCATATATTCATTAAAAGTAGACTTTATAACTTTGAACTTGACAAAAAGGTAAAAATGCTAAGTGAACTATTTGGGGACTCTTTTGCATTTGATATATTGTTAAGCTGTATTTTGCATAGTTCTATAAATCATTTGCTTTGATTATAGGGGGTTTAAAAACACATAAAATAATTGCCACTATTTAAAGATTGGGAGAGGAGAGTTCACCAAAAAAGCCAAAGTTTTAGCTTAGCTTAAATAATTTTAAGATCTGGAGATATATGGTCTGCTTTCTAACATATGATCGATCAGGAGAGAAGAGCACCTTTCATAGACTGTGCTCTCTAGTCCACACCACTTCCTCCAGTGCCATCCCCTGCCATCTTCACTACCTCAAGGGGAATACTATGGAATAGGAGTCGGTACTCCCACTGTTAGACTGGCTGATTAAAAATTAACAAAAGTAATATCTATCAATTAAGAAAAGCACAGAATCTCAACTCTTTAATATGTCTTTGTAAAATTTAAATTATAATTTAAAAAATGATCTGCTTTGGCTGATCCATCAGGAAAAAGTTACAGCTGCTTAGTGCCAACTGGTACCCAAGCATGTACAAGAAGGACTGACAATAAATATTTCTCAACACTTGCGTTGGGTGTTTCTGAATGTGACCTTTAAAAAGCAGCAGTAACTATTTACCAAAATCCAGAAAAAGATTGTTCTCTGGAATAATATATTTCTTGTTAAGTGCTTTAAATGTGTTTAATCCATCTACATTTTACTCTGGGTCTCCAACAATCAAAAGAAAATATTTTATGGTTCTATGTTTACCTAGTCAAAATACATTGAAAAATTGAGGCATTTATCCAGATAATTGAAGCAAAGAGCTATGATATTAGGAAAATAATCCTTTGGTCAAAATAACATATTTTGTCAATCAAGCAATCATTCTTTACCCCTTATACTTGTTTGTTTATACATTGGAATGTTCTTTGAGTACCAACTATATGCTAGCATTGTCTTTTGGTTTGTGTTATAATAGCTAACTCTCTTTCAATAATATTCTTTCAATATTAAAGTGTACTTAAATCCAAAGGGAAAAAAATACATGAAGAGCCAATTAGCAAAGAATAAAAACATTTGTTTATCATTGGTTTCAGAATTTGATGACCTTTTACTGGATGTCAGATCCAAACAACAACAAGAATGATACCTAACCTTACCTGAAAAAATTCAGAGAATGAATATCCCCTTAAAAACAGCTAGATATAAATAAGACCCAGATGCAGTAACAATGCAAAGACCAAAATGAATACTGTGATTAGTTCATTTGGGAAGTAGCGATGCAAAAAAGAATGTACAAATCTACCGGGAAATGTAGCACAGTACCTGATGGAATAGAGAATTAAATCAAATCAAGGAAATGTTCACTATGGAGAAGCCATCCAAGTGAACATCTGTAGTTTCAAGCTTTAACAAGTCTGGGGAAGTATGTACTGACAGAATGTTCACTTCTAAAAATGACAAATCAAGTGTATACAACTCTGAAAACCAAAAAGTGTGGAACACTCCACAGAATTCAACGAAGGCTGTGCTTTAGGTTTTTGCTGTTCTTAATATGTCTTTAATTCCCCCAAAGGCCTTTTTTCCACTGTCTCTCTTTTCAATTGACCAAAAAATTGTTCAGGAAATTATAGACAGCTTTTGATTTTACTTCAGACATGAATGCTACACCAGCAGACAAGAATCCACATTTAAACTTCAAAGAATTTGTTCCTAGAAAGTAACACCAAATGTAACCCTGGAAGGAATCTTTAGATGCTTGAAATATCTTCACATCTTTGCTTATAAATATTCCAATAGGGCACAACACATTAATGGCTAATACTTTTTTCCACTCTGGATAAAAATTGAACTGAGCCAAAATAAAGAAGCATAAATCTTTTTTAATATCTTAGTTTCTTCATGGAGTCATAAGGTCAGCAATGGAAAAAATATTATCAAAAGAAAAGAGACAGAACATTTTTGACAGTATAAAAGACACCGGTTTTTAGATTATATTATACTATTGTTTTTCATTTCTCTTTTTCCAAATAAGCCAGTTAACTCTAAAAGCTTAGCAAAAAAAAAAAAAAAAAAGAGACAATCCAATATAAAGTTTATTTAAATATTCAGTATGGATCTGTATCAACAGTTCTATTAAAATCCATAGAGCATTTTTGCTGTAAATATATTGAATACTCACATTTAAAAAATATATAGATTCATTCAATATTAAATATGTTATTTACAAGTTAGTATACAAATGTATATAGATAGATTATATAGATACATATGTGAATATATACATGCAGTCACCTGCATGACTCTCCAGAGAATTAGGCTAAGTGAAAAATGCCAATCCCAAATCTTACTTACTACATGATTACATTTACATAACGTTCTTGAAATGACAAAATTATAGAAGAACAGGTTAGTGGTTGTCAGAGGGGTTGGAGCTGGAGAGAATGGGTGTGGCTATAAAAGAGCAACATGAGAGAACATTTTGGTGATGGAATTATTCTTTACCTCCACTATGTCAATGTCAATATCCTGGTTGTGATATTGTACTATTGCTTTTCAATATGTATTCATTGTGGGAAACTGGGTAAAGGTAACATGGAATCTCTCTGTATTATTTCTTATAACTATATGGACATTTACAATTATCTCAAGTAAAATATTTAAAAATATGGTGTTATAGAAATTCATGGCTATTAATTGCTTCAAATAAGTAAAATACAGTAAAATAATTTTCAAAATCACTATAAAAGACAAGAAGAGAATATTTTGTTGAGAATGGCTGAGCATGTATAGCTGAAAGATTTTTGTACATTTGCTTCTGGATCAAGGACTATTGAGAGGAAAGATTAGATAGAAACACTCTAGCTTCAGGTTTTACTGGAAAAATGCAACTGATTTTGGATTTTTGAGAAAGTATTATACACAAGGAAAAATGCTAAGTTCTTGGACAAATTAAGCATGTATGAGAGAGTTCTATAATCTCAAAAAGTTAACAATGTAGTTTACAAACTTTAAACTAGGACTAGATTCTCACAACAGTTAAAATTGTTTCTCCATGACTCTAGTTGTGAGACTTTGGTCAAATGATTTAGCCTTTTCTAACTTTTAATATGTCTAGATTATAGTATATGTTATATGTAGAATTTTTAAAATAAATATTATAAAATACTGAAAGGCCAAACCTATGCTTACTAAGATTATCTTTGGATCCCCAATATACTGTGTGGAGTTAGGCACATGCAGAATATACAGTTCTAAATATTCAATATATATTTTTTGAGTAAATGAATGAATGACTACACGCATTAATGTACTTCAGTGCAATATATCTAATAAGTGCTCAGTAAAAGCTATTTGAGTAAAATAGCTTTAGTGAAATATTACTATAATATTTCTAAAGCTCACATAATCAATTTGAGTAAAGATTACTATAATATCTTTGAAACTCAAATAGCCAACCCATAACACATGGATAGAAGGATAAATAACTAAACAACTGCCGAAGAACAAGAAAATAACAAAAGCTTAAAGATGAATAATTTGTAATACTAAAAGAAGAAATGACAAGCCATTATAAAAGACTGGGAAATGGAAAATTGTGTTAAATATATAAGAGCAAACATAAGGTAACGTGAAACATTAGTCTATGAGATAGAAGAAACAAACGTGTTTTTTTCCTGCCTTTATACAAAAGATAAACCAGAAAATGTTACTAATAATCTATATATAAGAAAAGGAGAATAATAAATATCAGTTGTGTGAAGTAAATAATGTTAGGTTTTATGGAAAAATTTTAAAAAAAAAAGAAAAGATGTTATGCTCCAGCCATTTCCCCTCAAAATCTTAGAACATGTTTATAGAAATTCAACAGGTAAATAAATGTATAGATATGTCATACACTACAAACTATATTCAAGAATATTGGTGGTGAGAAGTCTAGGTGTGATTCTATAGTTAACAATATTTTTATGGTATGTTATATACAGCAGTTCACCTTACCACAAATACATTGCAACATAACAAAAGACTGATTCAAAGGCATATTTTCTTATAAAATACAGATGGGTTATGCTGTTTTACTATATTATAATAGCATATTTTATAATTGCCCATTCACCAGAATATTTAACTGCCAATAAAAACTAATTTTCCCATCATTGTGTTTAAAATAAAATCTGCTCAGTTCTACAAATTCAGATGAGAAGATTCTCTGACTAGAAGATTCTCTGAAATACCATGGTGATGGTCTTTCCCAATGGGAAATTTTTAACTTGAGGGAAAAGTTATACTTGGATAAGCAATATCAAGCCTTTATCTATAAAATTAACTACTTTGAAATATATTTGCAAGGATTTTTGAAATACGAACAGCAATGATTACTCTTTAGAATATTCCCTCTTTCCAGTCCAAAAATTTTTGAGGAAATTGCTTTTTATCTCTAATCAGTTTTATGCTTAATCAAAACCTTTCTTGAAAGATTTCAACAAATGTGACACACCAGGAACTTCTATACAGAAAAATGAAACGTTACTCACTATGACTAACTTCTAATGCAAATAAACCGAAATGTCAAAACAATGCGGGAGTTATAAGTACAACTGCAAGCTGAGAAAAAGATTTACAGTTCCTCCCAGTCCCCCATGCATTTTATAGCTGCCATATGAGATTTTATTTCTGGATGAAAGCTGCATTGATAAAGAGGTTTAATTGTCTGTCAGTGTGCCTTATGGTGAAGTTGCTTCATTTACTTCAAGCCTGAATCTCATTACCAGTTCAATTCTCCAGGCTCCACTCCATCTTAAGATGGTGCTTAATTAGTGTAACCCTGGCAATGAAGGCAAATACAGCATGCTTTTCCTTCCCCATTTTCTCCTGATGAATCTAATAGACTATTGATTTTCCATCCTCAAACAGATCAGGCACCATTCAATCATGATATTAGCTGTCCATTAACTTGAATCCCCCACTCTGATGGGCTGTCAACACCATGGAGACCATCCAATCACCCAATCAACACCTAGGCAGCAGCTGCAGTTGCCCATTTTTTTGAAAACCATGACTAAAATTCTGTTCTTTGTTATATTTTTCTCCAAAGGAGTTCCTATTCCTATCGTCATTCTTCTTATTTAGCATTTGAATAAGACTTTCACTTCCTAACAACTATACTTGGAAAGAGGTGTTTGCTTTTGAAAGGTTGATTGTATTATCTGCTGACAAGCCATAATTTTACTCAAAATTAATTCTACCCCTTTTCCACATCTGTAATATTTTGAAAATAATCTGACACTATAAACAGTTAGAACTTGTCAAAGCAAATAGATCCTTCTAATTTTAGGGGGAAAAAAAGCTCTTCATTAATTTCAACTGTAGTTTTAGAGATGATTATCATATTAAAAAGCGAAGGGGGAAAAAAAATGAACCTCACTCTCCTACCATCACACGTACACACAAATGTTCAATAGTTAAATCAAGAGGGGGAAAAAAAGCCTGACTGTAATTTTAAAGAATTGCATATCAACATAAGAGAAATCACACTCAGCAATATGTCTTTCATTGAAAAAACAAAATGGCAACCACAAAGGCCTCTTCAGAGAATGAAAAGTCAGAACTTTCACATTCAAATTTAGATATAATATTTGTTATTTTTTAAAGTTATAATACATGTCATTTACTAAGATAATCATTGTGCAACGCAAATATGGTGATCATGCCCTTTGTCTAGAATAGCATTTCTTCTCACATCTTTCTACATGTCGAAGTCAATTCAAGTATCATTTTCTCTGTGAAAACTCCCCAATGGAAATAAATGCAATTTCTTCACTGTTCTCGTTGTCTTTTATTTACTAGGGCACTTCTGAAATAATGCATGACTTATATTAAAAGCACTTTTCTTCCCGTGAGGACAGGTAATATGTCTTCATTCATTCATTCACTCATTCATTTAGTCAGTCATTTTTCTAGTCATGTATCCATTTGATAAACATTTATCACAAATCTGTAATATGACAGCTACTGCAGTAGGTCTCAAAGAAAAATAGGCATGACAAACACAGGTCTGTCCTTAAGAGGCTCAAGGTCTAGTGAAGGAGGTAACATGCAATTACAACACAGTGCTATTATTAAGTTAAAAAAAAATTCTGTTATTTATCGAGAGCCTACAATGTACCAGGCACTAAGCTATGTGCTTTGAATGCATAACTGAATTTAAAAATCACAAACCACCAGAAGTTAGCTATCATTTATAGACGAAGAAATCAAGGTAAAAAAAAAGTTAATAGATGCCTATGTCCACAACATGTAGTTGATAGAAGGTTGAAGGCTTTGAAATCAGACCTGGCTGACTTAAAAACCGTCATGCTCTTGACTTCTTACTTGCTGCACAAGAAAATGAGGAAGAGCTAGAAGTTGTGGAAACCATGAGATATATTACGCATACCTCGGGACAATATACTACACTGTGAGAGAAAGGGGTGCCAATCAAATGTAATGCGGAGACCACAGACATAAATTGGGACTGTCCCAAGCAAACCAACACATGGTGATTCTGCTGGTTACAATCCTTTGTTACAAAGGATTGTAAAATCCTGTTGGTTACAAAGCTTTCTACAATCCCTGTAAAGGGTAAGGACCCTTCCTTACCCTTTACAGGAATTGTAGAAAGCTTCCAGCTTCCTAAGGCCAGGAGGTGACTTTTGAACTGAAATTGAGAAATTTTGGAGAAGTAACATAAAGTGGCTTTTGAAATATATACCACAGCCCATGTAAAGGACTGGAAGCTTGAGAGAGGAAAGAGAATTGAGGGAACCATTCTTAGAAGTCAAGAAGGCTAGAAGCCAGGATGTGAGAGTAAAGAAACTGGATTGTAAATCAGGGTAGGCACAGCCAGATTTTAAGGAACCTTGTATGCCACACTAAAGAGGTTTGGCTTTATTAAAAAGTTTTAGGCAGCAGAACCATTGTAGGACTTTAAACTGAGAGGATTAGCCATATACTTTTGGATTCCAGCAATGGGGCAGAGCTTAATAAAAGTGTGTTAAATTAATTAATAGAAATAATTATACTTCATGATAAATAATATAGAATAATTGCAATTAAAATAAATTCTTTTAACATAAGAATTTGTTGATTCATGCAAAATGTGAAACCATGTTGAAAGATTCCTAAACTGGCTAGACTCTGGCATGGAAATTGGAAACAATAAGAGCATGAGATTACATTGTGGGTTTTCATTTCAAGTAAAACCTGGATAAACTCAAGGAAGATTTTTCTTCCCATTTTTTGCTCAACAAGAAATACAAACCCCATTCTCCATGCAAAACCTGAATAAACTAAATTGCATAAACCTTCTGTGGTCCACATACAGGTCTAAGATTTGCCATGGGTCATAGCAAAGTTTTAAGGCACATCTTTAAAGATGATGCATCAACCTTGACATTTGCCTTGAGGAATCCCTGATGCAGCAAAACACATCAGAAGTGCATCCCATCCATAAGTGAACATCTAGAAACACTGGAACTTTTGGAACAAAAGTTCATTGCTTGAGAGAATAAACTCCACAGATGTTTTCACAGTTTATCTCTTTGAAATATATGTGTTGACAGTTTTTCTTTTCACAAGCGTGCCGATTTCATGCTAGCAAATTCTTTTGAACTTTTTACTTCTGAGATTAATTAATTACACTTTCCCTCTCAATTTCTTTGCCATGTTGTAGTAAATGGTTAAAATAATGGCACATATAATGCAAGTTTCAATAATTACTGACACCTATCACTAAATAAGTTTTAATCCCTTTCTGTAACTATTTATCCAGATTTGGAACTCTGTTCTCTCTTTTAATCCCAGAATTCCCGGGACAGACTTCAATAGGAACTATTCTGTTACCACACATTTAAATGGAATCTGTGCCAAGGGAATCTCTAAGCATATTTTCAGGTGAAACCAGGACATTTTGAAAAGGCACAACCAAATAAAATTGACCATACTCTCCCTCACATACGTTAAAACCTGGAGAGCATAAACAAATTTAAATATTGCAAAGTAGCATATATACCAATTTGGACTATATTATGGCTTGGTACTTACAGCAGAAAATAATATTTGCAATTTAAAACGGTTTTAGGTCTGAGTTCAAAATGCATTCATGTGGATTATCATATTCAGATCTCAGTATGTATTTTATGAGCTTTGGGGCAGATATTTATCATCTTCAATTCATAGATAAAGGAAGCTGGTTCCATGGCAGAACTGGGACTAAATTGTTTGCTTCATAACTCCTATAGTTTTCCCTTGGACATTTGGTTTTTTGAGTTATATAGTTATTTTTAAGGACTGCTTTTAGTTTTAATAGAAATGACCAGTTTTAATAATGCAATTTATTTTTAATATGACTGACTATCCGAATTTCACAGTAGGGAGTACAACTTAGTTGATGTCTTCATTTGGGGTCATTTTTATTCATTTAATGAGATCTTATTTAACAAAGCTAAAATTTCTAATAAATGCATAACCAGGCTCCTATGTAACGAATTTTCTAATGGCTCATGTATTTTTAAGGCATTACTCACTTTTTGGTTTGGGGTTATAACACTCATTTACTTTACATTCGGTTCTTTAAACTGGAAGTGATTCTACCTATTACTAGTAGATTAATAAACTATCCTTTTGCTACTAGTATATGATCAATTTGTGGACCAGTAGCCTTTGTTGGATTTGGTTACAAAGACTCAGGCCTCACTCTAGAATGACTATTCGAAAATCAAAACTTGAGCCAGATGTCCAGGTGACTTGGATGCACATGAAAATCTAAGAAGTACTATTCTGTACTCTATTTAGTGCATCACTCCTAAATAGCACTGCAGAAAGCTGAGACTATCAGACATCCAACATTGACCGTATATATTTTCTTACTGTCTACCACATTTGAAAAAAAAAAACAACAAATTTTGAAGCAGTAGAGTCTCTGAATTTGATGAAAATGTTCTCCATTGCTCCACTTTTTACCTTACTCAAGTAATTTGCTAGGTCGGGAGAGGCAAATGGACAGAGACATATGTGTATCATAGAAACATTTGGTCATGCACATAATTAATCTGAATTTGCTTTTTTTATTTACAAATTTGCAAAAACTATGAATTGCCAGAGGTGATGTACAGATAATCAAATACACTACATAGCTGTAAATGAAGGAACATTTTTGAGGAAGGTTAATGAAACTCTCAAGGGAAACGCCTGATACCAGATAATCTCATTAAGAGCTTTACTGCAAGGAGTAACAAATTAGCAACATTATGAAGGAGATTTGTATTTAAATTTCCTTTTTTATTTTTCCTGTGCATGTTTGCTTTGGTCCAACATTTATGGGGAAATGCTTTGATTTTATCAGATGAATGTTAATACCACCTCAGTGATATGCTGCTGAGAAAGTGCTTGGAGGAAAGACAGATAAAGCAGCTAATCCAGACACATGCTTAGAGTTACATTAGTTAAATGGTGGGCAGTTACTAGCACCACTTGCCCTCTAATAATCAATCACTGCCTTATTAGGGGGAACTGGTGTGGAGGGATAATGAGTGGGTATCTTTGTGGCTAATTAGAGGCTGTGCCACACCTCTGACCATTTCCTTTAGAACTTGATCTCTCCATGAAACTCCAGGAGCTATTTCAGCTACTTTGTATAACTGCTTTCTTTGTAAGCCCCAAGCAGAGATTTTTCCATTATACACTATGTTTTATTCACAGCTGGATACCCTGACTCCAAAACACTACAAAATTGTGCCCTATGTTCATATCAATTGAAACAAATTTTGATTTAATTTTTGACTATTCAAAAGGTTGAGTGAATGACTGGCAGAATTATCTGTTTTTAACACAGACTTGATAGAAATGACTCATGTACATTATATTAATACATAAAAACAATTCTTTGCAGATCTAAATCCAAACAATTTTAAAGGCTCCCTTTTGGGGCTGAATAATTCCATTTGACAATCTACACTGATCAAATAAACTGAACAACTGCCAAGTTTTCACTGCTGTTTGGTGTGTAGACCATCCAAAGTTATTCACATCCATTCAGTAATTTTTCCCCTGAGAGATAATTATGAATGGTCTCTAAAAGTGATTTGAGTTCTAAGCAGAGCTATACTTGGAATTGTGAATAGTAACAAAAATGAAATGATTAAGCCTTTGAAATTCCTTGCCATGAATGGAAATTTCCCATCTGCTTATTAAGAAAACATTCAGAAAATTGGATAATTATAATCATTTATATGTAGCTAGCGTCTTTCTACAGTGGCACTGATAGACCCATTGTCTTATTAACCTTCAAATCATTCCCAGTAGAGAAATGGAAGCCCTTCAAAAAATATTCTGTGGTGGGAAAAGCCCCAAGGTTAAAAATCACACACACACACACACACACACACACACACACACACACACACGCTTATTTGTTTGTTTGTTTATTTATTTACTTAATTTCACTCCAGGATGTTATTTCCGGAAAGATGTTGCTTTGCCTTTAAGGTCACTTATGAAAGTCTCAAGAGAGTTTCTAAATCCCACTATCATGGTTTCTAAAAATTCAGTTACATTTTTTAAAAAATTTGAACAAATATTTTTAATTAAGAGAAGCAATGTCGAGAGTGCCTACTACAATAACATATTTCAATGAGTTTTCTCAAAAATTATCACTCTTAACAAAACCTAAATAACATAAAAGAAACCACGTGGTTTTCCATTGTTACAGGTTGTGTCATTCAAAAACGTCACCAAATATTACTAGAAACCACATTTCAGTGAAATGTTCATCCTTAATTATCCATATATTGATTTGGGGGTTTCCATATTTAAACCTTACGCATTTTCAAATTGATCTCCTATCTACTTTGGTAAAGAGGCAATAGAGATATAGTCATAATCTCTTGCTGTTGCGTCCCGTTGGTCCCTGATGCTGCAGCTAGGATTACTCCTTCTGCTTAGGCCTTGCAAGTCATTTTAAATGCGTGTTATCGGCAGGAATGAAGAAGACATAGGTATTAATCTATTCTTTTGATATTAACGCTTATTTATTAATCACTGTGTATTAGTTTATCAGATAAGCTGACTTACATCAGGAAATTTGGATTAAAAAAATGAAAAAAATGAGAAAAATGAGAAAAAAATGAATCTGGATAAATGAGTGTGACGGTAGGAGTTATCAACTTATCAACAAGAGAACTGTCTTCCTTAAGAATGGTTTTCAGGGACAGAATGAGAGAAATGTGCCATCTGTTTTCTTGCTCTGTCATTAATATGTTAGGGTGTTATCTAATTAAAACCAGATGCATAAAGGACGGGTACTATCTTGTTCTGAAAAGAATTTATTTACATACTTATTTATCGAGAGTGCCATTTGTTGGCATAACTTGAGTTTATCCATTCATAAAATTAACGTTTTTATATTAATGTAAAATTAAGAGCATCCAGTGGACAAGGTGCTAGATACTGAGGCTATAGTGACAATATTACCTGGTTTCTACCTTTAAGGAATCTCTGTAGGTCACTAGTGACTCAGAAAAACACTAATGTAGCTCTTGGGTCATGTGAAAAGCAGTACAATAAGGTATTAGAGGATAAAGGAACAGAAAAAGGAGGCAGCTGACCCAGTTTGAGGGAATTAAAGAGTTAATAAAGAACTGCTTTGAAAAAAAGGAGGGCATCCTCTTGTATTACTATGGTCAGATGAGATTTTAATACCTAACTACAGTTGTTTTACCATTGGTCAGCAAAGCAGAAGATATGAAAACGAGAGTTCTAGATCTCTGATGGTTCTTTAATGTCAGATGTTCTGATTTTTATGTAATTATCATCCACATAGAAGAAGGAGGAAGGCAACACTCACAGCATCTGACTGGTGATAAGCTTCTGTGAACAGGTTAAAAAGAGAATTTCAGCCAACCTAATGAAGCTGCAACCAGCCACTCGATGCAACGCCAGAAAGAAATGTTGATAATACCGTGTTGCCCTGAAAATAAGACCTAAATGGAAAATAAACCCTAGTATGATTTTTCAGGATGTCATCCCCTGAACATAAGCCCTAATGCATCTTTTGGAGCAAGAATTAATATAAGACCCAGTCTTATTTTCGGGAAAACACGGTATGTCAGGCGAGAATATAGCAAATGCTTATCAATTTGAGAAGGGGTTTATTTTTTGTGTTTTGTTTGTTATTACTTCAAATTTGTTTCCCAAAATAGTTTCCACATAATAGAAACTCATAGTAAGTGCTTTGCAGGAAAAAAAATATCATCAATCTTTGTCTTTGATATTGCTTTCAAAAACTCACATTTGCAATTTTTATTAATAATGATAATAATAAGTAGTCTCTGGCAATTTTTATCTTTGGATTTATTTCTTATTTTCCTGTCTACAAAATAATATTGCATGGATTCTGCGAAGTGGTAAGAGGCCAGGCACTGGTGCAAGAACTGAATCTGCATTAATCATTTAAAAACCACTGGGCAGGTCTCATGACTCCCCTGGGACTCCACCCTGCCCAGCTAGTGCTGCATCTCAAAGGCACTCTCAAACATTGGGCCAACCAGCCCAGCTACACACTTAAAAGAGGCTCTTTCAACAGCTAAGCCTTACGGGCAGCCAACAGGGGGCAACATGCCTAGGGGGCCCTGGGCCTTTAACTAAGCTGCTCCAGGCCCAATACTCGGTTCACAGTGAGGCCACCCCAGCATGCCTTCAGGTCTGGCACAGGCAGCAGCCAACTACATATAGCTTTGTAGCTCTTACATGGTAGCAATGGGCTGATCACAGGTAAGGCTAAAATTGGCCTGCATGGGAGTCCCTCCCAAGAGACATCAGAAACAACACACCAGAGGCCAGCTTCAGAGCACTACCTGGTTAGCCCCAAAAGCAGCACACCCAAAAGGTGGGTCTCAACAGGCACAAGAGTTAGCAGGGGCAAATCCTCCTCTGAGGAGTCAGCCCCCACATAGCACTCATACATTGTGCCATAGCCGATCCTCAGTTAGTCAGTCAGTCTGGGAATGATTCCCACCCACTGACATGCCAAAAGCAATCGAGGCTCTTGACTATAGCAGGAGAAAACACACAACACACTCAAGGGACACTCCTGAAATACACACATAAGAGCTCAGGGAGATTGGTCCACTGGACCACATGAGACAAATACGACATAAGGACACCAAGCAAAGACTGAGGGACATAGGAGCTCTACCTAACAGATAGAGGCAAATACAGAGGTAGTTAGGATGAGGTAATAAGGAAACATGTTCCAAACAAAAGAACAGGAGAAACCTCCAGAAATAAACTAAATGAAATGGAGGCAACCAAAATACCAGAAACAGAGATTAAAATAGGGGTTATAATAATGCTTAAGGAACTTAATGAGAATTTCAACAAAGAGATAGTAGGCACAAAGGAGGACATAGAAATGGCAATAACTATGTACCTATCAATAATCACTTTAAATAATCACTTTAAATGTAAATGACTTAAATCCTCCAATCAAAAGACATATAGGGTATCTGAATGGGTAAAAAAACAAGACCCACGCATATGCTGTCTACGCAAGCCCCACCTCAGATAGAAAGACTCACATAGACTGAAAGTAAAGGAGTGGAAAAAGAGATTTCATGCAAATGGAAATGAGAAAAAAAGTAGTAATACTTTTATTGTACAAAATAGACTTTAAAATGAAGAGTATAATAAAGACAAAGAAGGACATTACATAACAATAAAGGGGTTGATCCATCAAGAGGACATCACCCTAGTAAATATGCATGCACCCAACATAGGAGCACCTAAATGTGTGCGTGTGTGTGTGTATAATATAATATAATATAATATAATATAATATAATATAATATAATATAATATAATATTGACCAACATAAAGGCAGAGATCGTCAGTAACACAATCACATAGTAGGGGACTTTAACACCCTACTGACACCAATGGACAGGTCTTCCAAACAGAAAATCAACAAGGAAACAACAGCTTTAAATGATACACTAGACCAAGTGGATTTAATTGATATTTTTAGAGCATGTGACCCCAAAGCAACGGAATATATATTATTTTCAATTGTCCATGAAACACTTTTCAAGAAAGACCACATGTTAGGCCACATAACAAGCCTCAATAAATTTAATAAGACTGAAATCATATCAACCATTTTCTCTAACCACAATGGTATGAAACCAGAAATCAATTACAAGAAAAAAATATGAAAAATACACAAATACATGGAGGCTAAATAATATGCTATTAAATAATGAATAGGCCAACAATGAGATCAAGGAAAAAACCAAAAGACACCTTGAGACAAAAGAAAATAAAAACACAATGACTCCAAATCTATGGGACAGAGCAAAAGCAGTTCTAAAAGGGACATTCATGTTATTTGCAGATGATATGGTAATCTTTATAGAGAATCCCAAAGACTCCCCCAAAATACTATTAGAACTGATTAATGAATTTAGTAAAGTAGCAGGATACAAAATTAATATTCAGAAATTGGATGCAATTTTATATACCATAACAAACTATCAGAAAGAGAAATTAAGAAAGTAATCCCATTTACAATTGCATCAAAAATAAAAAAGATACTTAGCAATAAATTTAACCAAGAAAGTAAAAGACCTGTACTCAGAAAATTATAAGACATTGAAAGGAGAAATTAAAGAAAATACAAATGAATGGAAATATACCATGCTCAGAGAAGAAAAATTAATACAGTTTAAATGACCATACTACCCAAAATAATCTATAGATTCAGTGCAATCCTTATCAAAATACCAATGGCATTTTTCACAGAAGTAGAATAAATAATCCTGAAATTATATGGAACCATTAAAGACCTTGAATAGTCATGACAATCCTGAGAAGGAAGAACAAAGCTGGAGGTATCACACTATCTGGTGTCAAATTATACTACAAAATCATAGTAGTCAAAACAGCATAGTATTGACATAAAAACCAACACATAGATCAATGGAGCAGATTAGGGAGCCCAGAAATAAATCATACCTATATGGTCATCTAATCTGTGAAAAAGGAAGCAAGAATTTACACTGGGATAAAGACAGTCTATTCAATAAATGGTATTGGGAAAACTGGACAGATACATGCAAAAAAATGAAACTGGATCACCTTCTTATGCCATATACCAGAATAAATTAAAATGGATTAAAGACTTAAGTATAAGACCTGACACCATAAAACTCCTAGAAGAAAATATAGGAAGTAAACTCTCAGACATTATCCTTAGTGATATTTTTACTGATATATCTCCTTGGGCAATGGAAAGAAAGGGAAAAAAAAAAAAGTAAACAAATGAAACTACACCAAAGTAAATTTTTTTTCACAGCAAGAAAACCATAAGCAAAGTGAAAATACTTCCTATTGAATGAGAGAAGATATTTGCCAATGATACATCTGTTAAGTAGTTAATATTGAAAATTTATTTTAAAAAATACAAAAAAACAAAAACAAAAAAAAACACATATAACTGAACACCACAAAATCTCAAACAATCCAATTAAAAAAAAGTGCAGAGGACCTGAATAAATATTTCTCCAAAGAGGACATACAGATGGCCAATAGACATGAAAAGATGCTCAATGTGACTAATCATCAGAGAAATGCAAATAAAAATCACATTGAGATACTACCTCACTCCCGTCAGAATGGCTATCATCAATAAATCAACAAACAACGAGTTTTGGCAAGGATGTGAAGAAAGGGGAACCCTTGTGTACTGTTGGTGGGATTGTAAATTGGGGCAGCCACTATGAAAAACAGGATGGAGGTTCCACAAAAAATTAAAAATAGAACTACCTTATGACCCAGCAATTGGACTGCTAGGTATTTACCTAAAATCCAAAACACTAATTCAAAAAAATATATGCACCCCTATGTTTACTGCAGTGCTATTCATAATAGCTAAGATATGGAAACAACCGAAAGGCCCATCAATAGACAATTGGATAAAAAAATGGTGGTACATTTATATAATGGAGTATTACTCTGCCATAAAGAAAAATGAAATCTTACCATTTGCAACATCATGGATGAACTACAGGATTTATCCTAAGTGAAATAAATCAGACTGAGAAAGACAAATACCATATGATCTCACTTAATATTTGGAATCTAAAGAACAAAATAAATGAACAAACAAATCAGAAATAGATACGGAGAACAAATTAATGGTTGCTAGTTGGGAGGGGGGTTGGGGATAGGTGAGAGGGATGATGGGATTAGGAAGTACAAATTGGTAGTCACTAAACAGTCATGGGAATGTGAACACAGTCTGGGTAAAAATTACGTATGATATCAGATGGGTACTAGATTTATCAGGGAGTGCAGTTTATAAATTGTATAAATGCCTAACCATTGCACTATACATCTGAAACTAATATAAAATAATATTGAATATATATACATAGTAGTCACGGGATGCAAAGTACAGCATAGGGAATACAGTCAATGATACTGTAATAGCTATATACAACATCAGACAGAAACATATAATGGTTGTTGGGTTTATCAATTTGTGAGGGGTGTAAATGTCTAATCATTATGTTGTTTTGTACCCCTTAAACTAATAATAATAATTAAAAAATCAAAATGGCATGTTAAAAAGAAAAAGATAACAACAACAAAAAAATACTGCGTGGATACATATTTCAACTCTCATTATTGGGAAATGAAAAGAGCATACTGATAGTATTGATTAAGAAAAGAAATGAAGCTCAAATCTTAAACAAACCACCGACTTCTCCTCTAGGATCTGGAGCTTTTCACCATGAAGCCACCTCTCATGGATTAGTAACGAATCCACAACAGGAAATCTCTCTCCATTGCCCACTTCATTTCTAAAAATGAGTATGATCTTCTATCTTGAAGCTGAGCCAAAGTAGGTGTGATCCCTGGGAATCTTTAAGTAGAAAGCTAACCTGCTCAGGAGATCGACTTGAATAGTCCACCATAAGACTCTTTCCCCTGGTCCCACTTTGAATTCTGAGGTCAAGGATCCTTACTACACCTGGAGCATGAGGCATAAAAGGAATCTATTTCATTCTTTCTCTTTGGGAGTGGATGTGATGAGAATGAATTCAGACCTCCCTCTAGAGTCCAAAGTGTGTGAACAGCTTTGCCTTTTAGATATAAGTATTAACAGAGGTTTACTTTGGTAAAATTTCTAAAGAACTGAATATTTAGGTATTTACAAAATACTTAAATACAGCTAAATACATTGAGTGGCTTGAGAAAAACAGCATTCCCTCATATAATCTGATCTTCTCTGGCCTTCTAATTTCATATTATTCTGACCTAAGGTCATTGTGAATGTACTGAACTCTGTCCTAATATCTGTGATAGTCTTTGTGACCTTCATGATGACAAGAAGCACATAGATGAAAATGTTTGTCATCCAAGTTCCAGGAAAAGGATTTCTAATGTCAAACACAGAGAAACCACTTGGTCTTTATTGCCCATGCCCTTCTAGGAATATTTATGAGAATAAAGTCACAATGAGCCTTATTTTCTTCACATTCATTAGCTAAATTTACCTCAAAGCCTTTCTGAATTCTATAACTCTTATGAAAATATTTATTTACTTCTGCTTTGTTGCTGGAAAATAAGCTAAGAGATAACTTTATACAGGTAATTAATGCTCTGTTAAATGATATTTCCACGATTGTATTGTTTAAGTGTGTTTTAGAAAGTTTTACTCTATTAAAGTATATAGTCTTTTAAAGTATAAAGTATGTGTCCTTGATCAAATCAGCCCAAGCTGTGTGGAGGAACTTGCAGAGGCCACAAGAGGAGATAAGTGGGAAGGCCAAATGTAGGGTTTCCAATTCTTCCCATAACTGTTATAATCACAGTAGTACATTTTTATCTAATACATTTTTATCTATACATTCAGTGTCCATTAAAAATGGTCATATGAAAAAGTATTCTACTGCTAAAAATGTTTGAAGATTTATTCCTTGTGTGTGGTGCTTGTAGTAGTGCCTATAAAATGTTTTTTATGTATGGGCCCTCTCACACACAAAAAAGTAAGTCCCTTATCATGTGGATCCAATCTGATTCAGCATACATCACTGCAATTGCCAGTGACTTTCCAGGAAGGTATCCTACAAGATGTGTGTGGACTGCCCTTAATTTGATTTTCATCGGTTACCCATTTGTTACTAAAATTAGATTTTTCTTCTTGAACTAAATCCAGGTCCATACACATGTAATTTATTTTTGACAACACACCTATATGACTTAATTTTGAAATGTCTTCAGTGGGTTCAATGTCTGTCTGTCTGTTTCTCACATTGAGTCAAGTGACCCTTATACATTGTCTTATGTCAGTCATGGTGACTATGAAGAAATAAGATGACAGGGTTGTTGAGGCAAGAAAAGGCTTGTTCAGTCACAAATCTTTTCTTTTTTTTCTCCCCACAAGTTTCCCAAAGAAGGTGTCCAGAACATCTGTTCTGATGGCTTCCTGCCTGATTAACTGTCTTTGCCCCTTCTTGGAGAAGAGAGGAATGGCTAGGTGCTACAGGCAAGTCTTCTCTGATCAAACTGATCCCTCTGCCTCTTCCCACTTCGATTAGGCTTGTTAAATTCCAAAACGAGGGACCACTGCTAGTTTATGTGACTGGCTCACCATGTTTCCCTTCTCTAGCTGAAAATATACACTCAACTCCCGCCGACCCCTGCACCTAGTGGGGCCAAGGAATTCTGAGCAGAAAAGCAATTTATTTTCCATAGAAACACAGGGGGAGAATATTTATCAGGGTTTAATAGGGTATATAACAAGCAAATCCTAGAACGTAAATAACAGATACTATTGTTTATACTCTAAGGGCAGACTGTCTGAAAAAGAGGGAAGAATCAGGCTTTGGAGCCTGTATAGTGATAATATTTGAATGATTATCAAATTAGAGCTAAGTTATGAGACGAGGGATTTGAAGATATTTTGAAAGCAACTTCAAAATAGAAGTCATCATTATTACAAATTATAACTTGGCTATACAAAGGCATAAAAACTACTGAAGTTGAGGCTATAAGTCAATAAGCACTAAGCAGGAATTGACCATATGTAGGTGTAACTGTGGTAACTAACAGAATTCATGCCCTTAAAATTTTTATAATTTAATAGGAGATATAAGCATGCAAATAAAAATGGAGGAACCAGCGACATGGAGACTAGTCGGGAGTTAATACAGATTTTCAGACAGAGACAAATGAACATGAAATAGTAACATATGGAAGAGTCTTTCAGATGAGGAAATCTATTAAGATTCTTAGAGTGAATAAGATGACCCCCAATTTTACTTTTGGAGGTGGATGGAGCCATGATAAGAGATAGGCAATGCATAAGGAGAAGTCAGCTTGATGGAGAGTACTGGGAGGAGAGAAATAACAATGCATTGAGCTTAAGGCATGTTAAGCTGAAATGTTAGGAAGAGATCGACAAAGATTGTTTAACAATAAAAACCATCCAACGCAATCTTCTGAGACGGTGTTGCTGGATAAATTTTACTTTCTCAAAGTCACTTAAAATTCTATTTTTTTCTCTCTTCTTTTTATTAATTTATTCATTTAGCCAATAAGTACTAACTGAGTGTCTTATATGTACTCATCACTGTTAGATTCACAAGGAGAAACAAAACAGACACCGTAACCTCCATTCATGGAGTTCATTGTAAACTGGAGAAGGCAAACAACAACTAAGTTGATAAACAGGTATATAATTACCCATTGAGATCAGTGCCATCATGGGAAACAAAAGCATAAAATAGGTGCAATGTATTTTAGAATCAACTCTCAGAGACATCCTCTTGATGAGGTAAAATCTAATCTGAGACGCAAAAGATGAGAAGTTGCTGGATACTCAAATATTTTTTTAGGCAAAAAGAACAGCACATATATAGGTCCTGAGGCCCATAAGAGATGGTCAATTATAGGAATTCAAGAAAAATGTGGTGTGAGATGAAATATGTGTTCACGTTCAGTTTATCATGACAGAGACCTCTAAATGGAGAGAGACCTAAACAATGCATCAGATAAGAAGCCAGTTTTGTCTAATGACTAGAAAGAGGAGAGATGCTTCCTACCGTGTTTCCCCGAAAATAAGACCTAACCAGAAAATAAGCCCTAGCATGATTTTTCAGGATGACATCCCCTGAACATAAGCCCTAATGCATCTTTAGGAGCAAAAATTAATATAAGACCGGTCTTATTTTCGGGGAAACACGGTATGGAAAAGAACTCCTTTGAAAAGATAAACATTTTTTTTTTTTTTATTTCCATTTAACTGACATTGCTGCTTCTCCCATCTGGAAACATCTCAGCAAAATGAAGCAGAACAAAAGCCCACTGAAGAAAACATAAGGGCAATCCATCAAAGGAGGTCTGTGCTATGCAGGGAACTCGAAGTCCACCTGAATTTTTCTTGTGGTTGAGAAGAGGAATGTCATAATTTAGGAATACTATCTAACAAGAAATGGACATTTTTAAGATGGGCTATTGCAAGTGTAAATGTAAAATTTTGTTTAATATTTATAATGCAAAATAAAACTAGCAATAGCAATTTTCAGAGTGATATATCAATTAACATATGTAGCACAATTTTACAACTTACAAAGTGCTCTTTATATCTCCATTTATTTCTTAAAACAATCTAGTGAGATAGATGTTATTATTATTAATTTTATTTTATCAAAGAAGAAACTGAGACGCAGAGAGAAGAAAATTGCCTAGGATATACTAGCAGTTGGGCAAAACCAAAATATTCCTAAAATCCCATGAGACAATTATGCTTCACAATGAAAGTTTCAGATAGAGTTTCTCACAGGGATTTCTGGTGGATTCATAGAAACTGTAACCTTCAAATGTGAGTTCAACCAAAATAAAACCCAATGAATATCTATTAAATCTTAATGGCAAACGGTGTACATAATAAGCCTCATTTTGCATATGGGGAAACTAAGGCAAAGTGATATGAAAGAACTTGAGCCACAAGCCACTAGCAGCTTTATCAAGCTGCAAGATGGTGACTTCACTTTATAGCTAAAGGTTCATAAAACATAATGAGTCATTAAAAAAAAAATGTTTTAACATGCTACGTGGAAAACAGAAGGTAGAAACAATCTTTTCATTTATGTTTTTAGGCTATGCTATTTGAAGATATATAAATTGCTTATTAGACAATCAAATGCTACATCTATTGAATATAAAGCAACAAAAAAGTTTAAGAAAACATATAAAATCACCTTATTACCCTAGTTTTGAATTAGGATTACTAATTCTTTGAAATTAGTCTATACTGTAGAGAACATTAGGATATAAATTTTTATATTCTTGGGTAATGATCAGATTTGTATATTCATATAATAAAGACAAATTTCCTCACTTAATTTTAATGGAAAACAGAATATCCTTCCTTAAATTCAAAACCATAATACTAAACTTTATTACATTTCCCTCTTTAGATACTTGAGAACATAGAGAATAAAGACCACTAGAGAGAAAGAAAGACAATTTATGAAACACTTTATAATGGATGTAAGTTGGGGGTGAGAAGAAGCAGAGGTTCAATCTTTATACTTGTGATAGCTAGCTGATATTAAATTATTCTGACATTGGCTAAACAGATTGCCTAAATATTAAAGGTATACCAACTAGTAGAAAGATTATATTAGAAAAAATTATATTTATTATAATAAAATAAATTATACATAATTTGAAAAATTATATACATATATAGTCAAAATTATATATATATATATATACATATATATCTATATATATATATACACACACACATAAATAATTATAAGTTCAAACTTAGGAAAGAGGCAATCATAATCAATCTCACACCGTAAATGTTTCCCGTGGTTTCATTTATATCAAATAGTCTAATGTATAGCATTAGCTTATTGCTAGGCATTAGCATTATTGATGAGTTTGTATATAACTATTAATCAGTTCGCTTCAGAGACAAACTACTGTTTTAATTTGTTTCCTTAACTCTACTGAGAGCTGCCTTTATTTCCTTCCTCTGACCAATATCTCATATACACCTGGCATATGTATTGCAACTGCTTAGCACAAAGCTGTGCCTCTTAAATATCACCATCTTCCAACAGGCTATGTCGGAATCTTATTAAAGAAAGCAGTATTTTGAAAACATGTATCTTTATTGTACTTATTTAGCCATAACTGGATCCTTGTATCTAGTTAAATTTACTTCAGATAGATATCTCAATTCTTTCTTTTCCTTCTCTCCTGCAAAATTGTTTACTGAAAACGCAACTCCATGTTGAACAATGCCTTTCTGGTTAATGCAAACAAATGGAAGATTGCATTCCTTTCGATTCCTGATATGCCAGGCAAGGTTAAAGCTTCATTCTCACAAGAAAACTAAGTTTTTTAAAGCCATCCCAGAGTTTGATGTATTTTTTGCATTCACTGTTGTTCAGCATGGCCCCTGGGACTGGCTAGCTCACGGGAATGACGATGAGCTATGAGCTATAGAATCCTGGTACAGATCCAGTTCATTTTGATAATGGCTAGAAAATTTAAAGACTTGATGGATTAGAGATTGGGGGAAGGAAGATAGAGGACAGATTCAAAGTTAGCATCCACAGGTCATATTTGAATTGGCAATTGTCCACAACTTTTGAATAAACATAAATCTGAACGTTCATATTCTTTCTCTTTAAGGATACCATAACTGGACTACCTATATATCTTTATGAGATGACCAGAATTGTCATGCATCAAAGTGCTTATGAGGCAAAAGACCTGGGTTTTAGAGACCCACTTTCCTCTCTTAAGTGAATAAAAATAAATAAATAAATAAATAAATAAATAAATAAATAAATAAGAGAGAAATATGAGAAATGACACTTTTTTGGTTTGTCTCAAAAATGTGAAACATAAGATCCTCTAATTGGTATTACTTTCATTGTTTTTCTAAATTACCAAATGGCAACTAATTTTGAAATAAACACAGCTCTTAGAGTGTCTATGTATAAATGAAATCTGAGGTACCAAAATTCTCATTTTACCTCCCACAAAATTCTCTCCTATAATTGCTAAAAAGACAACAAAACTTATCTGTCATACCATGGTACCTGTTCTGAGACATTTTATATGTGTGTGTGTGAAATTATTGTCTCTCTCTTCTTCTATCATACTTGTATATCTTCCTCTGCATACTCTCTTCCGTCTGTTTTTTCTCATGTGTCTTTCCCAGCTCATATTTTCCTCCTTTCATTTGCCAGTCCACTACTGTCTTACAAGCTCTAAAGAGTCATGTTTTTTGGTCTCAGAACAATCCCATTTCTTTTATAACACATATTCATGTGGTTATTAAGTATCTGAGAAATGCTTTGTACAAAACAGTAATTTCATCTCTCTCTTCATACTTATTTATATTCAATGTATTTTTATTTAAAATTATAAATATATTTGTCCATTATATGTTGAGAGATTTAAAAGCTCAGGGAGAGTCACACATTTATTTTTCAACCCATTTACTCTAGGACTTCCTCAGTACAGTATTCTTAGAGCAAATTCAATTAATTTGTTTTCTCTTCACTTTGGGACTTAGCAGTATTTGGGGAGGCTTATAACAGTAGTGATATTATCAAAGTCTAGACGGCAGAAAGAGGTAGTGAACAACTGGTTAGGAATTAATGAATTAAAAAGTGCCTTTTAAACATAGTCATAAGTTTAACTGGAATTAGTAGACTTCATAAGGTTTTATAATATCTTAAATGCAAAGGAAAAGTTCCCTGAAACAGAAGAGATGTATTACTTTTAGAAAATCAAATTTTAACACTGTCATAAATATGTATTCCAGTTCCCAAGGAAAGAAAAACATAAATGATTCATGCAGCTATGTTAAAGAATGACATTCTGGATTAAAAATGATAGCAACCACAGCATGATCCTTTTGTCCGTTTTAAAGAAGAAAGCACTGTGGAAGTTCAAACAGTAATTTGGGATCTAGTATGGTCTCTGGTTAGATACTATAGTAGCCAAGGAAAATATTTCTGCAACAGGCAACATTTGAAGGCAAGCATATTAGTTGGGTTTTCCTTTTAAGTAACTGGAAAGTATTTTCTATCATCAGGTTTAGTTCAGCTTAATCACCTAAAGAAATTAAAAAAAAATTCACAGAGAAAAAATACAGTCTACAATTGTCAAGGAAATATGGAGAACACATGAAGCAGTGGTGATTAAAATAGAATGCTATAAAAACAAATAGCTGTTTTAAAAGGTTTAAATAGAGATGACCAGCACCGAAGCCCTTCAATCAACCATTTGCTAGAATGATTAAATATCACCACAAATTTTATCTTGGATTCACAAGTCTCCTTCACACACTAGATCATCTAAGATCAATCATTGCTCTGGGCTGGTCAGAGCTGTCTGGAAAAGAGAAATTCTACCTCATAACTTCAGCACTATACTTCCTCAGGCTACACTAGCTTATGGTCTATCTATGTTTCAGCATTATTTACAATTGCGAGAATCTGAAGGGAGCAACAAATATTTTTGAAGTGTAAACATTACTACTCTAACTTTAAAGTGATTAACAATCACCTGCATGGATCAGACTAGGTAGGGCCTTCGTTATTTTGAAAGAAGCTCCCTAATGATGTCTATGCTGTTGGTGTGAGGACCATACTTTGAATAGAAAGGGGATTAAGATCCTTGGGCTTGGGGTGGCAGGTTAGCTCAGTGAGTGAGAGCTCAGTGCTGGTAGCAACAAGGGTGCTGGTTCGATACCCGCATGGGCCACTGTGAGCTGTGCCCTCCCTAAAAAAAAAAAAAAAAAAAAAAAAATCCTGGCATTCTAGAAGACTGTTATGATATTGTCTGTGAGATATATATATATGTATATATATATATATATACATATATATATATATATATATATTTGTTCTCTTAAATCTTACTGTGGATTATGTACAGATATTGCCAGTTCTATTAGGTTTTTGATCCTTATGGGCCCCTATATTCAACCTGAGTTCTGTTGGTTTGGTTACAGACAATGTTTTGTAATTTGGTTCTCAAATGACCAACTGTCACACTCTGTATGAATTGATCCAAGTGTTCATTCCCCTTGAAATATCTTTGTGAGCCTTTCTGGAGCAATAAAGAATTTTTTAAGCCATTTTTCTATTATTTTTTCTATTTAAAATTTTAATATCAAATAATTTGCATTATGTATAGAGAACATTTTTGTTAATTGTTACACAGAGACAAATGATTACACACAGGAATGTGTGCTCTTCTTAATAACAGGCAGATTAATTTCTTTCCACTTGCACAGATTTGCTCTGTACTATATGCATGGAAAAAAAATTCTTTATTCCCCAATACATAAACCAATGCATTGAAAGGATGTCTGTGCTATGAGACAAATGGTGGCAGATCCTTAACAAAAAGCTGATATTTATTGAAGTGCTTTTTTGGCTGATTATGAATTAATGGGTTAAAGAAAACAATAAATCTAAGTATAGTAAATGTACCACCACAAAAACCTGAGTCTGACGAATATTATTTTGAAAGAAAAAAAAGTGGTCTGTTTATAGAATCTCTAAGGCAAATGTTGTATAGCAAAATTTGCTTTCTGAATGCATTTATGAATTTGTCATAGAAATTCTGGATGCCTATTAGAGAATTACTTCTTGAACTTAATTGGATTTGTTGCACACTCTACATAAATATTGCAGAAATCTCTTGAATGATTTGTGGGTGGTCATACCCTATATGATAAGAATAAAACTACTGCTATAAGACCTTTTACATAAATATATATTAATTACATTTTAATTTTTTTTTTTTTTTTTTTTTTTAAGTAGAGGTCCCTTTTACCCCAAGGACTCATAAACACAAAGAGTAAGAAATATTTTCGGGTACTTGGGAAAGACTATGTGCTTATAAAACTGTGCATTACTTTAAGCTTACGAAAGACTGAAGGTAATATATATATATATATATAGCCAGGGATTCCCAAAAAAGTGTACACATCTTTTGTTATCGGTATATATTATTACAATTTTAATACAGTTTTTTTCCTTTCTTAAAATGTGTATACATTTTCTCTCTCTCTGTCTCTCTCTGTCTCTCTCTCTCTGTCTCTCTCTCTGTCTCTCTCTCTCTCTCTGTCTCTCTCTCTCTGTCTCTGTCTCTCTCTCTGTCTCTCTCTCTCTCTCTCTCTCTCTCTCTCTCTCTCTCTCTCTATATATATATATATATATATATATATATATATATATATATATATAAATGTACAAGGCTGCTGTTTTTGTGGACTCTGGACTGCATGCCCTCAAACCCGAGGCAGAAGCCACAATTTCATGATATTCTGCTCAAGTTCTAGTTGAAAGTAAAAAAAAAAAAATAGCAGTAATAAAGAGCAGGCTAGAGGAAGAACCATATACTGAGGATGGCTAGATAAGTTTCCAGGGAAAATATTTTAAGCAAATGGTACTCAAGACAGGTTATATGTTTATTTATGGGACAAACTTCCACATCTTCCATTATGCTCTGAAGGAAGTGAATGCTGATCGTGCTCCATCCCTCGAACTATATGCATTTAAATTAAAAATATAGAAAGCACAGCATACACTGAGGTGGGATCTATTGACTGTGTCAGTAATAGCAGCGTTTTCATTTTTCCTTTTGTAATAGAAGTCATTGTGTGTGTTTAGGATGGATTCTTGGTCTTTATTAATCTCAGCAGTGAGAGCATTTGGGATTTTAAAAGCTATTGATTTTTTAAAAAGAGATCGTAGTCTGCCATTTCCTATGGTACCCTCAACTTCTATTTTAAATCTGTCATAAAATGGTGCAGAGGGTCCAGTACTTGGTGATATATTTTATACATCTTCTTGAATGTGTCTTGAAAGACTTGAGTACTTGTTTAAAAAAATAATTTTGTTTTGATTGATGATTTTTCTTTATACCTCACCCTCTTCTTTTGACAATTTGATAAACAAGACCTTCAATTGTGACAACCATAAGGTTGCAAACTGGACACTTTCACTATGTCTTTCATTTGCATACTCTCTCAAGGCCATGTAAGTAACCTATTTTCCTCCTAGTCACCTTTATATTTTCACTTGCCTCTGAATCTTATCACTTTCTCTCCTGAAGTATGTGAACCTTTGTTGGCCCCTAGAATGAATTGTTTGCTTTTCTTCTATTAAGAATTAACTTATGTTATTGACGTTTATACGAAATGAATCTTGAAACAAAATGCATATTTTTATCCTTTACTCTATGATATTACTCTTTTTACATCATGACTTTATAGGGAAAATCACAAGAAGTGATGAATGCTAAACATATGTCATGCAGTAAAACCTATGAAAATGTTGTTTGTATTCATGATTTAAAAGTTTCCGCCCCACCCTACACACACAGACGCACACAGACACACATACACACACACACACACACACACACACACACACACTGCAGGAATACAAAGCAAAAGATGACAATAAAAATCCTTGCTGAGACAGAAAATCTATTTGTTTTCTTTCATTGTTATGTAGTTTGGGATTAAGAGAATTCCTTATATCACTGCAATTCTCACTTAACTATTTAAATGAGAAAAAAATGGGGCAATGGATCCTTATAATCCATTATGAAGAGTATTCTAAGAATGTGGGCAAACATGACACACTAAAATTAATTTTATAGCAGCCACTATAGCTGTGGCATAGAACTTTACATTTAGAGGCGAGATGTACAGTCATGAAAAATCCCAGAGAATGAGTGTATGCAAAGGTCTAAAACTCATATTTGAGTTTAGACTTTCAGAGTGGGGGCATATTTGGTAGTTAAATCACTTAAAACTTGATAGCAGTATACTTTTTTTTCTTTTATGTTGTCTTTGTGATTCAAGATAATAAAGGCATTTTATACCTTCAGTAATTTATGTATGCATTGGCAACTTTGTAATTTTACATTTAACTACTATAGAAAGGTTAATCAGTTTGTTCTAATCATGCTAGATATAAGACAGTGATGAGGAGACAAGTGCTTCAAACAAACTCCTGCATGCTTGTTAAAAAAATAAATTAATAATATCCTTCAGAAAAAAAATTTACATCACATCCCCAGATTAATTACATTTTGGATGCTAAGAGATTCTGAATTTTGTACCTCTGTACCTATTAAAATTTTGGGTTTTTTCCCAGTTATTTTAAGTAAGTGTGATTTATATAGTTGTTTACATTGAGCTATAAAATTTGTATTGTTCTCTGAACTTAACATGATGCTATATTCATTTCTCTATATTTCTACTGAGGCTTTTTATCTTATTTTAAAGGCTGTACTGAACATTTTTACATGAATGACTTTTTTCTTAAGAGTACATATTAAAGTTATTAATAACTGAATGTCTTGAGATCAAAAAAAATACTTGTCGAACAATGCCACAATAAATTCAAAAAAAAAAAAAATATATATATATATATATATATATATATACACAAAAACATACGTACGCAATCTTCGTCAAATATTTATAAAAGAAAAAGTGGTTATGGTTGAGGCAGAAAGCTGGTAAGATACTTGTTATATTTGGTCAGAAAAGAATAACTTTCCATTGTATGTATATTTCTGTACTATTTGTCTTTTTAAAAATCATGAATGAATAGTAATCATTTTATCAAAAAATGTATTCATTTATTAAACATATATGACAATCATTATGGTAATGCAAATCAGAACACTGTTTGTTAGGCAAAATGGTTTCTAGTGCTTGATGTGACCCACATCATCTTAAGAAGCAAGCTGCTTTAGATGACAAGTTCACTTCCAGAGGAGTGCATCACCTGAAAGGAATATTCTTACCCCGATAAGTACTAAGTCCATTAAGTTGTTTACTGCTTTGGAATATACAGCTCTTAATAAGTACTTTGCCACTGGAGTATAAGCCTCCAGTATCTGGAGGTTATATAGGTCAAGCTCCCCTTTCCCTTTCAGGTTCCAACCATCTTGCTACAGCCCAGGACTCAACTCGGCTTCTGTACTAAGTTCCCTTAATAAACTCTGCTTGATTTTGGAATTGTCAGTCTCTTTCTTTGGTCTCTCAGTCCAGTCCTCCTTTGGAAGTCGATGCTAATCACCTTGGGAAATTTTCCCAACATTGTCCCATTCAAGTACTTTTCTCGACTGTGCGAAGAGTTCAAATAACGTATGTTAAAAATTATAGAATCAATAAATTTATTTTTAAAAAGTTGACCTTGGACTCAGATATATTTTTAAATCTATTTGCTGCCAACAAACTGGGCATACTAGCTATTTCACTTTTCAATAAATTGTTTAGCAATAAATAAAAATTAGAATTTTACCAACTAGATTTTTAATTCAAGGAACTTAAAACTGTCCTTTTTCCTCTCTTCCTAAGGCTATCCTTTCCCATTCTACAGTTCTTTCCTTTGGAGGATGAAATACAAGGATCTTCTCTCAAAATGTTAAGAATCAGACACAGTGGTTACAATACAAGGTAGAATATAGGAGGTATCTTACATGGGAAGAGATACATGTTATGAAATTATTCATCATGAGGTTTTGAGTACTGGTTAGAAGGAAATTTGAACAAGACTCAATGGATAAAAGTGAAATCACTCATAGGGCCTATACCGCCCAAGAAAAGACTGATTCACACTCAGTTTATGAGGATACAACTTCATGAAAATATATTCATAAATGAGTGATGACAGAAAGTAATTCAGTGAAGCAATTAAAAGTCTAATAAATACTACTTTTCTCTAATTTGAATCATGAGTTTTTAACTGTTCCATTTTAAGAAGCATATTTTCCCAATATTTTATTTTAAAATAATTAAAATATACAGCAAAGTCAAAAGAATACAGTAAACATTCATATAAAACTACATCTGACATTTTATTGTACTTATTCTATTACATATGTATCCATCTATCTATTCCTAAGGAGCAAATTTGAGAAATAATTTTTATATTTTTATAATTGTAACTTTTATGAAATCAAGTCACTTTTCACAACCAATGTATATTTTAAATATGATAGTGCATTTTTCCTTCAAGGACGGTTTCTACCTTGGTGATGATTTTTATAATCAACGATATTTGGTAATTGAGGAAACCTAGTCTAAGTTTTGACACAAAAGATGAATTAACTTTCTATTAAGTTTTAAAAAGAGAGATACATCATATTGTTTAAATATTTGGAGTTAACTTTAGCAAAATATCAAGACTGAAGTTCATCATTTCAGTAGAAAAACATGAATCATGACTGAATTACAGAAGAATAGACTTTTATGGCATATAATAGAGTGGAACAAAGATTATAGGAAGAATTTAGAGCATGAAATGTCAGGGACAGAATTTTCTCAGGGAAGTTATTAACAGGTTGACATCGCTATTGCTTTAGTTAGGTCAGATAATACTAATAAATACAACCATAATCTCTCCCTTATTTTGGTTGTCTTAACTGTTAGCGAACAGACTATAGGAATATAATTTACATGTTCAATTTCTGTTGATTCTTTCCTCACTGTATTTCATTCTGTACAATCATTTCAGAGTGGAAAGGAGCATGTTTTGTCCGTTTGTTTTAAAGTGAAAACTGGAGGAAAATGTTTGAGAAGATATGTGGATTTTTATTGTAATCTGCTCGTTAATAAATCTTCTTTAAGAACTACTGTTAGCTAAATTAATTGACTGTAGTTACAATGTAAGCATCTATATAATCATAGAAAAATAGATGAGAAACTCAAAAGGAGAAAAGTTAAGAAAAACACAAACTGTGGTTTGGAATTTCTGGATTAGTACTCAGTTATCTGAAATTGTCAAGGAATAAGCTGTCTCATGTAATTATTTCTTCCTACGTCACATCCCACACAAAGGTACTAAATTGAAAAATAATCCTTCTAAAATGTATGGGACAATGTTCCTGCTTTATAAAATAGTGAATTCTAATCATAACTTAATGATAACAATTTAGTAGAAGCATCACCTCTTTGTATTCATCATTCTACAAAACACAAATTATATTTTTCTCCCAGAAGCTGCTTGTCCCTCCACAGAATGAATGGTTCTTGGGCTTTTGTTATTGTTGTTTACATAATGCACAGGGTTATGTCTCTGTCCTCACTATCTGGGCACCTCTCTATCTACTTGTTTCTGTCAGAGAACCTGTTATTAATGACCACCATCTTTTCGTCTGTTTCTTTGCTTTGTAGTTATAGGGGAAACATTTGTGACCAGAGTATTACTGTATTTCCCCGAAAATAAGACCTAACCGGAAAATAAGCCCTAGCATTATTTTTCAGGATAACATCCCCTGAACATAAGCCCTAATGCGTCTTTTGGAGCAAAACTTAATATAAGACCTGGTCTTATTTTCGGGGAAACATGGTAGCATTGGGTGCAAAATAAGGACAAAGTCTATGAGGGCTTGAGAGCTTTCAAAGAATGAATTATGTGAGCATCAATATACGGACATTTTGACATTTATTTTTTTAATGTTCAAAGACTTAAAAATTCCGTGTTTAATATGTTCAAACGGTTAAGGATTTTAAGTAAATAACCTTAAAAAATGGGGTGCTACTGAATACTGTAAATCAAATTTTAGATTTTATCTATGTGTTTTCAAATAACACTGAATGTTAGTTTGTCCTCAATGTGTAATGCGTTTTTAATTATAAATTTAATCATGATAGCTAATACATATTGACTTCTTCTATGTACCGTGCACTTTTTAAATTGCTTTAACACATTTGTTAGTCACAACAGACCTATGAGTTCAAACTATTAAGTGTGTACAATTTATAGATATAAAAATGGAGGTAGAGAGTTGAGACAACTAACTGAGGGGGAGTCACCATCATAGCCCAGTCAGCCTGGGTCCATAATCTAGATGCTTAACCATTCTGGATACTATGCAACTTCATATTACACATATGTTCATCTAATAATATGCTATCTTCTTTTAAGAACATAATCAGTGTTCATTAAAAAAAAAAAAAAACACTCTAATGACAATAAAGTTTAAAAATGACCAGAACCTCTGTCACACACATGAAAACAAAAACTTAATATTTTTGCACATTTTTCCCCCCACATTTTCATATTTTAAAAAAGTTTCATAGCTATTAAAACAAAGCTCCCATCACATTTGTTATATGTATTCTACATGCTTTTATGCAATCTACTATTACCTCTTAAACTCTTCTCCAAATTATTATGCAGTCCTTCTGATCATTTTTTAATGACTGAAGAACATACCACCAACTGCTTACAAACTGGTCTTATATTTAAACCAAAATCAGAGAAAAAGGACTGTTAAAGCTAGTATCAATAAGCTTGATAAAACCTGTACCATCCCTGTTTAAATTGCTACTTTGTTTTTTTTCTAGTGAATTTCTCATGGGCCCAATGATCTAAATAATGTCTTAGATAAAAGAATATCAGGATGTATATAAAAAGGGAGGGATGGGTAATCATACCAAGAAAGTTTTGGGAATATATGCACATGCCTTACATAAATGTGTAGTTTGCCTCATCAGAAAATCCCTAAATTGAAGACTATTAAAGCTGCCTGATAGTGTCACTTTAAATAGAGAATCAGATACAAAAGTAAAATTTGAATAATGAAATCCATTTATTACACCTGATTTTAATTCACATCATCAGTCAAATAATAATAATAATAATAACACAGTAGCCATTGCACATTCTTCCATATCTGTCTTGTAGCCTAAGTAGTTCATATTAGAACTTTCAATTGCTTTCTGATATAAGAGCTAAACTGGGTAGTGGAAATGTCCTTAAATTTGATTACATAATTCAAGGTAAGCTTCTATAATTTCAGTACCTCCCTTGCCCCAAGTCATAAATAAATATGATGGGAGCCTCTCTTACTCTGATGAATACCAACATTGAGCAATGCTGATTTTTTTCTTGTCCAGTTTACAACTCTCAGTTAAGTACATAACAGAGAAAAATAGCCTGCCCACAGATGAGTATGATATTCAGACATAGCAGCCCAACCAATATAGCAACTAAATTTCTGACATTTAATTTCTTCCAGAACTATAGGAAAGGGTTAATTTATTCTGTCTGCTTTGACTAAACATCTCTGTCCCATTGGCTATATATTTTGGATGTAGGCCCTGGTGAATTGTTTGGCTAGAAATTAAGACAGAAGAGTGGAAAGAATCAGACGTAAGAATCAGATGAAGATCATGCAAGTCTTTAGCCAAACACACTAACATTGCAATCCAACAGATAGCATGTAGGAGAAAAATATATTTACATTTATACATGCACACACATGGTTATATCATAGTATTTTGTTTCACTAAAATAATAAAATATGATCTGAGTTTACAGATATCCAGCTAATATTAAAGGAAAGGTTTTTTTGTTGGTAGTTGGGGAAGGTTATGCAAGATATTCCGCGAGTCTGAAGGTGCAAAGCGTGACTGAAATAAAGTTGCTCTTAAAATAACACATTCAATCTTAGTTTTGATGTAAAATAGCAGTAAACAAATCACCAATCCTTTTCTTTTTCAGAGACTATGATGCAAAATAGCGGAAGTAATTTCCATCCTTAAGATCATTTTACGAAAACAGAACCAGGGTCTCAAAGATTGAATAATAAGTCTAATGTTACAGAGGTTGAAAGTGGCAGTCAGGATTTAAGTTTTGGTCTTTATTCTGACCACAAAGTCTAAGTTCTTTCCATTAGGCCATTACCACTTTTTGTTTGTTAGTATTTTTTTTGTTGTTTTTGAAATATCCATACACTTTCTTGCGAGGAGGAATCCTATATATACATGATTAGGAAAACAAATTAAGACAATAGAATTTTAGAGTTGTTAAAGCCTTCAAAAACCATGTAGTTTAAATTCCTGCCTAGAACCCTTCAGATGGGTTCTGATTACTATTAATACTTACTATAAAAGCTATTGAACTCTGTGTTTTCCTCAACTGGCAAACTGTGCTGATTCAAGATACAGAAAAAATGGAATGCTCTCAAACTTTCCTCCACGAGGGATGAATCTAACACATATGTTGGTTATCCTTTTGCACTATTGCGTGCTATAAACTATTTAGAAAAATGACCTGTCTTGCATATATCGATCTCCTTGAAAACCTCACTAGATAGTAGCTCTTGTTCTAAAAATAAGTGAAGTCATCTATGCTATGTCAGAGGGGTAATAGACTGGGGGAGGGGGGTTATCACTTTGTAAGGAGTGTAAATATCTATTACAGTGTTTTGTATACCCGAAACTAATAAACAGAATAAAATAAATTAAATAAAAAAATAAAAAAAACCTGAAGTCATCATAAAATTAGATTTTGAAAAATTCTACTTTAGAAGTTTTTAGCAATATTATTTATTTTTCTTCTGTAGGCAAAAGGTTATATAGCGCATATAGATAAATGTTTAACTCTGGTTTTGTTCCCCCATTTTCTACCCCCCAGTGGATCAACTTTAGGAAACAGCCTTGTTTTCTATGGTTACATAGAGAGTAATTGTACATCTGTGAGATTTTTTTTCTGGCTTTCTTTCTCTCTAGAGACCAAATACTTGGTATTTTCAGCTATACAAAAATGTGCCTTCGTAGTCTGATTATCGTTAACAAGAAAATTGAGCAATGAAGATAAAGGCTTAAATGTACCAACTTTCTTCTTGTTATCTGAATATTTTCTGAGATTTGCTACTATCTATACAATTAGTTTTACATTACCTATTCTATTGTCACAACTTATAAAATAAACTGCTCCCCTTGAATAAGATAAGTTTCACTTAAAAAACAAGTTAGTGAAGCAATTTTACAGATTTCAATGCTGTAGTAATGCATTAAACTCCTGTAAAATTAGGGTATCTCAGTTGACACATTCCAGTCTTAATGGACCAACAGTTTAAAAGTAGTGTAATGCTTCATTTCCTCCCACAATATATTCTAACAATCTCATTCTAAGAGTGAAAATAGATACTTTTTTTTTCTTGGAAAAAAATCTAGTTTTCTCTGTAATTTGTCACTTGAGGTGTCCATCAGAGTTCGGATTTATCAGCAAAATATGCATTTTAAGATACAGAAAGTAAACTCTCTCTTGGGAATCAGTTTAAAAAGGAACAAGACAAACAAATAAAGAAACAAAAACTCATAGATTCAGACAATAGTTTAGTGGTTACCAGAGGGTACGGGGGAAAGGGATTGAAAAGGGTAAAGTAGGTCATGTATATGGAGATGGAAGGAGAACTGACTGTGGGTGGTGAACACACTGTGTGATTCATAGATGATGTATTACAGAATTGCACACTTGAAACCTATGTAATTTTACAAACGATTGTCACCCCAATAAGTTTAATTGAAAAGAAAAATAATGTGTCCATTTGTTTGAACAAATCAGCTTTTGTAAATAGCTGCAGAAAACTCTGTAAGTTAATCGTTCATAAAGTGGCACACCTGGATCTGCTTCATATAGGAGAAATTTGAATCATCTAGGTACCATTGTCAGTGATTTCCAAGGACTCCAAACAATCTCATGGCCTCCTCACCCAAGTGCTGCCCTTTAGAATTAGCAGAGGGCACAGATAGAATATATTAGCCTTCTCCCACATCCAAAATGTACAGTCATCCAGACAGAGGAAATGTTATTAAACAAGAAGTCTTCTTGGCTCGCATGTTTAATAGTTTTGCTTTAAAATATTCTGTGGCCTCTGCCAGGCCCCTCCCAGGTATTCTCTCAGTGGTAAGTACCTTGAGCTAAGAAAGCATGTCTTATCAAAATTGAACTTAGTGTTCCTTCCTTGTTGAATAAGATCAGAAGCTACCCACTATTAAAGAGAGCTGTTAAAGGTATATTAGCACCAAATTGATACTTTTTCATGATTACATTTAAAATTATGAAAGAGAAATGAGCAGAAACTGCTTCCCAAAATATTTTTGCTGAGAGGATAAATAATCCTAATGATAGTTACATCATTCTTTGTACCAGTGATTACCAGTGATATAGAAAAGATTTTAACTATATCATCTCTTATTGTCCCCAAACTTTTCCAGGTAGATTCTATTATATGTATTTCACACATGTAGAAATAAGAGATCACACACTTAATGTGGGACGTGAACCTTTGAATTTTGATCTCCCTGACTTCCTAAACATGTTTGTTTCTTCTGTACTACAATGTTGTTATATTTGAATCTCCAGAAACTTCACCTTGAAAAAAATTACATGTGGACAAAACAACAAAAAAAAAATAAAAGAATTTTATGGTGCTGATATGGGACATCAACAAGACCACTGAGACCCTGCTGAATGCAGTGATGAGTGCAAAACAACTGCTAAGCTTCCTGGCTGGTTCAGTGACCTGCTCCAATTCATCTACTTTACAGTTTCAAAAGAGGATGATTTAGGTTTTAAGGGGACACATGTTTATACAGTTAGGGTGCCTTATTGAAAAAAGAAAAATCCAAACAATAATTAGGTACAAAATAAATATTGATTTAGAATAAGAAAATAAAACACAGCAAAAACGGAAATCTTGAGGATTCAAATATTCTTTTGAGATCTCTTACCAGAAATACTTACATACTGTTTATGAACCCGACTGCCCCTCTCAGCCGAGAACACTGTATGCCTTCCATTAATAGCCAGGACTCACAGGGGCTTATCCAAATAAAAGGTCCTGGATACTGAGCTTCTTTAGCATCATGTAAATTGTTTTGAGTGTAGATGACTCAACTGTACTTTAGTAATATTTCAGGTTATTCCTGGTAATGAATCTTTGGGTTACCTGCCTTAAATCCACAACCACCAATAGTTTTAGAACACACACACACACACACACACACACACACACACACACACTAACATATTTTGTGACCCCAGAGGAGGAAAGAACTAACCATTAACTCTCCCTGGCAGCTTCAAGAAAGGTGTCATAGAAGATATGACAATTTTATTGTATTGGGAAAGATGTATTGGAGTCTGTTAGACAAAGAGAACATTGAGAAGCATTTCCAGTGGAGATGAGAGATTTGACTGAACACAGTGGAACACTGTCTGGGTCTTTTCTGACCCATCCTGAATTCCCATAATCTGGTGCAGATCCAGACCCATTGTGCGTGTTCAGGAAATCTCACTGAAGTTTAAATAGAGTGATGGGAATAAAGCTAAGGCTCTCTCTCCACACGTCCACAAAGCAGTTAAGCAAATGAAGGAAAACTGGGTTGAGGTTAAAGATCAGATCTTAAATACATTATACAATTTAGAAGTATGACATTGCCTCCATCACTTTTAAAAATAACAAAATTCATTAGAAAATAAATTATTTTTAAAATTACAAAACATCTTAATTTAAAATTATTGATCAAATTTTAGATACAAGATACATATATGACAAACAATAAATATATAATGCTATATGTAATATGATACAATATGATATACTATACTATAATTTATAATTCAATTGGATTAGCAATTACAAGCTTACTGAGTGATACCATGTGGGCAAAGATATGGAAAATAAAGTCCTGTTGCTTATTTTAATTACTACCTCAGATGTTATTACATCCACAGTGATTCTTCAAACAACAATGTAAAGTGTATATTCTTAAAATTAAATTATATATTTCCATGCATGATTTGATTATGATAAAGTTAATTAAAGCAATAAACTTATTAATAACTTATTTTCAGTTGCACAGAGATTTATGTCTAAATACTGTTATCCCCAAGAATCAATAATCCACATATGGATTATTTCTATGTCTTTATTTCTCTTTTTAGTCTAATTGTAAGAAATAAATACCTTCAAATAAATTCTATTTTTCCTCTAAGATATTCTTTAATACACAAATGCTTGCCATGCTTAGTGGAAAAGAACTGAAGGAAGAGGCATATTAGTTTGCAGAAATATCTACTCCCATGTGGTTCCATTCTGCCCTCAATTAGAATGTGTAATTCCTGGACAAGTTATACTACAAACATGAGGAACAAAAATAAATTTTGATTCATTTTGTGACATTTTCAATCATGTCTGGCATTTACTTTAAAGGACCACTTAATCAAAACGGTTTCTAATTTAGGGGCTCTGATTATCATTTAAATTGATTTGCTATTTACTGATTGATTAAGGAACACAATCGAGCAACATTATGTTGTTTAAAATTTTCAAGTAATAACTTATCTTGACAGTATGCATCCTTAAACTAAATTATTGATTGTATCCTAAAATTCCCCAGATCCTAGGGCATGGAAATACATATATTTTTAAAAGTATTAATGGAATTGTTGGTAATTTTTTTAGATGAGTTAAAAATTAAGTTAGACTATTATAAGAATATTCTTAAATGCCACTGAGATTTGGGATGAAAATTTCTGGTAGCATCTATACTTCTTTGTCAAATAGCTTCTATAGGTCATCCAAGTGTCTGTCAGCATCACTCCAAGAGATATCTGGGAAACTAAACCTTGCTTTGGCTTCACAGCACTAAGCTCAAGAATGTACTTGGTTCAGGTAGGGTGATCTTAGGAGGCCAGAGTGATGGATGAGGAGTTTATTCAGAATTAAGTGAACAAGGTACCTACTCTACAATAGCAGTTATATTGTGCATTGTACAACCCCAAGATTGATGAGCAGTTCCTGGCTCAGGTGTGGAAATCATGTATCTGGACAAGGCTATGTCCTGGCCTGTTTAACTCTCATGTTTTCAAGGCTGGGCTTTCAGGTCTGATGTGACCCTTACTGAGAATCATGCACAATTGTTTCCGCTAGTGAGGCTTCACTAGGGAAGTCCAGAAGCTTACATCAATACTTGTCATAATATAATGTTGCTGATTTCTCTGCTGTCAACTTTGTGCTGGCTTTGTGTTCTATCCTCTAGAAAAATAAACCTTTGCTAAAGTTAAATCCATGTCTGATTCTAAATATTATCACTTGCATTGTTTTCCAGATTTTCAATGTTTTCTATAAGAAAATTGGTATTACCTCAGAAATTAAACTCACTCTTTCCATCTTTTAATGGTTATAAGTATGAAAAATAGCTTTGCATTAAATATTTTCTTTTTCATGTCTATACTTCTACTAAAATAAATATCATTTAAATTAGTGTGAAATTATAATCATAAGCAATATCTAAACCACAGAAGCTTAACCATAAATATTAGCACATCATATTTTTGCCGATAGGATATGGGCAATAATTGTGATTTATGAGGTCTGTTTGATATTCTTTATCTTCCTAACTATTAAACAGAGACAGTTGTACCCAAAAGCATGTGAGTTATAAATTATATCCTCAACCCCCCATTTGGAAACAAGCCTTTTAGTTTGAGAAGCTCCTTTCTACACTGGGCTCAATGAAGCTTATGTTACAAACATTTCCATTGGAGTCCTATTCCTCACCTTTTCACTGATTTCAATTTGATTGAAATTGACATCTTTCCTGCATATTGTATTCGTCTCTATTTTCTGCTAGTGCATTTGATAAACTAACCTTTGCTTTTATATTGGGTGAGAGTTAACAGTTTATTTATTAACTCTTCCAGGTAATATTTCCATTTTAACTCAGGATATCATTAGTACTTGAAAAATATTGGTTCTCATTTTTTTTTAACTTATAAACGATCACTTTATTTTTTCCCCCCAGGAGATCTTATGCTTTGAAAGATTTTGACTATTATCTTGTATTTTTGTGGAAATAAGTGATCAAAATGGACACTATGAGGAAGACACATGAGATTCAGCTAAGTGTGTCTGTTCCATCGATCACATCCTAGAAGTTGCAGTGATGTTACTAATAGTTTATCTGAGTGTCTGATGACCATGAAATTAGGATTGCTATACTTTCAACCAAATGTGAAGAAGCAAATTAAGGTTTTCGTAAGGATTTCCAAAATATTATAAATAATATTTTAGGCTTCACTGCTACCTATGTGGACTTCTAAAAGAAAGAGAACTGAAGCAGAGAATCAGCATCTTAATCCAAAGGAGTGATTTAAAGGTTGAGAATGTCTACCAGTGGAGGAAATAATTTTAGGTAAATCTCATCAGCTGTATGATCAAAAAAAGGTATGTTCTTAAATATTCATCCTAAAACTATTCAGATAGTCTATGGTGGCCTCCCCTTCTAAAAATTCTGAAATACTGCCTTTTAAAAGTTATTTAAATATATCCAGCATAAACTTCTAGTTAATCTTAGTAAAATTAAATACTAAAATATGTAAAATGTATAAAAACTTTATAATTGATTATAATATTGTTTGGTATTAAAGGAATGCCCTATGTACCCCTATTAAAGCTTTAGACTATTTCTTCATTTGAAAAAAAAATAAAACACACACAAATCTGACGATTATTTGTTCTATTTCTTTAAAAAATGCGATTGGGATTTAGATGGACACTGTATTAAATCTGTATATTGCTTTGAGGAATATGACCATTTTAACTATGTTGATTCTTCCATCCATGAGCACAGAATGTCTTTCCATTTCTTAGTGTCTTCTTCAATTTCTTTTAAAAATGTCTTACAGTTTTCAGTGTATAAGTCTTTCACATCCTTTTTAAGTTTATTTCTAGGTATTTTATTCTTTTTGTTGCAATTGCAAAATAATTTTTTTTTCTTTTTCTGAGATTTCATTGTTAGTATATCGGAATGCTATGGACTTTTGCACATTGATTTTATAGCCGGCAACTTTACTGTGTTCAATTATTGTTTAAATAGGTTTTGGTGGAGTCTTTAGGGTTTTCTACATATAGCATCATGTCATCTGCAAAGGTGACAATTTACCTTTTTTATTCCCAATTTGGATGCCTTTTCTTTCATTCTCTTGTCTGATTGCTCTAGGACTTCCAATACTATGTTGAAAAGCAGAGGTGATAGGGGACAGCCCTGTCGTGTTCCTGAACATAGAGCACAAAAGACCTTGAAGAGCCAAAGCAATCTTAAGAAAAAAGAACAATGCTGGAGATATCACACTCCCTGACTTCAGCTTGTACTACAGGGCAACAATAATCAAAAGAGTATGGTATTAGCAGAAAAACAGACACACAGACCAATGGAACAGAACTGAGAACCCAGAAATAAACCCACATAAATATGTACAGATAATTTTTGACAAAGAAGCCAAAAACACACAATGGAGGAAAGACAGCCTCTTCAATAAATGGTGCTAGGAGACTTGGAAAGTCACATGCAAAAGAATGAAACTAGACTGCTACCTGTCACTGTGGACCAAAATTAACTCAAAATGGATCAAAGACCTAAACATAAGACCTGAAACAATAAACTGCAAGAAGAAAACGTAGGTACTAAACTTATGGAGCTTGGGTTCAAAGAGCATTTTATGAATTTGACCCCAAAGGAAAGGGAAGTCAAAGCTAAAATAAATGAAAGAGACTACATAAAACTAAAAGGCTGCATAGCACAACAAGAAACCATTGACAAAATAAAGAGGCAACCAACTGAATGGGAGATTTTTCAAACAACACCTTCGATATGGGGCTAATATCCAAAATATATAAGAAACTCATACAACTCAACAACAACCACAAAAACAAACAATCCAATAATAAAAAAAAAAAGATGGGCAGAGTACCTGAATAGATATTTCTCCAAAGACATACAAATGGCCAATAGACATATGAAAAAATGTTCAACATCACTAATCATCAGAGAAATGCAAATAAAAACCACAATGAGATATCATCTCATCCCAGTTAGAATGGCTATCATCAACAAGACAAATAATAACAAGTGTTGGAGAGGATGTGGAGAAAAAGGAACCCTCATCCACTGTTGGTGGGAATGCAGACTTGTGCAGCTGTTATGGAAGGCAGTGTGGAGGTTCCTCAAAAAATTACGAATAGAATTAACATATGACCCAGCAATCCCTCTCCTGGGTATCTACCCAAAAAAATCTGAAAACATTTATCCGTAAAGACATGTGCTCCAATGTTCACTGCAGCTTTATTTACAGTGGCCAAGACATGGAAACAACCAAAGTGTCCTTCCATAGATGAATGGATAAAAAAATTGTGGTATATATACACAATGGAATACTATTCTGCCATAAGAAAAGATGAAATAGTACAATTTGTGACAACATGAATGTATCTTGCGATTATTATGCTGAGCGAAATAAGCCAGACAGAAAAAGTTGAGAACCATATGATTTCACTGATATGTGGTATAGAAAACTGAAAAATAAAACAAAAGAACAAGACAAACAAATGTAAAAAGAAAAACTCATAGACACAGACAATAGTTTAGTGGTTACCAGAGGGTAAGGGGGTGGGGGGTGATAGATGAGGGTAAAGGGGATCAAATATATGGCGATGGAAGGAGAACTGACTCTGGGTGGTGAACACACAATGTGATATATAGATGATGTAATACAGAATTGTACACCTGAAATCTATGTAACTTTACTAACAATTGTCACCCCAATAAAATTTAATTTTAAAAAAAGATTGAATTAAATATTGTCTAGGTCCAGGTTTCACAAGTTATGCTTCTCAAGTTAATTATATCTAAAATTTTAGTTTTTATCAATTCATTATTTTCTTGAGAATCTGTTTTAATCGTTGAATTATATATTCAATATTAATAACATACAAACAAACACAACCTAAGGAATTATTTAGGTAATGAAGCAATTTGATATTTAGATAAAATTCCACACAAGAAGATACGTTTTATTCAAAGTCATTCACTTTATTAATAAGGGAATATGATACTCTTCACATTGGGAGCCGTAATATATCATCATTTCTTTAGTTTGAGTCATTTATGTTTCAAATACACTTCACAGGTATGAACACTTAATACTGGTAATGGTTCACTCATCTATTCCCCAATCCCTCTTATCATTAGCTTCTTCATAGCTACTCTGGCCATGAACTCCTCTAGGACTCTATGGTCAATTCTTTCCATGGTGCTCCCAAACCAATTCTTGACGCTTTGCCCAAGCCAAAGAGCTGCACCAATACCTTTCCCTCTGTCATTCACAGTATCAGGTGTGTCTGTTCCTTCCCTGACTGCAAACATGGTGGGAAACACACAGCTTTACCAATCCAGCCAGCCTCACATTCACGTTGCCCAACTTCAACTCAGGCCTCACCATTGTATCACAATCCTCTATTTTGCCATCAGTGCCTGTGATGCACCCATTGCTTTCATAGTGTTACTATTATACGCTGTCAACTTATAACTCCGGAGATGACGTTTCCCAGCCTCCACTGGGGTGTTCTACTGGTATCTGTTACATAACATTCTCAGAGCAAACTCTTCACCATCAGGCCAAATGTAGTTTTCTGCTGGCTTTCTCTGGTCCCTATATAACAACACCATCTTCCAGCTCGCCCAAGATCAAAACCTCTTTTGCCTTCTTTGCCCCTTTCCCCAAGAATATGAAGTCTCTCTTTGGGATGGGGAGTCTTCACATCACACTTTTTGGTTGAATGATTTTTGACAAATCAATGAATTCTCTGGTTCTCAAGTTTCTCATGTGTAGAATGAAAAGAACAAGCAACTACCACTCAGTGTAACTGTCAGGTTAAAATACAATACAGTGAAAATATTTTTCTTATCTCAGGCTTCCTGTCCAAAGATTCTCCACTATATGTGTCCTTTTCCGCAGCCTCGTAGCCTAATTGTTTTTACTTCTCTGTTAGCAACCATGCCCGTCTTCCAACACTTTATTCATTCAGGTCCCTTCCACATGGCATATCTTCTAATCTCTTTAGAAGAGATCTTTAAAATCTTTCTTAAAGCCTTGTCAATGTCACTTCCTACAAAAGGCTTTCGTGATCCTGAAACTAGATCTAACCTGTATGTAAGCTACTTGAAAGCAGAAAACTATCTTTATATCCTTGGAAAGCTTTAGCATAGTTTTCCACAGAAAGTACGTGCTTGAGAAATAATTGAATGAACTGAGAATATTTCTTGCCTGCTTGCCACTCATATTTCCAAATGCCCACCTGAAACCTTCTTAAGTGGGATAGCCGACTCTTGCCAATTATTCCACACAACAAAACCAAATATTCACCACCTTCTCCTTAATTGATTCTGTCCCTACATACCTATGTCCTTCAATATTCTATCAACATTTTTTTTCTTTCAGGAATAAACACTCAGTTATCTCCAAAACAAAATTCTGATCAAATAAAGCAGTAACTGAACATTGAAAGCTGCCTCAAGTCCCTGTTATGCATTCACGTGTTCACCAAGAAATTCAAAAGTTTTCCTATTAGGTTTTCACTTTTTAAAAACATGTCATATATTAGCTCCTTACTCTTAATAACTACACCAACTTCATAGTAAATTATCAAATTATACTGGGGGTGCCAAAAAAATGTATACACATGACTTGTATGCATCTTTTGTTATCGGTATATATTGAGTATTACAATTGTAATACAGTTTTTTTCCTTTTTTAAAATAATGTATACATTTTTTTGGCACCCTCTGTATATTTACCCATTCTTGACATTCTAATGAAAATAATTTTAAAATTAATGTTTTCATATGTAATATACAAACTTTGATATTAAAATATCAGGGATTGTGAAGTACATGCTATAAATTATCTGGCAAATAATAACCAACTACAATGCATAGTTACCATGCTTTTATCCCAAATTGAACAGAAAAATTTTAGTCAGGAATCTTCTTTCTAGGTTCTCTTTAATTCAGCCTTTCATAGTCAGCTTTGTATAGAATTGCAGACAAAAAACTCAAACACCACATTGCTTCTAACTACCTCTCAAACCATCATTCTCTGTCCATTTGTCCATATTATAACACCATAATAACAACAGCTAATATTTATGTACTCATCAATTACTATATGCCGCATTCTACATTAAGAATTGTATGTGTGCTCTGGCTGTCTCATTTAACCCTCACAATCACCCTACAGCGATGTTCTATTGCTTTTTCCATTTTATAGATGAGGACACTGAGATTTAGTGATATTTAAGACACTCCACCGAGGTCATACAAGTAGTATATAAGACATGGTCTTATTCTCGGGGAAAAATGGTAAGTTGTAGAGCTGGAACTCAAAACCTGGTCTCTCTGCCCCCAAATCCCGTATTAATAACCACTCTATTATACAGCTTTTTCAGAAATAACAAGATAAAGGTTCAAATTACTCTCCTGTCACTTATTTGATATACTGAGATGGTTTCTTTATTTTCTCTTGACCTCCAAGCTAAAAGCTATCTAGACAGCTGCACAATCGATGAGCTCCCCACACTGTAACCTGCGTGGTCCAGTTTCACACCTCCGTGCACTACTGTCAACTCAATTGGTTGTGTTTCTCCTCTATCCAACCTGAAAGTATTCACTTGATCCATTAAATATATGTTTAGATAATATAGGTTTTCTTTTTACCATACATAGGAGGAAAATTTATGACACACATGCAGTTGGGTGTCTAGGGGTATCATCACCCCTTTGCTCTCCTTCATGTGCTGTATTTATATAGATGGAAAGTCTCATTCGTTAATTCTTCAAAATGTATCTCAGGGTATTCCTTCCTGCTATTGTCACTTGTCTGGTCACTTCAATAGCCTTCTGACTTGTCTCCCTCATCTGGTCTCTACCCCTCTAATCTGGCCTGTGTACAATAATCAGTGTGGCATTTCTAAAACACCATTTTGATCATAGTACACTCAAGCTCACAAACCGAAGGGCACATTTCAATGATTCTTAACAGCCTAACATTCAAGGCAATTAAGTTCTTCTTAAGTACTTACCCTTACTTCCTCATGAGGTTCTGCTACAGCTAACCTATTACTTACTGTATGCCTTGTGCAAAGTCACACTTAGTCTAACTTCTATGCCGTGAGGCTTCTCTTTGCTATTCCAGAAACATTAAGCCCCATCCTTTATACCTCTCCAAAGCCTACACAAGCCTCTTGTCTTCTAATATTACCCCCTTCTTTGAAACTGTTACCCTCTTTTTCCCTACCCCACCGTTTAGCACAGAATCTCACACACACACACACACACACACACACACATGGACAGCAATAATGTTTTGTTTTTTTTCCCCAACCAACTTATTTTTCTCCATACCTGGCATGTTACAGGTATAAATAAACATCTAGCATCATCTCCTTCTTACCCCACACACACACACCATAATATGAAATATACGCTCTGTTTAACAAAGTGCTTTCGATTTACTATTTTAAATTAAAAATGTATTTTTACTCCACCTATTATCTTAGATAAATGCCATGTTAAGAGTTTAAAATGAAGCAGAATTAAGGTCGGTTAAAGGGAACGTGTGGCTCAGATCATTTCTACGTCAAATATACTTCTTTAGAATATCAACATTTTCTAAAAATCCATAATATTTAAAAACAAACTAATAACCCTATAAATAAAGTCAGTCTAAGGTGAACATTTCTGTTAAGCAAATAATGTTCTGCTAAATCTAAGTGCAAAATGGATTTACCAGGTTCAAATCCGTACACGCAGGGTTTAGAAAGGAGAGACCTACAGGTCTGAGTACCAAACCCACTGGGCTCATGGTGACAGGCTGGGACAGACTTGAAGCTTTTTAATAGATGTCTATGGATTTCCTATAACATTTGCATTTTATACATTTTTGCTGTGCTACCTAACTTACCCTCGTGATAGGGCCCTGGAGTGCTTAGACAGAGTAGGCAGCCACTGTACAATGAATTTAAAGAAGCTCCAAAAGGCCACCCTCCTCAGAAACACTTTCCCTCTCAGCTATTTTCACAGTGCCTAAAATGCCAATTTCCAGTAGTTAAAGCAAGGAAGCCCAGTTAAAATGCAAATGTACATCCATTGCTAGAAGGAATGACACAAGGGGGGAAAAAAGTACTCAAACCTCACCTACTTCCCAGTTCTGCCTCAGGCCAGCCTGCTGAGAGGAAATCCTATATCGCTTCAAAGTAAAGAACTTGAGTGTGCTATTCAGGACTTTTGTGTCCTGATTCTCAAGACAATTTCTCTGCACTTGAACATTCCACATTTACTTTCTTTAATATTTATACCCCTTTGAATTTTTTCCCAAATGCCCCAAACTATTTTCTTCAAATAGATGAATTTTATTGTCCTATTTCTTAAAGGATGTCTAAGTTTAGACATCTGGGGACCCCTGGCACAGGGTGTAACAGATAATTTGAACTAGGCGACAGAGCTGGTCTGCACAGATTTATAACAAATTTGCCCAATGAAATTCCTCTGGTAGAACACTGTGCAACCATCAGAGTAGAGGAGATGTGAAAACAACTGTCTTCAGAGAAATCTACTCAGATATACTCACCTTAACCCAAATAAAACTTCGTCTAACTCAGTAATGTTACTGAGAAGAAAAGTAACACTGAATTTCCATGCAGACTTTTAAGACCCATTTTCTAAACAAATGTCATTATAAATCTCTGCTCTAATTTAGAACAGAAGAAAATCAATCCTAGATATTGAATTTTCAATTATTTATCCACCGTTTCTAAATACTCAGTAGAAATAAAAGTTACTATAGCTCACACAGCCTCTATAGTCAGTAATAATACACCCCTAAAATATATTCTAGTTTTTACTAGTTCCAGTTTTACTATGAATAATTTAATGGGGCTTGGGAGGTAGAAGGTAAATTTATCAAGTTTATTTAAGTCTCTTAACAGATAAAACAAAACAAAACAAGATTTGCTAATTCTGACAACTTTTAACAGTCGTTAATTACCTATTTTACTGTGTGACAGTGTTTTTTAATTTGTTTTCCTTTATCTGAGGAAGTTACTTAAGGCAACTTCTTTCAGTGAGTGAAATAGTTAAAATGTTTATTTAGCAAAGAACTCAGAAATACCAGGAAGGAAAAGGATTTTAGATTAAGTGTGTCAAATAAGTTTCCTTGTGCTATTATTTTTTATCACCAAGAGCATCACAGTCTGAGAAAAACACATTAGTTTCAGTGAGAATATTTGAAGAACTTATTTGTTATCAAATCTCTCTTCTATCAAACACTAGGCCAGTTATTTGAACAGACTGTTGGTTCTGATCCTTTGTGTATAGGTCATAATTTCCACCACAAACAAGTCATTCAGGTGTGAAGTCCTGCCAAAACATACCTTTCCATGAGTAAGGACCAATTTAAGTTTCACACTTAAAGAAAAAGGGTGTCACAGAGACACGATTTTACCTTCAGATCACATAATATATCCTTGTTGACAAGATACTAGTTATATTTTGCTACAGTAGAACTATCCATAACCTGAAAACAAGGAAAGTTATGAGATACATATACACAGATTTAATCCATCAACCATCTAAAAACTATATTTAGATGGAATTGACATCTGTGTTAACAGCTAAAGCAAAGAATAGAAATTTTTTAAGCATATTCAACCTTGCAACAAACTGACAAATTACTTATATATATTTGAAATAAATTGACTAGATGTCAATACACTCTCTTGATATAACTTCAATTTGTTTTTTCTTGGAGCCAGATAATTCTGGAATCTATTATAAAAACAGTCCATTATTTTCAAGTTATATTAGTTACTAGATCATGTGTTCTCAATGAGGGGAAGAGAACAAAAAAAGACAGAGAATAAACTATCTTGGCAAATTTCTCTTAATGAGACCTAGAATAATTAGTATAAGAATCCTTTATATAATGGTGAAGTTGACATTAAGTCTGTTGTAATGACCCTTTTCAGATGTCAAAAATGTCATTAACCTGTCTTGCTATTCAAATTTGTTTTAAAAATGCACTTTTGCAAACCCAAATGTATTAGTTATATAATGTTGTACAACAAATTAGTCCAAAACTTCATGGCTTAAAAACAATATTTTACTATCTCACGGTTTCTGTGGGTCTTCAATGTGGGTGCTGCTTAGCAGGGTCTTCTGGCTCAGGGTGTCTGACAAGACAGCAGTCAATATATGGGCCAAGGCTGTAGCCATCTTAAGACTCAACTAGGGTGTGAATCTGCTTCCACGCTCAATCATGTGGCTGTTGGCAAGATTCAGTTCCTCAAGGGTTGTTGAACTGAGGTCCTCATTTCTCTCTGGCCCTTGGTCTGAGGCAGCCCTCAGTTCCTTGCTTCATGGGCCTCATGTGTTCTCAATGAGGGAAGCGTACAATATGGCAGCTAGATTCCTCAGAGCAAGTAATTGAGAAGAGCCAGGGAGAGAGAAAGTAAGGGCAAAACTGAAGTCACATTGCTTTGTAACCTAATCACATTAGACATAGTCTAGACACTAGAAGCAAGTCAATAGGGGCCTTGCTCACACTCCGAGGTGAGGGGACTGACTACACAAGAAAGTATAAATCCCAGGGAGCAGAATCTTTGTGAGCCATTTTAGAAATAACCTGCCTCACAACACAAGGGGATTCAAATTAGTCTTAAAATGTTTAAATCATTCTTGAATTATTCTTCTACACCAAGGAAATCTCTCTTTCAGAAGTCAAATATTTTAAGAATATTTTTCAAACATATTTCAGAAAATATAATATATAACTGACCAATAATGAAGGATTTATCATAAAAAGAAAAACTATTTCTGTTTCAGCCCTATATATTGTACTTATTTATAAAATAATTAGATATGTTATTAAATATGCAGCTTCCTTTGCAAATATTTTAAATGTTTTATTACATGAGAGTTAACATTTCTATAGTACTTGCACTGTATCCACTACTGTTTTAAGTATTTTACGTATGTGTGTGCCTACATATATATCCTCATAACATCTACATAGATAGGTATTGAAATTAAACTAGTTCAAACCTAAGGCATACCATAGTGTGGTTAAGTAATATGTTTAAGATTACATAGGTAGTAAGTAGTAGAATCAAAATTCAAACTTAAACTATACATCTGGCTCCAGAATTCATGTTCTTACTTACTATATTATATGTTCATATGACTAAGGTGATGGGTTAATACTCAGAATTATTTCCCTTTTCTTCATTCTACTCTCTCATCTCTCGAGTTCCTAGTCATTAACTAATTCATCCAAAAATATTTTACACCTACTAAATTTAAGCACATATTAGGAATGAAATGTTATCTTCATGCAGCTTCCAATATGCTTTTCTCAGGATATTCTCTTGTTTATTAAAACAGTCCAGTTATTGGCACTTCAGGAGCTGCTATTCCCTTTACCCCTTCTCATCATTAAAAGTTTTTAATCTATAGAAAAGTTGAAAGACTAGTAAGTACCTATAAACCCTTTCCTTAAATTCACCAACTGTCAAAATTTTACCACATCCATGTTAATTAATATCTCCGTCTTTCTCTGTCTCTCTCATTACTGTTTTTATTAAGCTATTTGACATCAAATTTTAGTACTTCATATAAAATGAGAACCTCACAACAACATAATTTATTCTCCCATCCTTTGTGGTATTGTTGACATATATTTTATACATTCACATAGAATAAATCCCACAGGACATTATTATTATTTTAAACAGACAATTTTTTTTAAAGAAATAAGAAAATAAAAAGTGATTACCTCTTCTATTTACTCCAAATTTTATCATTTCCATTGTTTTCCATTACTTCCTGTAGATCAGTTTCCATTGGTGTCATTTCTCTTAGCACCAAGAACTTCTTTAAAGCATTTCTTGTAGTACAGGTCTGCCAGTGATGAATTCTGTCAGTTTTCATTTACCTAAAAATGTATTTATTTAACCCTTAATTTGGAAAGGTATTTTCACTGGAAATAAAATCTTGGGTTCTTTTCCTTTTCTTTCAACACTTTTGTTATTTCATCTTCATCCATACTCCATTAATTCTGATGAGACACCATCTGTTGTTAATACCATTTTTCCTATGTATGTAATGTAATTTTATCTTCTTTGGCAGGTTTCAGGGTTTTACTCTTTAACAATGGATTTTAGCAGTTTGACTAGAATCTGTCTGAATGTGGTTCTCTTTCTATATATCCTGCTTTGTATTCACTGAACTTCTTGAATTCATAAGTTGATTTTTTAAAGAAATTTGGTAAACTTTCAACTATTATTTTTTTCAAAATTTTTCGCCATTCTTTCTCTCCACTCTTTTTGGGACTCATGTTACATATAGCTTAGATCACTTGACACGGTCTCTCAAGTTTTTTCAGACTCTTCATTGCTTTTCAAGCTTGTTTTCTTTGTTCTTTGGATTGACTACCCTCTATTGGTCTGTCTTCAAGTTTACCAATCTTTTCTTCTGCAGTCTCCAATCTTCTTTTATGCCCATCACTAACTTTTAAAATTTCAGATATTGTAAAATTTAGCTTAAAATTTTTCATTTGGCTCTGTTTCATACTTTCTACTACTTTGATGAGATTTCCTCATAGATTTTTTTCATTGTGAACATTCTTTTGTTTAAATTCTTAAATTTATTTGTAATACGTTAAAGTCCTTTTTCACTAGTTCAAAATATAAATCATCCATGGTCTGTTTCAATTACTTGCCATTTTGTTGATTATGAATCATATTTTCTTATTTCTTTACATATTTTAATTTTTTTTCTACTGAACAGTAGGAATAATATATTGCTGGCAGGTTTGATTATATAGTCAATACACACAATTTTGAACTTTCCTTTTTTCAATTCAAAGTATATCCTGGAAACCATTCCATATCTTTATATTGAGATATTTCTCATTGTTTTTCATGGTTACATAGTACTCCATTGTGTTAATGTTTGGTTTATGCACACTGTGTTTCCTAAGAAACCATCCATATTATCTCAGTTTTCTATTTTATTTTCAGAGAGTTAGGCAGAGTAGCCTCATGATTTTTAATCTCTTCTATCTGAATATATAATAATATATATCATATACCTTATTTCCTTTTTATTCTTTATTTTCCCCTTTTTTCTTGACAAGATAGTAGTTTGTCTAATTTGTTGATGTTTCAACTGTTTTTCCATTTTCTATTTAATTAACTTTAATGGCTTTCTTCATTATTTACTCTGTGTGTATGTGTGTATGTGTGTGTGTGTGTGAGTCTGTGCATGCATTTACCTTTCTGGGTTGAGAAATTAATTCATTGATATCATTGTTTCATATTTATTGATATAAATATTTAAAGTTATGAAATTTTCTCTGCTCACTGCTTTATTTGTATTATATAGAGTTGAATATGTGGTGTTTCTGTATTAATTTTTAAAAGTTCTGAAAGTAGGATTTATATTTCCCCTTTTCCTTGAGAGTTGTTTAATATAGAATTCTAATATTCCCAGGTAAAAAGTCTTTTTAAGTTAATTCTAGTTTTTCTGTGTATTGATAGGAAAAGATGAGTATTATGAAACTATATATAACGTAAGATTTTCTTTATAACTTAATAAATGATCGATTTTATGAATGTCCCAAGTGCACCTGAGAAGAATGTATATGCTCTATTATTATGATGTAAATTTCAGTATATATTTATATCTACCTTATTAAGTTATTTGGTTCTTCCATATCTATTGTAGTTTGTCCTAACTTAGAGTGAAACTGATATCTTAAAGTCTTCCTTTACTTCCCCAAGGTATTTTACATCTGAAACATTATAAATTGAAAGACATATGCCCTTAAGAAGTGTTTGCATGCTCATACGTTAAGAAATGTCATGGTACTATCAACCTTACCTATCTCTTAGCTCATCCTGAGACATCTCCCTGAAATTCATACTCAAACATTCGACTCCCTTTCCATGCCTTTTAGACCATCTAACTGGTATATTTTTTATTCCCGCTTTTTTGATCTGTTGTGCCTAGCAAACTTCAATTCATCTGCCCAAACTACTGCTTCTTCTTCCTCTACTTTCTCCCTTTACTGAAGTCTTCCCAATTGACTTAGGAAGCTAATTAGTCCCTGCTCTCCTGATTGCCGAGAGCATCATGCACCATTTTATTTAAGCATTTATCATGCTGGATTGTAATGATTTTATTTCCTCTGTTCTTCCACTGCCTCCTTTACTTGGCAGTAATTTATGTGAAGGCAAAAAGCTTGCCTTATTTACTTTTACTTCTGAAGCCTCCCATACAGTGGGTGGTACATAGGAGAGACTCAATAAATATTTGGTAGATGGTGAGCCAATTTACTCTAACAGCCTTGAGTGCTTTATGAATGCCATACCCTTAATTATCTCACTTATTCCCCATAATTACCCTGATTTCCTATATATAACAAAGTACCCTTTTGACAACTATTCTACTTGATATACGTATACTTATATATTTCCATTATATATATTACCATGTTGAATAGCAATTGTTTTCCTACATACCTGGTTCTCTGATAGAAAATAGGCACTTTTCTCAGAGAAAACTTTCTACTGTCTGATATAAAGCAATTGCTAAGGAATTGTTTGTTGGATGAGTGAATGAATGAATGAGTGAATGAGATAGGAATAATTGTCAAGCAAAGACTCTGATTGCTATTATCAGTATCTAACATAATATCCTACTTAGGAGAGAACATAATAAATGTAATTATTATACAAAATTATCATACTTAAATCACTGTTAAATTAGTAGTCTATGTTTTGAGTATATATATCTTAATAGAAATGGTAGTTTTGAAAATGGTAAAGAAATAACATATTAATGAATGATTATGTTTCTGTCATCACAAAGCTAATGATTTCAATGATACTTATACTTTGGAGGAAAAAATTTAGATAGAAAAATAGTTTTCTCCTCTGAGTAAGATGACTATATGAATGAATGATACATATGACATGCAGAGATTATTCTAGTTTGAAAGGACTGTAATATAACATTCAAGTCCATACAATTACTCTTTTCTTTTCAAGTAATACTTTCAAGCCACTGAGTTGTATTGTCTTCTTTGTTGATATTTAGTCAGTTAGAATTTTTGGAAAACACAAATTTTAGAAATGTTGGGATTGTTATACATGAACAATAGGAGATAAACTCCACTTGGCCCAAAGAGGCCCTTTAACAGGTGTTGACGAAGAAAAAAAAATCAATTTCTGTGTAAAATAGATTGCGACCTATGAAAATGAAACTATAGGAAGTTCTTCTATATTTTAGAGTACAAGCCTTGATACCTTAACACTTGATAATTGCACAGCAACCTTTTGAATAAAACTGCTGGTAATTTTCCATGGTCCCTCACTCCGAAACTTCAAAAGCTTTCTAAAAAGTCATTTTTTACTTTTCTAAAAATTGTAATTCCTCTATTTATCTTTTTAATTTTTATTTAATTTGTTGGCTGACATTAGTTAGTAAAATTATACAGGTTTCAAGTGCACAATTCTACAATAATTATTTTTATACTGTATTTATAATTATTAAGTTGAGATCAATGGATCTAAATCAAGTTGAAACTCCTAACAGTCTTAATTTTATCAAAACATCGTAATTACTCTTTATCCTCTTTTAGAAAAAAGCTTTCTTACCCCTTCCCCATCAACACACACAACTAAAAGCTGATGCATAAGTTGAAGAAACACACTGAACTATTTTTGTGGAATATCTAGGCTGCCAATTATTTCCAACTAAAGTTCGGAGAGTTGACTTAAGTCAACAGATGGTTTGGGGCTTGTTTAAAGAATAAATTATTTCACTCCGTATGTAAGTTTGTGAGATGTGCAGTCAACTGCTGCAATTTTGCACATAATTTCTAGAATTCCATTTCAAGAAAATGCATCCAAGGAACATTCCATGAAGAACTGGCAACTTTTGAATTTCTTCCCCTTTTAGAATATCCAAGATCTCATTAGCTTACCTTGCTGGTCCTTACTAAAGAAATTGGCTTGAAGGTGGTGCTATTTTGATGTTGTTTTTATCCCAAATCCTTTTAAATAATTCCGTTGATGGCTATTTAAGTATATTAATTAGCTATATTTGCACCTGTGGACCATTACGGCTAAAGACAATTCTGTGTATCCTCTTAAGAATTAATCACTTATGCAAAGTTCTTCTGAGACTATTACTTCATATTGGTTGACAATACTTCTTATAGTGACAATCAGGAAGGCTGGTATGCTCTATCCCTCTAGTTCCACTCTTCTTTCTGGCTGGCCCCTCCACAGCGCGTTTACCAATTCCACTGGCTTTCCTGAGTGTAATGACTTTCCTTGTACTGTGTTAAAAATATATCCCCACAAATCAAGAAGAAGCAGATTCAGACTAAGTGGCTGAGAAGATTTACATTCTATTGCTACCCAGTTATTACTCTGCTGAAAACCCCATAGCATCAATATAATGAATCCCTCAACTTCTGCAGCAAGTGCAATTTTTCTTCCCAACCTCATTGGCTCCCAACTTTCTGCTTGACCTTTTACAATCTGTGTGCGGCAGAACTTCATTACAACCTTTTAATGATGCACAAATGGCACACCACACCAAGGTCATAGAAGATCCCAAGTGAAAACTTTCCAAGCACCACTAGAATAGATACTGAGACCTTATTTAAGAGGCAGAATAACCTTATGGAGAAATCATACCTTAGAATTCATTACATCTCTCAGGGACTAATAATACAAAATATTGACAACGTGGTAAGTTGAATACACTCAACAACCCTTTTTTTAAGAGGAAAAGAATCTGATTTTTCAAGCTAGAAATGGCTATGGGATCCCAAATGTCTTCTTTGGTGTCCTATCTCAGTGCTGGAAGGATAATAGCTTTAGAATTCCAACCCAGACAGGTTTCATTACATAATTCACAACATTGATGTAAGCTCAAGAAGCCAACACTCTTATATGTTTTTTCTTATCAGCTTGAGCCAGCAAAAAGCACCTCCAAATCCCATTGTAAAATAAGTTAAGCATGTGAAAAGCACAAAATTACAGCATGGTTCTTCACATGGTTAACTGAAAGTGGGGGAATCTTGAAGGCATAGGAGTAAGCAAGTTGAATTGTAGGACAGGATGATATGTGACAAGAAAGAAGAAGGGAGAGTTTGATTCTGATCAGCAATCTCCTTCAAGAAAAACGAATATTTGCTTGGAGAGAGAGAAAGTAAAGGGAAAGAGCTTCCAGGAAGTTTAGTCCTATTTGTTTTAAATCTTACTACTCAAGGAGAGTAAAGGAGAACACATATCTGGTTCTTCTTTTCGCAGTTTTAAATCATTTCCAGGATTGGTACCCATTTTCTCCTTTCTTGTCCTACCTCTTCTTTCTCTTTCTCTATGTTTCACAACTCAAAAAGTCCAAATTATGCAAGGCTGAGGATGCGTGATTTGCTAACATAGGAGCAGCCTGTTCAGGTTTATTTGGAATAGGGGAAACATTCTAATTCACTGCTCCCCCTACCATGTTCATTCCCCAACTCAAATTTTTATTGTAGAGTACATACGGAGTAAAATGTGAAAATACAAATGAAAAAAAAGTCTCTGAATTGAAGACCTCCAGTCCAACAATTGTAATTTCTATGGAGGTCTTTACTCTAGCTCACAGATTCACCACTAGCTTTAAAGAGGACAAATTTGGGAATTCAGAAGCCACAGATACTGGTTCTAAATCCATGAGTATCTTGTGCCCTGAGATGCACTGTGTACAATGGAATAAGAATGTGGGTTATTCTGCCATGACACAGCCATTTTCAAATGCCCAGCCCAGATAATTGTTAGCCACGTAAATTCAGCACAATTACTTCTCTGTACCTCAATTATTTCCTGTCAATTTGCAATAGCATCTAACTTGTGGAGCTATTTTTAAAAAACAGAAATAATAATTGATATTGAACTTCTTGCTCAGAGCTTGCCACCTAATGGATTCTCATTAAATGGTGATGGTAATCATCATAAGATATATGACTTAATTCAAATATTCCAAGAAGTATGGATGTTCATTTTCACCAAGAAGAGTCTCAATAACCGTGAAAAATTACTATCAGCTTAAATAACAAACATGGTTTTCCCAAGATTTTTGCAGAAAGGGCCATTTAATTGAGTTTCACACACTATTTGGCGGGAGTAAAATTGGGAATAGAGGTTGATGCATTTTATACCATATCCACAAATTTAATTACTTAAGATCCCCCCACCCTCCTCATCCAAATCCCTTCATTTGTAATAGTTCCACTCTTAAGCAATTTCATCTCATTGGCACTGAAAATATTGCTGTATGGAATTCTAACATACTACCTTTTCCATGCAAAGTTGCCTGTGGGCCATGATAACCCATGGCTTTATTTCATATTCTCAGTTGATGCCGGGGACAAAGTGATCCCTTTACTATATTAACTAGCTAGGCTAGCTCAGGGAGAAATACTAGATTGCACCATTTGCCCCATCAGGCTCTCTGCCATAGGCTCTGAGACCCAAGCAGCATGATTATGATGGCTGGCAGCTTTGGCAGTGGGCACAGATGGAGAATAATTGAGGTGCCCAGTTAGCATCAGGCACATTGTGAAAGCTCAGAAAAATATTAAACAGCAACAGGAAACTGTTCATATTCTCTGTACATACAGCTGTTACACACATTTGTGAATATATTTGTAGATCAGATTATTCACATTTCATCCTGAAGCCTCCAGGGTTGAATGTGAAAGGCCTGGCATTTGCTTTAAGAGTTCTCAATATCTTGCCCAAGGAAATGCTGAATCTTTGGCAATAGAAATTATCTGTAGTCAAGGAGGTATATAAAGCTAATTCAGTGCTTCATATATTTCTGCATAGAAATTTGCTGCTTTAAAATCTTATAAAAATGGTATGGATTATTGTAATAAATAATTTTTTTCACAATAACCAAGCAAAGCACATGTCTACTTCTAAACTATCATTACATGTTCTGGCAGAGGCAGTTCAGGTAAAATTAGAAATAAAAGATATATCAATATTTTATTAAATTAATATTTAAAATGTATATGCAAGTGACTTATGATGCAAATTATTCATGTAGTTTTTGATTAATATTCATCTATTTATTTATGAATTCTTCAACTAATATATATAGTATGTATCTATTATGTTTCAGGCAATTTGATGCACGCTGGGAAATGGCAAGAAAGAAACAAGATGAAATACCCTGTTTCCCCGAAAATAAGACCTAGCCGGACAATCAGCTCTAATGAGTCTTTTGGACCAAAAATTAATATGAGACGGTCTTATCTTATTACACCCAGTCTTATATTATAGTAAAATAAGACTGGGTCTTATATTAATTTTTCCTCCAAAAGACCCATTAGAGCTGATTGTCCAGCTAGGTCTTATTTTCGGGGTAACATGGTACATGAATCTCTCTATTAGTGCTGTAACATGGCACTTCTAATGCTCTTTTCCGAAATCTGTAAAAGTGAGATCCATCTACACTGGGATTGGAACTGTGTCCAATTCATGTACTTATAGCTAATTTAACTGAACCAGGTACTCTCCAATAAAAATGCTTTACTTTGCCATAAAATTTCATTACAGAGTGTGTCAAAACGATGTACAAGCAAACGGAGTTAAAGAAGTTTAGTTTTCATATTTCTAAAAAGTCAACTGTCAGTTCAGAAAATAAAAAATGCCTCTCTGGCTAATTCCCCATATACTGACTGCTTATTCATGAATAATGATATAAAAGTCTCTGAAGTCACTCACTTGATAAAGGAGGCATAAAAATACTGGAAAATATATTCTTACCTGCCTTGTTACCACTTGCCATCTGTACTTACTGCATTCTACAGTCACTTTACTGCAAATGCAAAGAAATCATCTTAGCTACAACTCTCTTCCCTCAAAATCACCATCAATGATCTGGGAGAATGCCAGTCCAAATATTTGACTCTTCCTTCTACATCTGATTTCACAAGCACTTCTCTTCAACATCTAAGACTATCTCCTTTTTATTGTAAGAGAGGTAAAAGGATGTAGCACATCAGAGGGAATTATTTACTCCCTTCCCCCTACCCCCAAGCAGAGCCAGTTTTGTAATTATACCGAGGGAATTCAACATTTTCAATATCTTTGACTGAAGATAATTTCTTCTCCATATCGGAACGTTATCCTTTTTGATTGACCTTTCGGAGGGATGCTAATGGAGAGTTGGGGGCACAAAGCAAGTCAGATAAGCAAGTTAACTCTGGAGAACGATGGGTGATAGATGCCGCGGCCAGACTGCTCTCGCATCGACATCCTCAGCAAAACAACTGTAGGATCAATATTACTTTCAGCCAGAGCTGGCTTCTGGTGGCAACAATAATGTATATGAAAGATTAGAAGACTTATTGGAGGGGCATTCCTCAAATCCAGTTGCCAAGCAACTCATTTCTATGTGCTGTGTCTTGGGGGAAGGTTTTCTGTATACATATACCAAATTATACTTTCAACTTTTCCACCTGGCCACCCCCAGTCATGGGGCTGAACTGCTGATACAGGATGCCCAGGAGTCCCTGATGCCAATTCGAAGCTCACCAGCAGCTCCACAGGTGCTGACTTCTTTTTCTGCTAAGCATTGCAGTATTATGTCTAATTACAAGGAATTTCCCCTCCCCCACCCAAAACAGTGCTCTGACATCAATGCCTCTAAATTTTGTTGTGACACAAAACATCTCAGTTATGACTTACTTCTCTTCTCCTCTAATTACAATTTAAGGCCAATTTAAAACCAATTAAGTTCTTGGTTTTTTTTCCCAGTCCGCCACTAATAGGCCCTAAATTACAAGACTATAAGAAGCTATGGAACATCAATCTACAGTCACAATAGTTTTAGCAGAGTTGTCATGAAATTACAGAAGGATCCCAAAATGATTGGAAGTAATTAGGTGAGAGGAAAATAGGACTCAACTCAAAATGTCAATCAGCAAGTAACGGATCTTAGTGTAGAAGAATGACACACACACACACACACACACACACACACACACACATATATATAAATATATATATATGTATATAGATATATAGATGTAGATATAGCTTAAAAGTCACATTATACAAAACTGTATTAGTCACAGGAATTAGTCACAGAAAGCATTCAAAGATAAATTAGAAGTCCTATATTGTTAATTTGATCAAGTTCATGTTTACCATAATGAATGACAAAGCTACTCAATTTATTAAAATTGCCTGAAAGGAGATTGGTTTTCTTAAGTCTGAAATATTGCACTTGAGCTTTTTTGCAAACGCTATACAGAAATGTAACGTTTAATTAAATGGTTTATTACAGGAAAATAAAAACAGGAATGCCATTTTGTCTTTGAGGTGTGACTCAAACATTGATTATGTGTACCGGTCTTAGAGAACTTCTAAGGTGAGAACTTTGAATTATCCTTTGTGCCAAAAGTAAAACCAGCTCCAATAAAAGACTTAAGATTTACAATCTTTTAAACAAATTTATAACCCTGAGTTAATAGGGAAAAATATAGACCCTTTGTTAAAATGACATGTGAATGATAATAATTTTATATTATACATAATTCAATAGAGAAAAAAATAATTATTTCCAGAAGAAAAAGATTATTAAAAAAGAAAACCTTCCAAAACCCATCTTTATGCCCATCCATATGAACTGCTTTCAGAACCCCCAAAACCTGAATCTGAAAAAGAGAGAAAAAACAACTGTTCTGTCATTAGTAAGAAAACACATCTGAAAGAGAGTGAAGCATGAAGTATGGGGGAAATGCAGACATGAGGAATCACCCAATACACTTAGTATACCACTGCAAAATATCTAAAATGTATTTCCAGATAAATAATCTATCAATGTCATAGTTAAGAGCTTGATTTCTGGGATAGACCTGTGCTCACATTTTCTTGGACAAATTACTTAACCCCTTAAAGCTTTGGTTTCCTCATCTTTAAAAAGAGGATAATAACAGTATCTGATGCATAAAGTTGTGAGGATTAAATAGTACAGGTAATGCCTGTAAAACCCTGAGCAGAATGCTCGGCATATAATCTTCTCTCAATATGTTAGCTCTCACTGGAAAACACAATTTATATTCAGATTCTGTTGGGACTGATACATAAGCTTTAAACTACTTCTAAAAGTGGCAAACAAAGCAAATTCAATGTCCTGTTTTATTGGATACACATACCTGACATTAAGCATTTTGTGAATTTATTGATAAAATTAAGGAAAAAGAAGTCAGTAATAGAGATTATTATTGCTAACATATATGGAGTGCTTATAATGTGCCAAGCATTGTTTTAACCACTTTATACATATTAAATCATTTGATTATCACCAAAAAACTTCAGATAGGTTCTATTGTTGCTTGTCTGGCTACTCCACGATGTGTCTGAGGATGAGGATTACATGTTAGGGGCAAAGCAGAATTTCCTAGTACATGGCTTTCAGTTGTTTCTTAGGAGCTGTGAACTGAACACATGAATGAATCTTTTCAAAATGCCCAAAACCCTTAATGATTTCACATATCCTACAAGTCCAAATGCCCCCTTTCTAGATTTCTCTCCAGTTTTGCCTTCCAAAGGCCCAACATTCAAGTTACATGAGACAAGTCACAGTTTCTCAATCATAACATGAACTCATGATCAATGCCTCTTTTTTTCTTGCCACTTCTGCAGCCTAAAATATAATACATTACACCTTCCTTATCACCAGTGTTTTGACACCTTTTCTTGTAGATTGCTTATCTCCATTTCCTTTAGTTCTTTTTTTCTGGGATTTCATCCTGCTCTTTCATATGGATCTCTTATCGCATATCTCTTCATTTTGTTTATTTCTATTTGTTTGTTTCTATGAATTAGGTGAAACATCTACCTTGAAGGAATGGTCTCGTGTAGGAGCAACCCCTTTATAGACTGCATGTGCCAGATGTCTTTGGTAGGGCAGTTGGAGCTGAAGCTGGGGTGGGCACAGGCCATGGGGAGTCCCTGGGACAAGTCTCATTGGAGCTGCCTTTGCAGGGCTGCTGGAATTGTAGTCGGAGGGCTGTGGGAAGTCCAGGGCTCAAGCCGCAGAGCTGGTATGGGCCTGGGGCCTGGTGCACACTCTAAGTGACTTGGCGGGCTAGTTAGAGCTCCTGGATCCTGCTCCTGCCCTTGCAATCAAGGGGGAGGGCCACAAATGGCACTCTTCAATGCGTCCAACACAGACAGACTTCCCTGCCCTGGGACAGATGCTCTAGGATTAGTAAATGGATTTCCGTCCCATATAGTCTAGGTGCCCTTTAAACCACTGTTTATAACTGTGCCCCACGTTGGGCAAGTCTGCACACAGGCCCTTCAGTGATCCCTCCCTCCTGCAGGTCAGTCATTGGGAGTGGGGTTCCCATGTTACCCTGCTTCTGTCTCTCCTACCCTTTTCCATGTGGTTCCTCTCTAGTTCTTTGTGCAGAAGCTGTCAGCCAGCCCTCAGTTCTTCTTCAGGGGGAATTGCTCTATTTGTTGGTACAGGTTCAATGTGTTCATGGGAGGAGGTAAACTCCTGGTCTTCCTTCACTGCCATCTTGGACTACAAGTCTATATTGTTCCTTCTTATGCCTGTCAATTTCTCCTTCTTCCTAGGGCTAGTTTAAACACTGATTCTTCAGTGAAATCCTCTACAGTTCCTTCAACCAGAATTAATTTCTCCCTATTCTGTGTTGCCAAAGGCATTTACATGCTCTTTGGTTCATGTGGTGATTCATTTATTCCATAATTAGATACGAAATGTCAATGATGACCACCAGGCACTTTTAGGTACTACAGAAGAAAGACAGGTCTTTCCGTTAAGGAGTTCATACTCAGAAAAGTGAAGCTACATGCTCAAATGCAGGTAATGAGTGTTGTGATATACGCAGATGGTAAGTACAGTAACGGGGTTCTGAATTACAGTCTTGGATAGCTTTCTGAAGGTCACTTGAGGTACTGAGCTTTGACGCGTAAGTTCGGGGTTACTCAAGAGAAGTAGTCAGTGTCATTCCAGGAAGGAGAAATCACAAGTGAAATGGCAGAGGGTGCCATGTGGTTTGCAAACTGCAAGTAATTTAAAAGAGTGTTACTTAAAACCATAATTCATCAATGTGCTGAAAGATTGTCCACAAGAGATAATTTTAGAAGTTGGGCATAACTATGTAGAAAATTTTATGGAATTTTGATCCTGCTGTGACATCAAAGCATCAATGGATTCATCATTGCCTTAAGTATTGTATAGACCAGTTCTCATATTGTTGAACTAGTGTAGCAAATCACATGTCGTATGAGCAGTGTCCTAATCATATGCAATAGGACCATGTACTCCACCACTGTGGATTAGAAATAAAACAAATAAAAGAAGCTGGTCCTTCAACCCAGTCTGAGAAGCACCAACTTAGAACACCTGAAGCATAGATAGGGGTCATGGCAAGAAATATAGAGAGGAAATGAAGGGTCAGATCCGGAGTGGTTATGTGGACCAATATAGCATGCTTTATTACAGAACTCATTTAATTCATCCCTCAAGATTATAAACTCTTTGTAAATGAGTGATTTTATTTTAGACCTCTTTGAATTCTTCACAACTGCCTAGGTCTAAACTACCAAATATATATATATATTTTTTAAATAAAATTGTGTGTGTGTGTGTGTGTGTGTGCGTGCGTGTATGTGGTTTACTCTATAAAAAGTCAAGTTGGACTCCATGCAGCAATTGAGGGTTTCTTGATGGTCAGTGCAACCTCATTGCCCTTTCAAAACACTAGCTTAGGTTTACAAAATCTGTCAATTTTCCCTTTTGCTTAGTTACTCAGAGCGTAAGATAGGAAAAATGAAAATAGCCGTGAATTAGAACAAGTCCCTACTGTCTAGTTGCTCATAACTCAGTGGAAACACATGAAGGAACCCTATACTGGTTGTTCACAATAAAACTATATTTGCACACATTAGCTTTTTTACAAAAGTCAGACAAATTGTTGCACGCCCTAAAAGTTTCAGTGAACTATTTAAGAACTATTTAAGTTAGGGGACCTGTTCAGATTTGTTTGGATATGGAAAAAATATTAAAGAAATTTGGCATAAGTATATTCCTTATGTTGAAAATTCCAGAATTTTCAATAGTCAAGGAAGGGAAAAAAACTAAAGTAATCAATTTTAGGCAACATCATGAATTTTCTTATCTTAATAACTAGATACCCAAGGAGAACATAGCTAAATGAAACAGGAAAAATGAAGAGTAAGAATTGGGGAAGAAGGACAAGAATTAGGGAACAGGAAAAGAGTGTAAAACAGGAAGGCTCTAGAGATTAAAAAAAAGAAGAAGAAGAAGAAAAAAAAAGTCAAGCAAGGGCCAAAGCCCAAAGAGAAACAACTGTGAAACGTTGATTCCTGAAACTCAGTGATCATGAGCTTCACCCACTCTCTATTGCTCTTTTTCCAAACACTAATCTATCAAAACGATGACTTTAAGTGTATAGAAGTGTTAGTTGGCATGGTTTCCAACAAAAAGAAGTCCAGTAAAATCAAGTGAAAAAAGTACATTCAATTAAATATGAAATCAAAACTATATGTAAATATAGTAGATTTCAAATGGTGAATTTATAGTTAATAAAGTTTTGTTTATAAGACGACTAGCAGCATAGATTTTAAAAGACATAACAATGGCCATTTGTCCCTTGCATCACAGCTTATAAAATACTTTCACCTTCATTATCCTATTTAATTATCATAACAGCACTGGGAACTGGTAGAACAGAAAGTAAAATTACTCCTATGTTGTTGATGAGCATGCTGAGACTGAGGGATATTGAGAAATTGGCCCCTAATTATGCGATATTAAGTCTTGAAGGCAAAAAATTCACCAGTTTCTTTATTTTATTTAATGTTAACTTCAGGGAACTTTCTTCAACAGTCCACTGCCCTCCTAAAAGACAATATTGCTTAACAGAATGCATTAACTCGAACAAATCCTATACATGCGCTTTGGGAATAGTACAAGGAGAGGCATGGAGTACAAATAATCTTATTCCATACTGGTCCTACCTGGATGAGGTAGTGATTAGTTAACTATAAAACATTACTGCCACATCGATGCTATTAGAAGGATTTTTGATAGACTACTGCTGCTATTTGCACAAAGCAGTTGGCACTGTAATGTAATAATCTCTACTGATGAAGCCAAATTGGGAATCCTGTTAGAAGTCTATTGATTGTGAATTGTGTTGTCAGATTTGCAGTACTAAAAATCTCACAGATCTGTCAGTGATTTCTATGCTAAAACTATACACCCTCTAACAAGTATTCAATCACCTCACCATTGTCCTACTAAAGACTAATTAGATGAGAGTTTAAATAAATGATGCAGTAAAATATTAGCTGCAAGGCCCCCCACCACATAAATTTGGTTGGTTCCATTTGATTTTTTTTGCCACATTAAAATATATGTATGTCATCCTATTTAATGCACTGAAATATATGGTATAATAAGAATATGGCCATTCTCTAAAATGTATTCAAGGTAAAAGATACACAGGTCCTAATAAACTTTTCCTATGGCGTTTTAAAGTGATGCTTATGTACTATAAATTATGCATTCTCGAGTATATTTCTTGCTTGCTTTTTTTTAAAAAAAAGTCCTCAACTTTCTTGTCTTTAATGAATCTCCAGATAACATAATTAGTAATCTTATTAATTATATGAAGAAAAAGGAAAAGCAGAACATGCTATAAACAAAGAATTGTGTCAGAGTGTGTCTTAAACGCACCTTACAGATGGGTACACTGAGTAATTCTGTCCCTATCCAACATGTGCTCTTCCTTTGCCCCAGATTGAAATGACAATCTCATTTGACATTTCCCACCTGGCACATTCATCAAATGGTTCATAGAGAAAAAAAACCCAGTGACAACCCAGTGTAAGTGTGAGGCTGCAAGTAAAAGGAGAATTTAACATCTTACTGAAAAACTGCTTGGAATGTGTGAGCTTTAAGCTAAGTGGTAAAACAGATTATGCTACATGAATAAGGAAATTTCTCCACATAGAGGAAAGGGGCCTTTACTGGCACTGGAAAAACAGGGTACCCAAATGTCTCGTGCTATTACTGTCAAACACATACATCTACATCTCTTTTCAGTAGTGCTGCACTATATCTTTATTCAGATAAACAGAAAATTAGATAGAGCAAAAGCATGTGAGGCTCATCTGCCTGCCAGGCATATAAATTTCACTGCTGGATGGGTGGGATGAAGAATGTAATGACACAAAGCATAATTGCCCAGTCTTTCTGAGGCTCTCACACAAGCTCATGCCACCTACTCTCAAGAAACATCTCCTTTTATTAGTTTCATTCCATTAGTTTTCCCCATAGCCCTGAGAACCGTAATTACCCTCTTCCTTCACTTTTTTTGTGACATGCCCTGGTTTATAAACTTTTCAATCCTATTCACACCCTTCAATCTGAAGCATTCTCCAGGCATCCACGTAGAGTTGGTTGCCACACATCAGGGTAAGAAAAAGTCAGTGCCATTCCAAAGTGATTGTAAGAAATCTGCTACAGCCAACACCATTTCACACAAAACAAATGGGAGCTCCCTTTGGTGTATGTGGTGGCCAACCAGCACACACAGGTGGGATTGGGCCAGTCTCATCAGTGAAAGGCAGGGCTTGGCAACACGCCAGACATGTCAAATCCTCCTTTAGTCTGTCTCTTAAACCTGAGCTATGAAATTAAGCCCACTTGGTACTCTGCCCAAAAGAGCATGATGACATTGTGGGTGGCATCGTGGAATGGGAGACTAGTGGGAACTTTCGCGAGTGATTTTGACTGTCTGAATACTGTGATTTTGACTGTCAGTTACTGTTATCTTAAAAAGAAAACACTTTGTAAGAGTAGAAGCTTATTTCTCAGTGTAATAATACCTAGAACGTCAGTGTATAAAACATGTACAAGCAGAGTTGGTGTGATAGAATCAGAACAGAGAACTAGAGACCCTCCTGCTTGGTCTCTTAGCTCCTGCATTTGGTCAAGAGGGAAGTCTGAAAAACATTGAATCTCACGGAACTTTGTTTGAAAATCACGGGTTAGTGATTTCACACACTCACTCAGTCCTAATCCCTAGTGAAATGTCCCTGCCATTTTGAGTCATCATACTGACAACATTCTTAGAAGCACCAATGAGGGCATCCCTTGAGAATACTTTGCTGATTGTTGGATTCCAAAGTTAGATGAGTCTTTTCATTCATGAGTTCAATCTAAAGACATTGTAAGTTGAGAAAAGAAAAAGCTTTAAAGAAACCCATGGTGAGAATGGCTCCAAGAGGTTGGGGTGGTATGGCTCCAATAGAGGGAAGGCCTGAAAGACCAACATAATTCATGTTTCAATCTAAAACAGAGCTTCATTTCTGCATTCAGCCACACCATTAGTTGCCAAACTGTGACATAGCTTATTTTATGATCAACAATGCACTATTTTCTGTCAGTTTAACATAGACTTTTAATCTATGAAACCTATTTGTTCTATCACGCTAGGAAAAAGAAAAAAGTAACAGAAGTTTCAAAGTCCAAATTTTGTTGAATTTCTTTCTTTCTTTCTTTCTATGGTTATCGATGTAGGTAGCAGCTAAAACATCACCCTAAAGTAATTTTTCTGGACATTCCACGTGTTTACTTGCCTAATATTAGTACCGAAGTAGTCTATACAAATGTCCATTCTTTTGCACTCCAGTCATTTGAACTCTAGACCTCTAGTTTGTTTTTGAAATAAAATGTGATTCTATAATGTAGTTGTACATAGAAGTGTTTATCATCTTAGGTATAAAATTCAGAGTGTACAGCTATCTGCATAACTGTTCCCATCCCTTTTCATAGATGCTACAAATGACCTCTAATTTTTATTTTAAACTTTTTCTTATTACTTCTGAATATGGAACAGTGAATCTAAAATATTCACGTTTTCTCTGAAATTATTTAACATAACATAGCCCCCTTTCATCAGTCTTAATTCCCACATGCATTATCCTCTTCTATTTCCCTTCCACTCTGTATTCCACTAACAGTGTCTTTAGCCCTCCACATTAAACACCATATTGATTATCCAGCTTTTTTTTCTCTCAATATTCTTAAACAGTTCTCTTGTGTTGCCTTGGTACATCCATCATTCTGCATTCCTGTTTTATACATAATGAATAATTGTATTTACATAGTGTCCAGTTCCAAAGAATTAAAGCACTTTAGATTACTTTGGGGAAATATGTGCAATCAATTCTGACAGCATCTCTGAGACAGGTGGAAGCAAAACACCATAATCCATTTTTACTAAGTAAGAAAGATGGCAGTGGAGATAGGAAATTAGCCTTAGGTCTCACTGTCATTTTCCAGTAGTTACAAGCTGACATTCAATTGTTGGTCAACTTCACTAGCCCTCTCTGTACTTTATTTCCATTCCCACTGCCACTTCTCTAATTCATGCCACCACTATTGCCACCCCTTAGACTTCCTGCTGAGACCTCCCTCCCCAGACTTTCCCTACTCAAATCCTGCTCTACTTTGTCCTATCTATTACTGACATATGCGTCTTCCTGAAGAATTTTTCTGATCATTACACTTACTGGCTCATAAACCTTCAATGGCATCCTATCATCCAACAAATTAAATATAACTTTTTGTATATCACCATTAAGGGTCTCGACTTAATTTTGTCAAATATATCAGTAACTACTGTCGTATTAGGGTAGTGGAAGAGTAATTGCGGTTTTTGCAGTTATTTTGAACCTCTTAAACCACAATTACTTTTACACCAACCTAATAATATATACTCCAATATTTTATGTGACCGATATAGTTAATAGCTGATCCCCAAAAGTCTCATACTTCCGCACTTCTGAGTCTTTGCCCATGCTGTTTCTGATGCTCAAAAACATTATCTCTTCCTCTCTATTCTAATCCTGTCATTTTGTTTTTGTAGGGTCATTTTGAATTATTCTAGTTTCATGAATCCCACCCTAGATCTGCCAGACAGATATAACCTATCATTTTAAAAGGAACAAAAAATTTTGATTGTCTTTTAACATTGATAGTAATCTAAGTTATTCTGTTTTTTTTTTACTTACTTATCATTTTTCACAGAATATTTAAAAATTTAGAATAATTGTTTTCTTAGTATTTTTAAAGACCGTCTGTGTTACTTAGCATCTATAATTACTTATCGAATAAAAATTCTTTATGTATTAAATTTGTGTTCCTTGATTGTATTTTATCATACTAATGTATCTTATTCTCAAGTACTTTTCTGTTATAATTCATAAAGTCATCATTTATCATAATATCTGCTTTAAATTCCTAAAGTCTGGAGTGATTTTTCTGTCACTCTTGGCTCCCCTTTAATCTCTTCATTCTGGCATTTCTTATGGATGGGCACATCCATCCTTATGAATTGGTTCTTGTCTCATATATTTCCTCCAGGAGAAATTCCCTTTCTCATAACTCTAATTTGTGACACATGACACAAACCTACAACTTTTTTCATACCTGAACATTCTCTGTTCCTTGTTTCCAATTGTCTCCTTAAGTTTCTATGAGGATATCAACTTACACGTGACCAAATTCAGTATCTCTCCCTCCAAGCCAAATTCACCATCATTCACACCAGTGACTTTACCTCCCCTTGGCACATTAAGCTAAAATTTCTTCTCTAAAGTATCCAATCAATCTAATCTTCTCAGTGTGCTCATGAAGAAACTAAAACTTTGAAAGGACTGGTCCAAATTATACAACATAGCTGAGCTCCAGATGAAATTAATATTAAACCAACAGACCATCTGAAGGTATGTCTTAAAAAACAACCCAATGAAATCTGTTGTGTTTATGGCAATGATAGTTGAGGATGGATAGAAAACATTTCTTTTCTTGCTCAGTATTGAGAATAGATGGGTTACTTCTTGTGCAACTGCTTTATGTAGACCTTCTAAATGACAAACTTAATCAGATCTCCTTTTCATCACCTTCTACATAGCTCATACTAGTTTTTTTACACACACCTAACAAGTGTTTAAATCTCAGAGCATCCATTTTGAACCCTAATGTCCCTTCTGCTTTCAAATTACTTTTTCCTACCAAAAATTTTCTTCCACATAATTTTTTTCAATTATATGTGTCTTAAAAAAATAACATAAATAGTATGTATTTTTGGACTATCTAGGATATTTGGGGAAAATAAAACAGAATAAAAATATTTAACTATGAAAATAAAATAGTGTTAGAGAAAAAACTAGTTGCAAACTTTCTACACTTCAGTAGCATACCATGTCTTTGCTGTTCTTTCTATTTATTTGAAACATATTGCTATGTGTAACTGTGTGTGTGCGTGTGTTTAAGATTTATTCATTTTTCTTATCCCTTCTATCAGATTGTAAAACCCCCAAGGACAGGAATTGTCTTTAAATTTTTTCTTGCAACTTTCTCAAGCAAATATAATAGAATGTTTATATGGTAGCAACTCAATGAATGGATTTGGATGATTCTCAATCTATCACTAAATCCTAACTCATCTCAAATCTCACTTAACCATCTCACTTATATATAGAATTGTCTATCTGACCTTGCTAAAACTATAATCTTTTACTTGATAGAATAGATATGTAACCTTAGGGTTTACTGCAAAATGAATTTTTGTTAATAGAATCTTGTCTTCTTACTAACTTGCGGGAAATGAAAAAAAATGTGCATTTCATAAAAAATACACTAATAATGAATGCAACCAGTATATAAAATTAGGGCAACATGATAACATTTAACTACATATTAATATTCAGAAGATTAGTGATATTATTTTGTGCTTAAGGTAAGTTAAATAAAAGAAACAAAGTAAGTAAAGACAGAAAAAAAAAAACAAGAATCTGTGATCTAATGACATCTATTTTATATTTTATTTAATATTTATATTTTAATATTTATTTCAATGTCAAAATAGAAATATTTAAAAATTCTAGGAATCCCACCTATTCATCAGTGATAACTTCCTTTAACAATTTTAAGGTAGATTTGTTTTTAACTCTTCAAAATCTTTAAAAAAATCTTTCAAATATACTGTATAATTTTCATAGATATTCACTATTAGCTCCTGTAAAATTTGTTGGATGGACGATACAGCAATAAATAAAATTAAGGAAGGAGAAAGCAATTCTTGTTTAGCAGTGAAATCCATCCCTGATACTTCACAAATCTACCATTATTCAGAAATTTTGTTTGATTGTCACTCAATATTCCAAGTAGGTAGCATGAGTGTGGAGACCCCCTTTATGAAACAGAGGTATGAATATATATTTCCTAAGATATAACCCTTCGGAAACAGATACTTACAAAGTTGCATTACTATTTCTATTATATTATTATTATTATTATGCCATGTAAGCACAAAAAAGCATGTGTTGAACCTCACACTGGGGGCTTAAACACAGAAACAGGAGGTAACTCAGTCCAGCAAATGTCGCACTGAGAGGATTGTGCCTGCATTAATATAGAGCTACAGTAGGCATGAACAAACAAACAAAGGAAAACAATGAAAAAACTGTTTGCATCTATTAGAGACAGTAGTGTCAGCTCTTAATATAGCAGGTGGGAATATATTATTCCTCCAGTTTTCAATTTGCCTTTATTACTTAAAGAACAAAAATCTCTTGCATTAGAGTCTTTTGTGGAAATATCATTGTCATCTTTTTACATATAAAAGCAATTTCAAGTCACTGTTAAATTATATGTAAGAAAATATAGTATGGATCCTCAGTTTTTCACATGCTTTTGCAAAATAGTAGGTACAGTTCTTACTAATATGATTGGAATGAATCTCACGCATATTGAGATAGAACCTTTTTCTTTAGGTCGTTGTTAAAACATTGAATCTAATGACCAAATATTCCCTGGGCAAATAGGTTTTACCCTTGTAGTACTTTAAATCATAATCTCTTTTTTTCAGACTTCCTGAAACTAGAAAATTGTATTTAACATCAGAGCTTTTCACATGTGAATTATTTCAGAAGCTTGAAATGATTGGCTTGTTTCAACTGATAAGAAAAAAAAAATGAATTTTAAAACTCAGCTTTCCATACTTACTCTCTGCTACACTATTTTAAATCAGATTTGTCAAGTACATTTATTCAAACACTGTCAGTGCAATATAGAGTAAAGAATAAAAACATAAGTAATTAAATACATCAAGATACCATTTAAAGTATTGGTTTGAAATTTCTATTTTCTCAAGGTAAAGAGTAGGTTCAAATATGTAGTAGAAGTAGTCTTAGCAAATGTTAAATCACTTTCCACTAGTTAAAATGCCTGATTGGCACACTGATCTCCATTATAGGGCGATATAACCCACTGGTTAGGAGAGTAGTTTGAAGACTCAGATAGACTCATTGCGAAGTTCTGATTTTGTTTCTTATGAGCTGTGTGACATAGGCAAAATATTTCACCACTCTAAGTTTGTTTCCTTTTCTCTAAGTGGGTATAATATTTATTTAGCAGAGTTGATTTGAAAATTAAATAAAACAATCTATGTTGAGAAATAGCACGGCGACTATTAATTTTGGGCTATTTTTATTAATAATATTTTCTCATTAGCTACAAATTTTTAGGAATGAATATAGATGGCCTTTTCCAGTCAAGCACGACTTTGGACTTTTGTTCCTTGACCTACTAGCTGTGAAATCTTGGGTAACTTATTTAAAAGTCTCTAACAAGTACCAAAGCAATATTTAAAAAAAAAAAGTCTTTTCAGCTAAGGGTACTAGAAAAACCGGATATCCACATGGAAAAAATAAATAATACCTACCTCATATCATGCACAATAATTAATTTGAACATTGACCCATCTATAAAATCTAAAATACATTAGAGAAAAATACAGACTATTTTAGAGAAAAATAAGGGGGAACAATCTGTATGACTTGGAGGTAGACAAAGGTTTCTTAGATCACAGAAAATAATAATCATACAATAAAAATTGATAAATTAAAATACATCAAAATTAAAATATGCTAATCAAAAAACACCATTAAGAAAATGCATAGGCAAGTCACAGAGTGAAATAAAATAACTGTGATATAAAATCCTGGATATAAATGAAATCCAGGATATAAATGATTCTACAATGTAATAATGAATATTCAATAACTCAATTTTAAAAATGGGCAAAATATTTGAACAGGCCTTTCATACAAAAAGATATATGAATGGCAAATAAGGACATGAAAAGGTACTCAAAATCATTAGTCACCAGGAAATGAAAATTAAAACCACAATGAGATATTACCATAAACCTTAGCAGAGTAACTGATATTCAAAGTGCGACCACACCAGTTTTGGTAAGGATGTGGAGCAATTGCAACTCACAAATACTGTTTGTAGGAGTACAAAATGGTGCAGTCACTTTGGAGAAACATCTCACATCAATTCCATTTCCAGGTATTTACACAAGAAAGAGAATATATTTCCATATAAAGAATTGTACAATAATGCTATAAAAGTTTTAATGATAATAACGTGAAAGTACAAACAGGCTAATGAATAAACAGACATATAATGAATGAATGAGGTGGCCAGCACAAAGTTGATCAAGTGGTGGTTCCTTTATCCTTTACTTCACCTACATTCCCTGAGTGGAGTGTAGCAATCCACTCTGATTTCCCTACCTAAATTTTACTCCTACTGTACATAGAGGACAGTTACTTGCTCAGAATTTCTTCTGAAGGGTATCCTTGACCCCTCCTAGTACAGACTTCCTTTCCCCTCACTTCCCTCACAACACACAGAGTTAATCAGAAGTAGATCCATGATGGATTTTTAGTCTTTAGCCCCCAGCCTTTTGTCTCTGAAAAGAGAAGGAGTAAGCAAAAAGAAAGAGAACAGAAGAATGCATCAGCCTAGAGGTCAAATTTGAGGCTATCATGAATAGTGTGTCAAATGCTATGAAAAGTCAAGGAGAATTAGGACAGAGGAAGATGCCTTTGAATTGTGACAATTGCAAAAACTGACCTCAGAAAGATCATTTTCAGGAAAGCAGTTGGAACATCAGAGGATTGGCCTTATTTCTATTCTGGGCTTACCAGCAGCTTGACTTCAACAAACTTTTCAGCTACCGTTGCTCCTGGACATGAAGGTCCTACCTATTTTACTTCAGTTTCTCACATTCTTAAACAGGAAATTGTTACCTCTCAACGTTCCTTATCTTCCTAAGCACAGGCAGTCACTGGCCTACAAAGGCACGATGAACACAAACGATTCCAAGCACACTGTCCTTTGCACCCTCACTGCCAGAAACCCCGACTGCATTTGTTGGCCCTGGAAATCACTCTGTTGCTGTTTTCATTTTTCAGGTGTATGTATTTTGTCCTTTGCAAAGAGTGAGCTCCAATAGCTTCAATAACTTACTGAGTCTTATCTTTCTTACCTGATGCCTTTGAATGCTTCATCCTCAAGGGGAGAAAAAAAAATCACTTGGAGCCGATGAAAAGGCTTTGGAAATACAAAAATTAACCTGGGGATTTTGGATAGCCCTTCCATAAAATCACCTTTTTGAGGTAAAATATTATGTTCTGGATCTGAAGGTAAAAAGTCTGAGGTACTGGGAACTGGATGCCTCCTTCCTAAATAAGTGGCTCCAAAGGCATCCTCTCTTGCTTTTTAATGCCGGGAGGAATCTCATACTATGTGAAACAACTTCATTTGAAATTAGAGCTACTTAAGTGAATTATGTTTTCATTCAAGGAACAAGTTTTGACGCTCAAGATTACAATAGCTTGTGTGGAGCATATAAAAGGTAAATACCACATGTTCTTTTCCTCAAGAGTTATGTACATGAAGAAATTAAATAATATTTCAAAACACAAAATAATCAAACATCATTGACTATTTTGGGTATGGAAGAAAAGAGATTAACGGGACTGGAATATATTTCCTTAGTACTTCTTCAAGCTTCTTAGAAAAGGAAAAGGAAGACTGCTTTACGAATGTATAGGCTTTATGAAAAGTCACTTGGACACTCAGAAAATGAAACAAAAGAGATTTAAGACTGCTCTAGACTCGGACCATAATTTTTCTCCAAAGCAAAAGACTTTAACTCTTTGTAGTTGTTGTTTTTAGTTTTTTGAAAGGAAAGGGTTTGCTTAAATTAACCAGAGATGGATACTGTAGGTGATGTTAAAGGAATTTTTCCAAAAGACACAGCACAAGTAGGATTCTGGTCAAGATGGCAGAGTACTGTGCTCACACTGTGCTCACATCCTCTCATGACTACATCAAAATTACAACTACAGAACAATTAACATTGAGAATAGCCTGAAGTCTTGCTGAATCAAAGCCTACAGCTAAGTATATACCGAAGAAGCCACCTTGAGACTGGTAGGAGGGGCAGAGACACAAAACAGGCTGGCCCCACACCTGTGTGTGTCCATTGAAAATCAAGAAGGATATCTCATCTGCAGAGGTCCCCCTGGGAGGAGCAAGGGGTCCCAGCACCACACCAAGCTCCCAGCCAAGGGTTCCAGTGCTGGAGAGAGAAATCTCCATAACTTGCGGTTGTGAAAACCATCATACATTGTGGCTAAGTGAGATGGAAGGTGGCTGCACTCCTAGGTGCTCCTCTTAAAAAGACCGCACATGGACTTACTTGCTGATGGATTCACTGTCTCTGAGCTCCAATGCTGGGTCAGCAACTTGAAAGGCAACAGGGACATACCTGGAGTAACTGAGTTGTCTGGCCTCAGGGTGAGGGCTGGCAGGGCAGCTTTCTTCTGTAAGGAGGAGCTGATGGAAGCCATTCTTTCTTTGTTGAGCCTTCCCCCTCTCTGCATGCCAACGCAGTCAGACGCTATATCTGAGTTGCTACCAACCTGGTTAAAACACTCGGCTCCACCCTGGTGATTCTGAGACCACTCTCCACCCAAATTTCACGTATAGCCAAGCCACTTTTAGGGACTTTTTTCCTACAAACCACTTGCCTTTGCTCATGCTGCAGACTTTCCTAAAGTCTCTCAAAGGTTCTCAAAACCCAAACAAGCAGCATCTGGCTTCAGCATGTCCCACGCCTTTGGTTGAGCAGCCCTAAGCCTGGTACTAGCAGCACATGGCCTTGATTTGCAGATTGGCCTCTTGAGGCACCTCCAAGCACACTGCAGGTGGAGGCCATCTGTGGATTGCTTTGTGGCTCATGCCAGGTGGCCCCAGGCAGGGCACAGGCTGCAGCTGAATTTGTCCTGAGTGGATTCCCTCTCAGGTTGCCTTGGGGTTGGCACACCCAGTGACCAGCTTTGAACCAAACTGGAGCATTCTCACCCAGCTGCCTCCAAAAAACACACACCCAAAGGGCAGACGTGGCAGGCACCAGAGTCCCACTAAAATGAATCCGGCTTCACAGGTTCAGCCCCTCCACAAGAGCTCCTTCACTGCAGTCATGACCAGTTTTCAGAACCAATCAGCCTGAATGTCAATCTCTCCCATTGACATGCAAACAGCTACCAAGGCTCAACTACAGCAGGAGGACACACCCACCCACACAAGAGACACACCTGTAGCACCCAGCTCTGGTGATTAAGGAGACTGCACCACTGAGCCCCACAGGATATCTACTAGATAAGGCCACTCTATCAAGATGGCGAGGCATAGCAGCCGTATCTAATACATAAGAAAAAATACAGGAGGCAGTTAAAATGGGGAGACACAGAAATATGTCCCAAATAAAAGAACAGAACAAAGCTCCAGAAAAAAACAAAACAAAATGGAGACAAGCAACCTACCAGATGCAGTGTTCAACACACTGGTTATAAGGACGGTCAGTGATCTCAGGGAGAACTTCAACAAAAAGATAGGATACATAAAAATGGTGATAGAAAATATAAACAAAGAACCAGTCAGAAATAAAGAATATAATAACTGAAACGAAGAATACATTACAGGGAATCAACAGTAGATTAGATGAAGCAGAGGATCGAATCAGTGATTTAGCACATACGGTAGGAGAAGACTCCTCATCAGAATAAAAAAGAAAAAAAGAATCCAAAAACATGAATAGAGTTTAAGGAAACTCTGGGACAATATCAAGCATACCAACTTTCACATCATAGGGATACCAGAAGGAGAAGACAGCGAGCAAGGAATTGAAAACATATTTGAAGAAATAATGACTGAAAACTTCTCTAACATGGCCAAGGAAATAAATTTACAATCCCAGGAAGTGCAGAGAACTTCAGAGAAGATGAACCCAAACAGGCCCAAGACATATCATAATTAAAATGCCAAAGTTTAAAGAAAAAGAGAGAATCTTAAAAGCAGCAAGAGAAAAGTAGTTGATTACCTACAAGGGAGCTTCCATTAGACTGTCAGCTGATTTCTCAACAGAAACTTTGCAGGCCAGAAGGGATTTTCATGAAATATTCAAAGTGATGAAAAGTTAGGACCTACAACCAAAAGTACTCTAACCAGCAAAGCTATCATTTAGAATCAAAGGACAGAAAAAGAGCTTCCCAACAAGAAAAAGCTAAACGAGTTCATCATCACCAAATCAGTATTACAAGGACTCTTAGAGGGACTTCTTTAAGATGAAAAAATAAATATATATATATATATATATATATATAAAAAATATGAATAATAAAATGTCAATAGCTACATATCTATCAACAATTTATTTAAATGTAAATGGATTAAATGATCCTATCAAAAGACATATGGTGGCTGAGTGGATAAGAAAACAGCTGAGTGGATAAGAAAACAAGACCCATACATGTGCTTCCTGCAAGGACTCACTTCAGTTAAAAAGACACACACAGACTGAAAATAAAGAGATATCAAATGTTATTTCATGAAAATGGAAACAAACAAAAAAAGCTGGGGTAGTGATACTTCTACAAGACAAAAGAGACTTTTAAATAAAGGCTATAACAGGAAACAAGAAGGATCCAGTAATCCTACTTCTGAGTATTTATCCAAAGAAACCCAAAATGCTACTTCAAGGGGACATATTCATCCATATATTCACTGCAGCGTTATTTGCCATAGCCAAGATATGAAGGTAGCCTGGGTATTCCTGAATGGATGAATGGATAAAGAGGTGGTACATATATATAATGGAATATTACTAAGCCATTAGAATGAAATCTTGCCATCTGCAACAACATGGATGGACCTAGAAGATATTGTGCTTAGTGTAGTAAGTCAGACAGTGAAAGACAAATGTCATATGATTTCACTTATAACTAGAATCTAAAGAACAAAGTAAACAAACAAATGAAAGAGAAACAAATAGATAAAGAAAACATTTTGATGGTTGCCAGATGGGAGGGGGATTGAGAGTCGGTGAAAAAGGGGAGGGGATTAAGACGTAGAAATTGGTGGTTACACAGTAGTCATGGGGATGTAGGGTATAGCATAAGGAATATAGCCAATAGTATTGTAATAACTATGTACGGTGTCACATGGGTACTAAATCTATTGTGGTAATAGATGAGAGGGGGTTGGGGGCAGGGTGAAAACGGTGAAGGGATTCAGAAATGCAAATTGGAATTTACAAAATAGTCAATGGGGATGTAATGTAAAGCATACAGAATACAATCAATTATATGAAAATAACTATGTATAATGCCAGGTGGGTAGTAGACTAGTCAGGAAGATCACTTCTTAAATTGTACAAATGCCTAACCACAACGCTGTACACCTGATGAATGTACAGCATGGGGAATACAGTCAATAATATTGTGATAGTGTAGTACAGTGTCAGATGGTTGCTGGACTTATGGTGATCACTTCTTTAGGTATATAAATGTTGAATAACTATGGTGTATACCTGAAACTAATATAATATTGTATGTTAGCCATATTTTTTAGAAAATAAATAAAAAAAAAACAGCACATGCAAGGGCATTCTTAATAGTACTTACAGAAAAAAAGATGAAGTTGGCATTAAACTTCATTTTTAGTATAGTTTTACTAAAAAATTATTAAACTTCATCATTTTGTAGTCACATGATGCAAAGACTATTCTTAGAATAAGTTATAGACATGGCTTACTGCTGAGAATCTTTTTCTGAAGAAGTCTTAGGGATCCAGTCCGTGTCCCATATCACACAGAGGGCAAAGGATATAGTTAAATCCCTTGTTGATTGGATGAATGAGTTGAGAACCAAACAAGAGATGGAATGTCTAACACCTCAATGAATCAGCTTGGTACACTGAGTAAAGAAAGCCATCTACCAGCCACAGAGCAATTAGACATTGCATAAACAACTTTGGTTTTGACCAAAACCTAACAATTCAGTAGGGCAGTGCAGTTCCACAGAAGCAAAGTGAGATGTACAGAGTTAAATCCTGATGAGAATTGTATTGTCCGGCTTCACATTGACTGCCATATTCTCTCCTTATTACCTTGTTTCAGTTAACATTCTTCAGGAAGCTTCATGCCCCATAACCCTCCTTGAATAAGAAACATAATTTTCCATATTTGCAAATTTACTTGCATCATAAAATGCATTCAATACATTTTTATCATTATTGGAGACATTAATATCAGACATCATCTCTGCCTTTACTTTTTGCATCAACACTTTCCCCTTCAACCTATTAAAACCACAGTCCTCATAGCAGCCTTCTTTAAGAATGTTTCACCACACTGTCAATTGTACTTTGTTACTGTTCAAATTGCCAGCCAGTTAATATGCTCAAAACCACTGCCTTACCCTTCATCCATGACTATTAATTACTCTTTTCATGCCCTTACTTCAAAGGAAACAAAAGGTGCTAAAACATGCAAAACAGCATATTAGTGACATGTTTATCCTTAAAAAAATTACTTATCCTAAATGAACACTCTGCCAAATCAAGGTCATCCTGAACTATCAACCTCAGCTAATATCTAAATAGCTTTGCTTTCTATTTCCTCACCTGTGCTAACTAGTCAATTGTGTTTTACATGATGGCTGTCTAAATGTACCTCTTCCATGGAGTTTGCACTGTCTAAATGTACATGTTCCATGGAGCTCTATATTATTAAGCTCTTTACTCTGTTGGACATTATATTGCTAGTGCTTTCATCAATGTTGTGATCTCTAACATCGAGCGTGTTCTTGAGCTTAGTCCTGCCTGTGGAATTCAGCACATTTGACAGAAAGGTGGTACATTTGTTTCTGAATGGAGTGTGTGGAGAAAACATCACTAACAATACTCAATTTTGAAACATAAGCAGAGGCAAATGAAAGTATGCCTGTAAAATGTGACTTAGTGCTTAAAACCTCTTTCCATAAATGCTAAGGGTTACCAGGTGGAATGTGTTTTGGTTTTGCTCCCTAATTTTTCTTCCTAGCAATTCTCATCTACCAGACTTATAATTTGATTCAAACTTCCTTATGCTTAATAAGGATTGGAATTCTATTATTAGTCTTTATCTGCAGGGAAAGAACATGTTGAGAGAGGCACTGGAAAGTGAGGGAATAAGGTTCATATAAAAGGGAGTATCTAGGAGCTTTGTTTTTCACTCTTTGTCTGTTTTGGCCTGCATCAAAATCACTTGGAGAATTTGTTATATATCATGTACTTCTGAATCCCAGCCCCAGGTTTCTGATTCAGTAAGTCTGGTGTGAGTTCTGAAAAGCTGTATATCTAACTAGTTCCCAGGTGATGCTGAGGCTTTGCATACCTGGAGAATCATTGATGAGCTCATTTTTCCCAATAAATAACTTGCCACCATCCTAATCCATTGGACTTCTTCCTCCATTATCTTCCTCCCCAAATGCTTTATGCTCTCACTGGTTCTCCCACAGGCCATACCTTCAGACCATATTAATTTCCCTATTGGGCCACTCAGTTCACTTATTCTCAAGTCCAGTTGAAACATCATCTCTGTGAAGCTTCCTCTGTGCTACATTTCTCTGAGCCTCTAACAATTTTGAGCTATTTCCATCTCAGCAAATTTCAACATCTATCTTTCCCACTAGACCCAGCTTTTTGAAGAAAGGAACCTAGTCACTGTCACTTGTATTCCCAGAACATAGCCTTGGACCTAGTTATATAGATAGTACCTAGTATATAGTACTGACAATTTCTTTCGCTGCCAAGGTAAATAAATGCACTTAAGTAAGGTCAGGTTTATCCAGCTAGATGTTGTCAGGCAATGAAAGGAAGGAAGGAAGGAAGGAAGGAAGGAAGGAAGGAAGGAAGGAAGGAAGGAAGGAAGGAAGGAAGGAAGGAAGGAAGAAAGAAAGAAAGAAAGAAAGAAAGAAAGAAAGAAAGAAAGAAAGAAAGAAAGAAAGAAAGAAAGAAAGAAAGAAAGAAAGAAAGAAAGAAAGAAAGAAAGAAAAGAAAGAAAGAGAAAAGAAAACATGTCTGCTCTGAAGGAAAAAGTGAAGGAAGAGCTATGTATCTACCCCTCAAAGATAAGACACACAGGGAACTTGGATTGGAGACTCAATTTGTCTGACTCCAAAAACTAACACAGGATTATATTCTGACTCCGAAAATAACACAATAATGCCAGGATTAAAGAAAGACTAGAACTTCTCACTGGTGATCCCCAGCCTGTTTGTTTTTTGCCTAGACCAGGCTGCCTCACTCATTTGACACGGTCACTATTGCTTTAAGTTCGTCCAATTAGAGTCTTCTTCATAATGCTGCAAATCTCATTTGGCTTCTGTGAGCAAGTCACTGAACTTCACTGCCCACTTAATTGCTAGTTTTGGGTGAAAACTGAATTCCTTTATGCTTATCTAGTTTCACTGCAATCAGTAAATATCTAGGTTGTCCTTATCATGATTTGTTAGAAGGGTAATATATTTCCATAAAAGTAGGAGTTTGGCTGAAAGTAATACTGAAACTTAGCAATGGGGTTACACTATTATGTGTCTCATAATACAACACAGAAGTTGTTATAGTCTCAGAGTATGCAGCAGCTCTGCCTGGCTGGACTCTCAGCTCTGCCACTTTCTAACTCAGTGACTTTTGTGATGTTTCTTAAGATTCTTGTGCCTCAGTTTCTTAACAAGCAAAATGGGGGATAATAATAGTACCTAATTTATACAGTTGTCACAAGTAATGATTTCATATTTGTAAAGTGCTTAAAATAGTATGTGGCACATGATAATCACTATACATGTGATAAGTACAACTAACATTTATAAAATAAACCTCCAAAGCCAGGAAGTATGAAGGAAGGCTGTGGCATTAATATCCTGGTTAAACTATTCGCTTGTTTTATTTTACTTTATTATTTTTTATGTCTGATCTGGATTTGACTTGGTAAGGTCCTCTATGTAGTATTAATGTTTTGATTTCCTGCATTAGTTAATGAATTGCTAACTACATTTGGTGAAAAGACACCAACTATCTCATTATTGTAAAGATATCAAAACCACACCATTTTTCACAGTAGACAACGATAAATAAATTGTCTATTTTGTCAATGGAGTATGTAAGGTTGATGATCCAGAAGGTCACGTAACCATGAATGAAATCAGTGGCCTGAAATCCGATGTACCGGGCAGTGATAATCAGATGTAGACGTGCTCGCAGGTAAATTTCTTCAGCAGTTTCACCAGCAACACCGCCAACCCTTTTAATTATTAAGTGGAATTGCAGATAACTGTCAAGAAGATCCTGGATTCCAGCCAGTCCAGCAACACAGAAGCCACACTCCCTCCAGCTCTGCTCTGCAGGGTAAGATGCTTGTGGATGACAAATGGTAGCAGGACACCAAGGCAGGAACTGCATTTAGTGGAGAAAACTCAAACTTGGCAGACAGATGAAATGTGCTAAGCACATACCGAACAAAATATCAAGCCATGGGGCAAAGCTGTGAGACACTGAGAATCAGTAGAAATCGCCACCAGGATTACATGTGACAGAGCCTATGTGGCACCAGTACCCTATGAGACAAGAGAGCCACAGACTACACATGGCACCAGGTTGGAGTGATTGGTTCTGCTGACCACACATCTTCCTGAGTCTCTTGCCTGTTTGGGAGGAGTAATGGTCTGAGCAGGTTTGAATAATCTCATATGACAATGATCAATGTAATACAAGATTAACAAGCACAATGGCACGTTAGGCTCTTGTGTGCAGTTTTCAAATGCTGATTTGCTGTTTGCTGTTTTAATGTAATTTATTTAATAAAAGGAAACCAACGGAATGCCATTTTTCACATTTTATTAATTTCTTTATATTCATACATAGAGTAAATGCCACCCACTAATTGGATTTTCATAAGGAATAAAAAAGATGATGAAAGTGAATAAAATCTGTCATGACGTTAGATACACAGCAGGTACTTCATATGTAATACCCCACTTGATAATCTCCCTTTCATATGCCATACCCCTCTTAATCCTTGATAGTCTCCCTTGTTCTGAAATTGGCTACCTCTGAAACTAACATTGTAATTCCAGCATTCTTTCGATTAGGGTTAGCATGGCATATTTTTCTGTATCCCTTAACTTTTGACCTATCTCTTTATATTTACAGCAGACTTCTCATAGACACATATATCAGAGTCTTGTTTATTTATCCACTCTCAGAATCTGTCTTTTAATTGGTCTGTTTAGACTATTCACAATTGAAGTAATTTTGATATCATTGGATTAATTTTTACCTACTTTGTAACTATTTTTCTATTTGTTACATTTGTTCTTTGTATCACTACCTTGCTCCCCCATTTTATGCCTTCTCTGGTTTTAAACAAGCATTTTATATGATTGTATTTCATTTCCTTGTTTAGTGTATCAATTATACTTCTTTAAAAATGTTTTTAGTAGTTGCATTAGAATTTACAATACACATTTTAAACTAATCTAAATCCGCCTTCAAGTAACATTTTACCACTTCACATGTGGTGTAGGTGATTTATAACAGGATTCTCAATTCTTGCTTTTCATCACTTGCGACACTGATGCCATTCATTTTCACTCATCTATATTCTAACCCAATACACTGTTACCATTACTGCTTTAAACAGTTGTCTTTTAGATAAATTAAGAATATGAAAAATAAAAGATTATATTTTTCCTTCATTTATTCCTTCTCTGGTGCCTTTTTTCTATATGTAGATTCAAGTTTCTGACCTGTAGCATTTTCCTCTTGCATGAAGAACTTCTTTTAACATTTCGTGTAAGTTAAGTGTTGAAAATGAATTCCTTCAGTTTTTGTTAAGAATGTCTTTAATTATCTTTCACTTTTCAAGAATAATCTTGCTGGATATACAATTCTAGATTGGTGTTTTGTTTTTTTCTTCTTCTTTTGTTCAGCTTTTTAAATATTCCAATTCACTCTCCTCTTGCTTGCATGGTTTTGATAACTCCTACGTACTTTTTATCCTTGTCCCTCTACAAGTAAGTTGTTTTCTTCTGGTTTCTTTCAAGATTTTCCCTTTGTCTTTGATCTTCTGCAGCTTGAATATGTTAGGCCTTTTGTAGCTTTGTTGTTGTTGTTGTTTTGTCTGTTTGTTTATTTGTTTGGTATTTATCCTTATTGGTGTTCTCTGAATTTCCAGGATATGTAGTTTGGTGTCTTACTAATTTGATCAAGTTCCAGACCATGATTACTTCAAGGGTAATTTCTGTTCCATTCTCTCTTTCTCTTCTGATATTTTAATTACACATATGAGTATGTTACATCACAGGATGGCCACGGGGTTTGAAAATTAATCTGGGGAACGTAATTTGGTGGTTACCAGAGCGTAAGGGGGTTGGGGGGGGATGAGGGTGAGGGGGATCAAATGTATGGTGATGGAAGGGGAGCTGACTCTGGGTGGTGAACACACAGTGTGACTTATGGATGATGTGATACAGAATTGCACACCTGAAATCTACGTAATTATACTAACAATTGTCACCCCAATAAATTAAAAATAAATTTAAAAAAAAAAGTATATGCTATTATTAACAATGATCATAGCCAACACCCATTATGTATTGATAATGAGCTACACAATGATCTATGAGTTTTATGCAAATTAACTAATGATTATCATCCTTGAGTCTGATGTACAGGATCACATTCCCCTATTTTCAATTTCATAATTCAAAAAGCTATAGCAATCAAGCTTTTAAAAGAATCATTTTACAGCAAAATTTGACCTGATCTAAATTTATGTGAGGGCAAAATTGGATCTGAACTGACATGAGTCTATCCTATATGGTGTGAATTTCAAATTTTCAGTTGTTCGTTTCCAGAAAGAAAGAGAATGTAATTATTATTATATTAGTGAAGCCCAGTCTCCTTAGTGATGTTTCTTGTTTATTCCAAAAACCTTAAATGGAATTCTGAAATACATCTGGCTCCACAGGTAAGTAGCCTGTGTAAGTATTTATAATGTTTCTCTCTAAACTTTACCTGCTAGCCTTATGTTTTGCTGATTAGGGTAATGAGTAGGGTTGCAGAGCTCAAAAGGAGAAATAGAGGTACTATGTTAAGAAGAGGAAAAACTGAACAACCCAAAAGTTGGAGAAGAGGGTGTAAGAGAGAAGGGTTAAAGTTGTTGAGAGAGATCCAAGGAGATAAATTTTGGAGGGAGCAGCTATTAGGATGAATAGGACTTTGGGAAGACATCTGGGTAAATGACATTTTTAGGAATTCCTTCTGGGTGTTATATGATGCAGAAATTTCTGTGTAGGCTTATGCTGTTTTAAAGGCTTGGTGACGATTGTTATTATTATTATTATTATTATTATTATTATTATTATTATTATTTAGTTATATTTCTTCCTTTATTTTTTTTAACAGCACTGAACCTAACTTAGCCAAGTTGTATTTGGCTTACCCTTCTAACTCCATTCTTCTTGAACAACTAGGTAATCAATCTCTTGCACACAACTTCAGCTTAGTAAAAATTTTTGAATTGAATTATAATAATTCTTATAGCATGAATGTTTTGTAGAAATATTTAATATAAAAGCAGTACATGATATAGAAATAGGGTAAGATTAGGAACAGAAAGTTTTGTAACTTTGCTTCAATTTTTACCTTTGCTGTCAATAATTATATGAGAGAGAGGTTTTTTCGTTGTTGTTTATTGAATCTCAAGTGCAAAGAATTCAGTTATCCATTCCTAGCAGTTCATGGTACATGGTCACGACAAGTATTCTAAAGCTATTTATTTATTTACTTGTTTGTCTGATTTTTGTTTGTTTTCCCCTTTTTTCTGACCCTTCTTTCATCCAACCTCACCTGCCTCACACTCTATTATGCTTAATATATGTCATTATTCTCATAAAATACGTATATATTAGTGTTCTATGTTTATCTGTTTTTTTTTTAATTTATGAGTAGTATTTTGATATAAGCTACATTTTAGTTGTGTTTCTTCTTCTTTTTATAATTTATCACTTTTAAAATTAGTCATGTGGTTGTACATACATGATGGGTATTAGGATTTTAAAAATCATCTACATTAATTTTTTTATGCATTTATTCATCCCAAACTATTTATTAGTATAAAATACATTCAAGGCACAATAACACACATAGTCTTTGGCCTCTAGGAATAGAGGACTAAATAAATAACTATATCTTTACAATTTTACAACAAACTTTACAATTTTTTCACCGATTTCGAGTTCTAGTAAAGTGTTTCAAGCCATTAGGTTGGTGCAAAAGTAATTACGGTTTAAAAGGTTAATAATTGCAAAAACTGCAATTACTTTTGCACCAACCTAATACTTTTAAAATGGGTTCTTTTCTTTCTTATGTTATAAGAAAATGTTTCCCACAAAATAAAAGGTGCTGCTTCTTTGTTACTTTTTAAATATAGGATTTTGCTATAGCTAACTTCTGCTGTATAGCCGATGTCATATAGCAGTCTTATAAATTGTTCTTTCCAGTGATAACCTAATTCAGTTTATACTCCTATTAGCAGTGCACAAGTACTCCCAGCTTCCCACATCCTCAGCAATCGTGATAGTGACTCATCTTTCTAATTTTTGCCAATCTGATTGATGGAAATGTCATCTAATTGTTTTAATTTGCATTTTTCCCTAGTTACTAGTGAGTATAAACATCTTTTTATATGCTTATTATCCATTTGGGCTTCTCTTTTTATATCTTTCCTTTCCTGAATACTTTGCCCATTTTCTCTTGGAGTCCCAGACATTACTGTTGATTTGAAGGTGTACCTCGTATATTCTAGAGCATCGCCTTTATAAGTTTTAGATGCTAAATATGATTATAACTTCTGTTAAGCAGCCATCTTTATTTTAGCTTTGTGTATAATACCCTTCATTGAACAGAATATCTTAATTTTCTTGTTTATACTTTGTGCCTCCTGGAGGCCAGGAATTAGATAGAGATGCTTTATTTACATTATTTCATTTAAGTACATTCTCAGTTCTTATTAATTATAAAATTATGCAGGTTTTTTCCTAGAAATCCAGTGTTGAGAAACTGATTAACAAGCATGTAAACCAAACTTAGATTTTCCGAATGAGGGCACCAATACTGATAAACATTAAATAACTAGCCTGTAATCTTTTCGACTTAGGGTTACAAAGTATGACTTAAACATGACTCAAAAAAGCACAAACCAAAACATATGCTAAATAGCAGTTTTCATTATTACTACCATGTTTTCCAAAAAATAAGACCTAACCGGAAAATAAGCCCTAGCATGATTTTTTCAGGATGACATCCCCTGAACGTAAGCTCTAATGCATCTTTTAGAGCAAAAATTAATATAAGACCTGGTCTTATTTTTGGGGAAACACGATATTGGAAGAGATATTAGCCAGAAAGCGCAAAAGAAAGAATAGTGTGGGTTCATGAAAAATGATGGGTGTGATTTACAGCTGGATATTTAATTTTTGTTTATCTTGTGCAATTAAATATTGATGATATGGAATGTGTTTATTTTCTCTTTTAAAGCTTTCTAAAAGAAGGATGCCACAAAATATAAATAGCATCACTACAGAACCAACTGTTTAACAATAACTAGATTGACAGTGCAGCGGTGATTCTACATTGTCAATACACAGGTAAAAGGATTCAGAGCCACTAGTATTTATGAAAGACTTGATTCACGGTGCCCCTATGGTGAGCCATCGGACTTTTACCGGCCTTTTCAATGCTTCTGATAGAAGTCTTCATAGTCTTCCATGCCTTTGAATGATGACTATTTTAAAACATTTTCTTTTATTTCATTTTTTTTTTTTTTTTTGCCAGAAATGGGGAAGTTTCTGGAAGGCCACATATAAATGACTGTCGTTTGTACAAGGAGAACATTTTTCTCAGTGGGACATAGAAAGTGTAACTCTGTGAGTTGTTATACACAGGTCACAAACCTGAAGTAGTCCCAATCCTCACCGCTTTGTTATTCCTTAAAATAGAATTGATTCTACGCAGGAGATAACCTATTCTCCTGAAGAGAGGCATGGTACTCCTGCAGTCCTCATTGCCTGTAGTACTCATACAGCAGGCTAACATTTTACCGGCAGAAATCATAGGCTCTCTCTCTTTCTATTCCTCCAAATACCTAACACTTCAAGCCTTATACCCAATAGATACTCAAAAAATATTTGCTGATTTATGGATGATCTATGCTTTACTGTAGCAGTTTAACTTCGGTCAAGTCCATATTATTATAGGGAGGCTAGTAACACCAGGGAGCTATGAAATTCTGGATGTAATGGACAAAACCTTGGTGCTCTGCTTGGATTCTTACAAGGAACACTGGTTTTCTTTTTACACTACTATCTACATGTACTCACCTGCACCTTGTGATGTTACAAATGTTTTGCATTTCCTAAGCTTCTACTTGGGATGGGTGGGTGGTATACAAGGGCTGGGGAAATGCCTGGAACAAAACTCCCCAATGTGTTATTGGCAGTGGGCTCTTCCCATTTTCCAGATCAGTCTGCCCTTCACATAAAATCTGCAGCTGCTGACTGCAGGGCCTGTCACCGTTACTAGTTCTGCCTCTTCATCACACAGTCAGCATGACTTTTTTGCTCAATCAAACTTACCCGGATTCGGAAATGTTCCATCGGAGTGGTCTGGCTGCTGCCACTGCTATTTCCTAGCTATTAACATAGACATTACAGCGCTCCAACCACTCAAAGACTGTGGCAACACAGCCATCTTGGACGGCAGCCACTTCAGGGAGATCTCAGACAGATGGCTGTTTGCAGAGGCAGAGAATTTAACAGCAGTGCCTCTCTACATTGGGATGATGGATTTCCACCTCAAAGGAAGTAATGGGCATTAATCCCCTTGAGATTTCACGATACTCATTCTATGCTGTTCTCCCCATATCCCATTCTTCATCCTCACAAACAGCAAGCAGATGCCAGCATTTTGGATGCCCAAGAAGAGGGAGTGCCTTGGATTACCAAAAAAGCATTATATATATCCTGGAAGAAAGAGCCTGTCTCCAAGCAGAACCCCCAGCTCCTGCTGATACCAGGTTTGTGACCCTAGAATCATATAACTTTGCTGAACTCAATTTTTTCATCTGTAAAATGAAAATGACCATATCTAAGTCACTGAGTTTTGGGGAGCACTAAATGAGGTGCTCTGGCCCTCAGTAGGTGCTTGTGAGCTGCAGCAGGGGGAACCACACTGTGACAATGACATAGTGCCTCTTTTAGATACTTTTTTCCCTTTTTCTTTATCTCTCAATGACTCCTTCTTCCAGGAATTTATGGATGTAATTTTTTCAGTAATTTTTTTTCTATGTCAGATAAATGTTTTTAGTTTTTTTTTCTTTCTTAAGTAAAATCATATTTAAGTATATCATATGCAGAAAACAGCACCCAAATCTTAAATGAACTTTCAAACTAAACAAACCTGTGGAGTCAACGCTCAGATCCAAAAGACACCATTATTAGCATCTCCAGAAGACCCTTTTTGTCCCCTTCCAGTTCCTCTAAGGTTTTGAAGGAAACAGAGAGCCAGAATGTACTCAGAAGATCCCAAGGATCTGGAGAAATGTTGTACCAGGGACATGTGGTAAACTGTACACAAATGAATGTTCCTCCAGAAGAGGACATCTGAAGCCATGGTTTCCCCAACCAGTGTCTAGCTCTGCCTCAGTGCTCAGGGATGGCAGTGTTTCAGCAATTTACCCCAGGACTTCCACTACAGACAATCCTTTCTTCACTTTCCACAGTCAGAATTCTTCGCTGTGTTTAAAGGATGACTCTCTTGCATCTTTCTACAAGCTATTTCATACATGGTGTCTTGGTAATGGGAAATTCATCCTTCAAGAGGCAAGATAACCTACCACTGGCCAAAACTGCAGGCCTAATGGAATTCATCAGACATGGATTGTGATGTGACATAGTTAAATATGAAAGAACAATGAAAACTCTTGAAGACAACCCTGAGATTTTTATGTTGTGTAAACCCATGTTGGTATAACCCTAACTATTTAGTTTAATTTAAGGTGTAATCAGTAAATGACTGAAAGTTTTGAACTTTAATTATTGCTGCATAATTACCACTTTGTTGTCAAGTGAAGGAAGCTGAGGATAAGTTTGAATGTTCTAAAATCAGAATTTCAATTGTTTGCACGTATATGCAGATTTGAAGTGCTCAAAAATTAGATATTACCTTAATAACCATGTTTATATTACTGATTTTCCCTGTAAAAAACTTTTTTTTTTAATTTATGAGGTTAAAGATACATAAATTTACAATAAATTATTTATAGGGCTTATTACAAATTGTATATTTCTTGGAGGATTTATTATTTAGTTGACCTTAAAATAATAATACATTATGGATATTATATGTCATTTGGCGAGAAGGATAAGTAGGCAGAAAAATGGAAATACATATCAGAGATGTTAATAAACAATTCCCAAGCTATGATTTCATACAAGTATAGTTGACCCTTGAGGAAAACAAGGGTTAGGGGCACCAACCTCCCCCATCCCCATGCAGTCAAAAATCCCTGTATAACTTTTGACTCACCCCAAACTTAACAACAAATAATCTACTGCTGACTGGAAGTTTTACCAGTAACATAAATAGCTGACTACCACACAGTTTGTACGTTACATGTATATATATTGTATTCTTATAATAAAGTAAGCTAGAGAAAAGAAAATGTTATGAAGTAAATCATAAAGAAGAGATAACACATTTATAATACGGTACTTATCAATACTGTAACTCGATGTCATTTGTTTACAAAATGAATCATCTGTCAGTATCTACGTTAATACTGTCATATAATACAAAACACCATAGGTATTATATGTATTACTAACACTAGACATCAAAAATGAAAAGATAATGTGAGAAAGAAATTCATATATATTTAGAGCTGTAACAATTCATGCATTAATAACTAAGAGGTAGCAAAATTGTTTTATGGTAGCCTAGTGGAATCAATACAATTGCTTCACGGTAGGAAGGAAATCTCCAAAAAATTTTCCATACATTTACTGAAAATAATCTGGATACAAGTGTAAACATGCAGCTCAAACCCAGGTCATTCAAGGATTAACTGTATATGAAAATAATATGTTGAAAATCATACAAGTCACCAATATCCTCGTTTTTGTACTTAGAGCTTTTGAAACATTAAATGCTCATGTGTTCCTTCTCACCTTGCAGTTCTGGGACTTTTCTAGATTGTTTTATGCCACAGTAGCAAACATGTTAAATTTCAGCTCAGACCAGCAGCAAAACGCTGTGTAAAGCAAACCGAACATATAAAGTGAGGTGCTTTATTGGGGTTGAGAAGAGACCTTAGGGCTCCCCACCTGACTGCCAGTAGTGCTCTACATTAAAAGGAGATTTATTCTAAGTGGAAATGAGCCAAACATGCATTAAGAAACCTAGAGTTGATTGAGGATCAGAAATTTTCCAAAGGTGGCAGAGATCCCCACCCCCTCCTGGCCATCTGTGGGACATCAAGAGACCACGCTTATAGAGGGGAGAAGAAGCAGCTTGGAAACCTTCGCTCAGACTTGAGCCACCTAACCCATGTCAGGAATCTGACTCCCATATCTGACTACAGGCATTGCTCTTGAAAGTAAATGTTCAACGGCCCCTCACAGGGAGCTAGAGATTGCCCTTTCTAGACACTCCTTCACCTGGACACATGTGTTTGCAAGTGACTGAAATCCAATCAAACTATTTCATGCAAAAAGGTAATGTACTGTTTCACATAACTGAAATCAAGAGCAGAGCTAGACTCAGGGATAATAAGTCAAAAACGTCATGACCTCTGGATCTCTCTTTCTTTCTTTACCCCAAACTCTGACTTTCTCTTTCTCACTGTCTCCATCTCTCTCTGTTCACTTTTCTCTAATTTTCTGTGCACAGAATTATTCTCTCAGACCTGTTTTGTTTGTTTACAAGGGTAGAACCAGGGAAGCAGAGAGTTCCCAGGTGTGCATCTTCTTATGAATGCTGAGAGGAACTGCCTTTCTTCTCTTAGTTTTTGTTACATTGCTTCCAAGATCATTGTGTTTTACAGAATAGCAAAATTAAAATTTTAAATATATACATTTAAATATAAATATATGTATATAATAAATATATATATGAAGTCAAAACAGAATTTCCATCTTATTTCTTTCCCAGAAGAGACATAAAAAACAAAACAACTTTTCTTCTATGAATACCATTATTTCATTAAACAAAGGAATAATTTTAACTCAAGAAAAGGGAAAGTTTTATATTCTCAAAATAAAGGGCAGTTCTTTAAATTGAATATATTTAGCTTTATGAAAACTTTTTTACATTTCCCTTATTTTTTTCCATTTCATCCATGAATGCATCATCACTGACAGCACTACTCCTTGTAAATCAATGTTCAAAGATACCAAGAGATACAAGACAACTGTTGCAGGGACCTGCAGTATGAATATATTTTGCTCCCCACTACCTTGTGTTAAGTTTCTCATCTTTCCCACTTCACTCTTCTCAAGCCATTAGTTCACCAGAGATCAGAGCCAAGATAAGTTCCTCAATAACAAGAAATCAAGGGAGGAAAGCAAGAAAAGAACAAGTGGGTAAAGATAAACTCAGTAGTAAAATCATTTATGGAAAAGGTATGAAGCTTGAAAGGGATCAGGATATGACGCCTCCAAATAAGCTACTCTGACATCAGATTTATTTTGAGCTAAAGGCATTTGAGTACCTGATATCGTTTATCTGCCTAAAAGCAGAGCCTCCCAAAAGAAATAAATCCCCTGCCCTAAATCAGCCATAGAAACGGCAGGTGCTGGAAAGACCCTCTGACTCCATGTTCTCCCTGAAACAGGCAGAAGACCCTCATGGGAGAGTTGCCCTCGCTCTACCCAAAGGAAAGGAACATCCTATCTGCAAAGATGAAGAGAGAAGAGCACCCACAGGAATTGGAAACAACAGGCTTTACTGTTTCTCCCAGTTTACTACCCTTAGGTCATACCCTTTTTCTTGTCATGGTTTTCCGTGACTTTTCACTCCTCATCAAATCTAGTATAAAAAACGCTCAAGCTTAACTGTTTTTCTGGGTCTTAATTTCCTTATAAAGGCTCCCATGTCACACGAAGCCTGCATTAAATAGATTCATATGCTTTTCTCCTGTTAATCTGTATTAGTTTACTTTTCAGACCCTGCCAGGGACCCTGCAAGGAAAAGGTTTTCCTCCCCTATGAACACCTCATCCTTGACTATATATTTTGAAATCCTTTCCTCTTTGACTTTTCTACACACTATAAAAACACAGCCCACACCCCTAAATCTTTGCTTTCAGCACCAATTAAAGAATATAATATTACTTTTGAATTCCAAATATTCGGGTAAGAATAAGCATGCTAATTTGCTGATACTGTTTTCTAATTACATTTTCCCCATCCCTCCCCAATACAATGATGTCTTGAAACTGAAAGTTTTCCTCCACAGCTAAAGAGCATAAACCAAACTGCTACACTGAAATATATCCTGTCATTGAACAACAAGCCGAGCTTTCAAATTAGCATTTTCATTAGTCAATGACTCAGACATAATATAAAATTAATTCTTTACAAATACATACAGGCTTCCTCACTGTTACTGTAATAGATTTTCTTATGAAAGCACATTTAATTATATCTTTTAGGGAAAGTAGTACATCAAGGCCTAGACATCAACGTTTAAAAAATTAGGTAAAATTGCATTTCTAACAAGAAAAAGATTAAAAGTAAAAATAAAAAATACTAAAATGATCTACATAATTTTCAGTCTTCAAAAAGAGCTGAAACAAATTCCCATCAATCACTTGGAGTCATTTTTAGCAGGAAGAAAAAAAGAAAAAAAGCCTTCCAAAGCAATGCAGCTTTTGCTAGAACCTTGAGTTAAAATTTTTCTCTTTGACAAAAAAATCACATCATATTCATTTCACTTCCTCAAGCATTTATTACAGAAAGAATCAATTAACAGTAAAGTTAATTACAAACTATAAAATCACTAATTGAGACAAATTGCACATGATGGCTTTGCAATTTGGGTAAATGACAAGTTCAGATGGTTGTGTGACCTACAAACTTATGTTATCCAAGATATCTGTCTTTTTAACAGTTTCAAAAAGACATGTGCGTTAAAATACATGAGGAGATGAAGTTACTATAACACAATATATTAAAGCACAAAATTCAGTAATAGGAAATCTCCAACTTGGAGGTTTTATTACTTCAAATTTTGGAAGTAGGTTATTCAACATTGTTAAACTCATCATGCAATCTTACGATATAGATGCTGAGGGCTGAGTTATAGAGAAAGTCAAGGTATATTTTTCAAATAGTTGCTATTATGCTTGCTATTTACTTATTATTATTATTATTATTATTATTATTATTACTATTATTATTATACTGTAAAGGTCAGTTATTTGTTCTGGTGCATAGTCTATGCAAATAGTTGAATGCTAAAAGAAAATAAAGCTCTTTGGAGTTTTTTGTTGTTGTTGTTTTGGTGAAAACTAACTTCTCCCATTCTCCTAGTATGAAGGGATACATATTCATTGTGGAAAACCTAGAGTAAGAAGAAAAACAAAAATCACTGATATACTTCTACCATCCAGTGAAACTCAAGATATTGATGTCTTTCTGTCTACCTATTTCTAGCTGTATTTGCTAACATGAAAGTGTTTGCTTGTAGCAAAACAGTATTATACCATACATGGAATTTTATAATCCACTTGCATAATGTTTAGATGTACTGGAAACACATTTCCTTGCCTAAACTCAATAGTATATTTTTATTACTGCTTTAATTTGGTATTATTGAATGTATAATTAATACTGAATTTTTATGACATTTGGAAATTTCTGGTTTTCCTACTATAAACAGTGCTGTGCTCATCATCTTTTAGCTAGTATCTGTCAATATTTGGGGCTACTTTTTAGTTTTTCTTTCTTGTATTACAAAAAAAAGTTGTATGCATCTTTACTGGTTTGGTCTTAATTTTAAAAATATGGTATTAAAGTAAACACACACACACACATACACAATCCACATTATATGGAATCTAAATTATACACATGAGTATTTGCCTATTTTAATCAAAGGTCATACTCAATTCTGTACTTTCTAGTCTGAAAATAAGGTTGTAGACTGTAGAGGAAAGGGGAAAGTAGGAAAAGCAATTAATATCACTTGACTGTTTCATAGACTTGAGAGAACTCTGTATATGTCCTCTAAAGGCAATTTTAATTTTGTTTAAGAATGTTTCTAGATGTGTCTATGGAATCTCACTGTAAAGTCATGTAGACCATTCTCAATAAATACATTCTAAAATGACCACAAACTATACTAATCTATATGATCCTGCTAGAGAGACAAATCATATGAATGGATCTCATCTAACTGGAATATTTTGACAGGTTGTCAAAGAAAGGATTTATTACACACATCCCCAAAATTAAGGTATATAGATCTGTATCATAAGCCTGACTTTAAATAAAATGTCCACGAAGCAACCACAGACTCATGTTAAAGTCCGAGACAATAATAAAGAATAGGCAGCTTTGGATCCAACATTAACCGAAAGAAGGATAAAAAACAAGATAAATATTGCATTAATAGTATGACCCCATGATCTAGGGTTTTCATCTATTGAACTACATTCATCCTTCAAAACATGAAAACCTGCAGTTTTCAAGGCCGCTGACAATGGAGTCAGAGGTGATGAGATTCAGCACACACTGCTCCCAAATAGTGCAACATGGCATATTGAAGTTTTAAGCTGAAGGAATTTGAGAACTGGCATGTATGGAAGGGACTTTCTGACCTTCTAACAGGTCATAAAACCCTGATGTGAGAGGTGGCTCTCTCTATACCCACAGAAAAGGAGTATCTTTATCTCTAAGACATGGGGAGGAATCTGCACAGGACTTGTTATTCCCACCCTCCCAACCTCTGCTTACTACATTAGCTTATACACTTTTTGGTCCCATCACATTTTCCTGCGTATTTGCACTGCTCATTAAACCTAGCATAAAAGCACTCAGGTTTAATAACCACTTCTTCTAGTCTTCAATTTCTCATGAATATTCCTGTGTCATGTAAAATTTACATTAAATACATTTGGATGCTTTTTTTTCTTATTAATCGTTTTGTTGTTGTTGTTGTTACAAAGGTACCCCAGCTAAAACTTAAAAAGGTGGAGGAAAATCATTATTTTTCCTTCCCAATACAGCTTTGTAGGAGTTAGTTGCTTGTTGATTAGATTTTATTTTGTGTATCTAGTCTTTCCCTAATGTTAGCACACTCTTGTCAAGAACTGCATCTTTTGTTTGCCAGATCATATCAGCCATTTTCCTTGTCCCTCATACTAAAATAAGTCATGCAGTAATATATTTCTGGCTTCACCCTCCTCTGTCTTTTCTTCCTCTGCTTCCTTTCCAACCCAATCCAATGCTCCTGACAAAATAAGACTCCAGTTATAGTCCTCCCAGCAGCCTGGGAATTTCTACCTTTCTTTGTGAGGAAGTCTTCTTGTCTGCCGTGTGGCTTCAGGTATTTCCCCTTCTCTTTCTCAGGCTGGCAGATAGTCTTTCATAGTTTCCAATGCCATAACCAGGAACTCATTATGTATCCACAGAGAGTGATGCCATTTCTTTTGGCATCTCTCCTGTCTGCTGATGCCCAATATTGAGGGTGCTGCTGTCTATGCCAAGAGCACCAGCTCTAGTAATGGTTGCCAGTCCCAGTGCTGCCAATGTCTGATACTCTCAATGTCCCATGCTCATTTTCATGAAACAGCTCTTTCTGGGACTCACTCTTTCATTATAGTGCTACGTGAATAAGGCATGACACCACAGGGAACCCGTCGTAACACAGTGAGTTGTATTTAGACTCTGTCTCGTGTACTGCCAAGCTCTATTCTAAAACCTCTATAACTTTAGAATAAGTTATAAGACAGATGTTTCTCTAACTCTCATTTTTAAGGTCCTCTGACAAACCTACTTTTCTAGTTTTCCAACTGCGTCTTGATCTTAGGGTAAACAGTTTAGGCTCCAATTGGAGCATCTGCCACTTACACAGTTGTTGGTCATTATTCAGAACACGTATGGACATGCACCATATACTCTAATTCCTGGGATGTTAAATATTCTGATGTTTTATATAAAATTCTGTCTCATGGCCACATCTGCTATTCTTTCAGGGCTGCTTTAGCCTTCCAGACATTATTGTCACCTATTCTCCAATCTTCTGCCACCCCTGTGATGATCATTCTCAGTCATGTTTTGTCTCTTCCCGAATTTTGTTCTCATTTATTTTCTTTATTCTCATTCTGCATGTGCTTTCTTAGTGGTTTGTGAACATATGTCACTTTATGTGAGACTTATATGTTGAAGACACTAGATGAAGACACAGAGAACCTGAGTTCTCATTCATTTTTATCTGTTAATTGGTGTCATGACCTGGGAAGGCATCTAACCCCCAGCCCCATCCCCATCTTCTCTTTTCGCACTTATACACCCTCATTCTAGAGATGAGTAAAGGTAGGGTCAGAGATTGAGTGACTTGTTCTAGGACATATCACTTGTGAACTAGGATTCAAAATCCTACCTTGTTTTTCTGACTCCAAAGCCTCTGTCTTTTAGAGATTGTCATTAGTGATTAAGGAGAGGGATAAAGCATGGTCTCTTTCCTCTGGAAACTAACAATTTAATGAGTGAGATATAAGTAAAGAGAAAAATGCAATCAAAATGGATAAATGGTAAGCAGTATTTATAAAAGTATGAGCTAAGTGGACCAGGTGAGGATGAGGGGATTAGTTTGGCCTCACGTAGTAACATTTAAATAGACCTTGAAGTATAAGTAGAACGCTGACAGATGATGGCAAAGGAGAGAACAAAACAGATAGATTCAAGGACAAGCAATTGCTGGATGTGGCTTAAATGCAAGCAAAAATATGGAGTAATTCTGAAAAGGTAGATTGGGATGACAGTAAAAAGTTCAAAGTGATATGTTAAAAAGTTTGAGGTTTATTATGTAAGACAAAAAAAAAGGAGAAATCAAATGTTTACTCATTTGCATAGAATAATTTGGTTTACCTATTCTAAGACATTTAGAAGCTATTTGGTTATTTTGTCTTTTTTATCTTTTCTTGACATTTTTCATGGGGTTTGGGTTGTTTTCAATTTTGAGAACCTCAGGTAACTATCTCGTTAACTTTTCAACACTTGTAAGATCTTGGATAAAGTTTTAATTCACTTAAAATATGTAGCAGTATCAACCATACCTTTATACTAATGGGAATTTTTGAAAACACACATTCAAGATAAGAATAGAAAATTGGAGATTTCTCTGATGTATTCTCTGGCTTAAGGAATGTATTTGAGATATAACACATGCCTGGATTCTATCTTTTAGTCTGGAATTTTAAGTTGTATTCAATCAACAATAATTTTAAATAATTGCTAGATGACCTTGTAGCTAATTTGCCATTGTATTGAATTTGATCTTCCTGAGGATAAACTCTCATTCACTGACGTAATTGCCTCTGGGTTACTAAAATACTACTATTTTATCATTTTAAATTTTTTGTATGATTTTAGCCAATTGTAAGCATATTGGTCTTAAACACAATTGTGTTATTATTTTGAGGGAAGAAACAGTCATTTGCAAATCATACAACGGAAACTTTCAAATTCTTTGTAATAAAATATTAGAAGTATGAGGACAACTGGAAATGGGACTTTATTTAAGAACACTCAAAATCCCAAGTGTCTATTATCATTTGAAGAAAATACCCTTAACCAAGAATTGGACTCATTCAAAGTGCACTCTTTGTGCACATGGAGGAACTATTCGAAAACTTCACTTGTTGTGTGCATCAAATTTAAAGTTATTCTCATTTCTGAGTTTACTATGCCCTCACATTTTTTGCAGAAACAGCTCTTTATATTTGAAGACAACAATTGTATGCATTTATTGGTATGTATAAATTGCAATATAGAACCTGCTTTCCCTCTTCACTATCTGATTCACCTTTACTGATCTAAGCTCTGTGTTCTGCTTCGATAACTTAATACTGAAGGGTAGCAGATCATGCCACTCAAAATATGCCATTTTGGCATATAAATTACTTTGAGTTGAAAGCAATTGAAAAGAAGCAGATACAAGAAAAGTTGTTTGCCCTCTTCCCTTTGCCTAAAAGTGGGACATTAATTTACAAAGGTGTCTTTCCTACTCTCTGTCCCAGGAAGGACAATGGTCAATCCCCAGACAACTTTAGAGCCTATCAGCCTGGAGAAAGCATCAGAAGAATGTACATGACAAACTACTGACTAGACTTTATCTCTACCATTGGAAGCCTAAAACTGCTTCGCTCTTTCCTGCCATTTCTTTACGAATTTACTGTTCATTGTTGAAGATGCTATATAAACTGGAAATCTAAGCTACCTCAAGGAGCTCCTCATTTTCCCCTGGGTAGCTCCCATGTACACATGTATCATTGTTAACCAACTTGCTTGTTTTACTGCAAGTTTTACTGTTGGTAATCTGTCTTTTATTACAGGGGTCTCAGCTAAGAATTCAGAAGGGTAGAAGAGAAATCATTTCCCTCCCCTACAACTTCATATCAAAGCTCCTCAAAAAAGCAAAGAAGAGTTCTTGGTTAATTGGTGTATCCAAATCTAGCCTCTCTACTACATCCCTTGAAACTGGTATCTACAATCTCAACCTTATTACAAACCAAAAAAACCAAAAAACTGAAATGAACAAACAAAAATGTATTGTATACGACAAAGAGAATGCAGACTTCCCTGGAGTCAAATCTGTAAAAAGGACTAGTTTTACAGTTAAATCTGTAAAAAAACAATCTATTGCTATCATTTTACAACTGAGCTATGATCAAAATTTGATCCTAGTTTTTATTTGTTTGTTTGTTTTGTTTTTAAACTATAATGGTGAGGATAGAATTGTGAATCTTCAAGTAGTTGGTGTCAAAACTAAGAAGCTGAGGCAAGGACAGGAAGAACCTGTAGAACTCCTCCACTGGAGGAGAAATGGTAAACAGGACAGATGTTGACTGGACAACTTGGCAGTGTTAGTCAAGAACGAGTAATAGAGGATGCACTGTCATGTTCTACTAATTGTTCTGTCAGATCTTAGGGTAAAGAAATGTGCCCTTTCAGTGGGAAATGGTATTTCTTCTGATGCCAGTGAGATTTCTCAGTTACTCATACTGAAGAAGAAAAAATATCAACTAAGGAATGGGAAACAACAATTAGAGAAATGGGCTTCATCAAGAATGGAGTTGGGATGAATTATTTTTCTGTCTACCAGGGCAGTAGCGTAATGTGGACTCGGCACTCCTGGAGGCTGGGGAGGTGGTATGTGGCACCTTGGAGGCACAGAGCTATGCCAAGCCCAAATTCAGCAGGACAGTCTAATTGTCATGGCAGTCTGAGGAGGGAGAAGAAAGAGAAAAAGAGAGAGAACTTGAGCCATTTCTCTGAGCTTACACTAGAAGTTACCTTGGGTTTCTGAGAAGTACTGAATAATGCTTTGTTGAGAATCTGTACTTCTGTATCTGTCAAAATTTGGCATTTAAAAGAAATATTTTCTCATTTTATAGTCATAGGCTGGAAAGGTCTAGAAATAGTGAGCACCTGCTCTGTGCCATAAAAATGTAGTTTGTTTTCTTATATGTTAAAACGTAAGTTCCAGGGGAGAAGAGATTACTCTAGCTTTTATTCACTGAAGTTATTTGTGCTTAGACCAATGTCTGGCATATTATGGTCCTCCATGAATATTGATGAATATATTTTATTTTATTTCACCCTTACAATAACTTGGAAAGGAGCTTTTACTATACCTATTTTACAGGTGAAGAAGTGAGACTTGGAGAAGTTAACAGAATTGCCAGGGCCCCACAGTTTCATAGAGAGAAAGAAGCAGAGTCTAGACTTGCACCTGGGTCTCTTCATTGAAATTAGACAATGACAACCATTTCAACATAGTGTGGATCCATGAAACATAAACTAAAACTCTGACACTACATAGAAGCTTTAAAGCCCAAAGTTAGTTTGCATTTTGTGATTATAGCCACTGTTCTGAACTGAAACTCTGAATATAGGTACTTTTTTTAATGCCCTTAGAAATACGCAGGGAATTAAAATAAATGGGCAACTTTCACTAATGTGAAATTAGAACCATTTTCCCTCCAGTTAGTTAAAAAACGAAAGCACATTATGCAACACAGCAAAGCAGGATGGCTGAGAGGAGGGTAAAAGCCAACAAATACTTAAGTCAATTTATTACTCAAGTAAATGTCAGAGCAGTAATTGTGTGGGACGTGGGTTAATACTGGAAAAAATGGATTTGTGTCATTCTTAAAATATAAATATGAATGCTTTTGACCACAGAGTTAATAAAAGTATGTTGTCCGCAGTGACTGGTAATTGATGTGAAACAGCTACCTTTATGTTATTCTGTAAAAGGCAGAAACAAAGCTTCCACTGTGGGGGCTCTTCACACATAAATTGTGTTTAATGGTTTCCTGTTAATGCGTTCTATTTTTATAATGAAAGTCTAGCCAAATTATAGGAGAGATGCTCTTAACTCCTTTACTGCTATCAAATTGAGCAGTAATTGAATCAGGCAAGAAATCCCCTTTGACCTTGAAGGCTGAGATTTAGATTTTACCTTCTTGTGCCATCATCAAATTTGACAGAGACATGGTGTTAACTTTTCTAGCCTTTTATATTTCAGTGTAACCTAATGCCACTAAATAAGATGCCTGAAATTGAAAATGGAATGAATCATCAACAAACTCATCAATTTTCATACAGAAGCAAGAAATTTTGATGAAGCTCAACTTTAATTCCCCAATTCAAGTTTATCATTCAACATTTTACCTGCTATAAAACATTTACCTGATAAACAATTCAGATGTTATGTAAAATCTGTCATAAGATAAATTGTGACTATGTGTAGAATAATCAAATCAGAAATAAATGTAGTGTATGGATTAGATGATACTATGCTTAGATGCCTTGACAGAAATAGTACTAAAGCATTTAAATAATATGTAATTCAATTGAAAAGTATTCATGACTTTGTATTATTATGTTGTAAATTTTAAGAATCAAATAATATTTGAAAAACAGTGTCAGTACATGGGTTCAACATGTTTCAAGGGCTGTCCCTTTATATAACTTCAGTGATTTTCAGGAGAACATGATTTACATGCAATTGACAAATTACAAGCTACATGAGACAGATCCACACTCATTTTAAGAGAGAAAATGGCTAATTGCATTCATGCTCATTTGAACTTCAGAGACTGAATTGGCCTTAGGCATTACAGAGCTTGTCTTCAGAGATGTTATGTTTTGATTAAAAAAAAATATTTGTGAAGTCCTGTTTTTAAGTCCTTAAAAACTGTCATTCCACATTCCCTAGGGTACCTATAAAAAGTTGATACTGCATAACAGGGGAAGTAGCTCTCTATTGACTTCTATAAAAGTGTCCAAATCCCACTAGTACATTCACTAAGGTCCTTTGTGATCCCAACCTTCTCTAACCTCACTAGGTATTCTCTTCATGTCACGTTGCCCAGTTCTGTGCCCCATCCTCTCTGCACAGCCATATCTCTCTGACCTCGCGCAAGTCACAAATGCCCTCCACCTACGAAACTCCTACTGATTCTTTATGCTCTGCTGAGCCACTGCCCTCTTGATGAAAGATTCCTATGGCCCCCTTCTGTTGCCTGTTTTTTATATAATCACTTCTATTTTTTTCTACTCTCGTAGGGAACTCAGCTTACACATAGTATATTTTGTTGTCTTTTTATTTAATCTAGATATTTAGAAATCACTACTTCCACTAATTACCAACCAGATAATACATTTCCTGAGGACGCAAACTAAGTGTACTGGGTGGATAAGACTGTGGGCTCAGAAGTCAGAGACTATGAGTCATGCTCCAGCTCTGGCTGAGAAAATGTACCAAAGTTATGTAGCCTCTCTAAGCCTTTTTCTTTTATCAAATTACAGTATTTACCTCTTAGGGCTTTGTAAAGATTTAAAGAAGTAATACCTATTGTAATGCATTTATCATGGTTCCTAACATATATATAAAACACAAAATAGATGTTAGATATTTTAATTAGTAGCTATTTAGAGTCTTTCATAGTGGAACACAGAACATAACACTGGGAAGAGACTCATATTATTAGATGTGTGACTGAAAAAAATGAAGGAAATGAAGTCAATAAAAAAGAAAACAGGACTCTAATTTGAAAAGAAGTTTTCAATCTTTGCCAGGAAACACTGTACATCCAAGACCACGAAAGGACTCGAAGTTTTATGAAGAAATTTGTTTGCTCATTGGGTAGGTGATTATATATGGAAACTATGTCCCTGGTCCCCTTGTCTCATATTAATCTGTGCTTCTTCCTAACTCTACAGAGCATGAGCTGTATTCTCTAAATCTGTATTTTGAACACATTCAGGACATGATCTCCTCCTCCAGTGATGGACACGTCTCTACAAGCAAACCTGAGTGACTTCCTGAAGAGCCCAGGGTGAATCATTTATGCTATGGGGTTATGGCAAGAGCACACGTGAAGAGCAAACTGAAGAGAATATGGGGAGGGAAATGCTGGGGCAGGAAGCAATGGGAGCTTAGGATTTTTCTCTATTTGCCTTAATTTTCTTTCTTTCTACTTTTTTTTTTTTTTTCAAAACTAAGTATTGATATGACCGTATTGATAAAGGGACCTTCTCTGTGAGGGGAATATAATTCCCATCCCACTGACAATCAAGCTTGGCCATGCGACATGTTTGGGTGAATGTGATACAAGCAATAGAAACATGCCACACCTGAGCTGAAGCTTTAGGAGCTACTGTGGTCTTTTCATTGATCTTTTCCCTTTACCTGAACATTTGGAAAAAATAAAGAGGAAATGGAACTGAGGCACAGCTGAACCACAATCTTAATTGTTGCAAGAATAGAGATTTAGGGAGTTATTACCACAGCATAACCCAGCAAAAGCTGACTGATACATATCTCTTCTGGGGTTCATTCTTAGAGCAACTAAATTCTGCAAAACTCCTCAGCAGCTTACTCCACATTCATCACACACACACACACACACACACACACCTCAATTTTAGCCAAAACTAGTCTAACCAGCAAAATCAACATACTCACTCTGGAGAACTCAGTAGTTAACAAACTACTGCACGCCTGTCCAACACCATTTTGTTCGCACATGTTCACATGTTAACAAGTGTATGTGTGTGTTTACATTGGTGTATATATTCTAACTGCATCTCTAGATACATACTCTGAGAAGAACTGACTCGTGTTTTCTAGGCCTTACCATAGTGATGAGATTACACATATGAAATCCTGAAAATATGAAAAAGAAGTCCTCATATAATTACACTGAGCACTGCCTTGTCTCATATGTGGTCTGACAACTAAGTTCATGAACTCATCCTAGAAAAAGTGCTACAAACCTCATTGCTGAATATCACTACAGTCACCTTTGACGTACTCCCCTTGGGAAGCGATGCACCAATGCCAGAACCTAGTCCACCCATCAAAGAAATTTTGGAACTCTTTTTCTGGAATATCCATCAGAGCTGTTATTGTATTACCACTGAAGCTCTGAATGTCATCAAAATGTCTTCCTTTCAATATTGCCTTTATTTTCGGTTAAAGAAAGAAGTCTTGGAGGCCAGGTCAGGTGAGTAGGATGGGTGTTCCAATACAGTTATTTGTTTACTGGCTAAAAACTCCCTCACAGACAGTGTCGGTGCACTGTTGTGATGCAAGGGCCATGAATTGTTGGTGAAAAGTTCAGGCTGTCTAACATTTTCACGAAGTCTTTTCAGCACTTCCAAATAATAAACTAGGTTAACTGTTTGTCCAGTTGGTACAAACTCATAATGAATAATCTCTCTGATATCAAATAAACTTAGCAATATTGTTGCAACAAAGTTCGCGAACTTAATTGTCAATCTCATATAGCATGCTAAATAGAAAGGATGATGCATACATGTCTTGTTCGATGTGGTTTTTGTTAGCAAGATTACCTCCAAGCTGGGGATATAAATATGCACAAGGTCAACTATACCCTATCCTAAGATATAAAGTAATATGTGGCATGAGGGAGGATGAAACCAAGTGCTCTGTGAGGTCACAGCCAGGAAAGATTTAGGAAACGCCTCCCAATGAAGTGGTTTCTGAGAAGATTGTTGATTGATAAGAGGAGAGTCACAGCATTTGAAAATGGGAGAAAGGCGTAATTAAAAAGAACAGAATGGGAAATAACTTGTTTTGGTTAAAGCATTGGGCTATGAAGGACATAAGAGATGTGTATTAGTTTGCTGGAGCTGCCATAATGAAATATCACAGACTGAGTGGTTTAAACAACAGAAATGTGTTTTCTCACAGTTCTGGAGGCTAGAAGTCCAAGATCAAGGTGTCGGCAAGTTTGGTTTCTCCTGAGGCCTCTCTCCTTGGCTTGCCCATGGCCACCTTCTCACTGGCCTCCCCTGGTTTTTCTCCTGTGCAAACACGTCCATGGCCTGTGTCTCTTCGTGTGTCTTTTCTTATAAGGAGATAGGCTTTTTCTTATAAGGCCACTGGTTCTAACAGATTAGGGCCTCATTTTAACTTAATTACCTCTTTAAAGCCCTATCTCCAAATACAATCACAGTCTGAGATACTGGGAGTTAGGTTTCAACATAGGAATTGGGGAGTGGGGGGGATACAATTCAGTCCACAACAAGCTGAATAGAGGGAATGAAGTAGAGGTTGATTAGCTACTGGAAAGAACGGTAATTTGGAGATCAAGAGAGGAACACACAATTAGAACTGTGATTTAAATAATGTTTGTGTGTAAGGTATATAGGACTAGGAGAGAAATTGGACAGATCTTTTCAAATACCAGGAACTGATGACCTGATTAAAGAGGATGGGGAAGGAGAGTAGGGGATGCATGTGGGAGAAAATGTGAGACAGAATAAATAATGAAAATGAAAATATAACTGATTTTAATTTTGTAATTGGATGACTATATACTGATGGCCAGAAAAAGGTAAAACTCTTGATGAGAACAGAAACAGAAGTCTTGAAAACGGAAATACATTCCAGAGAGGTAGAAAGAGATCCTGGATGAGCTATGAAGTTAGAGGAGGGCATTTTTACAACGTCAGTGGGGTCTTTAAAACTGTTTATGGGGATAGCAAGAACAAATTCTGAGAAAGGATCATATTAGATTTAGCAACCAGGGAAATATTGATAATCTTATCAAACAGTCCAGAAGAGAACCAGGGGTAGCTCATGGAGGAGATGAAGGTAGAGGCTGGAGAAGGAAGCGTCGTTGCACTGTACAGGGGGGTATAAAAACAAAGTCTTACATATAGTAGAAAATACAATAAAGCTAACTTTGTTAATATTTTGGTCATTCAATTTGTATAAAACCCTGTAAGGTAGAAACTACCATAATCCTCATTATAGAGATGAAGAAAACAAAACACAGATAGGTGAAGCATTGCACTTAATGGTAAACGCTAGTAAATCAAAGAGCTAGGTTGACCCCCAGGTATCTCTCTCCAGAATATACATATTTAACTATTATGCTTTTGTTTCTGTACATAAATTTACTTCATGGTAAAATGAAATTTATTTAAGGTGGCAAGAAAAGCATGAGAAATTTCATATGGGCAAGGCTGAGCAAGGCATGCGTTTGTGCGTGTGAGAGATTGGGGGGCTGAGTACACTTGTCAGGACAAATGCAGCAGATGGCTTATGCTGAGTACTCATCATAAGAGATAAAACAGGAGCAAGTGGATACGATAAATTTATGTATTTAGACTTTGCAATTGGAGTCATTTCCTAAATTAAAGAGCATATATATTACATTTCATTGGTACATTAATTTGACGAATATTTATTGAACATCTACTACATTCTAGGCACTTACTCTAGAATCTAAAGTCACAGTGGGGGAAACAAAAAAAACAAAAAAAACACACAGACATGGTCCCAGAACTCATGAATTTTCTAGCTAGTGACACTTAAAGAGATCATCAGCAATTTGACAAAGAATTGAGCTAGATATTTCTTATCAGAGGTCATAGATTAAAATGAAACTACGTTCATCATCAATGGGACATGCAATTCAAAGAAAGTCATTACACGTCAGATATCCCAGTTTGTCCATCAGTGAAATAGAGATCAAATTGTAACAGACTATTATATCCTTGAATAAAAGGTACATTGGAGAGGTGAAGCGATATTAATAAATGGAGATAGCATATAATGCTATGTAATAATAAGAAATCTTCATTTTATTTTCATTAGGGACATATTAATTATTGGATTTCACCCAGGCAGACTTGTTATTTTAAATATATTGAATAATCTTTAGAGGCTTTAATCATTTTCTCTAGAAATAATAAAGCTATAATTTGTAAAATCAGAAGTTAATTAAATAAAGAAATCTTACAGTAAAATGATGCTATGTTTGAGATTTAGCACGAACGTAGGTTAAGACATTGTTATGACTCCCACAGTAACCATACCTGCCCATATTTCACTCTCCTTCCATTTAGTCTTTCATCTGTTTGAGCAATAGATGTTGATACTTGGACTGAGATGGTCTCTGATCATATTCCATATTAAAGGTAAAGGATAAATTTTTTCCCCTATTGCTTATAAATGAGCATCTTTGCATTCGAAAGTCACAAACTGAACAGAAAGAGCCAACATAGATGCACGTAGAACCTTCTTCCAAACTCATCTAATTTTATTCAATATAGTTACTATATTAGTAAATCAGAAACCAAGATTATCTTGATTTTAGCAGAGTAGTCTTTAGGTTTGAACATTTTGATCAGTTACTTAAGTAAGGGTATAAAAAGGTGTATAACATTTACTGATGAAACAAAAAATAGAGGGGTAGTTAATATGAAAAGAGACAGAGTCAAGATTCAAGTGTGTCTTGACTAATACTAATAAGCTACTCCTAAACCTAAACAACTGATAATGGAGCAGTTATGTTTTTACTTTCAAAAAAAATCAATTTTACAAGCCTAGCATGGCAGAGAACCCCTTTGGCAAGAATTCATGGGAAAGTGTTCTGATAGTTTTGGTTAACCACAAATTTAAACAAATAGCTCTAAATAATTAATATTCATCAGATACAGTAAAAACAAAGGTAATCTTTAGGCTACACAAATCATGTGTAGTTTTTAGATCATAGGAAGTGATTATTACTTGTGGATCTGGTGCTTGATTTAATTCTGAGAAACATATTTTAAGTGACACTGATAATCAAAACCTCATCCACGGACACAGAGGAAGGAATTGCACAATTGAATGTGAATTACTTTAGGTCATCTATAAGGTCTATTGCAGCATTAAAATTCTATGATTTCATGCAAAGTATGAACTATTGCAGACCATGCTTATATCAGACAAATCCCATTAAGTACTGTACATATAATCTTTGATTATACACTGCAAGTGCTTCTCAAATCTGAGTTTGCACCAAAATTATTATTATCTTGATGGGTTCAACTGATGAACCTATCATAAAACAATGACAAAAACAATACCAGTTCTTATATTAACTCAGGGAAGTCATCTAAATCATTTAAGTTTTGCAGATAAAATAAACAAATATGTGTTTTCTTCAAAAACCTTATTTTCCATTCAGTTTTTTTTAATAAACCCCATTTTTACAATGAATTTTACATAAAGAGATATGTTAGAGTTTAAAAATAATATTTTTATATTCTTGTAGGAAAAAGTGTCTATTAGATAAGAAATCTTTTAAAATTATTTTCAAGCTAAGCAAGATTTAGAATATGAAAGAAAGCGTTTCCAAAAATCATTTTGTTTTAATACATATCGACCTCCCATGCTTGACTCCATAATTTAGAGCAGTGCTTCTCAAATTTTAATGTGCATATAATACACCTGCATACCTGGGTACAACCTTAAATTATGCATTTCTAGCAAGCTCCCAGGAGATATCCATGCTGCTGGTCCATGGACCACTCATTGACTAACAAGGATTTAAAGAACTCTGCTTCACTCATGCTAACAATTAATCTAAAGCAATTCCCACCAAATATATCTCATAAAATAAAAGAAGTAATTTTCAGAAAAGAAAAATAACCTTTGCAGTTTTCTCTTCCTTGTAAATTCTTAGCTCTTCTGATGCTATTCTTCTGAATAATGTCACTATTATTGTTTTCAAAACATGAAGACCTTCTTTCCACCTCCCCCACCTCAGAACACAAGTCTCTTTCTCTGCACAAAGGCTCATAAACTAGTCTCTCCTTCCGTCGTTGCCACCCCAGCCTCGCTCCTACCCAATCCCCCGCTACCTCCTTTTGATTTTATACTGTCTTTCACAGGCCTTAGAAGTTGTTAGGAACTGAATGTTACTGTCTTCTCAAAATTCACATGTTGAAATCTTACCCCCTCCAATGTGATAGCATTAGGGGGTGGGGCCTTTGGGAAGTACTTAGTGTGGAGCCCTCATGAATGGGATTAGAGTCCATAGAGGAGTCACAAGAGAGCTTGCTTCCTCTGCTCTGCTCTCCATTGAGTGAGTCTGCAACCCGGAAGTGGGTCGCACTTCCCCAGAACCTCATCTTGCTGACACTCTCTCTCATCTTGGACTTCCAGCCTCCAAAAATTACATTTCTGTTGTTTATAAGTGACCCAGTTTACAGCATACGTGCTATGAATACTTATGGTTCTGCCACTAACAGAGATGCCATGGATGAGAAAAGTTTGGGTGGCACTAACATATCTCCACTCCACGTACTTCCACTGCTCCTCCAAACTTCTTTCTAATAAGTGGCATAAAATGCCTTACTCACCAGGCAGAAAATTTCACTAGAAATATACTGTGGACTTTAACAGCTGTCTTCTTCTGGCCAACAAACATGGAGGGTCCAAGCTCACACATTCTTCCACCAATTAGTGATTTTATCTAGGCTACCAGTTCTCAACTTGTGGTGCCATTAGAAGCATTTGGAAAGTATTCAAACATACTGATTCCCAGACCTCACCTTCAACCCCCAGAATCCCATTCCATGTTTCTATTATCTTAACTTATCCCACTGTCATTCCAAACTTCCTCATATTTATGCCTATGACCTCTTTTTCTTCATGTTATGGCATTTCTTTTATATCTCGGTTTCTCAATCCCAGCAGTACAGACTTTAGGAACTGGATAGTTATTTGTTGTGGGGCTATATTATACACTGTAAGATGTTTAACTTCAACTCTGCGTAGATGCCAGTGGCACCCCCTGATTCTGACATTAAAAAACAAAACAAAACAAAACAAATAAAGTGTTTGCAGACATTGCCACTGTGCTCTGGCAAGCAAAATCATGTTGAGAACTACTGCTTTCCATCATCATCATCACATTTCCACCATCACCACCACATTAACCATTTCTTTCCACATGCCAGGTACCCAACTAACTCCTGCACACAGGAAATCTATCTCATTTCTTCCTCAAAATATGGTCATGAGATAAATACATACCTTACTTAAGAGGAAACCAAAACTTAAGAGATGCAAAGATGGTACAAAAATTGCCAAAGGTTCCAGCCTAGAAACTGGTGGATGAGAATATAAACTTAAATCTATCTGATTCAGACTCTAGGGTCTGAGCTCTTTACCCCTACAATATATTTTTATTTTACTTCATAGGCTCTTTAGTGGTTGATCTCCTCCTAAGACAATAAGCTCTCTCTGGAGGCTTATCACATAATGATGTATCCTCAATTCCTGGCACATAGTATATATTGAATTGACATTTATCATCTTCAGTGGTTTCTAACAATGAGTTTATGTTTTTCATCCAATGTTTACCTCTTTTCCCTGTTTACTGAATTTTTCACAGGTATCTCTATCTGCTTCTCAGTCTGGTACCAAGTTGTCATTTTTCCTCCCCCTAGCTGACCCTCTCAGTACTTAATCTGCCTTGGAAACCTATCATTTTCGTACTCACCTCAGACCCAGGCCTTTCCAATAGACTTATTTTTTTTTTAATTAATATAATTTATTTTTTAGAGCAGCTTTAGGTTCACAGCGAAATGGTGTGGAAAGCACAGAGAGCTCTGATATACTCCTTGGCCCCTCATACACACAACTTCCCACTCTCCTGACAGTCCCCACTACAGAGGTACATACTTACAATTAAGGAACCTACCTGTGACACATCATTATCACCCTACATCCATAGTCTACATTAGGGCTTACTCTTGGTGTTGTACATGCTATGGGTTTAGACAACAGTATGACAGGTACCCACCCATTGTAGTACGATACAGAGTAATTTTACTGCCCTAAAATCCTCTGCCTTTTCGCCCCTTTCCTCCCACTAACCCCTGGCAACCATGGATCATTTCACTGTCTCCATAATTGTGCCTTACCCAGAATGTCCTATAGTTGGAATCACAGTATGTAACCTTTTTAGATTGGCTTCTTTCACCTAGCAATATACATTTAACTTTCCTCAATCCCTATTCATAGCTTGATAGTTCATTTGTTTTTAGTGTTAATATTCCATTGTCTAAATGTGCCACCATTTATTTATATATTCACCTACAAAGACCATCTAGATTGCTTCCAAGTTTTGAACATTATGAATAAAGCTGCTATAAATATCTATGTGTAGTTTTTTTGTTGGAATATGATGTAATTTCATTTGGATAAGTACCAAGGAGTGTGATTGCTGGATAGTATGGTAAAAGTGTGTTTAGTTTTGTAAGGAACCACCAAGCTGTCTTCCAAAGTGGCTGTACCATTTTGCATTCCCACCTACAATGACCCAGAGTTTCTATTGCTCCACATCATCACCAGCATTTGGAATTGTCAGTGTTTGAGATTTGGGCTATTGTAATAGGTGTATAGCAGTATCTTGTTTGTTTTCATTTGAAATTCCCTAATGACATTTGATTTGAATATCTCCTCATATGCTTATTTGTTATATGTACATCTTCACTGACCATTCAGGTCTTCAGCCTACATTTTTATTGAGTTGTCTGCTTTCTTATTGTTGAGTTTTAAGAGTTCTTTTTTTATATTTTGGAGAATAGTCCTTTATCAGATATGTCAATTGAAAATTTTCTCTCAGTCTGTAGCTTGTCTTCTCATTCTCTTGATGCTGTCTTTTGCAGTGCAGAAGAGTTTAAATTTAATGAAGTCTGGCTTATCACTTATTTCTGTTACAAGTTATGCCTTTGGTGTTGTATCTAAAAAGTGATAACCATACCCAATTTAATCTAGGTTTTCTCCTCTGTTTTCTTCTAGTAGTTTCAAAGTCTTATGTTTTATATTTAAGTCTATGATCCATTTTGATTATTTTTTTTCTAAGGATGTAATGCCTATCTAGATTGCTTTTTTCTTTTCTTTCTTTCTTTCTTTTTTTTTTTTTTTTTTTTTTTGGTGTGGATGTCCAGCTAGTTCAGCACCATTTGTTTAAAAACATTTTTACATTTTTTTCTCCATTGTCTTGTTTTTGCTTCTTTATTCAAGACCAGTTGATTATATTTATATGGGTCTATTTCTGGGCTTTCTATTCTGCTCCATTGATCAAGTTGTGTATTCTTTCCCAATAGCACACTGTCTTGACTAATATGGCTTTATAATAAGTCTTAAAGTCTGGTACTGTCAATCTCTAACTTTGCCCTTTTCTTTCAATATTGACTTGGCTATTTTTGGTCTTTTGCCTCTCAATATGAATTTTAGAATCAGTTTGTCAATATCCACAAAATGACTTGCTGGATTGATTTGGGTTATATTGAATCTATAAATCTAGGTAGCTATAACTGACATCTTAACATATTAAATCTTTCTATTCATGGACATGGAATATCTTTCCATTTATTTAATTCTTCTTTGAGATCTTTCATCAGAATTTTGTAGTTTTCTCAGATAGATCTTGTATTACTGTCTGGTATTAAAGTAATGCTGGCCAACAGAATGAGTTATGAAGTATTATTTTGGCTTCTATCTTCTGAAAGAGATTTCAGAGAATTGGAAGAATTTCATCCTTAAATGTTTGATAAAATTCACCAGTGCGCCCATCTGCTTCTGGTGATTTCTGGGTTGAAAGATTATTAATTATTGATTTGATTTCTTTAATAGATATAGACCTATTCAGATTTTCTAGTCCAATAGCCTTTTAACACTTCTCTCTAGTTCCTGTATTTTTTCCTTTAGACACATAACACATTCTGAATAATAACTTTAAACAAAACAAAAATCTTGTTTTATAACTCTTTAAATACCCACTTCAAATCATTCCATCATGATCTCTACAGATAAATATAAAATTTTTAGACTGGTAGTTTGAAAACCAGTTTTAATTTTGCTCCCATATGCTTTCCCAAATTTATCTTCCATGAAAGATATTGGGTTATTGTGCTTTACAAAAATCTTTTGTTGATTAATCCTCAGTACCACTAAATCTTGAATTTAATCCTGACAAAGTAGAATTAAACTGTGTGTGGGGAGGGTGGGAGAGGAGGTTGAGGGATAGTGTACACTAAGCTGAAGAACCACAGCACACTCACTACACAAGCAGTCCTTGATTGTGTTGTCTGGATTCCCTGGGGTTCAGAAGATCCCAAGGGAATACTAGTGACCACCTCAGCCCACTGCGACCCACTCAGAGTAATTTAATCCTAGCTCCCTTTTGAATACACCTGACACATGTCTGCATTTGCACATGTTGCTACATTTATCCTCTCAGGTCAATTTTATCCCTCCCCTCCTTCACCTCAAGTATTTAAATCTATCTGTCATTTAAGTTCCACTAACCTCATTAATTATGCTCCCCACTTCACCCAATGGGATCTCTCTCTCCATTGCATTCCCATCAATATCACTTTGGGTGCTTAACATATTTTACCTTACACAAGACGCACAGATTAATTTCTTAATGTAGTAGAATTTTCTTAACTAACCTTGATTTACCCAACTCTGGATTAATCAAGGCTCTTTGTTACCTTTGTAAAATCTATGAACAGTTTTCTAACACCTATGGACTTTGGGAAGCAGTAGGAATCTCTCTGATTCACCCACTCGCTTTTGCTTCCACAAGTGGAGTTCTCTGCTTGCCAAAATTGTCCTTCACATTATTTATGCCAATTGAATTGGTTTATGCATATGAATTAATTATTTTTATAAAGATGATAATTAACATTAATGGAAAGAGTAATTTCTATGAAAACTAACTTACATGCTTTGAAAAACACAAGTTGTGTATTAAGTGTGGAGGTGCAACAATTAAAAATAGGAAAATTAGCAAAAATTTAGAAGTAATTTTTTCTCATATTGATGAGTAATTTTCTTTAAGATCTCACTCCATTTTAAAGAAATGAAAGCCAGAAATCTCTAGTCAGAGTATTATGGACACAAAAGAGTAAGAAGAATTTCCACCAACGCAACAGGACACAAAGGAAAGTCTTTAGCTCTACATCAAAAGATTGGCACAATAATGTGTTAATATATTTACATATTTAGAGATAATAAAAGGTTTAAGGTATTCATCCAACTCTCCTATGATTTCCTTCTTTAATGGGCTTTTTAAAACTTAGTCATATTAGAAAAGAAAGCTTCTGCTATTTCTTCAAATTAGTAACTCTAGAAAGCCATGCAATTACCACATTGTTTAAAATATGTTCTTATTCTTCTTTTGGAGAGTCCACTGTACTTTGAAATGCTTTGCCCTGTAATATGTTTTCATTCTTCAAGGGACTCAGTTCTTAGGATTAGTTAAATGTCAACTGAAGCACTTCTGTGAATAAAATAGTGATCATGCTGGGTAATACCCAGCTTTGGGCAGAAACGACGTATAACGAGAAAGAAAATTGATCTCTTTGTCTTATAAATTGACTCTAAAGGCAAATGAAGAGGTAAGTTCTCAAAATGTTATTATGATTTTAAAATATAGAGTGGTTGTAGGAGAATAAAGGCACCCTTTAGCCATAACTCTTGAAAAAATTATATTGATTCTTTTAATCAGTGACTTAAAATTTTTTTAAACATTATATTCTATGAAACATCTATTATTTGCATCATCTTATGCTTAGTAATTTTTTCTATTATTACAAGATGTACAGTTGGAATTATATTTCTGACTATTTGTAACATAGATTCAGAGATACCAAAAGTTAAATCATCTCCTAGATCTTTAATGTTATTTATGACCAAGTCCTTCAAATGAAATTGAGTCATAGAATTTTTAAAATCTTGCTGGGTAGACATTGGGGAAAAAAGGCAGCTAAAAGCTTTCTTCAAAACTCCTGGCAATCCCTTTTGGGGCAGATTGTTCTTCTGTTCCGGGAAAACTACCAAACAGACATTCTGTTATCAGAATATCAAGCAGCCACCCTCTTCTGAAATGTATATGACTAGTCAGTTGTATCTCTAAGGAGTTCAACTGTTCCATCATGCAACAAAGATGATTTTATGGGGCATCAGAGTTGCATAGTGATGTCCATAGAGACAGGTTTCTAAGTACAGAGAAGGCATGCTTTATTTCTGAAGACTGTTGCTGGCCCTTACAGAAGTAAGCATGTTTCCTTATCGGTATGTTTAATTACTAATAGAAGTATAGGAGCTGAAGACCAGCAGCAGAAGGAATTGTTTGCAAGGGACCTCTCATATACCGTGTAATGGGTCATAACGCTTTCAGACCCAGGTGATAGCATTCAGTATGGAGTTGGAGAGTACAGGTAAGTGAATGATGTTCCTTTCACCTTGGTCCAGAGGCCAGAATCAGACTCCATTTCAGGGGTTGGCACGGTTGAAATAACTGGAATCAGAACAACCACTGGCAATCTTAAGGAGAGCAGTAGTAGGACAAACAGTGACTCCCTGATGTGGATAAAACAACGTAAGTAGTTTTAATCCTCAACACGTTTATGTTCTGGGTACTCAGTGAAATAGCTGGACTATAGGTGGCTAATCCTTAGTGAGCAGTGAAGGGATACATTTATCATAATCTGGGCTTAATAAAAGTGTGTTTTTTGTTTGATACACATAATCAAGTGAGGCTGGACTTCTAGATTACACTTTACCATTTCTTCTTAATATATTTTAGCCACCTGATGAAGAGAAGTAACATGATTAATTATCTCCTCTACTTAAAAACTCAAGGCATAGAGATGTTTTCTTCTAAAGATGAAACAGTGTGTCTAAAACTTGGATAAATTACATATGAATGGGAAAGCTGCCTCTGAAGTGGGCATATTTCAAATTCAAAAGTAACATGACAATGGAGTAACTGGCAAGCGAACTGTCAGTGGATGAGGTGGAAGGAATGAATGATTTAGAGCAGGGGTGTCCAAACTTTTTTCAATGTTTTTCACCAAGGACCATATGCGGTAAAATACACAAACAGCCGGGCCACTCACTCGAGGTGAAGTACGTATTGCCTCACCTGGTTTATTTAAGTAAACTAAATATATTTTTGGAATTTGCTGCGGGCCAATAAAAAATGGATTGCGGGCCGCAGTTGGCCCGCGGGCCACAGTTTGGACACCCCTGCTTTAGAAGCAGGTTGTCCAGAATGTAAAGTATGCCTGTGCTACTTACTAAAAGGATAACACGGGAAAAGCTACACTTTCTTGCTGGACTTCACTTTTCTGTGCTGTAAAATGCATGTAGTGAGAGTACATACCAGGAGATTGGCAGATCAGGAAAGCTAGCCACAGACAGCCCCTCAGCTAATCTCAAGTATGGCTCAATTCATAGAAAAATTTGTAATGATATTATGTTCGCCCACCAGGACATTTGTTGTCAAACTCTACTGACAATGGGCAAGATTTTGTTTGAATCCTTTTCAATAGGAATAGCACTGAACAAACTGTAGGTCTCAATTCTAGCCCTGGATCTCCTGCAACTACGGAGGCTGGTTCTAGCATTTTACTTCACTGAGATGTAAAAGTCTCCATAAATTAAGTGGTTGGATTACATCAGGATATTTTAAATAATAGGTTTACTTGTTTCTTTGTTTTGAAATCTGGTATAGTTGTGCATGAGAGGTAGCTATAGTGTAATAGTTAAGAACACAATCTAGAATCTTGGGCAAGATACTTAAACTCACTGTGCTTCAGTTTCCTCAGTTGAAAAAAAAAGTGGGTGATAATAATATTACCATCCTCATAGGATAGTTATGAAGAAGTACAGTGCTTAGAAAAGTGCTAGGAGCATACATAGTAAGAATTTTAAAAACACTATTAACCCTAGAATCCATTTGATAAAGAGCTTTAACTGAAGTAGGATTAAGGACCAAGAGCCCGACTCTCTTGGCCTCCATTTCACAATTCTTAGCAACTATTAAAATCTTAATACACTCTTAGGATTCTATAAACATAGTTGAAAAGTCACTGTAATAGATGATTCTGGATGTTCCATCTGGTTCAAAAGTGCTATGAATTTTGAAACATTTGAAATATGCAGAATCCTAATCAATTAATATGGATAACTGATCTCTAGGTTGACTACAAGACGGGAATATTGCTTCTTCATCATCATCATTCTGCACAGAAGTGCCCTGAAGCCCAATTCTAAGATAATTAAGTTTTCTTATCATTTATATCTCATCCATCTTTAAAAGTGATTGAATGAAATTTATTGTACATTTTTATGACCATGACCTGTACTGTGAAACAAAAGTTTCACGGTATAATAACTACCTTGAGTATAAGATGCCCTCTGATATTTTCCATCCTATTCCATTAAAAAACTGATGAATATTATTCACTAAATTGATTTCATCACTCACTAACATGCCACAACTCACAATTTGCAAAACATTTTTTTGTATGGATTTACGACTTATAAATTGTTAGAGTGTTTTTTTCGTTTGTTTGTTTTTTGTTTTCCCTTGAGGAAATTCCTAGAAGAAATTCTTGGGGCCTACTCCAGGCTCACTGAATCAGAAACTCTGGGTGTGAGGTTGAGAAATCTGTGTTTCAACAACCCCTTCCAGTGATTCTGACGTACTGGAAAGTTTGAGAAGCACTAATTCAATAAAATAGCATTTCTTTGCTACATATTACTATATAATAAAAAAATTAAAATAGAAACACTTTGAAACATGTGACATGGCAAAAAATACTATATAAAAGCTGATGGTGAGCCACAGCTATTGAATAAAACAGAAATTAGTTTTCTGTTTGATACCATTTATGATTCCGTAACTTACTTTCATTTGTAAAAATGACAATACAAATACACAAATGCTTAGACCCATGCTTTACTCTTCTTGGGCATTCACTATGTATTTGTTGATATTCTGGAACTAATAAAAGTCATTGTTATGATTAAAAACAAAACACAGAACAGCTTACCATTAATCAGGGGTGATCAGAGTGTCTGATCAATGTACAATAATCTTTTCTTTAATCCCCACTCCATTCATGGTAGAAGGTCCTCTGAAACCATTTTGTACAATGGGATGCCATCTGGAGACATTTAATTGGACCAGGATGAGTACCTGCACTATTCTAGCTCTCAGAGTCTCCATTTTAAAAATTTGGGATTGGGCTTTGTACAGATTTATTCATTCTCCCTTCATGCAGCTGGACTTGAAACATAAAATCAGGAGCAGAGGAGTAGTACAATTTTCTTCTATGTGTCTTTGAAAGAGAGAAAGCTTGTCTGAAGAAAGAATGGTGCAGGTGCACAGAGAGAAGCAGAAAGGTACGTCAGCCTTTAAGTCACTGGCTGCTCTTCCTTCTTTGGGAACAGTGGCATTTTGGCCTTTGGGTTTCATGACACCCAGTTAATCTTCTAATAAAACATCCTTTAAGCTTACGTCAGCTATAGTTAGTTGCGATGTTGGTTCCACATGTTTTAAATAATTTCTATTTTAAGATCCTTATTATACAATACTATGTAGCAGCAAACATTGCAAACCATAAGCTGGTTGCTACGGTAGAAAATTTTTAAGAAACTAGGAGTAGGAAAGACGAATTCTTTTGTCCAAGAAAATCCACAGAAGTGAAGTATGCATGTAACGAATGGGAGATAAACACAAACAGAAACTTTCACTTCTTTTATTTATTTACTTATTTATAAATATTTAATAGTGCTTGAGGGTTTGGTGCTGTTTCCTCTTCGTGACGGTAGTTTCAGATATTTCTTCTGGAAAGCTATTAATGTTGGTCTAGCAGTCTGCTTTGAATTATTATAATTATTTGACATTTGTAAAGTACTCATGGTGTTCCAAAAACTGTTCAGAAATTTAAAAACAAAAAATAATCTGTCCCCTTCAGGCAAAGCACATGTCCCCACTTCTACCCTAAAGCCAAGGAATTTGATGCTGGTAGAGAGAAATAAAGGATTACTACTGTCACTAATTTGCTTGGCTCTTTGCTAAACAGAATGTTTCACTGTAAAAGAGGCACGTACGCATGGACTTAAAATTCTGCCGTCAGATGGAAGATAGAGGGCTAAATTTTAATGGGTTTTAAAACAGAGTTAATGTATAACTAATTAAGCTTTTTGCTTGTTCTCAAAGTTAAATATGGAAATTTTCACACAAAAGAAAACCTTACTAAGTAAAGCCTACCAATATATTGCCAATGTGTTTCACAATTTTTTAGTGAAATATGAAACTCATTTATTTTTTCTAATTTATTTTATTTTTTCCATAAAAATTAAACATGTAAATTCCTTTATCCACTTATTCTTGCCAATCCACTTACATTCCTTGATGTAAAATATTTACCTATAATAACATGAGACAGAAAACGAATTTGCTTTAAATTGATGTGTGTATGTATGTGTGTATGTACATACACACACATTTTTATAATTAAATTACTGAATATAAAATATGAGCTATTCTTAGTTGGCCACCTGTATGTGTGTGTGTGTGTATATATATATATATATATATAATTCATATATATATATATATAATTCATATATATATATAATTCATATATATATATATATATATATATATATATATATATATGCTGTTACGAATAAAGCCAAAGTACTAAAAGGAAAATAAACATGTCTGGGACTTGCAACTCCATCTACTGATCAAATATCACCATAGCAATTCTTAGGGTCTCTATCTCTCTCCCTCTCTCTCTCTCCCTCTCTCTCTCTCTCTCTCTCTCTCTCTCTCTCTCTCTCTCTCAACATTTGACCCAAACACTAGCAGCTCTATTCATTTCATTTTATGATGACTTAAATAAGCTTTGCAACAAGGAGAGTAAATCATATGTCCAAATTCAATCTGACGTTATGCTACAAATGCAATTAGCGTAAAATGGACCATTGAGAGCCCACATGGTGAATCTTTTAAAAGCCACAAGTAGCAACATGAATAACTAAATGGGTGAACTGCCTTGGCCTCATCCAAGTGAACCCATGAAGAACAGAACTTTAAGATGGTTTATGTGTTCCCACAACACATTTAAAACCTATCTATAAAAATGTTGTATCACTGAATATGGGATCTGACTGTGTATAGAGCACTCATTATGAGAGTAAACAGTGTCCCAATAACATCAAAATAATGAGAATGCCTGTAAGGTGTCCTTCTTCTATTTACTTACATATTTTAACAGGAAACAGGAGGAATAATAAATGATAATGAAGAACCATTTATCACCCAGGGATTAAATAGACTCTTGCCCTATTATACCACATAATCGTTAATTTTAAATGCTTCATATTTGTGACCTACGTGGATAAAATTAAGATCCATTTCAACAGAAGAAAAAAATAGACTGAGGTTGCCGTAAACAGAAATATCTTCAAGGCAATTCTTTAAATAAATAAGCACAAATATTTCTGTATTCTTTGGCTTATATGAAAAATATTTGGGCTCTTATAGTGAACAGAACTTTAGACTATATGTGTGCTATTAATATAGGCTTATCTTTTACGGGTCTATAAAAATGAAAAAATACATTAAAAAACTAACATAACAAACCCTAAGAGTACGTTAAAACTACTCAATTACTGTTCGGCATAAAAAGTCACTACAGTGTCAATTTTTAGATGAATTCATCATCATATTTAAAAAGAGATAAGCCTATTTTACTTAGGAAAATAATTCTTACATGGGACATTTATATTGATTTTTATGGCAGTTATACCATAATAAATATACAGCTTATTATTGAATCACTTAAAAGAAAAAAAAAAAAGACCCCACCGCATCTGTTGAAGCAGACACTGGCTTGCCTTAGTACAGATAGAACGAAAACAGCTTTGTTCACTTGTTGTCTCTGGGCCTCCGAGGTCCTAGGTGCAGCTTCCAGGCCTGAATTATGACAACGCCGCACAGTGTTTTTTTCATTTGGGTCCTGACATATTGCTGAGTCATAATAATTTCAATGGCTCACCCACCTATCTTTAAACAATGATATAAAGAATAGAATTGAAAAGATCAGAGTTCACTGCACTAATAAAGGTAAATACACTTTTGTGAAATTTATGCACTTTGAATGTGTGTGTATACATACACATTATATATATATGTATTTCTATATATTCACATATATATATATTTATTTGAGCTGTACACAAACATATATACACACATGCATACATATGTATATTGTTAAATATGTGTGCGTGTATGTGTTCTGGGTAATAATAAATTTATTTCTCATTATGAGTTGTGGGCAAAAAGTTTGAAATGTTTGAAAGTCATATTCAAGTGACAGCAGCTGCTGATGTTGGTTCTTTGGGGCAAGTTGTAGAAAGGATATAGACCTTAGAACAGTGTCTTTGAAAGTGTGGCTCGCAGACCGCTTGTATCAGAATCACTTAATCCTAAACTCCACTCAAAACCTATACAGATCAAGCATTCTGGTGTTGAGGATCTTCATGTAAAACTGGTTCTCCAGGTAATTCTTCTGTGTCCTGATTTTGGAATCATTGTACTAAAGACCATCTCCACCCTCTGAGACGAGGCATCTAGAGCTTTCAAAAATGTACGAAAGATGTATTCTTCCTTCCATTGTATACTTCCTTCTGGGTCTGTGATGGCCAATGCAATAGTCACTGGCCACATGTGGCTATTTCAATTTAAATTAACTAAATTTAATAAAATTAAGAAATCAATTCCCCAGTTACACTAACCATATATCAGGTGCTCCATAGACACTTGTGCTAATTACTATTGGAAAGTGAATTTATACAACATTTCTATCTTCACAAAAATTTTGATTGAACAGCTCTGCTCTAGAGGTTTTCGATGACTTATAGAATTTGGCACACTATGTTTTGACATTGAAAATATTCACATTAAATTTAGGATACTGAATCACATACAATTTCTAAAATGCATGTCATACAGATGATATGTTTTTATTGATTTTAAAAGTATGTTCTATTAGATTATATAAATCATTAAGGTTTTATTAACATTTAAAACAATCAATATATGTGGGGGGAGAATGATGAGTAGGTAGAGCATAGATAATTTTCAGGGCAGTGAAACTACCCTTCATTATACTATAATGGTGAGTATGTGTCATTATACATCTGTCCAAACCCATGCAATGTACAAGACCAAGATGAACCCCAATGTAAACTATGGACTTTGAGTGTCAGTGTAGGTTGTTTAAGAATTGCACCATGCTGATGGGAAATGTATTAATAGATAACTGGGGAGGCTGTGCAAGTGTGGAAGATGGGAGTTCATGGAAAATCTCTACCTTTTGCTCAATTTTGTTGTGAAGCTAAAGCTGCTCTAAAAAATCAAGTCTAATAAAAATCAATATATGCTTAGAAAAATATTTTTAATAAGAAAATAAAAGAGACTCAAAAAGTATTTCTTAGATTCTAATATCCTTGACCATTTTTCTTCAGACAAAATAAAATTAATATATTTCATTATGATAAAATGCTTATGCATATTCACAAGTATACATGCACATTTCATACCAAACAGCTGTGAGTTGTTTACTAATTTTCCCTTTAAATTATAATGATATTATCTCGTGAAGGCACATATTGCTTGAACTGCCATTATAATCAAGTTGCCAATAAAGTAAACAACTTTCACGATACTAGCTGAATCAAATAATATTCAAAAGTGATTTAGATCTTCTGAAAAAAAACTGTAAAGAAATTGAACATCATTAACTGGAATTGTTATGTGAGTCATGTAAAAATTTGCGTTTACTTGCAAAATTTTTCAAACTAGTTGAAGTCTTAAATATGTTTGCATTAAACAAAATATGTCTTTCTATAAAACTACTGTTGACCTATCCTTTTTAAAAATGTCTTCAACTAAGATGGGGAGAATAAAAATAATTAAAAAAAAACAAAACAAAACATACTCAATAGGCAGAGCCTGGATGAGAGAGAGAAAGGTAATGTAAGCAGTACCTGGAGAAAATTATGAGGTTGCCTAGCACCCGAAGAACTTGGTAAAAGCAAGTCACATTTCCTTAAGAGTGTAACTATATAATTTCTTAATGGGGTGTGGTGTGGCAGTCATTTGTACCTCTTGCTTGTTAAGAGAAACCATCCCCCAATTCCATCTTGGGCAACAGGCCCAGCTGCCCAGGATGGATCATAATTATTTTAAACCAGTTATATTAGTCCTATTCTTCTATTCCAGTAGTTTGTCTTAAGATGAGCTGGTGATTCAGGTCTGCTCACAGAGAAGTAGAGGAAGAAACCTCACAGAGCTTGGAGGAAGTGGGGTGCAGGAATTGTTCCAACAAGAGAGGGCTCCAAGATGAGAGAGCCTTTTTGTTCCTTCCCTACCTGCTTGGTTTGTGTGCTGTTTTATATGGAGTCAAAGCTGTGAGAGTGATGAAATGCAAAAGCAAAACACTGAGCAGGGGAAAGGAAGGGTGGGAGAAGGTCTTCAATGGTATAATAGGATTGTTTGCTATACTTGCCCTGACACTGCAAAATCACAGAATTCTTTTTAAATGTTTTTATACTTTTAGCCACTGTGAACTGGATTTTGGGGGTCACTATTGGCTGAAGACATTGTAAGCATTAAAGAGTGTGAAATCAAAGTTATGCAGAGTCATCGAGATGTTACAGAAGACTCCTAGGTTGGATTGTAACTTGACTCAATGTATCACCATGACTAAAAAAAGAATGTGTTGATTCTAAATGAGTCTTCTCAGACATGGAAATGTAGAAGAAGAAACGTCAGAGAAAAACAAACAAACAAAACTCCTGACTGCCCATTCAAGTGCAGGAGAGAGGATTTTGACAACAGACTTAAAGTATTATGGTCCTGTTGTCAAAGTTACCTTTACAGTGGACAAGAGTTTTTCAAACTCTCTTAGCTGAGGATTATTTCTTAAGAAAAACTGACTCAGGTTGTTTTGAGTACAGCGTGTAATGATTTCCCATGTAGATTTGCCTATAGGTAAGGAATGTGTTAAGTCATGCTGATGCTCTTAAAGCAATCAGTGTGACCATTAGGTTTCTTATTCTAAGATAAGAGAAACTTATACCTCAGGCTCTGTGGGCTTAGTTAACAAGTGACACCTGTGAGAGATGTGACAGAATGACGTTAACAGAGCCAAAGCCTGGTGAATTCACCAAATGAAGTGCCATTTCATGAAGATTTCTTGCCAATCAGCTGGTTAGTCTCTCCCGCCTTATCTTTCCTTCAATATTCTAAATGAGAAAAACAAAAGTGGATGGGGCAACAGAGATGGACATAGAGAAAGCACGGTTGTGGGGTGAGAGACTAAATAAGATGATAGAGATGGTAGGTAGAAATGGTAGGAGGTTCATACTATGCTTAGGAGGGAGCCCTGGCACTGAGGAACAAGAAGAAAAACGGGTGCAGTTAATAGGAAAATTAAAGTAGGATTGATCAGTCAATTGAAGAAAGTACTCGATAAATATTATTTATGGATACAAAAATTGTCAAAACAGAACTATGGGTATATGGAATTCAGGAAAGTTGAGCAGGGAATAAAGAAAGTAGAGGAGAGAAGGTTAATTTCTGCCTGGGCAGTTATGCTTCCAAGGAGCCTTATTAATATTTATTGGAACAAATATTAGTATTCCTTTGAAGTACTTTGAAGTATTAGGTAGCCTAATACTAAGAAGATAAAGCCCTCCCACCCTGGTTCTTTCAGTTAACGTCAGAACACCTTGCTTGTTTTCTTCATTCATCCTAGAATTGGCTAAAAGTAGTGGTTATGGGAAGCCCTAAGAAAACAAAGTAAGTTATTATAAAGGACTGACAAACATGGTAGAAAGGAGAATAAAAAACTCTGCACCTTCACCTCCTTTTAGATAAGGAGCTTGACCCTAACTCACACAGACCTTTATGACCTTTATTCTACACAAATAAAGAGCATTTCAGCGAGGGTCTGCCATTTGTTGTAACTCTTTTTCCACAGAGAGAAGCCAACTGGATGACTTCCAGGCCCAGCCCACTGACAGAGCTATCAAACTAAACAGATTATACATTATGAACTCATTTCTCTTCACTCCACTATTGGTGTCTCCAAATATCTTATGCATTTGGAAACAAAATGAGAAATGTACCCATGAGTATATGCAGTATATTTCAAAAGTGAGCATATTCAGTAATTGTGTATCTTTTCACTCTAGGTGGTAGGGAAAAAAAAAAAGTGAGCTTTCCGAAAATGTAGCTGTGCATCTTTACTGTCATGTGAGCAGAGTAGAAGCTACTAGCTTTAATAAAATGAAAATACACTTTAAAATATTGGCATTGATAAAGAAAGTCATTTGGAATATTTAACAATAAAGCTATGACTAATGGACAATCTCATCAATTATCAAAACAAGTGAGAATTAGGAAGTAAGAACTTCCTTGTTGAGAAAACCAAAAAGAATTATTAAGTCATTTGCTAAGTCTGACTGAATCACAGTATGACATATTCTCAACACAACAGCATGACTATAAATACTACAGGGTAAAGCTGAATCTGTACATGCTCTTTGCACAGCTGCAGGAGGATAAAACACTGCGTATTGTTTTACCAGGGAAAATGAAGCTATGGTGACGATGGTGATGTTGCAGATGCTGATATTATTCTACAAAAGGAAGTTATTAGTCGATAGAAATAACTGTAAACAGAGCAATGAAGCATAAAAAAAAGTCATGGCAATTTCCACAAAATTTTGGATTCAAACCTTGATATTTTTCATATTAATTACTTACATATTTTTGTCAGCCCTCTTATGTTGAGATTTGTGCTCAATAGAGGTTAAACACGGGCACTAACTTCCTTTTCTAACTGCAAAATATAAGTGGTGATCTAATTTTCCCAACTGTTGGCATTCTTAGAGTTCATTCCCTTCTATTTGGATTTCTTGATTCAATAACAGGGCCAAAGTCTACTCTAAGTAATATCTGAGCTAATTAGTGACAAGAGCAATTTGACTCTTCCCATCGTTATAAGTGCCATTTTAAAGCTCTGGCCTGTGTTAGGCTGAAGAGGTACGGATTGCATCAGGCTAATCCTCAAAGAATAGTGGCTATAGTAGCAGTAATTTCAGGTAAGATTTGCTTCAATTTTCTTTATCACCAGCTTCTAACTTCCACTTAAAAAGTCCAGACAGTTTTTTCCCCAAATGCTTCCTGGTCAGCTTTATAGTGCTGTACAAAGTGGGTTTCAAAGTAATTTCATTTCCTTTTATCTTTCCAAATATTTGTCATTTCTTCCAATCTCTGCTTATTACAGCTGAAGCAAAATACACTAGAACAGTGAAGGAAGGTTCACTGAAAAGTCATTAAGGAATCTACTCCAGGGCTTGGGCTAAACCAGCAATTCCAGGGCACAAGAACCAAAGAAAGTTGTCTGAGGAAAATTGCTCACTGATCTGCTCTGCTGTGCCCCTGAGCTACTCAGACATGTGGTATTCTGGAGGGAGGAATTTGTCTAGTAATTGGATAAGTTTCTATATAGGACCAAGAGACTGGAGTCCAACATTTAGACTCTGGATTAGATTATTTGGGCAGCTGAAACAAAACGCCCAAAACTGGGTGGCCTAAAGAACAAAAAATGTATTGTTTCACATTTTGGAAGCAAGAAGTTTGAAATCAAAGTGCAGGCAGGGTCAGTTCCTTCTGAGGGCTGTGAGTAAAGGATGTATTCCAGGACTCTCTCCTTTACTTGTCGATAACCAGCTTGCCTCTGTATCTCTTCTCATCATCTTCCCTCTGTGTGTGTTTGCCTAGGTGTCTGAATTTCTCCTTTTTATAAGAATGGCAGTCACATTGGATCAGGAGGCCACCCTACTCCATTATGACCTTGACTTATTACCTTAACTTTCAACACATTACATCTGTGTTGACCCTATCCTCAAAAGGTCACATTCTGAAGTACTGGAGGTTTGGAATTCAACATATGATTGGGGGGGGGGGTGACATGATTCGACCCATAACAAACTCTAAGATTTTCTTTTGAAAATACAACATACATTGGAAAGGACGTGGTGAAAAGAGAACACTCGTGCATTGTTGGTGGGATTACAAATTGGGGTGGAAAACAGCAATGGAGGAATCTACGCCAGGACTCGAGCTAAACCAGCCATTCTAGGGCACAAGAACCAAAGAAAGTCATCTGAGGAAAACTGCTCACTGACCTGCTCTGCTGTGCCCCTGAGCTACTCAGACATTTGGTATTCTGGAAGGAAGAATTTGTCTAAATGGAGGTTTCTCAAAAAATTAATAATAGAACTGCTTTATGACCCAGCAATTCCACTTCTGGGTATTTATCCAAAGAAATCAGAAACACCAATTCAAAAAAATATAGACACCTCTATGTTCATTATAACATTATTTACAATAGCCAAGAAATGGAAGCAACCTAAATGCCCATCAATGGACAATTGTGTAAAGAAGATGTTGTAAAAATACAAAGATGTGGTATACATACAAAACAAAGAATGGAATATTACTTGACCATAAAAAAGAATGAGAGCTTACCATTTGTGACAACATGGATGGACCTAGAATGTATTATGCTAAGTGAAATAAGTCAGACAGAAAAAGAAAAATATCATATGATCTCACTTATAGGTGCAATCTAAAGAACAAAATAAATGAATAAAGAAAACAGAAACAGACTCATAGGTACGGAGAACAAATTGATGGTTGCCAGAGGGAAGGTGGGTTGGGAGGCTGGGTTAAAAAGGTGAAGGAATTAAGAAGTACAAATTGGTAGTTACAAAATAGTCATGAGGATGTAAAGTACAGCATAGGGAACATAATAAATAACATTGCAATAACTATGTATCGTTCCAGGTTGGTATTAGACTAATCAGAAGGATCACTTCATAAATTATATAAATGTCCAACCACTGTGTTGTACACCTGATACTAATATATAATAATATTGAATGTCAACTGTAATTGATAAATAAATAAATAAACCTGCCAAATGCATCACTTCTGAGCTACATGAATTATTTTGAGCAGAATCATCTAAGTCATCTGAAGTCTGACTTCAGATGAAGTATGGCAATATTGTGTCAATTTCAATTAAAGGGAAACTTTTTAAACTCCTTGTTTTGTTTTTCAATGTGTATTTCCCACAGAAAAAGACAAAAGTTTCTATGTTAATCCACCATCTGGCACAAGAATGGGTTTCTCTCTTCAGGGTAAATTTTCTCTTGGCCTGAACCCGTTAGTCTTTGTAAAGCTTCTGAGACTCAGAACTTGCCCAGGATGGAGAAGGCTGCCTGCACATGCTCTAATAGAAGGGGACAGTTTTTCATCCAGGGTTTTTTAAGCATCACGGGTGGTTTCAGCAAGGAAAACAGAAAGATTCCAGTCATGATAGTTCTTTCTTACTGTAGATGTGTACTTAGTCCCAGAGGGACTGCGGAGCTTTTAGAAGGGACGGTGAACTTGCTTAAAATATGGCACCAGGAAATTTTGGACCATATGAACCAGAAGATAGCTTTAAGATCATCTATCCAGCATTTCACATATTGAATATGGTAGAATATTAGTTCATAGTTGTTGAAGGATAAAAAGAATTCTGTAATGAGATAAGTTTGATGAATGTTAGGTTTTATCAATATAAGCAGGTTTATTTCCTGGAGAATTTCCAGTATTTTCAAACTGCAAATGTGTATTGTGAATCTTCAAGAGAGAGAGATACAGTAGTTTGGATTCCTACATTTTTTGACTATACAAGTTTTTGAAATTTCTTGCATTATTTTTGGTGAGCTATTGTTTAGGTCCTAATGAAACAGTGTTTTGTAGAATCCAGTATGGGTTACTAATCTAGTCTCATTCCCTCGTTTTACATATGTAGAAATTTAGACCCTGAGAGATAAAGCATCTCAATGAAGTTCCTAAAGCCTACAATCTTCAGTTCTTTGACCAAATGAAGATATATAATAAACCAGCAGATAGCCAGGTCCCAGAGCCAAAATTCACAGTGAATTTTCACACTGCCACAGGACTTCATGATATACTCAACTAATCCTAGCAACTCCGGTTAGACATCATTTGCCTCTGAGAAGACCTGCTTATCCACAACAACTGGAATCTCTTGAGACATCACATTGTTTTGTTTTTATTTTATTTTATGTATTCTTACATTTTGGACTTTTTTTTCCTCAATTACTGTTGACATTTTGAATTGTATTTAATTGAGAAAAATATGCTAGTCCTGAGACATTCTCTAGCCCCATGTTGTCAAAGTTGAGGTGACATTCACCTGAGGAGCCTGTTAAAAAATATAGTCATTTATTGGATTACCTCCCGCAAGTGTAGCAGTGAACACAGTAGAGAAAGTTCCTGTGCTAGTGGAGTTTTAATTTTAGCAGAATGAGACACTAAATGTTAAAAATAAATAAATAAATAAATAAATAAACAAACAAATAAATAAATATTATCTGACTGCTAAATACTTTGACAACCATACAACATATTCACAAGAGAAAATCTTGTGGTGACGGTGGGGGTTTACCTTGGGCAGTCAGTGCATTCATGCTCTATGGAGGTGACAATTGATATAAGATCTGAATGAGCAGAAGAAACAAACCATTCATGAGAAAGTTGGGAAATGAGAGATACAGGCAGAGGAAAAGCTGTGCCTAGCTTCTAGTGCTTGGCATGAGATAGGTGGCTGGAGCACAGCAGCCGAGGAGTCAGTAGAGAGAAATGGTCATTGAGATCAGATTCCTGGGATCCAGCCTCAGACATTTTGATTCAATAAGTCTGGGAGAGACTCAGAGATCTGCCTTTCAAACACAGATCTGGGTGTTTCTTATTCAGAAGGTCCATGAAAAACATTTAAGGAATTTTTGCACTAATCCTTTAGGCATACACTGGACTTAAATGCAAAATCCAGAAGCATTTCCTGAGCAGAGTAGGATCAGTGCTCTCCACTCACAGCCTGTATTTCCAGGGCAGCTTGGGAACCACTCAACTGATTTGAGGAAATTTAAAGAAAGGGTGCCCTGTAGTCATACTATACATATAGTAACTTAGTAGTTAATTCTTCAGTACATACTGATGGACAATGCCTTCTGACAGGCCCATGTAAGACCAAGTAATGCATTGCCCTTCACATATGAAAAAGCAATTTTAAAAATTGACTGTTTTATGAGAAACATGCTAAGGAGCTTATCCAAAATAATAAAGAAAAAAAAAAACAGAAGAAATATATAACTTGTCATTTTAAATTAAATTATTCTGTATTTAGTTCCTTTCTTTTCCCTTCAGAAAGAAAGAATAAGGGTAATAGGAAACAAAAATGTTTTCATGAGGAAAACACTAGGACTCCAATAGTCTATCATTCTTTCTCTATCTAGTAGCTTTAGATAGCGATCCACATTTTACTCATTTGTCTCGTGACAAATGCCTTTAAGATGAGTGCCTGGGTATGGAGTTGCATCTTGTTGCCATGCAACAAAGCAAAATTTGTTGGTGACAGGGAAATGTAATGCATGACCCTCAATTTTCAATATATATTTTTAAAGTAAACTGCAATCAAAACTCAACTGAACAAAGAGAGTCAGATTATTTACAAGGTGCTTAAATGTTGCAGGTATATGGCAGCACTGTGCTCAGTAAACCTCACAGCAGCAATAGAGATGAAAACTGGATCAACTTAACGATATGACAGGCAGCAGTTTGACTCCAAAATTTATACAGAGTATGTCTGGCTGAGACCATCAATCAATTCATTCATGGTCTATCATTTCTAAATTTGTTATTCTTTAGATTGATCAATAATCTTTCTCCCTATAGAGTTAATTGCTCTTACTCTAAATTCATTTTCCATGACATCTCTGGCCCCTTTTCTGTGGACTCTTTAGTTCTATGGACCAAGCATTTAAGGATATGGGATATAGTTAGAATGACAGAAAGACTATTGTTTTTCTATCTTTTTTCCTAAAAGTAGTTTCTTCTTTTTTCTTCTTTTATTAGTCTTATTCTTTTTCTCTCAAGGAAAGAAAAAGAGCATACATAGAGTAATTAAATATTAATAATATACATTATTCAATTTCTTGTTTCTGTATTTTGTACTTTAAGTGCCTTTTCATGTTTTCAGCAAAATTATCGATTTTCTTTTAATCTTCCAGGACCAGAATGTCTTTCTCTTGATATTTACATTTATACCAAACCAAAGAATAGCATACACGAATGGTTAGAATAGAGCTAGTGGTTAGAAACCTGTTTTCTAGTCTGGTTATTTCACCTTATAGTCATATGACCATAGAAAATGTCATCTAATGCCTTGGTGTCTTTGTTTTCTCATCCTTAAATCCAGCACACTAATATCTATTATCTATTCCTCACATGTTTGAGGTGAATATCAAAACCTACTTTTTTAAAATGTGAGAGTCAGGTGTTTTCAAAATCATAAATGTGGCACAAAAACGTCAGCTATTAAAAATCATTTTACTTGAAGCAAAAAGAAAGCAGCGTGGAAATTGATCTCTTTATTATGACACTCGTGTATGACTTAATTAAAGCAACATTTATTAATCAAAGAGAAAATGAATGCTTGTAAAATGCTTTGAAAATTATAAAGTGCTATGTAAAAGAGTGTTATTGTTATAGTACCATATGTAAGAATATATCTTGGTAACTTTTTGAATATGAAGAAGTACACAATGAAAACAAAATACACTATTATACAGATATGTTAATTTGATATTTTAAAAAAAGACAAAACCAACAAAATCAACAGTACATCAAAACATGCCTTTACATACTATATTTCCCCAAAAATAAGACCTAGCTGGACAATCAGCTCCAATGCATCTTTTGGAGCAAAAATTAATATAAGACCCAGTCTTATTTTACTATAATATAAGACTGGGTATAATATAATATCAGGTCTTATATTATTTTTTGCTCCAAAAGACGCATTAGAGCTGCTTGTCCAGGTAGGTCTTATTTTTGGGGAAACATGGTAGCTATGTAAGAAACAGAAGACACATCGAACCAACACTATTGAACAGCAGATGTAATCTATTGAACAAAATGACATCCCTGCTTTAACATAACATAGAAATAGTTAAAGTTATGTGGTGCATCAGTGAAACCTGTGAGCGATGACTAGACTCTCCTGCATTTTGAGCTAAAACAACTTCATATGGAAATATATTTGATCAATATCCCCACTAAAGATTTTACCATTCTATACTTTTATTCCCGCTATGAAACCGTCCAAAGGCTATCAATTTAAAGTCTTGGTGAATCGACAAGAGGATGATAAAAATACAATAAAATAAAATCAGTTCTCCTAACTTGCTTGGCTGATGATCTAAGTCACAAATAACCAAACTGTGTTGAACAAATTAGTTACGTATTTTATAATTAATCCTCACACAATTATTATGGTGTAATTATTATTCCCAGATGAGGAAACTAAAGTTTGAAGTCACCAGTAGGACAAAAAGAGAGGAAAGAGCTGGGCTTCAAATCAAGTTTCATGTGACTACAATGCCCACAGCCTCGACCTCTACAGGCTGCAAGTAGAGAGTTGATATAACTTCATTTAATAAAACATTTTATGTGGATTTAAGCATAATAAACATAACTGAACTATAATAATTGAGGGAGTTTAGACTGGGAGGAATATATGGATCAAATTACAAAAAAAAAAAAAAAATTGATTTCTCCAAAAAAGAACAATAGCTTGATAAGAAATAATTGACATAAAATATATATGGATCACTCTTAGTAACTCAAATATTGAAGGAATAGTCACACAAATTTGAAATATTCCCACTCCTGCCCAAGCAAATTAAAGCATAGGTGCCATTTTAAACATAATAAACTAACAAACATTATTATACCTGAAGCTGGCAAAGACGACATGAGTCTGGAATGCAGTGTGGCATTATATAACCTTTTTCTGAAAGCATATCAACATTCACATGAATGTCTACCTTTTGATCTAGTAATCCCACTCATAGGTATATATCCTAAGGAGACAATCCAACAAGAAAGAACTATATTCCCAAAGATGTTCATTAAAGTATTATAATGAGCAAAAATACAAATAAACTAAATGTCAAACAAAAGGGGAACAGTTGAGTAAATTATACGTCAACTCAGTGATGTTTGTGCAGTTATTAAAAATGAAAAATATAAAGACTATGCAGCAACACTGAATGCTTTTATGATATAGTGAAAAATGAAGTGTGATACACTATTTTATGATACTATGATTAAATAATAGAAAATAATAATAAAAGGTGAAAATAACATGAAGGAAACTTAGAAAGAACACATATTTTAATGTTATTTTTGTTCAATGCATTCTTTAATATATATTTCTTGCTTAATTTATATTTTAAGTCAGGAGTTCATATGTTAATGCTATAGAATAATTTTTCAAATTCATTCTCCAGTGATTTAAATTTAGCTAAGAGATTTTAACTGGTTGGTACAATCCACTGTAGCTGTATTAAGTAGATGGTTTTAGATGAGGGACCACACTATACTACTTCTAAATGTTTAAATCCTGAAGACATCATGTCTCAAGCCAGAATATGCGATGGAAGTTTTTTTATTGTTTCTACCTGGGAGCTAAAGATCAACCTCAGAGGTACAAATACAGTGGTCAATAAGATGGCAAGGGGGAAAAGCTCATCTGAATCTACTGGACACGTTTATTGAATATTCTTATATTCAAAAATCTTTGGTGTGTGTCACACTGCTCTTCCTCTGTGTTATTCACATTTTAGTGAATAATTCCAATATATAGACAATTGCATATCTCAAGCTAGAGTGTGGGATCCGTGTTTAATGTTTCCTTATCACTCATCCTTCCATTCAGTCAATCATAGAGGAAGAAAGGGTCAGTGCCACAGAAGGCAGGACGAGACATGTGGTTCTTAGTAGCATTGTCTGATCAAAGCTTGCATGTATCCAGACCAATGCCAGACATTAACTACAATTACTAGTCAATACATACCATTTATTTGTTTTACTTATAAAACAATAGTCAAGACCTATTGTTGCTTAGTTTCTCATAAACATTAATATTGTTGATACTTTCTTTTCCCTTGGCTTCAAGAGAATTATCTCCTCATTTTCCTCTTATTTCTTTGCCTCTCCTTTCTACTCTATTGGCATGCTCATACTCCTCCAAGCCACAAAATGTTAACTTAAGATTCTTAGCTCTTTCTCCTTTTCTCACTTGATACTTTTTTCCTATGTGATCTCATCCACGGTCACAGATGCAATTATTATCTAGTCACAATTAATTCATAGAATTATATCTCTAGGCTATAACACTCTTCTGAGTTCCAAATTTGTATAACCAACTGCCTATTTTGAATCTACTTCTAGGGATTTCAAAGACATCTCAAATTCAACATGGCCAAAATTGAATGTATGATTTTCCTTCCCTCACTCTCCCAGAGTCTGCACCCTATCCATTGTTTTCAGACTCAGTAAATATCACTACTAGACTTCCAGGAGCACAAACCAGATCATTAAAATCATCCATGGCACCTTCATTTAATCTTTCTTTCTTTCTTTCTTTCTTTCTTTCTTTCTTTCTTTCTTTCTTTCTTTCTTTCTTTCTTTCTTTTTCTTTCTTTCTTTCTCTATTTTTTAATAATTGTTTTATTTTTCAATTAAAGTTGACATAAAATATTATTTTAGTTTCAGGTGTCAACATAGTGATTAGACATGTATATAACTTAGGAAGTGATCACCTTGATAAATCTAGTACCCATCTGACACCATACTTAGTTATTACAATATTATTGACTATAATTCCTAGGCTGTACTTTATATCCCCATGACTATTTTGGAACAACCAATTTGTACTTCTTAATCCTTTCCTCTTTTTCACCCACCCCCAAACCCATACTAGCTGGCAACCATCAAAATGTTCTTTGTGTCTGTGAGTTTGTTTTGTTTGTGTGCTTTGTTCTTTAGATTCCTCATATAAGTGAAATCACATGGCATCTGTCTTTCTCTGTCTGACTTACTCCATTCAGCACAATCTAAATGACTGGTTAAAAACCTTCAGTGGCTGTCTATTTCTTTTAGGGTTAGCAAACTTCTTAATATGCTGTACGTGATCCTACATTATTCAGCCTCTACCTACTTTGTCAACTCAAATAAAACTCCCCTTCACTCTTTGCACTCTGGTTACACTATTACACTGTTCTTTTATCTATTATTTGCCATTATCCTTCCCATCACAGAATCTTTGCATATGCACCCCCTCTGCAGCATCCCCATCTGAAACATGCTTTCTTCCCTGATTTGCCTAATTACCACATAGTCATGCTTCAGATTTCATCTTAAGTGTTATTTTCTCAGAGAAGCTTTCCTGATCTCCTTGGCAATGTCAAATAGCTCTATCACAGGTCACATAGCATGGATATTTTTCTACAATAGCATTTATCACAGATATATATACCGTATGTACACAGACATACACACACAGATATATATATATATATAAATAAAAACTCTACTAGTCTGGAAACTATAAAGGAGGACCTTTGACTATATTTGTTTACTCTTTATTATATCTATAGTATCTGGCATAGTGTTTGTCACATGATTGATATTCAATACATATTTGTTAAATGAAAAAATGCATGAAGGAAGGAATGATTGAATTTCTTTGCTGTAGTACTCAAAGGATTGAGTTTAGAATGTGTTTGAACCTGGATACAAATCAATAAAGTGACAATATATACACTTAATAAATTGGCAAGTGGCTAAAAAAAATCAAATGTTAAGAGGTTGTAAAAGTATTATGAGGAAAGAGGAAAAGAACTGCCAATGTTTACTTGAGAAAATGACAGCTAAGAAACATGAAAGGTTATAGATTCTTTAAGGGCACATGTCAAGGAAAGAATCATTGGCTGGTAGAATCATGCTCTTCAGTGCACCCCAGAAAAAGTAACTGAAGTTAAAAAAAAAAAGAGAGAGAGAGAGAGAGGGAGAAACTGGCTCATAGTAAGGCGTATTCATCCACGATGAAAAGCAGTAAAATAATAACTAGAATTTATAGACATTTACAGTAGAAACAATAGAGAACCAGAAATAAATGCCTTTCAGATCTAGCTCTCCTATTCCCTCACAGCTTGACTGGTTCAGTCACTTAAATATGCTGACCATGCCTTCTGCATCAGTATTTTACCAATGATAGTTCTAGAATTCTGATTCTCTTATTCCAGAAGAGGTTTACAAGCAATGAAACTATGAGCTCCCAAAGGAAAGGATCATATCTTATTTAATGCTGCACTCCCCAGGGTCTACCGTGTTTCTCCAAAAATCAGACCTAGCCAGACAATCAGCTCTAATGTGTCTTTTAGAGTAAAAATTAATATAAGATCCAGTATTATATTATATACCCAGTATTATATTATATTATATTGCATTATAATATTATATTATATTATACACCTGTTATTATATTATATTATATTATACCCAGTCTTATATGATAGTAAAATAATACTGGGTCTTATACTAATTTTTGCTCCAAAAGACACATTAGAGATGACTGTCCAGCTAGGTCTTATTTTCAGGGAAACACCGTAGCACAAAACAGTGTTCATAGCAGACTGTGTTGTTAACCCTGCTGAATTGTTTATCCCATCACAAACACTTAAGCTTATCTTGGGTCAACAAGTCTCATAAAAGTATATGCAAAATTTTATTTGTAGGTTAGATACGCATTTTTCTGGGGGGAAAAAAAGCATATATTTTATAATATAGTCAAATAAGAAAATAACCCTCAATGTGGAGTTTTTGAATATTTGTGTTATCGCAGTGGATATCACTCAGTTGGGATTACCCAAATTTATTACCATCGAACCCACTTTGTATAGTAAACAGTCAGTTAATAAATGATTCTTGTGGATTTACCCGATAGTGTACCACTAGAGGACGAAGGTATAGCAATGATAACCAGAATTAGTAATAGCAAGATATATTATTGTACTAAGGGACTTAATTTCTAGAGGAGAAAAGCAGTGAGTAGACATACAAACCTGTGAAAATCAATGATAACGACATGAATACAAAATTTTCACAAAAAAAGGAGACAAAGGGTAATGCGATAGACAATGGGGTCAGGGAGTGATGGAGGTTAGTCTGGGAAGGTTAGCCTGTGAAGACCTGGGCATTCAAGTTCAGAATAAAAAGGGAACTGGAAGAAGAGTCAAAAGATACTAACTCCAGATAATAGCTCATATTAGGAGTGAAACCTTAGGTAAGTCAGATACTTCGTCTGAATCTCCATTTTGTCATTTTTTTGTCCAAATATATCCTATACTTATTTTCATAATTCAAAAAAGTATTACAGTTTTAGTATTAGGGTAATTCACCTTCTTTGAAAATCAATTACATTTTTGTTCTGAAATCAATATTATCCCATGGTTTAAATAGCACCAACTGTCACCTTCTTGTGATACAATAATTCTGGTGTTGTCATTTTCTCCCTCCCACAGTCTCTTTCTCCAGCCAACTATTCTTCACTGATTGGAGAGGGAGGTGGCAGACAGGGGTGAAGGGGCATGGAGGAAGGGATATGGAGGAGATCCCCCAGTATTGAGCCAGAGCCATCAAATATCCCTGTGCACTCACTCCCTACTTTCCCCGAATCACCAAAGAGATGAGATGGAAACTAGATTCTTTTTAGCCCAGGCCATCTAGGAAGAAACAATGAATGTATCTAAAGATAGCTGAAGATGTAACTATACTCATCTTGTGAAGCGGGTACAGCCCATTTCCATGATGCTGACATCACTTCAAATCACAGCCCTAAAAAGTATACTAACCATAAAGTCCTTTCTTTTTCTAGAGAGGTGTGACCTGGGTCTCCACTACATTTTGAGCTCACTGAGCCTAATATTAAATATTTGGGTGGCATGTGAGAAGAGCATTATTGGTTCTTGAATTAAAATGAGAGTGGACAGACTCATATTTATGATTTATGACCTACGGCTTTACTTCTAGTTTCACTCATCTAGGAAATAAGACCATGAGACTACAAAATCAAATATATACTTGCAATTATAAAGAAAACACACACAAACTGACAAAACATATAATAGGGCCCACCCTATGGAGCACTATAAAATAAAATGTTCCTATCTTTATCAATATGTTAAACAGATTATTCAAACTTTTAAGAATTAGGAAGCAATCCTAAAGCTTTCTCTGAAATCCCCAGAAAAGTAATCAGTTATTTTTAACTTCGTAAATACTTCATCTGTACCTTTTTCAAAGGCCGTTTACTTCTTTCTACCTTGAATGATAGATTAAAAACAAAAACAAAACACATTTCAGTTCACCACCAAACTCTAACCTGAAAGGTCAGTATCGGTGACTGTTTTCCCTCTTCTCCAGTAAGAGGTGATGTTTCAACACAGTGTTTTATTTAGAGCCTTGCATCTAGTAAGTGCTTAAAAATTATTTTGTCAGATGAATAGATGAATCAAATTTCGAGGACTCATTTAAACACAAGTACATGTGTTTTATAAAAAATACCAATGCAGTATGAAAAGTCTTAAATGTTTCCTAAGCAATGTTAAGAAATTGCATGCAATAATTCCTTTTTTTAAAAGTTCAGTGATTATACTACTAGAATTTCAATTTTTTCCCTAAGGAATACAGTAAATCTTTCATCAAATACCCTCCTAAAACTTTACAATTTTATCTTTCAGGCTCTCTTAATCCAAATCGCACAATAAGACTTTTATTAACTCTAATTGCTCTTTGATCAGACATTTGATTATTTACCCTGAGGCTACATTGTAGCTTCTAAGTTGTTTTGCACAGTTGTAATTACCATATGTTTTCATTAATCTAATTCTGGTAGTTGGCTGTTTACTGAGTGGTCGTAGTGTCAATCAATTATGCTGCTAGCCCATGCATCAAAACAATTAGAATGGGGTTTAGTTCTCAAGGTGTAGTCATTAGGTTATTTTATTACACATTTCCAGCCTATTAGAGAATAACCAGAAAAAGACAAATAGGAGATCTTCAAACGTAGTTTTGTCACTGATACTAAATACAGACATACTGGGCACTCATCTATGTGGCTAGGATTACGACCAATGGATATAGGTCTTGGAAAACATTATTAAATACTTAAAAAAATGAAATCATATAGATCTAAATAAATGGAAAAATCATCAATGCAAATTGAGATTTTCTTCCAAATACACTGGAAACCAGGCTTCTTTAGTTAACACAGAAATTGTTCTTCACCAGATAATTTGATATGATCTAACAATATTTTCTCAAAGAAATATTTAAAGTTTGCAAAAATAATTTCAAAGAATAATTTTAGTCAAAAATTATTTATCATATATTTGTTCAAAATTTCTGCAGAGTTTGACTAATTCTATATCCATTGCTTTACACACAGTATTTTGCTCTTTCCTCCATTTCTTTCATCAAACAGTCCCTGAGCACATGTCTCTTAGTGCTAAAGACATTGCACAAAAAATAAAAGACAACATAGCTCCTGTGTTCAGAGTCTTGTGGTAAGGGGCTAAAACAATGACTCCATGCCTCTAAGGGGGAAAATGTCACAAAGCACAACATATTAGACCAACAAGGACTACTAAGTCTTACAGGGGTACTTAGCATTTTATTCCATTTTCCAACAATAATAATAATAAACATTTGTTGAGTACTTTCAATATACTGGAGACTGTTCTAAAGACTGAGGATGCAACGAGGTATATAGACATTACAGAATACTATGAGTTGGTTGCTATCAAATATCTTCATACTACAAATGAAGAAAATGAGGCACAAGAGGCTGAATAATTTGCAGGTGCTATAATATAAACATAAAACCTGTGTTTTTAAACCACTCTACTCTATTGAGTTGTTCACAAACTTTATAATGTGCACGAGAATCATCAGGTAGGCTTAGTAAAACACTGATTGTTGGGCTCCACTCTTAGCGACTCTGATTCAGTAGGTCTGGCTGGGACCTATAATTTGTATTTTTAACAAGTTCCCAGGAGATATGGATACTCCTAGTCCAGAGATCACACTTTGAGAACCATTGCTCTACTATCGTCCAAACCTCTGTCAGTCTCTTCAGTCTTTGGATCCACCCATTACCTCACCACTACCTTTAGCTCTCAGCAGGGAAGCCCATCACTTCCCAAAGAAAATAGGACACAAGTCCCCTTTCTCCCAACTTGTTCCTGTTCTCTTACCCTCCTCTTCCAACTAAATCTTATTGTCCTCCCTCTTCATCTCCTTCTCTTCCACATCTGTGTAAGTTTGCTGCTCAAGGTCAGTTTTTCTAAATGTGGACTCCATCACTCACAGCCCCCTGGGATCTTATTTAACAACATGTACCAGTATGCTGAACTAGCATGACCTGTTGTACATTATGAAAAAACAGCTTTATTTTTGTGTTCTCTTGTCCCTTTACATTTATTCACTGGAAGAGTCCTCCTTTCTACCACCATTATTACAAAAACCTAAGTAGTCCATGACTTTTCTGGTCATTTGTTGGTAGTAAAGAGTTAATCACTTTAAATCACAGAGTATCCACTAAATCATAATCCAGTCCTAAATAATAATCACAGCTCTGAACTCTTATCCAAGTGGAAGCTTCTCTTACTGCAACCAGGGAGGCATCCTGTCATCAAGGAAAGGAATGTAGTTTGTGTTTCTTACTCTCTTCTCTTCCACTACAAAAAGGAAGGTAGAGCATTCTTACTTGACTAATGCTGTTGTAAAATGCCTTATGCTCTTAGTCCTGTTACACATTTGAGCCGAGTCTTCATGAAGATGTTTGTGGGTTCTTCAGAAACTCCTCAGCTGGGCACTTCCACTGTAGGTCTCATGATGTGGCCAATGAATTGCTCCATTTTTGGCTCCTGGTTTCCTGGAAGTCCACTCCCTATAGACCTCTCTACTTCATTACCAACCCAGGCAGTCTACCGGTGCAAGAGTCAGAACGACTGTATGCTGGTTCTCGGTTATAATCCATAACAGGTTCAGAGGGAAACCTAACACATCCTTGGCCCTGGCAAATTCTTGGAAGACACTTTCTTTCTAGATGTGCACAAAAAGGTCTTAACTTTCTTGCTGTAAGTCCTCTGTGTCCTGTGACTGAAGGAAACCCATATAATGGCCCCAGGGAAGCCAAAAAAATCTAAATTGACACCTTTACATAGGAGCCTGGTGCCTCACTTTAGAATTTCACATCTACTGTTTCTCAGTGCTTTGGGGGAAATTTTCAAAATTTCTGTTACAAAATGATTCACCATTTTTTTGTGTACTTATCCTCCTTAATCAGCTCTTTCCCTGAGGTGTGATAATCTATTCAAATTAAAAATAATAATAATAAAACAAATCCTTAATCTCCCCTCTCAGACTCATGCCTCTCTCTCTCCCTTTTCAGCCAAATTTCTCTACTCTCTTCATTTCTTCATGTTTCAATCACTCCCCATCCCATTGAAATTGATTTTAGCCCATTTCCTTCCCTGAAACCTGCCAGTGACTTCCTGGTTGGTCTGTTCTATGGATATTTTTCAGCCCTTATCAAAGCTGACTTCTCATTGACAATCCATAGTATAAATAATTCCCTTCCTGAAACTTTCTTTCTTTGACTTTTGTAAGACCACTTTCTCCTAGTTCCTTTTATGGTTCCCTCTCTCTCATTTTTGGAGGCTTCATTTTTTTTCCAGACCATTCCTCATATATTAGAAAGTATATCCAGTTTTTGACAATTTATCCATGTCCTCTTTCTAGAAAGTTTCACCATTAACATACTGTTTCACCATTCCACATATCATTGCCATTAACTCACAAACTGATTTCCACTCGATCACCATTTTCTATCTCAACTTCAACATATCTAAAACACCAAACTACAAACCCACCCTTCTCCCCATACTGCCAATTCTTCAGTAGCACTCGATTCTTTCATTACCTCTAGTATTCAGTCTTTAAATTCACTTTTTAAGAAGTAGCAGCTAGCATCAGAAGTAACAACTACCATCTATTGCACAGTAAGTATATACTGCGCAAGTATTTTGTAAATAAGGACTCTTCAATTTAGAGGTTAAATAACTTGCCCAAGTCATAGAACTCTAAGTTGGCAAGGCAAAGATTTAAATCCAGATCTAGGCAATTCCTCTTAGGCACTATGCTATGTTGTATTCTTCATATAGCTTTGGAATCTACCCTTCCTATAAATCCCCAAGCTTTAATTCATGCCTTATAACTTTGGATAATATCCAACTTTCTTTCTATTGCAAGCAAAGCCCTTCATTATCTGGCTCATGCATCCCTTTGTACTTAATCTCTTCCTACCTAGCCAGAAGATCTCTGGACTGCAGCCGCACTGAACTTCTTGCATTTGGATTCAACTCTCGTTAAAATGCTATTCCTTCTAGCTTGAATGCCTGTCACCAGACTGAAAACCAAATGGCCTTCAGGGCTCAGGCTGGTGAGGTAATTTTCCTCTGTTCTCACAAAGCACATTGAAAATCTTCTCTCACAGTATTTACCACAGAATACTACAAGTCTTTACTAACATTTAATGTCTCATCCATTAAACACAAGTGCTCTGTTGGTCTTTAGCATAAAGGACTGTTTTACCTCGTCCTAGGTGCTCAAAAAAAGACGAGAGAACTTTTTTTTATCGATTTGTATTTGAAAAATACCAATTTTAATTACTCCTATTGATTTAAGTATCAAAATCTATGAAAAGAGCTAAAAAAGAAAGTCTACTGTTAGAAATGCAACACATATATGGATCGATTTAATGCATTAATATAATTGTACATAGTTCATTTTAAAAATATTATAGTGGTAGAATAAAAATAGGCCATTAAATGGTTTATTTTATGGTTAAAATTTTTAAAGCATAGATATCCTCTCTATTCTTTGTGAAGCATAATTCTGAGATTTCAAATAAATTATTGGGCAATTACTTGGAATGAGTCAAACTCTTTTTTGGTAACAATTTTGATTCTACCCACAGATAACCCTCTTTGCAAAGAGAACAGAAATCAAGTTCTCAAATTTTCGTAACAAATGTTAGTTCTGCCACAGACTTATGTTTAAAGAATATGATTACTATTAAATCAACAGCATAGAATATTGACACCTCAGAAACTCATCACAGAATCCAGCCCTGAACTGATTATAGTTTAATCCTAAAATATTTGAAAGAGACTGTTTAAGGGGCAGGCTAACTCTTGCTCTAGTTTTTTGTTGTTGTTGTCTATGTATTAATTTATAATCTAAATTAACTAAATTCTATATAATCTTCAATAAATGTACTAATGATATTTAATTCTTCGCTTTTATAAGTGGGTGATATAAGAATATATGAAGAAATTTTCCTCTTTTCTGCAAAATACATTGCGCTTATGTTACTTTAAAACCCCTTTTCAAATTTCTTATAAAATTTAGTACTAGAAAATAATCTGTCTCTCCAGATGAACTGGTGTGTACTTCTTCATTGAATAACTAAAATCATATCACATGGCAAATGGTCCTTGTGGCTTTAACTGCAGGAAAACCAAAACTTCTTATAATTTCTTTTTTGTTCTCTTTGGTCACATTTTGATGTTGAAATTATCCTCTAATCTTTTTTTGTTTAGACAATAAGGAGAATATAAAAATAAATAAAATTACATATATACATATATTGAGATATATATATATATATATATATATATATATATATATATATCAATAAGTTGACAGTAACAAGCATATTTTCTTTTTTAAATCTCCTTGAATATTCATGTCTTATCCAATCTGGTCATGTTAAAGATTATTTTTCAGTAGTTGCAGAGTGTTAGGAAAGTAAACACATTAAAGTTCAATCTCTAATAACTTTTCAAAAATACCTAGGAGTCAATAAAACATTCATTGCATATCTTCTGACTATGAAGTTTTTTTTTCATTAACTTTATTATAAACCTCAAACGTTATTGTGCCAAAGAAGTAAAAATTGTCATTGACCCATTTTTTCAGAACTAGTGAAGTTGTCTATAGGGCTATAGTTGTGTGTATATACACACACACACACACACACACACACATATATATATGCACACATTTATGTGTGTGTGTGTATACATACACACACACACATATGAGTGTGTATATATGTATATATACATATACATATATATACCTATACACATACACACACAGATGTAGATACAGCTATATTCTATAATCAACTGTTAAAATTAGATTTAATTATATTTGAAAAACAAAAGTCCAGTAACCATGTAACGTGTGACAGGTAAAATGACAATTCAAAATTCAGTCACTTCTGAAAAAAGAATAATTTTCTACTGGAGGAAAAGATAATCCTCACAGTAACTAAACCAGATAAGATAGTGTGAACTTGAGAAATGCATGCTATAAGTTCTAAGACCTATTCTAAAATTATACAATTGAACAACTGAGATGTTCTCAAGGACTGTGGATTTTTTTAAATGTAACTTTACAGTTTATTATAATTTATAGAAAAACAAACACAAGTGTGAACCACTCAATTTTTAAATGACAAAAGTAAGGTTGAAAATTACAGCAAGTCTCATATCACAACATTTGAATTGTGTATTATTGAGACATAACAAGGTCTGACAATTAAATTTGTGAACTTGTTGCAATGATGTTGCTAGCATTTTTTTTTATATCAGAGGGGTTATTTATTATGAATTTGTATCAAGTGGACAAACAGTGAACCAAGTTTATTATTTGGAAGCACTGAAAAGGCTGCACAAGAAAGTTAGACGATCTGAACTTTTCGCCAAAAATTGATGGCCCTTGCATCACAACAATGCACCAGCTCATATGGCAGTGTCTGTGAGGGAGGTTTCAGCCAGTAAACAAATAACTGTGTTGTAACACCCTCCCTACTCACCTGATCTGGCCCCCAATGACTTCTTTTTTCAACTGAAGATAAAGGAAATATTGAAAGGAAGATATTTTGATGACATTCAGGACATCAAAGGTAACACAATGACAGCTCTGGTAGCCATTCCAGAAAAAGAATTCCAAAATTGCTTTGAAAGGTGGAATAGGTGCTGGCTTTGGTGCATAGTTTCCCAAGAGGAGTACTTCGAAGGTGACCATAGTGATATTCAGCAATGAGGTATGTAGCACTTTTTCTAAGACGAGTTTGCGAACTTAATTGTCTGACCTCGTATGTTACCTACCATCAAATCTTATAAGGCCCTGAGTCCAGGTTTCTTAATAGTAGAAACTTGTACTTGAAAATGTTCCTATCAACTTTATTACTCTGAGAAGTCTTCATGCTGGGGCTTAGACTTTATGTCAAGTTTCTAAGAAGAAAAATGAAGTGTTTAAAGAAATGGCAAAAAATGAAATAAGATGATGTGTATTTACCGAACCTCTATTTTTTTCTTTGCTCTGATAAAATTAAGGATTCATGGGACTAACAAATTCATATACAGGATAAGGCTGAGGGAAATGGGATGAAATGTATTTCGTAAGGATTGAGAATAATGGTAGACCCAAAAGCAAGAAGTAAGGATCACATAGAGCATACTCAAGGAGACAGAAAGCAAATAAACATTTCTGAGAAACTGAATTACATAGTATTAGAAAACCTTAAACAGAGGATGTAAGGGAAGTAAGTGGTGACATAAGAAGGCAAAAAGGTACCTGTGTGGATGCCAAAGAATAGATGACGACAAGAACTCTTATTTAGTGAGAATACTAGTTGTGTTCAAATCAACACGATGAAGACGTATCTCGATTTAAACTATTTCAAAGAGAAAGCATGCCATTGTCCATCTCTATGGGGTCACCTCATTACAGTCCAGGCAAGAGTCCTCGAGTTGCACAGCACACTCACTGGGAGGGAACCACGCAGGCTCTGATTGCTGTGCGTCAGCCAGCACGGTCTGTTTGCGGCTATCACTGTCCAGCAGTCGGGAGTTATGCCACATTGCTTCAAGGCCTTAGAGTACTTCTTCTGCCTACTGTGCTGACAATCACTCCATTTCAGCTCGTCTACCAGCTGCTTCACCACCCTGCTGTTATCCATCTCCCAATATGTCAGGCCCAGTAAATCTGAATTTCAGTGAGCTTGACTTCCATGCTGATGTCCCAGGATCCTGCTGTTGTTGACCTTGTCTTGCCATTAGATGTTAAGTGTGACTTGTAGGCAAAGTTGATGAAATGGACCCAGAAACTATGATTTCTTTTTTTCTAATTTAATTTTAGTCTCTAATTCATCTGCTAAGAAATTTTGACATTGTCATCATCTAGTCTCAGTCTTTTCTCTTTGGATGAGCCGAAAGGTTTGGCACAGGTCACAGTTCTATATACTTACCTTGCAAAATGTAGTCTAGTCCATTAAACCACTTTCATATGGGGTTTTAACAAGGTCTACTACTAAGAGTATAGTACAAGACAGTGACACTATTTTAAGGGAATATTTCATCTATTTTATAGTGTTCTATTCAACTTTTGTCTTTTTAAACTTACCTATTTTCCAAGTTGATTTTGCTGAGCAAGAACTATCACAATTCATAAACTCTGCTTATCACAAAGTCTGGTAATACATGGCAGATGGAGTCAGTGCATGGAAAGCAAATATACATTTAGTGACCAGCTAGGGCATCTGAATATCCTTAAATTGATATCTATAGGTTTCCATATTTTTTTATGTAATGTACAAAAAAATGGATGAAATGAAAACTTCATGGACTTTCTTAGTTTTTATGTCCTTTGTTTGATAACACAAGGTCTGTTTCTGATGCTAGCCCTTGGCATCTTCAGATTAACAAGATACATACTTTTGGATTTTGAAAAATCACCTACAAGGGGAATGTACTAAAGTGACCAGATATTCAGCATGGGAAGGAGAAATTCTAGGCAAGAGGTTGTTGGTTCTGTGGTTACAGAAATGGATAAAAAACCAAATTGTGATGGAAATAATATGTATATCAAATATCAGTTAATGCTATCCAAAGTTAAAATCTTTTACCCTTATAAAGAAGACAAGGTACATACTACTGAACTGCACAAATTCAAAGCATTCCCAAGATACGAATAAGCCTAACTAAAGATACATATTTGTACTGATAACCCTTCCCCCCCAATCTATACATGTGCATAATAAAAATAGGTGCTACACTTATGTATTTTTAAATTATTTTTATAGTGTGAGTATTGATAGCATTTATATGTACTATAACAAAATATGTCAATTTCTCTTTCGTTGTTTAGCTTATTTCCTTTAGTGCAGTTCCTTATCTACCTTTGAAAGATAGGCATTTGTGTTCAAAAGATGTTTTAAAAACTTGGCTACTTAATAGGAAACGCATCCCTACGAAATCCCTGCTATATCAACAATTAATTTCAAAATGAAAAAATAAATACAGAGACATTCTACTAAGCACAAAAAAAAAAAAAAAAAACACCTTGGCTACTTAAATAAAAAAATCCTGAAGGAAATGAACCAAAAAAAAAAAAAAAAAAAAACTAAAAAATAACCCAAAAAAACCCTAAACCAAGAAAATTTTTTCCCAACTATGGAACACTTTTGTCTTTGAGATGGTAATAGATGTTCCAGAAAACAAAATAAAACAAATACCTGCTTTGTGGTCAATCAAATTTGGAAAACATGGATTCAGTAAAGCTCACGTGGGTTCTTTACTGCATGACTGTTGAGGCTTTTATCTCTGAGTTATATTATACATTTTCACATGGCGTAGGGAGAGGCTATACTAAAACTATGGCACCATTTGACCACAGACTTATTTATTCAAAGAATACCTATGAATAACTCAAGAAATACAATTTAAAAAACAATGGCTTAAAATACCGGAGTGCCAAAAAAATGTACACAAGTGGACATTTTGGTCAACATTGCTCAAGCAGTAGTTCGCCATAGTCGGAAGTGTCTGGACACTGATGGGAACCACTTTGAGCATCTCTTATAACTGCAGAAGTCAAACGTGACTTGCATTCATCTTTTGTTATTGGTATATATCGAGTATTACAACTTTAATATTTTTTTCCTTTCTTAGAATGTGTATACATTTTTTGGCACCCTCTGTATATACCAAGACACCAACATGCCACTTATTAGAGCTGTCCTGAATATCATTGAGTATGTTCTTACTAAGAATGACCATGCAGATCTTATATCTAAACAGCTACCCCAAAATCCAAAATCTTCTCTAAATTTGATCCATGTGATTGCCAATCCCATCCTCATGTACTACCTGAAAATGTTTACAGTAACTCAAACAATATTGTTATTTTTTAAGAACCTTGGTATAAAATTCCAAAAATATATAATTATTTGGATTAAAGGACATAAGTATACAAGACTATCACGAAAAATCAAACTGCCATATTTTTACCATGGCCTTTTTTATCCATTCATAAAGAAACATTATTAATAATTAAAAGTTAGAATTACAGCTGATTCACCGAGCTTTCGTGAGTAGGGCAAGCAAGTTTAGAAAGTAAGAGAAATGGATTCTAAGCCATCAGCTCATATCAGGTGAATTCAACCTGCAAGATGCTGTGAAGAGGTGCTTTGACATTCTACCAACAAAAGCATAAGCCTCAGTCTTTGTTTCCTGGTAGAGCAGAAAGAGCACTGAATTGAGAATCAGAAGTGAATCCTGGTCTTGGCTCTGTCCCTAACTAGCTACATAACCCTAAGTAAGTCCTGCACCCTCCTGAACGTGCAAACGTAACATGTCCAGGTTGCAGTAAATAACCTTGGGGTCCTTTTTACTATGTTTCCCTGAAAATAAGACCTAGCCGGACAATCGGCTCTAATGAGTCTTTGGGAGCAAAAATTAAAAGAAGACCTGGTATTATATTATATTATATTATATTATATTATATTATATTATATTATGTAAGACCCAATCTTATATAAGACCCACTCTTATAGTAAAATAAGACTGGGTCTTATATTAATTTTTGCTCCAAAAGACTCATTAGAGTTGATTGTCTGGCTAGGTCTTATTTTCAGGGAAACACAGTATCAGCAACATTCTGTAACTTCAGTATGGTAATGAGACAAACTGCAGGACATTCATTGTCACTCACTCTTCAAAAGGACATAAAACAGTGCCAGCCTAGTGCTGAAGTCTGGGCTGCTACTAGCAAATCTTTGTGCAAATTAGAAAAAGGTCATCTTTTCTGGGAGGATGAACTGTAAAAGGTGTCCTTTCTGAGAAGACCAAATAGACAAAGGAGCTCCATTTGGTGGGACAATTAACAAAATAACAACCCTCTTTTCCAGTTGATACGGCTTGGCGGGCAAGGCTCAGGCAAGATTTCAACATCCAGTCTGCACTCCAGTCAGGGCCTTACACAAGCATCTGGGGCAGCCTTGTTAGAACATACGGTTGAGATTTACATGCTGACCTTCCTTCAGGACCTCATTTTGGTATCTATCTGCCCCATTTTCTCTCTCCACAGAGAAACATGTTGTAGTCTCCCTAATAAAGCACTTCTCTTGATATCTACCTACTGAGCTTTTAATCGACTTTTCTGCATACTCTCTTTGACTTCTATAAAGTATCCATTTACCTCTTGACTTGGGCACCTAAGTTCACTATGAATACATAGCACACTGAGTCCTCGAGCCTGCCCACCTGCACTGTGCTTACTCCATGACGAAAAAGCCAACCCACTACATACCTTGCAAGCCTTATCTTACTTGACCTCAGAATTCAACATTTTTGGCTATTCTCTACATCATAAAATCTCTATTCTATCAACTTTGGTGATACCCCTGTTTGAATGAATAATTCTCCTAATGTCTCTAATTTGTACTGCTTTTTAAATGCCAATGTTCCCCAAACCCTATATTTTGTCCTCTTTTCTTCTCAGCCTTCAAAGCTCTTTCAAAATATCTTCTCCATACCTGAAACGTCAGCTTTTATGATGTACTGATGATGTTAAAAGCAATAACCCAGACCCCCTTCCAGAACTCCAGACCCCTACATCTAACTAATAAACAGTTCCTTCTGAAATCTCACAAGCGTGTTAAGTGTAGCATTTGTGAAATGGAATCGGTCCTTTTATTTTCTTCCTTTTTTTTTCCTGTATCTTTCTACATTACCTAAGGCATTACTAAAGCAATTTATAAACCTACATTATTAAAACAACTTATAAACATACCAAAAAAAATGTTACTTATAAGATTTTAAAAGTTCTTTAATAAACCCCCTTTTCTAACTGACCTTTTTACTCCACCACTCAACTCCCTGGCTTCTGTCCCTGCCTTAGTTCAAATTGTCCTTTTGCTCACTTCAGCTGCTTTAACTTTAGAATTGAAATGATTACTCTCTCATACAGTTGTGGCACGAGTCAGATGAGATAATGCATTTAAAAGGCTTGGAACACAGCAGGAGTGCAATAAATGGTAGAATATTATTATTGTCGGAATTATTATTTTTATTACTAGTAGGATTATGAGGTTCCATAAATTGCAACTTGACCATAACTACCACTAACTTTATTTGCTATAGTAATAATAGTTTAGTTTTGAGCTTTATCTGGTTTACTAAATTAGCATTTTTTTTCAAGTACATGGCGGTGAAAGAAAAGATTATAGACTAACTCAACATAAGAGATCCCAGCTTAATTTAGAATTGCAGACAGATATGGTATACTGAGCATCAGCTTTCAAAATGTTAATTAGAAACACCCGCAGGCTATTCTGTATCAGGATAACTTTGTAGTTACTGAGTCAAATCCAAGAATATGTTTGTTAGTTAATAAAACTATCATACGCTTTTGTATTAATAGAGAATTCCCTAGTTTATTGAATAGCAAATTCTTTATCCTTTCAGAACTTTAACCTTTGGGACTTCCCATAAATTTCCCATTTGAAATAAGAAATGACTATTTAAGAAATAGTCATTTGAGCATTCGAGCATGTTCTTTAGAATTCTAAACTACTTTCAAGTGTGTTCAGGTTACGGGTAGAAATAAAATGTCCATGTTGACAGCTTTGACCAAAATGTGACCGTCCATTGTAGAGCTTTCACCAAGCACATATTTGAGGTGAGTAAGCTCAGACTCAAAACAATGTTTGATGTGACACATTGTATTACAAAAGAGAGGGTGAAATACTCTCTTCACTGGGCTTCCAATTTAAGACAGCACTTGACTAAGAAGCTTCATATTTGACCCCTTCCTTCAATGACCTCCAAAATGCCTCGAAAGATACAGAAAATAAAACTCACCTAAAATCCAAAGTAAACCTGACACATGAGTTACCTGTCTACGAAAGGAAATCCTGCCAACTTTTGACTGAGGAAAATCTAAAAAACTATATCTATCTATCTATCTATCCAAATTCAATATCAAATTCAATGTGAAGACAAGAAACACATCCTATAAATTAAAGTGGTATTTCAGACATGGATGTTGCAACACTGATATTGCTTACAAACAAATTAACGCTAGAACAGGCACGAACATTTACAAAATGAACAATATTGTATTTAACCTATAAAGAAAAATACTTCTTTTTTTTTTTACTCCAAGGGCAAACAGATAGAAACATTAGAATGGAAGGAAAAATAACTTGCCTCACTGTATTTTAACTTAAATATGTAATACATGAGTATGTCAAGTTTCTAATAAATAAAATTAATAAATATGCAATATATTTATCTTTATATAATATAGTTTATACTGTCTTTGTTTTAAAACTCCATGCAAATGTATTAAAATTATCATGTATAAGTACCAAAATACTGAATAAATCTCCAATAGCAGATGGCCATATTTTCTTAACCCAGTATTGTAAAAATCAAAATTAGTAATAAAATTGTAACCTTTCTAAAACCCCCTGAAATTTAATATAAAATGATTTCACAAAGTAACTATTGAGGCAAAAGAGAGATAAAAATTCAATTTGAATATTAGTAAAAAAAAAATGACAGTCAGAATACTACGTATCAAAAGTGGGGGGTGGGGGTCATGGTCAAAGGTTTAATCAGAAATTAAAATTTTATCTGCACCATTACCAAAATGAAAAGGCAATGTACTGAATGGGAGAAGATATTTGCAAATCATATCTCTCAACAAGGGGTGAATATCCAAAATTTACAAAGAACTAATACAAATCAACAACAAAAGACCTACTAAAATGTGGACAGATGACCTGAATAGGCATCTTTCCTAAGAAAATATACAATAGCCAACAAGCCCATGAAAAAATGTTCAGCTTCACTAATTATCAAGGAAATGCAAATCAAAACCACAATGAGATTAGCACCTCACACATGTGAGAATGGCTCTTATGAAAATGACAAGAAACAACAAGTGTTGCAGAGGATGTGGAAAAAAGGGAACCCTGGTACACTGTTGGTGAGAACATAAATTGGTGCAGCCACTATGAAAGACAGCATGGATATTCCTCAAAAAATAAAGAACAGAACTACCATATGATCCAGCTATTCCACTGCTGGGTATTTATCTGAAGAATAAAAGAACATTAATTAGAAAAGATACGTGCACTTCTGTATTCATTGTAGAATTATTTACAATAGCCAAGGTATGGAAACAACCTATGTGTCCACTGATGGATGAGTAAATCTATATATAGTTACACACACAATGGAATACTACTCAGCCATAAAAAAGAATGAAATCTTGCCATTTGAGACAACATGGATGGATCTTGACGGTATAATGCTAAGTGGAGTAAGTCAGAAGGAGAAAGACAAATACTGTATGATTTTACTCCTACAAAATGGAATTTAAAACAATAATCAAAACATAACTAAAACACACTAATAGATATAGAGAACGGATTGGTGGTTACCAGAAGGGAATGGGGTTGAGGGCATGTGAAAGGGGTGAAGGGAGTCAGTGGTATGGTGAAGGATAGTGACTAGACTTTTGGTGGTGATCAGTTTGTAGCGTACATAGATTTTAAATTATAATATGGTAAACCTAAAACTTATATAATGTTATATACCAATTTCACCTCCACTAAAACAATTTTTCCCTGCAAATGCTTTGATTTCTAAGTAAAAAGAAAAGAAACTAAATATAAAGTAACTGATAAATCAATTCAATAAAAGAAAAAAAAAAACAAGAAAAGCAGGAAGAGACGTGTTGCAGTAAATAAGTTAATGAATTGTAAAGCAGAAAATATCAGTGAAAGTTATTTGACTAAAGTAATAAAATAGACAAACTTCTGCCTTATGAAATACTGAGAAAAAAGAAAAACAAAACAAAACAAGAGAACCATTTAAGAATGAGAAAGAAAATCCAAAATTTGAGAAAAAGTTTGAGAATGTAAAAGACAAATCTGTAAATCTGTGTAATCTAATATACAAATCTCTGTAATGATTTTCTAGACATACCTATGTGTTTAACCAAAATTGACCAAAACAAACAAACAAACAACAACAACAACAACCCAAAGCTTTGGAGTATCAAAAATTATAGAACAGGAAAACATTTCAAAAATGTTTGTGACCAAAGTGGTTCAAAAGAAACTTCTTTCAAGCTTTTGAGAAATCAGTATTCCTCTGACATATAAACTATGCAGACATAAAAATTATGAAAGTTTCTGAAAATCATTGTATGAATCTAGCATTATCCTGATATCAAAACATAAAAACAGAAAAAAAATTAAAGACTAATATCCCTTTTTCATATGAATGTAAAGTCTAAGTAAAATATTAGCAAACAGAACTTATTGCAAACTTGACCAAGTAGAGTTTACTTCAAGAATATCAAATGTTTGTTCAATAAATATTAGGATTCAATATTCATGTATTTCCTCATATAATTAAATAAAGTAAAAAAACTATATAATTACTTTGATAGATACCAAAATTTTACAAGTCAGTTTATAAAAAGCAAAAGTTTATTCCTGATCTATCAAAGTAAGCATCACAAGTCCAGGGTTTATGGCGGCTCCAAGCATGGGCAGCTCAGGCTCCTCTCTTGCTGCTCCACTATCCCCAGGTGTTTCCTGCCTCTGACTGGACAAAAATGACTCATCACTACATCTGTATTTAGGAGGGAGACAGAAAGAAACTTCTATTTCTGTCCCAGTAGACAGAAATGACGCACATACCCCATTTAAATCAATTACCTAGGAAAATAAATAATACAGCCTTTATTCTGGGTTAAATATCAGGGACTCTCCAAGAAGACAAGAATGGATATCGGGGAAACCTCGCAATAGTTGCTTCAGATCACAAGTTTCTTTTACATGTCAGTATTTCATTCTAACCCATGAGAACCGAAGAATAATATTTCAAAAGTTCCCGATAGACTATAGCTATCTAAAATATAATGAATTTTGATATTTAAATATGCATTGTAATTGACAAGTTTAGGGCAGCTGTTTGAGGGAGAAAATTCTCATGATCTTGCCATTTTGGTCTTAATGTAGACAATAATTAATTAGTATTTGTTAAACCCAAACAATTTATTTATACAAATAAATATCACATTTCTCTTAGAAAGACATATACTTTTAATGCTAGGATATTTAAAATTAGTCTTATACAGTATTTGATTCTCATTAAATCACTTTACCCTCCAAATGGTTATTTTTTCTGTAATTTTATAACATGAATCATAGTTCTGTAGCTATATCTCCAGTATTTTCTTTGGTATTAATAGCCTTCCACACAGATGCCTAAAAGCACCATTTCATGATGCTCACAGTATTAACAACTCATCAAAAAAAAAAAAAAAAAGAAAAGAAAAAAAGAAATCCAGCTCCATAGTAAACAGACTTCTCTGAAGAAAAGAAAATCCTCCATATGCTCAAATCAGTGAGGGAAATAAGTTTTCCAATCCCCATAGAAATGTCTTAGTTATTTACTACACAAATTTTACTAATCTTCCTTAGTATTCATGGATGAGAGTATTACATTTCATGTTATAACAGTATCATTGTGCTTTGTTTTGAATAAAGCAAATATAACTGAATACAACTCTTTAAGTATATTTACTATGTCAGAAATATTCAGAAATATTCAAATATGAAATCAGAGCCACCATGTAGGAATTCATGTTTCATAACATACAATTTAATTGAGAATAATATGTATTTTTTACATAAATTCAATAATGAAAAATAATATTTAATTTCTTTGAAATTAGAATAATAACTTACAATAATAATAACTAGCTTGTTAAAAAGGAGGAGGAAAGGGAAAGTGGGAAGGAGAGACAGAGGAGGAGGCAAACTGAAAACTGAAAGAGTTGATGACAATGATGAAAGATCTTTTGACCAATTTAAAATATGTCAAAAACAAAAGAGAAAGTTCACTAGCTGGCTTTCTCTTACTTCCTTTGGTTGTAGAATATTATAAGACAAAGAAAAGAAAAGGAAAAAAACTAGATTCTTGTCTTGATTTTCCAATAATTTGCTAGGTAAACTTAAGTCAGTTTCTTTCCATCTCTCTGCTTAATATCCTTGTTTCTAAAATTAAGGGCTTGAACAGACCACATGATGAAATGACACATTTAAACTTTGTCTCATCCAATTATTGTTCCAATAAATCCTTATTTACAAAAAAACAGAAAGTGGGCCAGATTTGGCCTACTATACCAGATCTGATAATCAAGTTTGCGAACTTTGTTGCCACAATATTGCTAACCTTTTTTTGATATCAGTGGGGTTATTCATTATGGATTTGTACCAACTGGACAAACAGTTAACCAAGTTTACTATTTGGAAGTGCTGAAAAGGCTGCGTGAAAAAGTTAGACAATCTGAACCCTTCGTCAACAATTCATGGCTCTTGCATCACGACAATGCACCAGCTCACAGGACACTATCTGTAAAGGAGTTTTTAGCTAGTAAACAAATAATTGTATTGGAACACCCTCCCTACTCACCTAATCTGGTCCCCAATGTCTTCTTTCTTTACCCGAACATAAAGGAAATATTGAAAAGGAAGATATTTTGATGACATTCAGGACATGAAGGGTAATACTATGACAGCTCTGTTGGCCATTCCAGAAAAAGAGTTCCAAAATTGCTTTGAAGGGTGGACTAGGTGCTGGTGTCAGTGCGTAGCTTCCCAAGGGGAGTATTTCAAAGGTGACCATAGTGACATTCAGCAATGAGGTATGTAGCACTTTTTCTAGGATGAGTGCACGAACTTAATTATCCAACCTCATATTCTCGTAAATATAGCACATAGTTTGTTGTGCCCTATTCTAGATGTTAAGTAGAGTGACTAGCTGACAGACGATCATTTTATTATGATGCTTCACAATTTTCAAACATTGTTAGTTACATATTAAATATTAGATGATACATTTTAAAATAAAATTTAAAATATATATCTTGGGACAATTTGTGAAATATGAAAAAGATCTGTAGATTAGATAGTAGTATTGTAACAGTGTTAAAAAACATTTATACAATGGAGTACTACGCAGCCATAAAGAAGAAAGAAATCTTACCATTTGCAACAACATGGATAGACCTAGAGAACATTATGTTAAGTGAAATAAGTCAGACAGAGAAAGATAAGTACCATATGATCTCACTTATATGCGGAATCTAAAGAAAAGAATAAGTGAATGAACTAATCAGAAACAGTTTTGGAGACAAAGAGGAAAAACTGAGGGTTGCTAGAGGGGCGGGATTGTGGGGGTAAGGGGGAAGGTGAGGGGATTAGAAAACAATCAGTAACCACAAGATGGCCACGGGGTTTTGAAAATTAATCTGGGGAACGTAATCAATAATGTTGTAAAGATTTTGTAGGGTATCCGATAGACATGTGTCCCATTTCGGAGACCATCTCAGGGAAGATGTAGATGCCTGATCATTGCACTGTACACCTGAAGCTGAACAATAATGAATGCCAACTATAATATTATATATATATGTGTATATATAGGTATGTATACATTTACAAGAGGCAGAGTACAGCATTGGGAGTGGAGATAGTGGAAATGGGATGGCTCGGTGCGATGTCAGAGATAATGGATGGGGAGAGGGGGGTCCACAGTGTGAGGGATATAAATGATAAAGGTCTAAGGGAAAAAAAAACAACTCAGACACAGACCATAGTTTAGTGGTTACCAGAGGGTAAGGGGGGTGGGGGGTGGGAGATGAGGGTAAGGGGGATCAAATATATAGTGATGGAAGGAGAGCTGACTATGGGTGGTGAACACACAATGGGATTTATAGATGATGTGATACAGAATGGTACACCTGAAATCTATATAACTTTACTAACAATTGTCACCCCAATAAATTAAGAAAAAAAAATATCTCCTTCATCAAATTTGTTGTTTTTAATGTCTTTTAAGATCTCTACAAGCTCTAAACAAGTTTCTTCTATGCAGTTTTTGAATTAAAAAAGAATTCACTTCACTAATAAAAATATTACATCGATTCTATTTTTCACTAACAATTGGCATCAGATTATACTTTATACTTTAATATGATAATCTATATTCTTAAGTATTTTGTAGGTCTCTAATTGTATTAATACTACTGATATATGTAATAGAAACATTTTCAAAACAAACTATTTGACTAAACAATAAATTAAATGATATCAAATATTTCAAAGGTTTTTTTCTCTCACCTTTAGGTTATATCTTGACAGTTAAAGAAGAAACAATTTTAGGACAATTTCTAAGACACTCATCTGTTAGGAATACCCTTATTCAACTATTTTTACCTAAAGTTTAAGTAAAGCAATTACCAGTTTCCTGTTTATATTGCATATTCCAACCTATCAGTCAAACTGAGATTGTGCCCAGACATGATATCACACCTATCTATAGCATTATTTGATTGGCAAGAAAGCTGGTTATACATGAAACTGACATCATATCTCTGCATAATAAAGTATTCTTTTGACAGTGTATTTGTCATGGACTCTTTATGCACGAACCAGTTAGAAACAGCTGTTTTTTATAGAATTTTCCCAGTGCTATAATAATCTGTATTTTCTAAGAGAAGAAAAAAAATGTAAAACCTCTTTTTTACACATATTATGTGCACCTTGAAGAACATTTGGGAAAGTTTGTTGAATGCCACACATAATTCTTTACTTTTTTTTTTTTCTTTATTCCTGATAGGACACAGCATTAATGCTTTATGACAGAGGTCAGCAAACTATGGTTCACAGGCCAAATTCAGCCCGTTGCCTGCCATTTTGTGGCCTCTGAGTTAAGAATGGTTTTTGTATTTAAAACTGTTGTAACAATGTAAAAAAGAATTTTATTTCATGACTTATGACAATTATATGAAAATCAAAGCTCATTGTCCATAAATCAAGTTTTATGAGAACACAGCCACACTCGTTGTTAATGTTTTATGTATGGTTTTATGTATGGTTGCTTTTGTGCTACGATAGCATAATCAAATAATCACTGCCAAGATAATATGGCCCATAAAACCTAAAACATTTTACTATCTGGCCCTTTACTGAAAGTTTGCCAACCTTTTCTCTATGATCTGTTGATACCTAAGGAAGTTATCATAGATCCTGCAAATACTCAGTACTATTTAAAGATTCGCTAGATAATTGTCATATTTATGAGCTAGCCCACTATTCCTGTATTTGTGTGTATGTGTATGTAGCTATATAAGGTAATATAAATAAAACAAAGAAAATATACTTAAAAGGAGGGTCCAGAAATAGAAGCCTTAGTTTAATTTTGTCCTCTGTGTCAGAACCCTAGTTTAGTATGGCTGGATCTGAATAATAAATTATAAATAAGTTCTAAATCAGCTATTCTTTCTCTTATTGCTTCAAAAGTAAATTGTGCTTCTGCTAAAAGAATATACATGAAGAAAATGGGACATAAGAGAAAAAAAGCAAGATGTGACTTTGGGAATAGTCGACAGCTGTAGTGAAGTGCTGATTTCAATCTAACCTAGTAGTTCATTCATCTTGCAAAGAAAATTTCTTGTAAATTTTAAATGCAGGTTTCCCAAAAACAATAGTTACACTTCTATGCACTCCAGTGATAATGATAATAACAATAATAACATTTTACATTTATCTCAAGATTTACAGTTTAGAAAGACTTTCTTAGTGATGACCACTGAGGTAGACGATTAGTACAGAATGCTTCCTTTAGCACCGTCTTGCTGCAAAATGCATTGCTATAGATGAACCAGGCACTCCTATCTCTGCGTTAGACTTGATTCTTGTTTCTTAAGAATAGTTCACTGAAGCTTAGTGTGTAGAAGAAACTTCAGCAATAAGCATGTACTTCCATCACCATATATTTGATCCCATTTACCCTCATCTACCACTCCCCTCCCCCCTGGTAACCACTAACCTGTTGTCTGAACTACTGTCTATGTCTAGAGTTTTTGTTTATTTATTTGTTTGTCTTGTCCTTTTGTTGTTTTCAGTTTTATATCCCACATATCAGTGAAAGCATATGGTTCTCAACTTTTTCTATGTGACATATTATGCTTAGTCTAATAACATCAATATCCATCCATGTTGTCGCAAATGACACTATTTCATCTTTTCTTATGGCAGAATAGTATTCCATTTTGTATATATACCACATCTTCTTTATCCACACAATGTGATATACAGATGATGTATTACAGAACTGTACACCTGAAACCTATGTAACTTTACTAACCACTGTCACCCCAATAAACTTAAATTTTAAAAAATAAAAGGAGCAGCCGGATGGCTCAGTTGGATAGAGCACGAGCTCTCAGCAACAAGGTTGCCGGTTCAATGCCCCACATGGGACAGTGGGCTGCACCCCCTGCAACTAAGATTGAAAACGGCAACTGGACATTGAGCTGAGCTGCGCCCTCCACAACTAGATTGAAGGACAATGACTTAGATCTGATGGGCCCTGGAGAAACACACTGTTCCCCAATATTCCCTAACTAAAAAAAAGAAAAAAAAAAAAAGAAAAAAATCATGACTATTAAAAAATAAATAAAAAATAAGCATATGCTATGTTCCTTTTATTCCTCTCTGTAATAAATTACAGTAGTATGACGATGACAATATTTTAGATGTTATAAATTGTTTCCACATGTACCACTTGTAGTTATAAATTGTCTCTCAGATAACTAACTTATTGTCAAAGGGCTACAAGTTCATCACCAACAATTTTTTCCCTTACCTTTCGGCATAAGGGAGTTTGGTAGCCATATCTGGGATGATCATATAATTTTTCTCCAAATTGGTATACATTTAATAGTGAAATGAGGGGTCATTAATAATTACACGGAGAAAACAGATATAAATGTAAACAGACCTAGGTAATCATTACTGCCCATGATTAACCAGGATATTACACTAGTTTTACACTCATTTGCATAACGATCAATTCTAAAAGTTAACAGAATTTACTTCAGAAAATAACAGTGCATTTTCTTCTTTGTGAAAGTCTTTCTGTGAGACAATTAATAAACAGTAGTTTGTATTACACAAAAGTTTGTCTTGTGGGAAAACAAGCTAAATAATGCTAATAAGATTTGGGTAAGCATTAGGTAAGAGAACCTGGTGAAATAACCTGATTTATAACTTTCAATTGTATTTTTTTTCCACAGTCAGTTATGTGATTAAATACAATTAATTACCTTTTATTCGTATTTTAAATAAGTAATTCTAAGCTACTCTGAATTCTAACAAATAGGAGAGTAGATAATCACTCATTGAAAAAGGTATGAAGGTTAAAAAGAAATTTGAAGTATGTTAAAAAATCAGTGTTAAGACAAAAAATAAAATGAAGAAAAATAATAAATACTTATGGTTTATTCTAATAAACCATATGTAATAAACCTATGTGCTCTCTGCAACAAAGTCTGTGTGATTGTAAATATAGACTTTGATTTCTGAAAGGGATGTCATGGAACATTTATTCCAGTCCCTTGCTTTGTAGATAAAATAACCTCAGTACAGGTTATTATATCTATCAGCTTTTACTATATCTATCCTCTTGCAGTTGCAAGTGGTATAAATCCAACTCAAACAGGCTTAAGCAAAATAAGATCATTTGTTAGTTCATGTAACTGAAAATGTAAGGTAGCACTAGATTAAAATTGCACAGGACTCTTCCATGTGGGAGCTTTCTTCTTGCGGGCAATATGGTAGCCAGCAGCTCTAGGCTTAGATTTCTCACCTCAGTGACTCAGTGAAAGAGTCAGAGCAAAGTCTAGGACTTGAGACACATTGGCTCTGACTGGGGCATGTGTCCTTCTTTAAATCTATCTCTGGGAGGTGGAATAGACTGATTGGCCAGGCCTTGGCCACATGCCCATCTATGGGTCTGTAGGAAAAAGGTTGCCATGTCTGATGAAGTGGGAAAGAGGTGTTTTTCCTAGCATGTCCCCCACTCTCCTGCCAAAATAGTGTTATTATGAGAAGAAAGGGAAAATCACGCCAGGTACAGTATCAGGTGTCATATGAGATGTCCACTACAATATGTATGCCTTTGTTCACAGACATGTGTACTTTCTATTGTACTGTGTATGAATTGTCTTGTGGAAAAATTATGTAAAGTGGCTTAACATTAAACCATGGTAAAATCGTGTGAATATATAAAGACCCACATTAAAATTAACAAAAATTCTATGATATAAGATACAGAACACAAAGATAAGAATGATGCTTGCTCTAAAAGACATCACATCTATTAGGAAGAAGAAGAGATAAGATCAACTGTGTTGTGTCTTCAATATTATTAATATACATATCAATACATATTATTTAAAATGCCAAGTAAAAGACTTAGGCATAGGCTGATTTTATCTGATAATACATGCATGTATTGAATTTATTTATTATCTATTCATTTATTTATCTTTTATTGGGGAATTTTGGGGAACAATGTGTTTTTCTAGGACCTATCAGCTCCATGTGAAGCCATTGTTTTCAGTCTAGTTGTGGAGGGCGCAGCTGTCTAGCCCATGTCGGAATCGAACCAGTGATCTTGGTGTTATGAGCAATGTGCTCTAACCAACTGAGCAAACTGGCCTCCCTGAACTAAATTTTAATAAACTGATAAACAACCACAAATTTTCCAAAGAAAGTTTTCTTAATATTTACGTTTTCTAGTTAGATGGAGACATAGTTCCTTTTAAAATCTAGTTATATAAATAATGACATGTTTTTTTTTTTTTTTTTTTTTTTACTTAGGACATCTTAAGAACAAGTTTGAACATGAGTATATTTGTTTAAACTCTAATTTGCGTATAAACATATTTTAATAAGATTAAATTCACAGCATGCACTTAAGTATCCGAATTTCAGATTCTTTTGTAGCTACAAAAAATATTTTATAGTTTCCAGTAATTATAATTTTTATGTCAGCAAATGCTTACCTAATATTTATGAGACAAAACAAACATAACTAAATGGAAATATTACATTCACAGAGACAAATTTTCAAAGTATTTATGTATTTGTTCAATACAATTTAAAGCTGAAGCATAACTTACTATATTAACTATTCTTTGGAACATTTTATTGATAAGAAAGAAAAAATAATTTTACCAAATTATCTTCATTTTCTTAGTTAAAAAAGAATATTGAGTCTAATATAAAGTGGTCATATGTTCCCAATGTTTGTTTGAGTCATAGCAACCACATAACAACTATTGGTATCTTTCAATTGCTAACACTTAATAAGCACTCCATTGAAGCAATTTCCAGGTCTATAAATGGAAATCTCTCCAGAAACAGATGGTTAAACATCCATCAAAATCAGAAGACAAAATTTATTAGAAACCACACAGGTAATTTGATCCAGCAATGCAAAACATAATGATTTCCTCCTGACACCTTCAAGTGTAGCTACACTGGTAAATCTACCGTAATAAATTCTTATAAATTCCAGTTTTATTTAATTTTCATTTTAGGATTATTGAAATGTCATGCTTCACTTTCTGACATAATATTATACAGATATTCTTTAGTATTTTTTGAGCTGAATGTTTATAGGATACTTTCATTTTTTAGGATTTGGTTTTACCAACTGAAGATTATTAACAATTCATCATATTTAGTCTGAAAGTAGTAAAGAAAAGGTTTTAAAAGCACAATTCAGATAACTTTTGCCTATAAATTGATATTCATAGCGTTGGTTTTTTTTGGGGGGTTGGGGGGGAAGTCTGAAAATTTAAATAAGCAGAAGTAGAACTTCCAAAATGCTTCAAGTCATATAGAAAGATAGATCTTCCTAATTATATTTTATTTACAGTTTGCTCTTTCCCACCCTGTAGATTAAGAACTCGCATATTTCTTAAATGTATCATTTCTGCTAGGAGAGAAGAATGACAAGGCTGCATCAGACATAAAGCCCCCTTTTTGGCAGTAAATTATTGAAATAATTAAGAATATATTCTGGAGTATTTATACCTTGAGGATTTGCAACTATAATAAAAGGCATCTAAAAACATGCTATCCTTATGTAAAAGGACTTGCATGTCTGGAGAGAATGTGCTAGGAGCTATTTTTCAAAATGCTAATTGTTCAACTGTTTTTCTTTATAAGTACCGTTTTTGACATGATTTGATTATAGTTAAAAAACAGAGTGAAAAGAGATGTCAACACATAGGGCAAACCTTTTCTGGGGTACACAATCATGTGTTTTTTTAATATAACAAATTATCATATATTTTAAAACAAATGTCTTTAAAATGCTTCAATGATAAGTTTTCCCAAATCCCTTTCTTTTAGCTAGGGTCTTTCTGGATTGCCACCACATTTGAGTTTATTATAATTAACAAAAATTTTCAGACATAGAGTCACTTTAAAATAAAAAGAGTCAGGATGGAAAACATTAATTCATTCATACATAAGCACAAGCACTGAAATTGCAGAACAATTTAAGACAAATATATAACTATCCATGCACCTGATTGTACCTATCTTTTGTCTTCCCACCTGTTGCTGTGGCACAGACATCCTTCTTCCTATCGATGAAAGATTTTCTCCTCCTATGTTCTAGGTCTTATTTCCTCCCACGTTTTCAGGGACCACCTTTCTCCTGAAACGTTTATCTATATCCATATACGTACTAATGACAAACAAATTGATGTCTCAAACTCAGATCTTTCTTCTGAGTTTCAGGCAAACACTCCTGCTTGTCTTCCAGTCATTTTTACATTTATGTTCTGCAAACGACTCAAAGTCAAGTGTTGATACATCAACAGAACATGTGTTGTATAATCCAGCATTGTCCAGGTAGTAATTATAAAATCAATTAACATTTAATTATGTGCCTTATGTTCCAGGCCTTGTGCTACATACTTGAAAATTTTTATTTCATTTAATTCTCACATTAACCTCTAAGGCAAATATCCTCTTTTTGTAAATGAAGAAATTAGAACCGGGAGAACTTAACATGCGTAGTGCCTACCAACTCTAAGTGGCAGACCTGAGGTTTGAAGATGTTAGCATCAGCATATCTGTAGCTCGAAGACAATGGGAAGGCGGCATAGAGGTTGACTATGTGCACACATTTTGTTGTCTGAAAAACCTATCTCCAAACCTCAGGTCTCCCACTTAGAGTTGGTTGGCACTAACTATATTACTTAAATTCTCCATGTTCTAATCTTTTCATTTACAAAAGGAGGACATTTACCTCAGAGGTTAACGTGAGAATTAAATGAAATAAGGAATTTCAAACATGTAGGGCAAGGCCTGGAACACAAGGCACATAACTCACCTAAATGTTAGTTGCCAGATGGGAAGAGGATTGGGGGGATGGGTGAAAAAGGTGAAGGGATTGAGTACATATTGGTTGTTACAAAGTAGTCACAGGGGTGTAAAGTACAGCATAAGGAATATATTCTATAGTAGTGCAATGACTGTGTATGGTGCCAGGTGGGTTCTAGACTTATTAGGAGAATCACTTCATAAATTATATAAGTATCGAACCACTACTCTGTATACCTGAAACTAATATAAAATGATACTGAAGGTCAACTGTAGTTGAAAAAAAAAATCTAACTATAAAAAAATTGAAAAAAAAAATTGAACATAGTCATTCATTTTCACTTGAAGCCAAATATCAGGCTATTGAGAAGCAAGTGAACATAGTTGCTTGATTTCTTATACTAGTAGATACCATAATTGAGTACAATTGAGAAATCATTGTGTTTTTTTTGGACTATCCAGATAGACTGACTCCACTGTTCCAAGTCATTAGATATCTGCTTGCGTATATTTCATTTAATCTGTATTTTCCAATTGTAGCAATGAGTATGAATACTGAATGCTGGTAATTGATATGTCAATGGTAATTACATTACTACTAACCTATTTTTTTAAACATTCATTCTTTTCATAATTTTGTCTTACATTAACCTGAAAACCAATTTTAAATTGCTGCTCACAATGTTTCACATCTATGTTGGACATTTTAAAGTAAATTTAGGTGGATGATTTCAAGATGTTTTGATAAAATTACTTTTCATCCATAACCTTAGTCCACGTGTAGCACATGCTGTGAAAAAAAGCACAATAATTTTAAAAATACAGTTGACATTTATTGATGGTTTACTATGCAATGCTTATTGCATTAAATGCTTTGTATATAGCTTCATAACATAATAAAGAAGTAACATATATAAAGTGCCAAAGAGAGTGCCTGGCACATAGTAAGTACTACAGAGATGTGAATAATATTCTCATATGTGGGAATATTTGAATCCTAACAACTAACTTGTGAGATAATTACCACTATTGTCCACATTATATAAATAATTAAGACATCTGTCCCAGGTCACATGACTTGGATGAAACATTTGGAGGACCAGGTGATCTGACTTTAGAGACCACACTTTCAAACATGACACTAAGCTGCTACCTAAATTGTGTTTTCCTGTCTTAATGAAATGACCTTTAAACATATGATAACCATTTAACCTCACGGATGTAAATTAAAAAAAAAAAAGCTTCAATATTTCACCTGTCATATAGGCAATGATTAAAGATAATGAGAGTAGCAGTGAGTAGAGGCCAGTGCAGAGAAAGTCTTTCATTTTCTGCTAGTGGAGATATGAGACTAGTTCATATTTCTGTAAGGTAATTCATGAGAGATATAAAAGAACCAACATATACATAGCCTTTGAGCCAATAATTCAACGTACAGGAATATGTCCTAAAGATGTGATCCAGGAAATGCCCAGAAATAATGTGTACATAGCATAAACTGAGCTAAATGCCCATTAACAGGGGGATAGGTTAAGTAAATTATTACCTTGCCACATGGGAAGATATACTAAAACTCATAGTGTAACCAGTACTTACTAACATGGGAAATGTTCATAAACTACTGCTAAATAAAAATGCATGCTACAAAAATATACAAAGAGCTACCTTTTCTGTGAAGAAAACAGAAATACCTGCATGTAGATATACACACAACCATATACAAACCCCCACATAATCCCCAAAGGGAATGCATCAAAATATGAAATTTGTTATCTGAAGGGTGGTTTAACAGGTTATTTTGGTTTGTCAGGTACAGTTTTATGAATTACTTATGTTTCTTCAGTATGCATTCAATATGCATACTACTTCTATTAAAAAAGAAAATCTTATCATTTTAAACCTAATTTAAGAAAAGAAACAACATTGAATGGGCTACTTCCCATTATGTGAAAGTGGGTCTGTATAGAAGAAGCTGATGACATCTCTCAGGAAAGGGACAGATGACACAGAAAGATAAATATGTACTCAGGATAAGTTTATGGCAGCAGGCAAAAATCATATTGTATTTGCCTCAGAGTGGTGCCAAGACCCACCCTGACAGCCAGGCGACGCTTCCCTTAAGAAGCAGCACAGTCTACTTTCGCTGCAACTTATCCTTGACGTTCCCTTACAAGTGCAACATATAGAGGAGAAGATTGACAGCTTGTTAAAAGCTAATTTGGAAGAGTAGGAAAGAAGCAAGCCTTGTGCAACCATGTGGGTACATTTTCCTCCCTCAATTATGCTGAAGACTAAACCTCTCACAAATGCAAGTGGGAAAAAAGTACACTTGTATATCGAATGTATCATGTTAATATATGTTAAGAGTAGAAATCCTGCGTTCAGAAAAATAATGTATGTGTAAAATAAACAACTTTTCAGTGGCATTGAAAACGTGCATATTTCTTACAAGGGAAAATGGTATTCTAGCTCATTAAATTATGTCAAGAATCATAGCTAAAACTCAACACCGACTGTCACCAAGCATCACACAAATAATATGGCATGGGTTGGCAGCTGAATACTACAGCCTGTGCAAGTAATGACAAGGAAAGTTTTTATTCCCAAACCACTTAGTGCAGATTCCAGCCAGCTCTGTAAACTTCACAGGCACTAACATTATGCACAAGAAAATTAGGTTTACACCCACATCAAAAAAATGTATTTGTTAGAATAGAGGTGTAGGAGAAAACACTGATAGCTGCAGGGATGCAACTAAGGTCTCCAGAGAATGGTTTCTGGTTCCTGTTCTCATCACCCCCTCTGAAGGGAGCAGAAACATGATGGAAAATACCCATCTATTTCAGAATTTCCAAAAGACTCCTGAAATCAAGCAGATGAGGCATAGATTAGAGTCCTTCTATTAGCTCATGTTATTGACTTTCAAATCAGGTCAAATAAAGCCCAGAATGGATGAAAGCAATCCAATCAAATTTCCATTTAAGTCCAGGTACAGGGACTTAAGGATCTAAATTATTCAGAAAGTGGCCGCCATCTCATTTTCCCTTTACCATCAAAGTTTGTCAAATATGAAGTTACCCAGAAAACTCTCAGACAGAACAAATCAAAAGCTTTGGATAAAACTCTTACCTTTATTACATGTTCATTTATATAAATACTGATTACTGAATCCCAACTCTGGACGATGACTATGAATTTGACATGGTCATTTCCTTTGAGGAGCGAACAATGTAAGAGGGTGAACAAAGGTGTAGTCAAATAGCCTGGGGATGATGGAACAAGGTGAAAAACTGCCTTGCAAGGGAGTTTCACAACGTTCCAGCTGAATTTGAATTGACAATAGAAAAAGTCAATGAAACTGGATTGGGGCATCCTCCTTTCTAACTCTAATCACATCCCTCATCCCTCTTAGCCTTGCCAGTCAAATTCTACCTTGACAGTGAACAACCTAGATAGAACAGAGATAACTGACTGCTAACATTTCATCTCTATCATCCTCTGAGGACCAGAGAAGGCTGCCCTCCCAGCTTCTCCCTGCCCTCCAGCACAGAGCAACAGAGCAATGCTGCAGGGAGGGTTTCCATTGCCTTCACAGTGTCCGTATAAACAATACTTCAGACAGAAGTTCATTTTTTGTCCTTTTTTAATATGGTATTTTTCATCCATAACACCATTCATGATTTTTCAAGTTGGGCTCAATTTGAAATCATCATAAAATAAAATATTAACATACATTATCTTACAAGGACTAATTGCTTCTAAGAAGGAGTTACCATGCTTCCTTCCTGGGATATTTAATTTTCCTGGCACAGGGACCAAAACATTTTGGTAATATTAACTGGACATTTAAAATTAGGTTTTGTTATAAGAAATGATGAAATGTTTCAGCTATTTATTTTGTATTTTGCTTTGTCAAACATTAGCTGGCACATGTATATATGTCTGTCAAATAGCTGCTCATTATCTGTGTTTCCTGTCACTTGCCTTGGAAAATATAAGCAAACATATTTATTACTAATGATGTTAGGAAGAGATTGATTTTCCTCTGTTTTACTGCGTAGTGAATAATTCTTTAGCAGCTGCAAAACATTAAATGTTAAGCAGCAATACAGCATTCCTTCCTGAAGTGATTCTGGAATAACAGAATGTCCCAGCTTCACACGTGGGACGCCTTGTTGGGTTCCCTAAATGCTGTTCTCATGTTTATGGGCAATAATAGGAGATGTGAAAAATCAGATGGCAGTGAACGAAATTTGCCTGTAAAACACATAAGCTTAAACCCCCAAACTAAAGAAGTTGCATTCCTCTGAGAGCGTTATTCACTGGTTAATTTTCAATTACTAGAGTTCCTTGGCAAAGCAGATGACACAAAATGTTACCAACTCAAGGAGGAACAGATCCTCAAAGCACCTAAGGAAGAAAAGAGCTCAAAGGTACTTGACTGTGAATAGCCTTTCACTGAAGTTGAACTTCTAGCCTTAGGTACTCTCCTGAGCTCGCTCCTTTTCCCCATGAGAGTGACAGGGGCTGCACTAAAGCCTAAAGAACTAAAATCTGGTCCTGAAAATCCAAGAAAGAACGCATCGCTCAGCGAGGATCGTGTTGTGATTTTAAGTAGAAAAATATATAACTTTCCTTTAAAAAAGTAATTCATATGAAAGTGCTCCAAAAGAAAAAAAAAGTTTGAATATTTTATATCCTTTATTACTTTCAGAGGTACCACTAAGCTAAACTGTAAGTCCAAAAAGAGAATTGAGTACAAAAACAAAACAAACAAACAACAACAACAAACAAACAAAAAAATGCAATTTTAATTAAATTATATATAAAAATTTAGTTTTGCCACTAACTTCCAGGTCTGCATAATACATGGTTGTCACGAATATTACTATTTCTATGAAAGATTAGGTCAGTCATGCAAGGTAATATTTGAAGCTGTAATAAACTATTAAATGAAAAAGAAAAAAATGCAACTTTGTTCTCAAAGCACAAGAATTTCACATCCCTTTTGATTGAATTTTAATGGATGAAAATATTTTTTTCTACAAATTGAAAAAATATATTAAAATATATTAAAACATATATTGAAACTAAAGATTGAACTATAAAGCTCATGCCACTTTCAGTAATTGTTGGTGATATTCTGAGACCAGTATATGCTGGAAACACAGTAAAATCGGAAACACGTCATAATCATCTGAACCAGCCTGATGCCCAGCACCCTCAGCCTACAATGGCTCCTAGGCTAGTCCCACTGAATAATGCACTTCGAGTTTACATTCCGCTTCAAATCAACACCATTAGAGTGAGTTTTCTCCTTCTGGGGTTACTTTTATGAGCTAATTAAGCAGATATGACTCTAAACTTGATTGACCATAGTTCTTGACTCTAAAACAGTAGAGCAGTCATCACAAGCTGCAAAAAATATAAACAGTATATATATATATATATCATATACATACATATGAGGTCTGACAATTAAGTTCGCAAACTTATAGCAACGATGTTGCTAACCTTTTTTTGATATCAGAGGGATTATTCATTATGAATTTGTACCAACTGGACAAACAGTTAACCAAGTTTACTATTTGGAAGCGCTGAAAAGGCTGCATAAAAAAGTTAGATGACCTGAACTTTTTGCCAACAATTCATGGTCTTGCACCATGACAATGCACCAGCTCACACAGCACTGTCTGTTGGGAGTTTTTAGCCAGTAAACAAATAACTGTATTGGAGCACCCTTCCTACTCACCTGACCTGGTCCCCAATGACTTTTTTCTTTACCTGAAGATAAAGGAAATATTGAAAGGAAGACATTTGGATGACATTCAGGACATCAAGGGTAATACAATGACAGCTCTGATGGCCATTCCAGAAAAAGAGTTCCGAAATTACTTGGAGGGGAGGACTAGGCACTGGCATCAGTGCATAGCTTCCCAAGGGGAGTACTTCGAAGGTGACCATAGTGATATTTAGCAATGAGGTATGCAGCACTTTTTCTAGGATGAGTTCTCGAACTTAATTGTCAGACCTCATGTCTGTGTGTTTATGTGTGTGTGTGTGTGTGTGTGTGTGTGTATTTTCCCCTAATATTCTTGGCCATGATGTTGCCCCAGAAAAATGTTCCAAACCCAAGAACCAACTTGGTAGTGGATGAAGAAGGAACATCAAAGTGCTACAAGTGCAGAATAGTGGGCAGCTCTCTTTATCAGTGTTAGTGTCTGGCTGGGAACAAAGAGCCAGTGTCCCATAGCATGTGTTGATGTTTGTTGTTTATAAGTAGGATGTTTTAAGGTGGGTATCGCATGTGTATTCATGGTGCCAATTAGTGGCTGATGATAGCACCTAATGGGCAGTGAAATGATCCAAATGGGAGAGGCGAAGTCTAAATAATTCAGCAAGTGCATAGTTAGCTCCTGAATAATCTAAAGATTACTGCAGAAGGGCAGTCAGATCTAACTCCATATTGTTTTCCCTTGAAACAAACTAAAGAGAAACCATTTTAGAGTCAAGAACACATAATCCTGTACAGATTTTTTTTTACATCTATCTATCTATCTATCTATCTATCTATCTATCTATCTACCTATCTATATATCTATCTATCTATCTATCTATCTATCTATCTATCTATCTATCTATCTATCTATCTATCTAACATCTATCTATCTATCTATCTATCTATCTATCTAACATCTATCTATCTATCTATCTATCTATCTATCTATCTATCTATCTATCTATCTATCTATCTACCTACCTACCCATCTATCTATCAATCTATCTGGCATTTATATATCTATCTATATCCATCCATCTATCAAAACAAGTCCTCAAAAGCCTTTGGTTTTGTTTATTTGAACATCTAGCGTAATACATTTTGAAGGGCTTTATGTAGTGCATGAAGTGAAAACCATATCCAGTCAACCTTTTAAGCCAATTGTTTTGTTTTAGGATTCAAACCATGGAGGGGTCCAATAGGATAAGCCAAGCTGTCACTCTAAAACATTTAGAGATACCTCATTCTAATTAAGCATATCAACTCTGATGCCTGACTTCAGTGAGACAAAGGGTGCCATCAATTTGATAAGACTATGCTAAGCAGGGTTTAAAATTAATTCATAATGTCTTTTATGTTTGTCATGTGTTGTGAAAATGAACTGTCATTCAATTTTTCATAAGCCATGCACAAGCAGAAGATTTAATTTTAGGCAGTGTTCTGGAAGGCCTGGGTAGTTTGGGGAGCAAATTATGTGTGATTCCATACTGTGATCTTCGTATAATTGGAACAGCAAGCAAAACTACCTGGAATGCAGTTATTGACATTCACTCTCAAAATCTATATACATTTATACAATTAGAGAACTTCCCCTGTATTTTACCATAGTTAACCTCTGAAGGCTTATTAAAAGCCCCTTTATCAAACTGTACCAAGTGTAACATTTAAAACTTTAAAAATTTTCTATAATTATGCAAAATGGTATAATAACTGTGAAGTTTTAGAAGCAGTGAAAGTAAGTGGTGACCATTAAATCAATTTATAGTCAGTTTATATATATATATATGTATATATATATATATATATATAAAATAAGTTGATATTTATTATAAATGTATAATGATAAGCAGCTGGCTGGCTTTAAGAATACTTGGTGGACAATTGAGAGAGGCAATAATCCTAAATCATATATGACAATTATGTCACCATCAAATGTCAGAGGGAGAAATTATAAGGCTACTTCATGAAATAAGGAAATAACAGGATATGATTATTGGAAGATCTCAAGGAATTTTAAGTCAGATATTCTGTTTCTCCCTATGCACAAGTGTTCTCAGGTCAGTCTCCTTCATTCTTGTTGTTGGGAGTTGGGGTGAAAGCTTCATTTTGGAATTTAATTTGTTCAGATTGGCTTTTCAGAATGGAGCATATCAAATCTATAATTTTATATAGATGCTAAAAGTGTCAAGACAAAACTCAGGAAAGATAAACTCACGCTTATTGAGTTAATGAGTTCCATTATTTCCTCTAAGGAGAACTAGGTATAATACATACTGTAGACAAGAATCTATAAGATATAACTATTAGAGTGTGAAATGTTTAAAGGTGAGTTTTAATGTATTCATGGCTTTCTTCTCCGTTCCTAGACCAGTGCTTGAAAAATAAGTTTAATATATTTTAGTTGATTATACATAATGTGCTTTATGTTTAAGGCCAAATAATATTTTTTTTTAATTGAAGATGCGCTGAACCACTTTTAAGAACTCTAAGATAAATATCCAACTTCTTTTAGATGATAAAAATAAACTTGCCTGGATGCCTTGGGCATTAGCAAGGCAAAAACAACCCAGTAATATTCTAAAGGTGACAAAAGGCATGTTTCATGATTATTTGGGCAAAAATGCAAAGCAAGAACAGAATTCTCTGTTAAATAGTTTTTTTCCCATTCTTAATATTATTATAGTGAGATAAGAAAAGTGGATATGAAAGCCTAATGTTAAAAACATCCTTCTGCCAGTTGGAAACCCTTATGTCTGTTTTGACAATCCTATCACACATATACAGACTGTCACAAAGGGAAAATCTTTGTGTTTCCTCTCAGGAAGATCATTATGAGCCTTTTCTATTGATTGCTTCCTGTGGTATGTATAATCCTCTTTGTGGTTTTGTGCCAGCCAGGGAACCTGTTGTGTGTAAACAACCACAGGTGATTAGCGATCAATGAATGATTTTAACCTATGAGATAAATGCAATAGGACAGGGACCTTCATGTTAAGGGCTGTTTAGTTTTCATTCCCTACAGATTTAACTTGATTCTTTTCAGCGGAAGGAGAAGAACATGGAAAATCAATGTTGATGGTTGAATCCTACACAGCTCAGCTCTGCACACAAGAGGTGTTAGATGAACATTTCCAGCAGAAATTTTAAGCTGCTCTGTGGACAGTACTTTTTCTAGTATGTGCATATTTGTCATATCGGGATATGTTTTCACAAAAACAATTCATTTACATAAGCCTATTTTGTATAATCCATGCAATGCTTCTCTAATTTAGAGAGAAGTGAAGTAAAGCACAGAGAAGATCCAAGGTCAAAGTTATTTGATTGTTAAGATTAAACAGATGGTAGTTATATGAAAAACCAATGACAACGTCATGATTTTATAGTTTTTGTGGAGCTGTCTTAGATTCATGTGTTGAAAGGGACCTTGTAAATCACCTACTGCAGGAGTTTCCAATAAGACTGACCACTGGAATTATCTGACACATTTTTAAATATAAATATTCCTGGGGCTTTCTCCAACATATACCTATTCAGAGCCTTGCAGACCTGGTAATATGAATTTTAAAAAGTTCCTAAGCTAGAGCTATATTTAGAAAAAAAGCAACATGTAGTGTACCTGTCATAAATAAATTTATTTGAGCAAAAATGAAAAGATTAAAAGCGCATATTGTATACATATTTTTTCCATGTGGAACACAAATACATGTATATATTGTACATTTCTGAAAGCATATAAAAACTATTTACACTCATCGTTTCTTGATGAATGACAGTCTAACTGAGGAAAGAGACTTATACTTCTTATAACCTTTTGAATGCATTGAATACAAGTATTTACCTTGTATTCAATGTGGCTTAAAAAAAGAAATTCAACTCTTAAAATAGGTTCTTCGAGCTACTGTGCAGAAGAGCTAGGATTGGGAAGCACTGATTTACTCATTTCCCCCCCAAATTGTATCCCTGACTCAGTTGAGAGGGGGAAAATTGTGTGGGGTATAGATTGTCATCCCTAAATGGTGCTCTTGCCATCAAGGACATCTGTCATACATCATTGATGTTGGGAGTGTCTGAGGTGAAAACTGTTCTCAGTACTTCTCTCTGTAGGAGTTGATGGGATGCTGTACAGTACAGAAGGAGGGCTAGGACCCTCTCCCAAGTTGGGAAATGTTTGTTCTAGTCTTCCACTCAAGCGGTAACATTGGAGAAACCAAGCTAATGATTACTCACTTGGTCCTATTTATCACAGAACTTCCTCCTTTGTGCCTCCTTGACATTTTATGCATAATAGCAGTATTATAGTATAAGTCACACTGCAGTAGCAAACAACTCCAAAGTCTCAGTGGCTTAACACAACAAATAAGTATTTCTTGGTTACTGTATATTCCAGTGCATATCATCAAAAGTCCTGCTCAAGCTAGTAACTTAGCCTCTGACCTTAAGGTTCTAGGAAGAACAGATGTGACAGTGCCCCACTGACAGCAGGGAGGGGAAAGAATTGTGGTGAATCATACTCTGGCTCTCCAATTTTCTGCCATGGAGTGGCACTTTTGCTCACATTTAATCTGTTAAAACTACTCAAATGGCTACACCTAACCCCAAGGGACTGGGGAGTGCAATTCTACTCTGAGCTTGGAAAGAGAATTGGAATTCTTGTGAATAGCACTAGTGACTACTCAGCTACGTTCAAAATATAATGCAATTATTTTCTATTTCCTGTGCTATGGAGGGAGCTCCTTGAAGATAAGTACCTTCTCTTAATCGTCACTGTATCCCCAGTATTTGAAAATTTATAGATGCTCAATAAATATTTGATAATGACCAATGTATGTTTGTGTTATATTTACCAACCGTGTTTCCCCCAAAATAAGACTAGCCAGAAAATCAGCTCTAATATGTCTTTTGGAGGAAAAATTAATATAAGAGCCAGTGTTATTTTATCATAAGATCCAAGATAATTATAATATAATATAATATAATATAATATAATATAATATAATATAATATAATATAATATAATACCAGGTCTTATATAAGACCCGATGTTATATTAGTTTTTGCTCCCAAAGACACATTAACGCTAATTGTCCGGCTAGGTCTTATTTTCAGGGAAACACGGCAATATTAAAACTAGAAGCATTATTTTTAACATCAGAACAACTCTATTATTGGGTCACATATTACATTTCAAGTTTTGAAATGTTAGCGCACCTAACATCAACTTTGTAAAATGTAAACAATAACATGTATTTTCTTATTTAATTGACCAAACTTTTTGTTAGAAAATATTTGTCTCTATTACCCTATCTTGGACTAATGACATTTTGACAATATCCCAACATTTTACATAAACATAAATAAAGAGTTATAGATGATATAAAATCACTCATCAAGTATATAGAAACTATTAGTGCTCAATCTCTAGAAATTGCTTACTAGAAATATAGCATAGATAAGAAAACTCACAGACTATATTTTATCCAATTTATTGGTCCTGTCTCTTTCTTTGCCTTCTAATTAAAAAAAAAAAAAAAAAAAAACCTTACAAACTTTGGATATTTAAATCACACTAGCAATAAATCATTTGCAGTATAAAGATCTGATCAAGTTACACCTGATGTTCGTAATATCATTATTGAGAACTTCTGGACTCAGGTGATAAATCATGTCTCCCAATTTGAGCCACTACTAAAGTTCATAGAGTCTATTGATTTTGTCCTCGGAGTCAGAATCTTTGTTTCATTTGTATATATTTCAGCTCCTCTCATTGGTGGGTAACTTATTTCATAAACTCAGTAATCTGGAATTCAGTTTATAATTAAGAAACAAAAAATACACCTGAATAGCTAATATAATCACAATGTCCATTAACTGAAGCTTATACACTCATAAATAATAGCTCATGCCGTTACTTAGAGACAGTGTATCCTAAATTTGGTTATATTTCTAACAATCTTGATGTCTAGTTGCTCATTAAATGGTCTAAGAGCTGCATTATGAAATCAGAGAAAGCAGATGGGAAAAGAATTTTCAAAAGTTATTAGTTCCATAATTTGAAATTTTGTGTTACAAGTTAATGCAGAAAACTTGAATTATGTTTCAATGTACATTTCCCTGTATTCACATGTTTTATTTTACATGATTTTATGTGGTACTCTAATTAGGAAAACAAACAAATGATTTTATTTTGTTACATTTCTGAACAATGAAAATAAATCTAAAATTAGATACAATAAAACTAGTCTGTTTAAAATCTTCCAATTTGTTAATATTCTCTCTGCCTAACATACGATGGTGAATGCTGAAGCAAGAGTACCAATATTAGAGTGAAATACTGAGGCAAGAAAGTCTTTGTTTTTCAGGCATAATGCTATAACCATCGTGGTACAACAAAACAAGGCATATATTCCTTGAGGACCTAAAAGAATGATAGAATCAATATACTAATTCCTGAAAGTTTATGCAAGTTTTATCATTTTAAAGGTCCTTTCTTTAATCTTGTGGTATCCTTTTAGCTGATAGTTTCAATTTCAAATTTGTGAAAAAGCTAAAGCAAACTTCAGTAATAATGTCCATGGGTTGGCATCTGCTATTGCAATTCTGGTCATCCTCACAGATTCACAAGGGTTTCACAGTGCTTGGATGTAATTACGCTTATAGTGCTAGAATAAAGGAGAGAAATAATTTTTATAGTGTTTATTAACCTGAAATTTCTAAACTCATGATGTATGGACCGGAAATAATGCAAATTAAACACATGGTAATAAACATGAAATGTACCATACTTAGGAGAATGTGTAGGAGGTAGATACCAATATGGCCATGCTTAGGATGAAAAATGGTGCCCTTAAGGAGAAGACTGCATTTATAAACTACAAAACAAGAATAAATGTTTGAAACACATAAAAACAATACAAAATCAGACTACTTATTCTTAGTCTATTTTGTGACAGGTATTACATAGGATTCTAGATCTAATTTTTGTCTTAAAACACCAGAAAGCCCAACCAGCATTTAACTAGACCCAGAGAAGAAAGGTTAGTATCCTCAAAACTTGATTCATTATGACATTCACACTTCACAGCAAACTTTGAGGTTGGTATAATTACCCCCATTCAATGTATAAAATAGATTAAGTATCTTACATGGGAATCAGAGTCAAAGTTCATATTCTTTTGATTATAACATAAAGACTGAGAAACAGCAACTTTTTTCTTGAAAAGTGAGATTTACAGAACCTTTCCAAAGATGCTTCTGTTTAGAAAATTTACTCTCAAGAAAATATTTCTTGAAATTTAGGTCTTTAATCATCTTGATGTTACCAATTTTACAGACATAATGAATATGCTAGGCCCGGAGAGAGAGCTAATAACAATAAATCAAAGGAAGCTTCACATTTTGTAAAAAGAAACAGATGTCTTCCTCACTGGACGTAGTTTTGAAAGACTTAAAACTCACTGTGTTAGGTCAGGGTTTGGCCAATTTTTAGTGCAACGATCCAGATACCAAAACATTTTTGGCTTGAGGGCCACAGGGTCTCTTTTCAACTAGTCAATCCTGCCATTGTAGCACAAAAGCTGCCAAAAGTAATAATTAAATGAACAAACGGGGCTGTGTTCCAATAAAAGTTTATTTATGGACTCTGATATCTGAATTTTACATAATTTTTACATGTCTTGAAATATTCTTTTGATTTGTTTCAACCATATAGAAATGTAAAAAGCATTCTTAGCTTGCAGGCAGTACAAAAATAGGCAGCATGCTGCATCTGACGGATGGGCTGTAGTTTGCTTACCTTTGCCTTGGATGATCCCACTCTTAAAAAATGTGTGCTAGTTGAAGGTGAAAATAATAAATGTTGAAAATAAATTAAGGAAATGAACAAAAAAGAGGAAGCCATTCATTTTAAATGGTTAATATGAATGTGTAAACCCAATAATTTTTATGAAGTGAAAGATAATTATGCACAACAGAATCCGTATCTATGAAAAGTTTTGGCAACTAGTACAATGTTTTCCATTAGGTGTTGCCCTTGAAAATACGCTGAAGAATTTTTAAATAGCTCACACCTGCATTTACTGAGGACTTTATATTGTCTGTGGAGATTGATATGTCTTTGGAGTCTAAAAATCTCTACCTATTAGTTACTACCTTCCCTCATGGTATAATTCCATATTTTCTTTTATTTACAAATTTTAATATCTTTTGTGTTCTGGTTACTAAAAACAAAACAAGCATTGCTTTAAATGCTACCAGTTGGTTAAAGAGACTCAAAAACACATACACAAAAATAAAACAAAATCTCAAACTCGTTAGTATACTCTCTCCCCAATCTTGTTTCTGGTTTCAATGGATTTTTCTTTTCTCTGAATAAATGTAATAGAAAGTGGTGTGTGTGTGTGTGTGTGTGTGTGTGTGTGTGTGTGTGTGTGTGTGCATGCTATGTAGACTCCATATTCTCCTAACAAATGGAATCAGTCACTTTGAACTTCAAGGGACTGGAACTTGGCTGACTTTGTGGACGAGTAGCATGATTGGATTTTTTGTTTCTCCTGGGTGCCAATAAAACTAGCATCTATTGACCTTCAGGGCAGATATAAAAATCTATACTTTCATGTTGGTCTGCATGAAAGAAAAGTTTTAGATTAGACTTTTACTATTGATTCTTGTCCCAGATTTAAACTAAAAATTGCATCTCTCATTCACTAAGTTGCAGCTAAATCCCATCTCTGATATTCTTTAGCTGTATGACCTTAGGCAAGTCTCTTAACTTCTATAAGCCTCAGATAGTTTAACTGTAAATTAGCAGACATGAGCAAGATCATGAAAGGCTTTGTAAACTAGAGAGCAAATTTGGATGTGATGCAAAATGATAAGGCAGTGGGATTAAAAGGAAAGAGAAAAAGACTTGAGAACTCTCAAAAGGAGGGAATTTAGCACAGAATTGAAAAGCAATGGCACTCCAGAAAACTAGCTTTGCTTGAATAAGGGAGTGTGGTCCAGGACCATCAGGATTTAAATGATAAAGGAGGAATCTTAATTACTAGCAAGGAATAAAGATAAACTACACCTTGATCTCCTTTGTAGAGAAGAGCCAGGAAGCTAGCTCTTGAGAAGTGGATAGTTACTCAAGTAATTGTTACCCTTCATTTAAAAAAAAAAAAAAAAAAAAAAGTCTCCACTTGAGTTTTATCCTACTATTAATGCAACTTATTGTGGCATGCAATCAATGAAAATATTTGCTTATAATTCAAATGCAAATCTTTACTATTCACATTGCTGTTCACTTTTTCTTGCAACTTCTTAGTAAAACAACAAAATGGGATGAGCAGTTTACGTATTCAATTTTTTTTATCTGTCACAGAATGTAAAGCATCCCAACTTTTTTTAAATCGTAATTCTGATAAATTGTCAATATTATTTAAAATTGTTAATTTATATATAGTTGCTTTACTTGTGCAAGTGGTTTTTGTCTAATGATACTATAAAGCCTTAGAAAGTGATCCGGTATCTTTTGCACTTTCTATATTACTGAGAATCAGTGTTGTGCACCATTCAGGTGTTAAATATTTCTCCTTCAATGAATGAAATACGTGTTTATTATATTATGTTGTTATTTAGTAAAACATTCTTACTGAATTACTATATATATTTACAAAAAGGACTGTGATCTGACAAATACCTTAAGAAAAAGAAAATCTATCACAACCAAGCTAAGCCTTGAGATTCGCCAAAATGTATGAGATTAACATTTATAGAGTGCACTGAGAGTCAGCTTGATATTATTCAGAACACAGAAACAACCTAGTCACTTCCTAATGGAATTTGTGTCTACATTAAGGAAAAGTTAATAAAATATCACAAGAAAGCTCAGTTGATTTATCCGATACTCATTATTACCACATCATATGTTTCTGAAAGAGGAAACAGAAAAAGCCAGAAAGAGCAATAACTAATTACATCAAAACCTACTCCTAACGTGCTTGGGTCGTTTCAAGCACCAGTGGGTCTAAGTCACTTGTAATCTTATGGCTATCTAAATAAACTGTCTCAAATGCCTGCTATCTTTATTTGTCACCCAAGATAGCCATTTTTCCACCTCTTCTTATCACTTCCTTCCCAATGCACTCTTCCTAGAACCCCCATCTGTAGTCATGAAACCACTTTAAACCACAGTTCCTTTTAACTTCTGGCCTCACCTGAAACACTTACTGTGAAGTGTTCTGCCAGTGAGGCTCATTTTTATCTTACTTGCAAGTCCATTGGTAGGAAGTACTTCTCTTCTCTGCGCAATAAGACTTCCAAAACATGACTTTGCTATGCTCCTTTTTCTGCCATTCACTGAACTTCTAGTCTCTCATGTCACTAAACTCTCTGCCATCTGATGTATGGTCCTTTCTAATCCAACATCTATAATTGCCCTGGATGACTCCAAAGTCCCTCTTAATGTTTAATTTGTTCGCCATCCCATGTCTTTGACCCTTGGTCCCTACGTTTCCCATCAAATCATTCAGTGACTCCCAAGGTACCATTTTTTGTTCATCACTGATACCTCTCCTACTTGTCCCTAAGATCTCTTGAGTTTCCCTGCTACCTTTCCTTCTCAAGGTTTGACTGCTTAGGACTTCCTGTGATTCTCTGAGCATGCTTCACATAAATCCGAAGCTTACCCATGGCGTCAGCCACCTTTATGCTTAAATTAATCTCCCGGATCTCAGGTGGCTTATACCAAAAGAACCTTAGCAGATATTCCGACACTTACACATGAGCTAAGCTATAACACAGCAAGCAGTTCCCTAAGGCAGACAGTGTCTGGGATTAGTTGCATTTTCCTGAGTCGTCCTGTCATGTCTGTACATCAGTCATTCCCGGGTCCTCAGCCAGTCACCTAATCAGACAGCTTCGAGAGTGCTCAACTCATTCATTCTCCTTAGCCTATAGAAAATTTGATGAAACCATCACTCTAATTAAGACGAACAAAGAAAAAGCATTTTAGTAATTCCATCAGGTTACCAGTTTAGTCCCCCACCCTTGCAACCCCATCCCCAAAGAATCTGTTCATACACCCAAACCTCAGTCACCACGAGTGATATTTGCTGTTAGCTGAACAGTTCTCCTGAACAATAATTTTGGAGCCAATTTTTTTTCCTCCTCTTCTTCCAGATTTAATTTGTAGAAAAAGTCCTATCACATCTTTTTTTTTTTTTTTTTTTTTTTTTTAATATATACAAAATGCACTTCCCTTTTCTCTCATAGCCCGATTTCCTAGTTGAGGATTAGGTTCATTTTCTGACTGGATACAATACATTGCTCTCCAGTACATTGGAATTAATCATAACATATCCACATATTTTTTCCTATCCAGGTATAGTTTAGTAATACATAACAAAAATTATACAGAACAAGGAGTTAGTTATAGCCCAATTTGTTTTCTATGAATCAATTTAAAAAAAAAAATCAAAACTAAAGACTAACCTATTACCACAATAACATACATCAACTTGAAATAGTACCAGTTTTTGCTTAATAACTGTAGAAACAGGAAAACTCATGATAAATAACTAGATAAATATAAGCAAGTAACTTGCCTATTATTGGCCTTATATATCCACATGCTCACCCAGATAGAAATACAAAACAAAACCTCCTTCAGTTAACAGAAACCCAATCCTTCCATTTGCTCAGGCGAAAAACCTTGGAGTTATCCTCACTCCATTTTTGTTTCCCGTCACATCTCTCATCCAAACTATGAACAGATTATGTTGGTAGTACCTTAAAAGATATCTAGAATTGTAACATTTCTCACTACTCTCAGTGCTACTACCATTTCCCAATGTACCATCTTCTCTCACTTGAATTATTGCAATAGTCTCTTATCTGATCATCTAACTTCTCCACACAGAAGCTAGAATGATCCCATTAAAATATAGGTCAGATCACATGTTGTCTCAGAACTTCAGTGATTTCCTTTCTTCTACTCAGGCACAGTAAAAGGTAAAATTCCTTAATGACCTAAGGTCCCTATGATATCTGGCCTCCTACTCTCTGACCCTGTTTCTATCCATTCTTACCCTCACACATATCTTTCCAGTTCCTCAAGAGTTATTGATGTTGCTTGAACACCAGGAACATACTTCTGCCACAGGGCGTTTGCATTTGCTGTTTCCTCTCTCTGAAATGTTCTTTACTAGTTAGCTACAGGACTTGCTTCTTTACTTACTTCAGTCTGTCTTTAAATATTTCCATGTTGAAGGCTCCCATGACCAATCTATTTTAAAAAATACTGTACCTAGCCCCCCACCCCCTTTCCAGCTTCCATATCTTTTACTCCATTTTCATGCTTTATTTTCTTCCAAAGCACTTCTCATATACAACAAACTAAATTTGCTAGTTAATTATTATGTTAGCTTCTTATTGACATCCCCTAAATAGAACATAGTCCCCATGCAGGTGGGATCTCTTATTTGTTGTGTTTATTGATTTATCCAGAGCCCCTAGAATGATGTTTGGAATATAATAGGTTCTCATTTACTATTTATTGAGTACATGAATTCATTTTTAATTCATCTATTACAAGAGCAGAGAATAGAGGCAATGAATGTAAAAATATTTGTATAACTAAGCAATCATTGTGGTTGAAACTAGGCTCCATAGGTATACTAAAATATTAGCCAATTGTAACAATGGGTAGTTTCATGGTGCTTTATCGTTTCATAAAACACTTCTGCACACACACTCTCACTCCCCTTAACAAGACCATGTGCATGAGTAGCTAGTGTTCCTTTCGTTTACAGGTAAGAAACAGTATCAGAGATCTTAGTGATTTATGAGAGGCCAGACAGATTTTAAGAAGCAGGCCACCCACCTTCAGTCTCTAGGAGACTGCATTTCATTACCTCTTCTAAGAGAATTCTCTAGACCAGGGGTGTCCAAACTTTTTTAAACATTTTTCACCAAGGGCCATATGCGGTAAAATACACAAACAGCCGGGCCACTCACTCGAGGTGAAGTACGTATTGCCTCACCTGGTTTATTTAAGTAAACTAAATATATTTTTGGAATTTGCTGCGGTCCAATTAACAATGGATTGTGGGCTGCAGTTGGCCTGCGGGCCGCAGTTTGGACACCCCTGGCTAGACCTTCAAACCACCTCCAAATTTCATATGATGATAGGATGTTAAAAAACACTGTGTTCTCTTTTATTATGAAGATTGGGCATCAGGAGCACCAGGATAAATATAACAATTGAATCAACTCTCCATTTTCTTAATTCGTAGTTTACGGTACAAAAGGCATGCTCTGAACTCTATCCTCCTTTCTTAGATTATCTCATTCTATCCCCTATCCTTAGCTGAAGTAGAAGAGCTTGTCACCTACTTGTAGTGCATTACCTTAAGTACTTAAATTTCATTTTCAGTGAAACCCCGTTTAATGAATATTTATGAGTATGTCCCTGCAGTGTGCATTCAGTGTGTAGACTTTACCTCACAGCAGGCTACAGTTTTACATTTTGCTTTTTATTGCTAAAATGTTAGCCATACAAATAGATGTCGCTTAGGAAATATGAAAATAAAAACAGTTCCTCCTCTAACTGGAACACGTCCGCCAGAATCACCAGGTGCAGCACTGATGGTGCTAAAAACAATAAATAATAATAATTAGAATATTCTGCCCCAACCCAGAGTAATATGCAATTTACATTTTTGATAGATGACATTAAAGCATAATTCCCCAGTAGGTACAGAGCTTCCCAATTAAAACATTCATCATTTCTACAAGCATCAGTGCAGATGCTGGATAGATATTCTCTCCTCACCACGAATAGCACCTACTGGTTCTTTTGCCATCAGGGAGTGTTCTAGGGAGGAATTAAGTTGAACAACCTTATTGGAGAGACATAGTCTTTAATAAAGAGATTTGCTCCTCCCGGAAAATATCTAGGGAACTTTAAGTTCTTCTTTTTCTTCTTCTCTTTTTGTAAATGACAGTGATCTTCAAGAAAATATTCCATTATAACTACAGAATCAAAATTCACATAATTCTCAACTCAGCAAAAGGTAACGCCAATTAAAACTCTCAGTGGGTGGTCTGACATCTGATACTGTGTGGGCATTATCTGACAGCCTGCCATATATTTTGAATTCCTTTAAGGTGAACGTACAATTTAGCTGGTAATTTGCAAGAAAAAAAGAATATGCAGGAATGCAAAATAAATGACACCAACCATATGGTGCTCAGATTGTAAACCACTGATGACGAGAAGATAGTTGATCATCCTGCAACTGTTACAAGATTTTTTTTTTTGTTCCATGTGAAGTCATTGTGAGCCATTGAATTATGCAAGGAGAGCTTTGCTCCTTTCAAATCAGGGGAAAGTAAGAACTTCATGTAACTTTTGCATGTGAAGCATAGATTAAATGGAATGTATCTAATTTGCTAAAATGATATACAACCTCTGGTTTGAGTATATAAAAACTGACTTTCACAAGAAAATTTAGAAGTTCTTTAATATAAAATTTTATTAAAAATGGGACTTATAATAATGACTTTTTCTTTTAAAACTTCATTCCTCTCAAAGGTTAATATACATTGTCTACTCATATTTAAGAGTACCTCTGTTGATGGTCACAGAAAGAGAAAAAATAGATGAAGTTGAAAATTAAGGTAAAAGCCTTCTCATTTTCTATGAGATTTAATTCAATTCAACTAATATTAAGTGTCATTTATGTGGTATATATTATATGACATAGTTCCTGCCCTCAGGTATTGTAGATCGTAATTATTCAAAAAAGTCTGAGGTAGGCATTATGATGATTATTTTAACAGTGGTTAAATTTCAAGTGATTTGTTTGTAATCACAGACTGTAAGGTACCACTCAGTTGGGGTACACAGTACTCTTCAGAAGGCAAAAATGGAAAGGTATCAAGGTTTAACTGGCCAACTGGGATGGTAACAAAGAAGAGTGGATCAGAGGCTCTGTCACAAGAGTGTGACCCAGGGCAAACAAATTAACCTTTCTGAGTCTCAGTTTCCACATATAATAAGAGAATAAGAGCACGAACCAATTCTTATGGTTAAAAATAGGTAACTTAAAACTCAGGATGTAAAATCTGAAGTTTTATATTACAATTATTCAGAAAAACTCCTTCTTGGTCATGGCAATAAAAACAAATAATGGAAATCTATCTGTTTGTATTCCAGTAAATCTGTATGTGACCCTGAGTGTGGGGGAATTCCAATGACTCAGGAGAGGGTTCTTCAGTTCTGACATATGAGGCACTGAGCTGGACATGGCCAGGTCTTCGGAAAAGTGTGAGACTTTTGGAGCCCCTCTTCCTATCACGACAAAGGCAAAGGTACAGGGACATAAGGGGTAGGGCCCCTCAGCAGCTCCTCCCTGGCTCAGAATGAAGAAAGGTTTTGATGTTCTCTGTGGCCCACCAGAATGACTGTGTGTGGACATGCATGTCTCTGTGTGTTGATTTGTGTTTACATGTGTATGTATATGTACAGGGGCAGCCAATGAGAATGGGAGACTCTGGTCCATCCCATGGGCCCTATTCTCTCCCCAAATCCCAAAATGAGAGCACTCTTAAAACATGAACAAATGCTCACAGTTTGAAGGCAGGTCTTTCTGACTGCATGCCCTCTCCTATTCTTCCTCTCGTTCCCCAGCTTGGGAAGAACCAGCCGTAGCATAGTAAATTGGGGAGAGATGGGAAGAGCAGGAGAAAAGATGAATTGTGTCCCCCTTTCCACCCTAACTTTCTGAGCCTGGGTCAGACCTGAATTAGGAGAGGGGAGAATCTAAATGTGACGAGAAATTTCCGCTTTGGCAGTAGAATATGCTAGACTATAAATACCATAAATGAGAAAATTATCCAGAAGTTATGAAGACACAAAGTATCCAGAAGTTATGAAGACTTTTTCAGTTATGGGGAGAAAAAAAATGATATACCAGAGCTTATTAAAAGGGGAAATGGTAAGAAAGAATCAACTGGCATTTTGCTTATATTAATATGTTATCAAAATCAACCCAGGCAATAAGATAGGAATATAGCGATGATGCCATTTTGAAGGTGGTACTGAATTGACTTCAGGTTTGGTAACACTGGATTAAAGCTTACGTTAAAATTGCTGCCGATAATGCATCCTGCACTGCCTCACCGCCCCCAAACACAGTTACTTAAAATTTCCAACTTGAAGCATATAGCCAAATATACATGTGGAATTTAAAAGAACATTATAAGACCCAACAAATGATAGGGAGTTAAGATAGCACTGGTAATAAAAAGCTCATGAGATCAAAGAAATGAAATTCACTGTGTGCTAGTCAAGAGCTGTAACTGTTTTTATTTGGAATAGAACCTGGATGGGTGGTAGAAATTGACAGGTGTGTGAATATACAAAACAGATAGGTTTGTTTGAAGGAGATTATTCTCAGAATGTAGTGGAAATAAGATTGGGATCAGACTATAGGAATCCTTAAAAACAGACTCAGGTGGACTTTATTCTCTACAGGAAGCTATAAATTGTTTTTTGAGTTTTATAGTTAGAAAGGGGAAAATGATAAAATAAAACAGTATTATCTGGGGAAGCTAGAGTTGGAACACAGATTTCTTTTAAGATTTCACAGAACACTTAAATTATGATTAGTAAAACTAAATTATCTTTTCCAGAATGTAAGAGGTAACTCTTTTGTAGTCAGAATGATAGTCTTTTATGACACAGTTTTTTGTTTTTTCATAGACAACAAAAAACAAAACAAACAGAATACCAATTAAAGAATAAAATTATACTTTAAGAAATATCTTCAGACCTGAAGATTTAGAAGTATTTCATTGTATAGCCATTTTAAAAATGTGATATAGCAACATCGTAGAGTTTTTAGTACATCTATAGTAACATCTTAGAGTTTTTAGTATACTGTGATTCTAGTAAAAATGACAGCATTAAAATAAAAATGACTGACAGCGAAAGAAATTTTGAATGACACATAATTTTTGAAAATCTTGCGTCCTAATTGGGGTGGGAAAAATCAGAACAATGACATAGATGTATTTAAAAAAATTTTTTTTTAAAGTACTGCAATGTTCTATTTCTTAACCTGGGTGCTGATTTATTAGCATGTAAACTAAGAATACATATTTTCCATACATTTATATCTATGGTAAATTTTAAAATAAAAATTATATGGTAGAAATGTTTTAAGTTAGCTTTTTAGAATATATTTACAAATATATATTTGTCAACAGATCCATTTTTCAGGGGAGAAAATACAGCATTTTTGTCCCCTAGAGTTGGGCTGTGCTCTGAGAGCTGGCTCTCCCGACCTTTTGTGCCACATCTAGAAACGGTACCATAATTGCTCTGACTCCTGAGTTGGCAGCAAGTAACACAGTGGTTCATGGAGTTAGGCAGCTAAAGAAAGCATTTGGTTAATAACAGTTTTTACTACTCTACATTTGGTCCACGTAGATATTCTTTTAATTGTTCTGAATTGGTAAAATAAAAACAGCTGTCCCAGAAACTTCTTTCCTCATTCTCAAATGCACTGGGCAAGTTTGCCAGTCAGGGAGTTCCTATCCTTTGAATTTTGAAAATGAACTATGTTTTTTTTCTTCAAAATGTTGTTAGTCCAAAACTGATATCAAAATACCAACATCTCCCCCCAAAACCACAGTGACTTACATTTATGGTCCATGTACAGTTTTCTGACATGTCACTTTTTAATTGAGTACTGAAAATGGATTAAAGTAGTCCCAACCTGTCTAAGGAGAGTATGTTCCAAGACCCCCGGTTGATGCCTAAACCGTGTGTGTGTGTGTGTGTGTGTGTATGTGTGTATATATATCTGTGTTTTATATATATACATATAAAACACACACACATATATATAAAACACACATATATATGGTGTTTTTTCCTATACATGTTAATGACAGTTTAATTTATATATTAAGCACAGTAAGAGATTAACAACTAATAAAATAGAATTATAACAATATACTATAATAAAAATTATGTGAATGTGATATCTCTCTCTCAAAATATTTTATTCTATTGTGCTCAACTTTCTTGATGGGAGATGACACAATGCCTGTGTGATGAGATAGAGTAAGATATTCATATCGACACACAATTTAAAACTTATGAATTATTATTTTCTGGAATATTCCAATTAATACTTTTGGAACTATAGTTGACCATGGGTAACTGAAACCATATAAAGTGAAACCTCGGATAAACGGGGACTACTGCATATTATTAACATCAACAAAAGGCAATTTTTTAGTAGTACATATTAAATAGTGTTTTAATGAATATCCCCTGGCTTTCCCTTTACCACACCCTCTCCTGCAAAAAGTCCCAAAGGTCTGACCCATTGTGTTTCTGCATGCATGTGGTCGTATCTCTTTTTTAAATTTTAGGAAGAACATCAAATTGCCAAAGAGAATTTCCACAAAGCAAAAACAAAAATATTGAAAATAGGTTTTTAAAGATCTTAACACTAAATATTTCTAAAGCAATTCTTGATACGATTCCAAATATTTTATTAAATGTACCAGGTAATATTATTTCATTTTCAAAATAATCATGTAATCTTAGAATCACATAATTCCTTGAAAGGCTTCACCAGTCTGTGGTTTTTAAGTACTTTTGCTCATATACCTTCTAAAGAAATGTTGTAAAACTATACACTTTCATGCATTTAATACCTAAAATAATTCCTCATAAATTTACATTTGAAAATATGTAATTACCAATACACCATAAATATTGGCAGGTTAAAATAATTGTTTTTATTTTTATTTGTATTTAACTGATTCTAAATGTCACATCGACTTAATAATCCCCATCATACATTACAAAATAAAGTATATCAACAAGCTTTGTTTAAACAGTTAAAATATTTTACATCATTGCTTTTTCTCCTTGAAATTTTCTTTTATTTCCCCTCTCCAACAACATTCTATTTTAATGGAATATTTTTTTTTATACTTGAAGGGTCTCTATTGATCATCTTATAATTTTCTGGCAAAAAAATATGCATATAAAGAGAAACAAATAAATTCCTGTGATCATTATACTTTAAGTTGTCAATATTTTTCTTCCAGATTTAGCTTTTAGTATAATTATTATTAGAGTACACTTAAGCAAAACAGATAAATATACATTTTGATAATTACTAAACATAAAAGTAAAAAATATTTTTGAAATTAATTTTTAATAAGATGGATGGCCTTTGTATCTCCAAACTGTTTATGTTAATGGCTGAATATTTTCATTGCTATAATAAAATAGTATTCAACATAAATTTTATTGTTAGTCTTTATTTTTATATGTCAGGCCTAAGAAAAATAATTGACAAAAATAAAAAACATTAGAATAGAAGGAGTTTTGTATAGAAATGTCATTCAATTCTTTGAACTCCTTCCAAATTATGTGCCAGAAATCACATAGTAATATATAATAAAAAATTACTGTTAATGATCTCAGCTGACAGCTCAATTAACATTGCCTTCAATTTTGTTCAAAAGAAAGAATTGGAAATTAGATGACTTGAAAAAGGATTTTTTACTCAGCCGTTCACTTTCTCAATACAATCACCAATATTCTAAATTTTCTCTGTTTAGTGTTCTGAAGATTTTTTTGTTGTTGTTGCAATTTATTCATCGAAGGTATATTGAGGATTTAATGACCTAGAAAGGGAGATTACATCATACATCACTCAGAAAACTTTAAAAATATTTCCTCAAAATTGCTTCATCTTGGAAGATGTTTAACACACCCCTGAGAGTTTTAAACCACAGGAGTCAGTAAACTTTAGGAAGTGAGAGATGGATTCTATTCTTCATGAAGTGTACTTATGAAAGGAGAAGAAGAAAAGGAGCACAGTGTAACACCTCCATACCAGGTACTTTGTCAGGCCAATCCATCTCAGAATGGAGTGTGTATGACTTCCTTCAGAAGTGCTGATTCTGAAAAATTTGGAAAATCTTGATGTTCCAGAGGTTTGAAGTTCTAGTTTGAAAAACACATTTACCATTTAACAACATCGTTCACTAAAGAGTGCAATCTCTACTGCTTGTTCTCTGCTCTCTCTCACAGACCCTAGCAACCATGGTTGTGAATTAACTTTTTTCCATCTCCCACATAGATGGTTAAATTAAAAAATATAAAAAATACATAGTCAAGTAGGGCTTGAAAATATTGGGTTAGAACATCTACCACATCGTTAAGCTTTTTAAGATTCTGATAAAAAATAGCAAAATTTATATGAAACAATAATGACAATGATGATGATAGCAAAAAATTATGTAACACTGATTATGTACCAGTCATTGTAACAAAAGGTTTTCATACAGTAACTCATTAAATTTTAGAACAGCCTTACAAGGTAGGCACTATTACTCTTTCCAATTTGCAGATGAGGAAACTGGGGAATGAAGAGGTTAAGCAACTTCCTCATGGTATCAAACCCCAAGCAGAATTTCTGCTGTGACTACAAGATGTGACAGGAAGATATGGTGAACGTTTAAATTTAAAAAAAAATATTACAGTAAAAGATACATTACCATTAATCCCCCTCGCTTCGAACACACTTATCCCATTGTTCTTGCCACTTTCTGAAGCAGTTCTAGAAGTCCTCTTTCATGAGTGTTTTTAATTGCGCTGCCATAGCTGCCTCAATGTCCTGAATCATTTTGACTTTGGGGAAGAGCCAGAAGTCACACAGTGCCAGATCCAGTGGATAAGGTGGATAAGGACACACTGTAATGTTTTTATTTGACAGAAATTGCCATATACCAGAAGCAATGAATGGCACAGAGTGTTGTCATAATGGAGGATGAAATTAAGACACTCACAGAAGAGCTTCAGAAAGTTGTGAGAACAATAGGATGAGTGTGTTTGAAGCTAGTGGAGAGTATTTTGAGGTGTTTTAAATGGTTTTACTGTCTTGATAACATTGTTTAAAGGAAGAGGTCAGATAATAGATTTTATTTTTATTTTCCTCGTTTTTGAGATATTTTATCCTTTGAGCTGATATTAGACAAAAAAAATGTTTTAAATTATTCAAGTTTGTTATAATTTTCTGGTCATACGACATACATTTGATTAGCACATGTTACTAATTCAATGTATTTTTGTTTTTTATTTTATCTGAAGACAACAACTTGAATTGAAATAATTGCCTCATTACTGAGACATTCCAGATACTTTTCACAAACATGTCTAATAACCCAGCGAGCCCTCCCCCGAGTACCAACTCCTCCTCCAAAATCTAAAATTATTGTATTCTTCTATGAGACAATTCCTCCAAACCTTTAGGCTATGTACCTCAAATCATTCATTTGAAGGTGCCATGCAAACAAATGATTAAATAATTCTCTTTGAATTTATTTTAAACATGCAGCTAGAGGCATATTGGCTGAACTATATTTATTTCTTCTCTCATGCTTGGCACATAACCTATGTTTGCCTGATCCCTTCCATTTGTATTCCAAGGAAAGTTTACTAATGAACATTTATCAAAAAAATGAAAATATAAACACTTAGTTCTTTATAGAACTTGATTTTTATTCCTAGTCAGAAAGAAAATCTATTTCTATATTCCTCTCTAACGATTTCTAGTTGTAAAAGCCTGGATCAATGTGGCTGTTTCCATAAAACCTTATTTTGTAAGTGATATATTTAGCAAATAATCAAGAAACAATGCTACCAACAACACGTAAGGTAAGTATATAGCACCACCCTGGTTGCTAAGGCCCTGAACTTGGTAGTGCTGTGTAACGTGTTCAGAACAGCACAAGGGAAAAAATGTTCTACTTAGGATAGAAAATGTGTGACAAGTAAGAATAGCCACATCCTAGGGGTCTGTTTCAGTCAATCAAGTGATTCAAATAATCCCAACTACTACAATTAGCAATTATCAATAGCACATAGTTCACAATTTCAATTTTTGATACAGTAAGTCCTCATTTAACGTCTTTGATAGGTTCTGTGCTTTTAAGCAAAACAATGTATCATAAAACCAATTTTACCACAGGCTAATTGATATAAACAAAAGTTAAGCTCTTACAGTACCTTATCAACGTTATAAAAATACGATGTTGAACAAAATAACATTATTCGAGGACTGCTGTACATTTTTCGAGGACTGCTGTCAAAGATTTTACATATAGAAGGAACACCATGGTGAGAATACATACTAGTTGCTAAGTCTTCAGTTTCCTTTCTCATTTTGACAATCATTTAATGTACGATTTGGGACAGGCCATAGAATTCATATACTTTTAATTGCTTCCTTCAATGAGGATAATACAATCCAGTTAGAAATATACATTGATAATTGCTTAAGTGAAGTGAAAATTCATTATACTTAAATTGCTGCAAAAAATTATTTTCCTAGGGTAAAAAATGAGATTTGATCATAATCAAAAAAACACAAACAAACAAAAAACTGAGCCTTTTTTGACTGATGAAAGAAAACCATTTTGAATGTCTCCAAATGCAAATTTCATAGTATCAACTGAACTTGAACACAGAAAAAATAAATCACTACTACTTTAGACTGCTAAAACAACTGCATTATTTTCAATTGTATATACATTAAGCATCAAATTGGATTGAAATCTGCTATGAGCTCCATGTGAATTCCAAGTTGCTTTGGAGGATTTTTTAGGCTTACCTCATTTAGATTCTCAAAACTTAAAGAAAGCATCTTAGGTGAGAAATGAGTCAACAATAGATCTTGAAATTGAAACACATATGCTGAATTCCAATTTACTTTTATATTGCGTTACTTGAATTTGTAATTCAATATGTGAAACCATAAGCTTCTAATTTTAACCATGTATATGTACTTGTCAACTCAGTCTAAAGTACACAAGAGTGACTTTCAAATATTTCTCCCTCCTCCACATACATTTCTCTCAATCAATCAATCAATCAATCAATCAATCAATCAATCAATCAGAATTGAAAAGCTCTGATTCACAAAGGTTGGGAGACCTGGAGCTTTTATGTCTTCCTTTTCTCAATAATCCATCTTTCATTTAGGTGGCTCCTAAATGAATTTGTGAAGCACAGTTTAAATTAGCAATTCTTTAAAAAAAAGTAAGATAAGCTAACGGTTCCTATTTTGAGTTTGAGAGGGAGTTATAACAAATGAGATGACACATACACATTCTTACAAATTCGAAAATGACTGAGGATAAAAACAGCCAAATTAACGTGGATGTTATGGTAAGCTCCTTCAACCAGGAACAATCCACACCAGTTATATTAGGTAGACTTTCTGCTAGACTGTACCTTCTATTTTCTTATATGGTAAAATACAGTATTTAGCCCAAATATTAAGGGAACAAAAATCTTCAACTCTAACTTAGATTAATCATAATTTTCATTATTATATGAGGCCTGACAAGTTTACGATTTTGTTGCAACAATGTTGTTAACTTTTTTTTGATATCAGATTGATCATTCATTATGAATTTGTACCAACTCGACAAACAGTTAACCAAGTTTACTATTTGGAAATGCTGAAAAGTCTGCATGAAATAGTTAGACAACCTGAACCCTTCGCCAACAATTCATGGCTCTTGCATCATGACAATGCACCAGTTCACACAGCACTGTCTGTGAGGGAGTTTTCAGCCAGTAAACAAATAACTGTATTGGAACACCTTCCCTACTCACCTGATATGGCCCGCAATAACTTATTTCTTTACCCGAAGATAAAGGAAATGTTGAAAGGAAGACATTTGGATGACATGCAGGACATCAAGGGTAATACAAGGACAGTTCTGATTGCCATTCTAGAAAAAGAGTTTCAAAATTGCTTCGAAGGGTGGATTAGGCACTGGTGTCAGTGCTTAGCTTCCTAAGGGGAATACTTTGAAGGTGACTGTATGAGTGATATTCAGCAATGAGCTGAATGTAGCACTTTTTCTAGGATGAGTTCACAAACTTAACTGTCCAAGCACTTTCAATGGTGAAAAAACACATTTCGACTATCTTTCTTAAAAACTTGCTTTAGTAGTTAATGAGTCATTCAACCCAAAAGGTCATTCATTTGGTATTATTATTATTATTATTATTAGTAGTAGTAGTAGTAGTAGTAGTAGTAGTATTGTTATTATTATTACCCTGTTTGCCCAAAAGTAAGACCTAGCCGGACAATCAGCTTTAATGCGTCATTTGGAGCAAAGATTAATATAAGACCCGGTCTTGTATTATATAAGACCGGGTCTTATTTTACTATAATATTTTATAGTCTTACATTAATCTTTGCTCCAAAAGACACATTAGAGCTGACTGTCCGACTAGGTCTTACTTTTGGGAAAACACGGTATTAGTAGTAGTAGTAGTAGTGGTACTATCAGTAGCCTTGGTTACTGCATAGTTAGAGTAGAATATCTGATAACCATAAGTAATAAATCATATTTATTTTCGCTTTACTTTAGTGCCTTAAAGTACTTGTATTTGCTCTTTCTTTTCAGACTGGAAGATCAAATGTTGGAAAAGAGAATATATGAGAAATAAGGCTTACTACTCTCTTTTCTCAATGTGTCACCCTTACTCAGGGAAGTTTGCAATGTATGACCTCTCTACTAAAACTTAAAAAATAAATAGCATGTCATTATGCTCATTTGCTTAAATAAAGTTACAAAGCTCTTTAGCATCCATATTAACATTTTTCATATTGATTGCATATTTTCTAAGATTTATGCAAATCTTAGAAAAATACTAATTATCTGCTATGAAAGAAAAATTACTCATATTTTTAGCAAAACTGTTAATATTTAATAGTTGTACAGGTAATAGAATAATAATTTCTGTTTGCATGTTTTGCATGTTTATTTCAGTAGAAGATAAAATCACAGGTAAAATGCATAAGCTATTTGCTATATAAAGTAATATAAGCATCATTAAAGATTTTATTCATATATTAGCAACACTTGTCAGTCATTTTAGTTAAGGTACAATGGGTTACAGGCAGAGCATTACCTCATTAAGAGTGCGAAATTTGGAATTGGCTAGATTTGTTCCAAATTTTTTATTCTACTCCTAGCTGAGTGACTTTGAACAAATTGTCCTAGGAATCCTGTTTTTTCTTCTGTGAAATAGGGTAAAGCAACCTACCTAATAAAGTGGGGGCAGCTTAGATAATTTAATGAAATTATGTAATTTGCATTGCATAGTTTCTATCACATGGTAAAATCTCTTCGGCTATATCTCCTTTGACTTATACTTGTAAAGTAGAATATAAACAACATTAAATTTGATTTTTTTCCTTAATATGCCCTCTATGGCCTCAAGGGGATAAATAGTTTTTCCCTTAAATTTGTTGTGATAGAAAAAGTAATAGCTTCCCAAAGATGTCCATGTCCTATCCCCAGAATCTTGAATATATAACCTTAAAGGACAAAGCGGATCTGGCAGATATAATTAAATTAAGGATCTCGAGATGTGGAGATTGTCCAGGATTATCTGGGTCCATCCAGTAAACCATAAGAGTCCTTGTAAAGGAAAGGAGGAGGAAGGAGATTGAGAATCAGAGGAGATGTGATAATAGAAGTAAAAGTCAGAGAGAGAAAATGAGTTGCGGAGATTCTGGGTTGCTGGTTTCATAGATGAAAGAACGGGCCAGGAAAGAGGAATGCAGGCAGCCTCTAGAAGATTGAAAAGACAAAGAAATATATATTTCCACTAGAGCTTGTAAAAGCAATGCCACCCTGCTGACAATTTGATTTTAGGACTTCTGACCTCCAGAACTTTAAGATACTAAACTTATGTTGCTTTAAGCTTCAAATTTGTGGTAATTTTTTTCACAGCATCAATGGGAAACTAACATCATCAGTGACGACAAGAAATGGATTAGAAGAGGCTACCACTCTATGCATTTTGAAATCCTGATGTTTAAAACCCTTTGGATATTTGTAGCAAGCTCCAGAGAACTGTGATGATACTTGATAACTAGGTCATTTCACTTTGCATCACATCATGAAGCACTGGATAAGTACAGTTACAATCCCAATTAAAATACGAGGGGTGCCAAAAATATGTATAGACATTTTAAGAGATGTTAACCCTTTGGCCAATGTTGCTCAAGCAGTAGTTCGCCATAATCAGAAGTGTCTGGACACTTTGAGCACCTCTTGTAACTGCAGAAGTTACATGTGACTTGTATTCATCTTTTGTTATTGGTATATATTAATGAGTTTTTTCCTCTCTTAAAATGTGTATACATTTTTTGGCAGCCTCTGTATATTAAAAAGATTACAAATCCCACACTTTGGAAGATATTAATAAGTAGTAATCAATGTGTTACTTATATTAATAATTAATAAGAAACTTACTACAATTGATTGAATATTTACTATGCACCAATGACATAAACATTTTATATACATATCTTCTTTAATTCTGTAAACAACCTTAGAGATGTATGTTCACCCTGAAGTTTTACAGATGAGGGACTAAATTTATGTTTAACTTGAAAAGGACAAAGAAAAAGGAAGTCAAAGGTTTGAACCATAGTTTGTTGATTTAAAATTTCATGCCATTCACCAAAGATAAATTGAGACGAGGGGCCAAAAACAAAACAAACAAACAGAAAGCTGAAGAAGAAGAGGTTGCTCTGTGAGAAGAATTTCAGAGCACCTCCTTCCTGACTTCAGATGATAATATTTCATAGATAGGTCATACATAGGTCATAAAAATCAGGCTTCTCAAACAAGGTTGAAGCCATCAGGAACCCCAGAATTTCTGCCTTACTTTTGGTCTGAACACCTTGCTTAATAGGCAGCAATTGATCAAACCATCACTAAGGACCTGGGCTTAGAAAAACCTAGAGGTAAAAAAAAATATGCTTACTTTTTTGTGTTTTACATAAAATCTGCTTTTGTATTCAACTGATGTTCTAGGTTTTACTATTTTCATAAGAGGTGAAGCACTGGTATCTATATAAGAAATTGAAGCAAAATCAAACTGATACTTAATGAATATTGATTTTGGGCCTGATTTTATGACAATCACCATCACATATCATATTTTATACGTATTAGTGTTCCCAGTTTTACAAAAGCGAACCTAAGCCTTACAAACTTTGTTTAAAATTACAGCCAATTTAATTCTAGATGTGACTGGCTCATGATAAAATATCAATCCAGAGAAATAAAAATAGTCCACAAGATTATTATTTCCTTGTAATTTTCCCTTATGATAAAAACCAAGAACTTCCACCTCATACAGTGAAATGATATCAGATTCTGCATACCAGGTCTTTCATCTCTAAATTTGGCCCTAGTAACTTATGTAGATTCTCAAATTTCCTTTGGCATGCACTTATGCAGATTTTCTTCTTAGAACTAGTTTTTAAGCAATGTGTACCTCCTTCCCTATCTAAGGCATTTTCACTCAATTAAGTAGTATGCTAGAAATCAGCTTATTCTGCATTGTAGTCTGAAGTGGGAACAAAACAAAACACCCACAATTGACTCAAAAAAAGTCTGTGTTCCTGCTCTCTGCTTCCTTTGACAGTTTGGTCCAACCACAGGAAACCATCCAGAGCATTACATTTCCTCTTATCCTCAAAAAAATACACTGATTTAAGCATTTTAAATTTGTTCTCAGCATTCTCCAGGAGACAGTTAACCCTCAATCTCACAATCCTAGGATATCCTATTAATGAAATAGAATGTTCACCCTATATTCCAGCCTGCTCAAATTCAAGTACTTTTAGGAAAAGATAGCCTCATCTCCATTCTCCATACATTTTGTGTAATCTTCACTAAAATACATATCTCTTTAGTCTTTGCAATAATTAAATATAGTATTGAAGGAGCCATTCTGCTGAAATTGCTGTCCTGAAGATCACCGGTGATTAATTGGTCACCATATCTAATACAATCCTTTATTGTCACTATTATAAAAACATTTACAAGGACCTTTTACACGTATCCAATTATTGGATACTAAATATTACAATCAAACTGTATTGTAATTATGTGCCCCCCCTATACATTTCTTTAAGTTAGAGCTTATTAGTTCCTTATTCCCAACGTCCCTCCACCTTTGTTGGTCAATAAATGATTGAGTCAATGAACGAACAAAATATTTCTAGCCTGCCACAGGTGTGTTTTACCAATTGTGTTCGGAGCTCCATGATACAATAGATACAATATCTTCACTATAATATTAATATCTTCCAATATGTGGGATTTATAATCTTTTTAATATGTTTCACATGGGATCGTAACTGTACTTTAATGCTTCATGATGTTTTACAAAATGAAATGACCTAGTTATCAGGTATCATCACAGTCTCTATAGCTTGCTCATTAATCTCAGCAAAGTAGGATAGCGGACAGGCAACTGGATTCAGACCCCTCAGCATCTGATGATCATGACAAGTAACCATACACTAACTTGTACTACATGCTACATGCTTACAATGCACTAGTTTCTATAGTGTGTTTATCTGATCTCATTCTCATAAGCAACCTGAGATAGAGTAAATCATTACCTAAATTTTACAGATGTGAAAACAGGCTCAGAGAATTTCAAATGTGCTCATGACATCCATACTATAACGTCTCACACAATCTTGATTCAGCCTAAAATAAACATATAAGCCAGAAAAAAAAAAAAAAAGAAGAAGAAGAAGAAGAAGAAGAAGAAAGACCAGGACAGGTATCAAATATGAGTATTGATGTGAAAAAAATGCTACATGGACATTGGAAATAGAAGAAGACAAAAACACAAGCATTATGGTTCTTAACAAAAAAAATTAAATATAACTCTAGTCAAGGCCTGAGTATGGGAGCAGTAGATGACAAGTTATATGATTTGAGCCTCTAACTGCAGTTCCCCATAACGATATCTGACACATTTACTACCGTGTTTCCCCGAAAATAAGACCTAACCAGAAAATAAGCCCTAGCATGATTTTTCAGGATGACATCCCCTGAACATAAGCCATAATATGTCTTTTGGAGCAAAAATTAATATAAGACCCGGTCTTATTTTCTGAGAAATACTGTACAACTATAACAGTATCTTCATGGTTTTATTACTTTTAATAGATTGTACTACCAAAGGCAAAAATAATTTTGGAAGTTTCTTGGTTAGTTGTAAGATAAACAATCAATAGCAGGAGAATATATATATAGCTATATAGATATAGATATAGATATAAAATATAGAATATATTTATATTTATATAATTTATATAATTTATTAATTATATATAATATATATAATAAATAATAAATTATATATAATAAATTATACATAATTAATAAATTATATATATATAATTAATTATATATAATTATATTATATATAATTAATAAATAATAAATTATATATAATTTATATAATAACTTATATAATAATTTATACAATATAATATATTATATAATATATATAATATATATTTATATAATATAGAATATATTATATTATATATACATATATTTTTTTTCTTCTTCTTCTTCTTGAAAGATCTTAGAAAATGCTGAAAAGCTAAACTGGCTATTATTCAAGAGCAATAAATTTCCTGCCTACAGATATAGACTTCAGTCTACTGATCTGCCAAGAAAAAACAATGTTTTTAATGTAAATTTGTTTTATCCTGGCATCTATGTAGACAGCTACCTTTGAAAATGAATAAATTAATTATGTCTTGCATATGTAAAGATGTTGGTTACTATGAGATGTAGGTCATAAAATTTGAGTTTTTTCCAATAGGAAATCAATTTCCATCGATTTGTTCACATGCTCTTACGAAATATCCCTTGAGACCAGAAGAATGCATTTAAAACTGGCAGGCTGGGGTTAGAAGCATGATTCATGATTATAGAACGGAATCAGGTTGGCCTGCCCCCAGAGCCTGTGATCTTGGCTCCGTTAGTGTGCTGCCCAAGCTAGTTAATCTAAAGGGCCAGAGTCAAACTGAAGGTATCAATGATAAAAAAGAAAGTCACAAACAATGCTATTAATAATTTTACCTATTATTTTAAAATGCACATTCAAAATTACATGTCATTCAAAATAAAATCTCATTCCACATTCAAATACAAGCACATAATCTAATGAACATCACCACACTCAAGGTATGACACTCGTTTAGCTTAAAACAAAGTCAAAACAAATAAGCTTGAAACAGTTACTGATTTATGAAACAGTGATCTCTCGAGCTGACCTCACATTAGTGTGAAGGGCCTACGTCAGGGAACTTAAATCGGTACTCCTCTCAGCCCGGTGGTGTTACCCTATTGATTCATATTTGCTTTAGTCTCCACCTGTTTCAATGTCTCTACATTTCTGCTTTCATGTTCATATACCGGCAACCACACACACACATACACACACACACTTTCTCTGTACTTTGTCCTGGATCACGAAACTATACCTCTTAATAGATTATATATATCTATAGATATAGATATAGATATAGATATAGATATAGATATAGATATATCTATAGATATATATCTATATATATATATATATATTTTTTTTTTTTTTCCTCTGCTTGTATTTTCTCATTTCCTTTTTCCTATTGCAGTAGCCTCTATGCTTCCTTCTCTCTGGGGACATATGAGGTTGACTACAAATCAGCCACAGCTTGTAAGTCTTGGTGGCTTTTGTTTTACAAAAGCCTAAACGTTTTGAAGAGGCCAAGGGAATGAAAGGTCAAGAGAGTTTGAAGTGGAGCAGAGGGTTGTCTTCTGATTCACAAGTGATTTTTCCAGGGATTTGGGGGAGGGGTGAAGGCTGTGATAACATAGCGATGGGAATTTAGCCACATACCCAAAAGTGATGGGATCTCAAAGAGAGATGGCTCTGCGAGTGACTAGGAAGGCATTAGCACAACCCAAACATATGACCCATGCATCATAAGGAGCACAGGACCACCCAATTTCAAGAGACCCATTTGGCTTGTCAGTGAGAATACCGGTGGCATCCATACTTGATTGGAGTTTAATACCCTTTCCTTGTTTTGAGTATACCACATACGTCTACCGGTGTGTGGTGTGACTATGGTCTAGGAAGAGGATTGAATGAGACAGAACTTTCTCTCACGAAGCCTAGCAGGAGAGTGTTTCAGACTATATTTTTAATCTTTTTTCAGTATATACTCTGTTTTAAAACAGCAACAATAATATTTTACAAAGACTCCTCAGGTAAATTAAGAATCACTTCATGGTTAAAGCAAAGTGGTTTAGGTAAGAATACTGTAAAAAAGCATGAAGCACATTTTTTTTTTGGCTGTTACTGAGTTCTTCTGCTTGACATACTTTTTGCATGAGGTAAAATGTGGCCTGCCCTTGCCAGAGTAGATAATAATACCTGGACACTAGCCAATGTAGCTAGAATGTTGAGAGCAGAGAGCATGTCAGCATTCACTGCGAGACTTCCCCAGCTGCCGCTGTCAATGCCTTCTTATCTGTCTTCCTCACTCCTTCCTGGGCTGTCAGCACTGAACCTGGCACTAAATGAACCGCTCCACTGCCACTTAAAAAAAAAACTCAGCTAGAAAATCATGTGTCTCTTAGTTTCTATGATCATTAATTTGAGGTTATAATGAACTTTTGGCCCTATGGAAAACACCAGAATGTGGACTTACAGCTGCTCTTCCCATATGCCTGGGTATCTAAGGTCTAAATGCTAAATTTGAAAAAAAAAATGCATTCCAAATGCAAAACACATCTTTTAATCAACCTCGCAAACTGCTTTCACTCTTCCTCTTCTCTTCCACTTACTCTATCTCCTTGGTGAATAAACTGAAATTATTTCACACATGGATTCTTTCTTGTAAATTCTTTTCTGTTTCTCACTTGAAGCAGCACTACTCTGGGGACATACGGGAAATGTTCACAAGTGTTAGCGGAACTGCATTTTAGTGCCTGTCATGGAGTTTGGGTGAATAGGTATTCTTAAGAAATTAAAGAGAAAGAGGGACTTAAGGATATATTCTAATTGCTGTAGGCCACCGAAGGTGCTCCCCTCACCACCCCAATGTTCACATTCTTTTCTTTCACTGCATTTTTTAGTAGAAAAGATAGTAAAGTGCCTTAAAAGAGGTGTTCTATATAAATACAGTAACATTTATAACCATACCACCTGTACCATTTTCATGTGGCAAGTTGCCTTCTTCATAAATGTATATTTTATATAATGATAGTGTATTATAAAGCCCATAATTCTACTTCTGCTATTTGCAATGCTATTATTTTTTATATTATATCATAAAAGTTTCTCCAAAGTCATGTTTATGAAAATCAAAATTTTAAATGATTACATCACATTTAATTCTGTTAATACACCTAATTTACTAATATAGAATTTACTAACTCATATTTCTAATTCAGGGCATATGGATTGTTTCCAAGATTTTGCTTTACAGATGATGCTGCACTGACAAGTGCTGCATACTAAACTCTGGTAGATACATGGGGCACAGACCAGACACTTCCCTGTGATTTATAAGTCTCCCAATCCCTGTTCATGGTAGATACTCTCAAGTCTGTTTTACAAATGAGAGAACTTGAGGTTCATAGAGGGAAAATACTTCCCGGAGGGCACTCAGTGAGCAAGTGGCAGAACCAGGATTTGAAATTCTTATCTATCTGACTCCAAATCTCATTCTTTCTCCCGTATGTCAGAGAATTCTTTCTTTAGTGGGATTTTCCCAAAACCCCAAGAGTGGAATTGTTGGATCAAAGAGTGTGACTATCTCTATGGCTCTGGTTACTTACTCATCAATGAAAATAACAGTGGAAAGGAGACAAGAAGAATTATGTGCAAGCCTATTGTGTACTTTCCTTAAAAATCTCAGGCTCTTTCAGATGAGAGGGGAGCACTGTCAGCCTCCATTTTTTATACTTGAGAAAATTATATGCAGGGAAACTTAGTTATTAGCTCATATTTCATGCAACCAGATTTCTTGTGGTTTCATGAAAAATATTAGACAAAATGCTGTTTAACGTTTAGCACACTGAAAATAAAATGCTATTATCATCATAGAAGATTTAAATACTTGTTGCAACTCTACTGGCATAGACAGAATTCTTAGTAAACAGAGAAACACATATTTAATCTGTGAATAAATAAGGGCCTTTTGTGTAACAAAAATTAGAGGGGTTCCTTTAGCCAGAATAAAAATAAATGTCAAGGAGACAAAGGAAGGCTTTCATGGGTTGAGATACACTATTATTATTATGCCTTTTCAACAAGTATCAATGCTCTCTCTTCCCTTTCACTGGAAACAGTGGAACCTTTGCTGAATTGACAGTCAGTTAGAGCCAGTCAACAGAAACTGCTTTGGGTCACATGGCACCAAGAACCGTTGTTGCCATCGCAACTGCACTATGATAAATTAGCCTGTCTCCACTAAGTATTTGGTCTGCTTACATGCCCTAGAAGGTGCCGTTTTGATATTCTCTTTGACAGTTTTGAGCTAATCTCTGATTGAACCTTTTCAGTCGGCTTGCTAACATTTACATATATTGGGGGGGGGGTAAAAGCAAATTAATATTTTTGACTCATTAGATATGTGTAAGTGTTTTTGAATGATTATCATATTTAAGGAGTATTTTTGCATTTGCATGAAGTTTGATCATTGTCTTAGAAGCTATTCCATGCAAGGTTAATATGGATTTATTTCACCTCTTATATACTTACATATTAGTGTCACTTAATAATTGAGATAAACTACTAGATTTAGCAAAGCTAGAAGAAAAAAATGTTAGCTATAAAAGCACTGGAGCTTGTAATAGCTTAAATAATTATTTCTCAAAAATTAGCACATTTTTATTGTTTAGGGATTACTTTCTTAATAAATTTCTGTGTGAATCTATTGTCAAATAGTTTGCTTTCTTTCTATAGGTGCAGTCAGTTCAGGTTTTTTCTTTTTCTTTTCTGTTTTTATATTTACTCTGTCTTGTACTTAAATTTACTGAGGTTTATAGGTATTGGCATGAGAAATGCAATAAAACACATTGTGATTTCAGACAAAGTGCTGAAAACTTAATGAATAATTAATATTTAGCAAATATGTAAAATACTTTCACTTTGCAAGGTTTTTCACATGTTTTCTCTTTTAATCTTCAACACTTCATACCCATTTTACAGATGATGAAAAACAGCTGGAGATAAGAAAATGGTCAAATTTGCAGTGAAATTAAAATAGCCCACTCTTAAACTCAAGTATCTGACTCCACGTATAGATTTGTAATGCTACATCATTACCAAAATAATTGTTTCTCATTTCCCCAAGCAAGCACAAGCTTGAGAGTACTACATTTGATTTATACAAATTTAGTAATTTTAAAATCTTAAATCCAGAAGAGTATGGATACACTGAAGTTGCATGTAAATCCGCATACCCTACATAAAATCTCAATAAAAAGTTACTAAAGAAATATGAGAGATATTAACAAATTATCTACATTATTTTTTACACTTTTTTTCTGTGTGAAATAAGAAGAAAGAAAAAGAGCAGAATAAATTGATAGCGAATTTCAAATTTTAGACTTAGATGATCACTTCAATTATCAGCATGGAGAATATTCGGGAAAACATTACCTTTTCTCCTCTCCTGTCCTTCACCATTTGTCCATTCTGTAGCCCCTGCTACGTCAGGCATTGTCCATTGATAAGTGACCTACACCCCCGGGGATGTGTGAGAACTGCAGAATCTGAAGGGCGACCCAGTTCTACTGAACCAGAATCAGCATTTTAGCAGGACCTGGGTGATTCATGTGCATGTTTGAGAAGCATTGCATCCACTGGAACAATCAGGAAGGAGAAGAAAGAAACTGAACACTGACCCCAGTGGTTTCAAGAGCCTGATTCAAGAATGCAATCAATGGGTTTGCCGGTTAGCTCAGTTGGTTAGAGCGCGGTGCTCTTAACAACAAGGTTGAGTTCAATCCCTACATGGGTCACTGTGAGCTGCGCCCTCCACAACTGGATTGAAACAACTACTTGACTTGGAGCTGATGGGTCCTGGAAAAACACACTTAAATAAATAAAAGTTAAAAAAAAAGAATGCAATCACTCTAGGGTTTAAAAGTAGGAGGCCTGTCGGTTAATAAATGATTGACCTAACATGTCTTCATCATGAGAGATTTGGGGGAGCGGGGAGGCAGTGTGTGGGTGTATGGAAGTTCTACCTTGAGGAGTCCAAGGTTAAATATAAATACCAGCAAGTGAGACAACAATATAATCCACCAGTAACAATTCGGGTGAATTGATTGCTCAGAGAGAATGAACAAGTGAGTCTTGATATGAAGTTTTTGAGGTTTAGGACACCAGATACTGTACCTGGCACAGGACACACACACAAACACACAATCCCTTTTGAATTAAACTTTGTTCAGAGAAAGACCCAAAGCATGCAATCCTTCTGTTTGGGAAAGTCCTATAATAAAGGATGAAACCCCTGGGAGCAATTTATCAACAAGAGTATTCAAAAGAGAACAGAAGACCAACAATAGCTTGCTAGCATGTTTGACGAGTGAAGCCCAGGGTTAAATTGAAGTTTGTGTTGCTTTTCTTTTCCAGGTGCCAAACGCTGGGTGTCTGCGCTTTTTCTATATGTTACCTAAGCCTCCCTACTTCCCTCAGTAAAATATTTCTTGCCTTGAATCATTCAATAAGAACTTCCTGACTTAGCGAGTAGCTGATGTAATAAAAATGAATAATATTAATCTTGGGAGGCAATGTCCTAATTCAAATGTGTGCCCTTAATGGAAGAATGATCTATTTTCCTGTCCCATTGGCAGGAAGAGATACTCTGTGAAAGTTGAGACAAATGGTGACTCTTAAGGCACTAGGTTTAAGCTACTTGAGTCTGGCCAGTTGAAATTCTTACATTGTAATCTTCAGATAAATTAATAAAGCTAAAAAATATCTTCAGCTTGCCAACAGTTTCCCATTAAAAATGTTTATACGGACATTAAAATTATGTTAGCAGAATTCAAAATGAAAGAACAATCATTATTGCACCATACTGCTATTTCAACAAGCCAAATAATTTTCATTTTTCTCTATTTCCTTCTGGTCATTTACAAGCAGTATCTATGTTTTTAATATAATTTCAGCAATGACATCAATATTAATAGCCCCTGACTTTGCCAGCCTCACTAGAATCACAGCTATCTGCCACCAGCAGCCTGCATTCTGCCTGTTTCCGGAGCCAAGTCTACATTAGACAGGCTTCAAACCCAGCACAGGCAGGTGGTGTTATACTGGTAGGTGTGGGGAGATGGTACAGAGATTAATATCTTCCATTAAATAGTTTGATTGTTTGCATTTTATGTATAATAAATAACTCTGAACTCTTCTCATGTAGCTTTCTTCCTTATTTTTGAATTATTTCTTTAGGATAATTTACCACAAGTGAGATTATAAAATATGGAAATGCAAGCATTTTTTGGTAGCACTTTAAATGTTATGCAAATTACTTTCAAAAGGCATGTTTTCCTCTCTCCCTAAAGGTTTAGGCTGGTGGCGGAGGGCTGGCTTTGTTACGTTGCACAAAGTCCCCACGGGCCCTAATGCATAGCCCTGAGTTGAGAACAATGAGGTAAGTGGGATATTTTCACTGCAATCAAACTAGCCTAGATAGTTTCACTGAAGCACTTTGTTTTTCTAATTTAGTAGATATATAGAGTTCCTTACTCTCTTATATTTATAGTTTTAACAGACATAGTTTATCAATATTTTTATCGAATGTGCCCCGTTTTCTCCTTTTAGCTCTCTAGATGGTTGAAAAGTGAAGGATAATTGAAACAACTATAAGTTACACCTTCTCTAGGATATCCTTTTCTTTGGTACTCACACTTACTTCTTTGTATAGAATAAAAAGAGAGAAAATGACTCAGCTCAAGGACAGAAATATAGGAACATAGGAACATGTGAAGGAGAGTATTTGTTTTTTACTCTAAAGAAATCCTCTGTAGAATCCTGAACACTGGAAATTCGATGAGTGAGCTATTCTCCACCAACTGGAAGGGACGACACGTATTTTAAATGGTTCCTCACAGTCAGAAGCTATCACCTGATATAATATTTCAATCTGAGTAACAAGAACTTGCTGGGGGGAAAAACACAAACTCTTCCACTTAGATACCCTTTCAGAAAGGAATGTGAGAAATGCTGATGCTGGGGATTTTTTTTTTTTTTTTTTTTTTTTTTTTTTTAAATGAAGCAGAGGTAGAGGCCTGCCTGCTGAGTCTGGCCAGTTATAAGTAGATATTTCATGCCACCAATTCTACTTCTTTAGATTTTAATGATGAGTTGGCCCAGACTATGGCAAAGACCTTCAACTGGTCCTAAGAGAGAAAAATGCCAAAAGCTATAGGAGAAAATAGGTTGCAATTTGCTTAGTATTTGAGGTTTTCAAAGATCTTTCCAAGCCATTATTAATTAATTAAAGAGAGCTTTAGTAATATAGGCAGTCTTAATGTTTCATAAAAAGAAAGAGAAAAAAAAGGAAAAGAAGTGTCATGTTTCAGAAGAAGCAGATTAGAAATAGCCCAAAGAATCTGCCACGGTTTTGACTCTGTATTGGAAATGATGGTAAGTGTAGTTATCATTTTATCACAAATTTGTTTACAAAATGCTATAGATAGTCTAGATAGATGGCTGTGCAGCAATACTCTGGAATTTTTCAGGGTAGGGGTGATGACACTTTTATATCCCCAGAGACTATCACCATGTAGGTACATAATAACAGTTAAAGGCATTGAGTCTTATCAACTATTAACACAAATCATAAACTCATTTATCAGATGCTCACTAAGTGGAAAGTAGGAGAGATCAGATTTCAGCAGAGTAAGATATACAGCACGTGAACTGGATCGGGAAGAGAATGGACGGTTAGAAGCTGATAAAATGGAGAACGATATGATCTCATGCAAAAAGCATATAGGCTTAGGGATCAGACAAATTTGGATTCAAATTCTGACTGTACTACCAACCTAGCTGTGTGATCTTAAACATTTTACTTAAACTCTCTGTTTTCAAGTTTCCTAATCTATAACACAGTTGATATTAAGTAGTGAATAAATACTAGTTTTCTCCCCCTTCAAAATTAGATAGATCCAGTTGGTTAAGGTGCCTCAGTTTCCTCAGCTAGAAAACAATAGTCGTGGAATCAATGACCCTAATGTCCTGTATTACTACAGGAGTTTTTTAATTCTACAACCTATTTACATAGTAGAGCTCAATTTTCTTAGTATACCACAGGGACACATAACATGTGATTAAATTTCAAGGACCATCCATAATCTGATGGAGGAGATTGTTATTTCTGTTAGGACAGGAGTTTTTAGAACCCTATAGATTTTATCAGGTCATGATATCAATTTTGCCCCAAGGAAAGACTATGAGCAGAGACTTCCTTGCAATCATAGAAGCAAATCTCCTAGAGAAAGTGTTGTTGGATCCATGTCCTCTGTTATTTTGTACCAAACATTTCTGTGCTTGCTTGAAATGTTCCAAGTGATGTATTTCTCATCACGCCCATCATCACTGGCAGATCTGGTAATAGAACTCCCAACGAGCATCCAACAGGCTTAGGGAGGGCCCCACACCAGGTATGTCCTCCTATCTCCCTAAAAGATTTAGGAATGGGAAATGTCAGGAACGCATGCTTCTGTTCCCCTCCCTGGCCCACGAATTCTTTTTCACTGAACCAGTATGAAGCCTTGGAACCCTCTTTAACATATTGCTCTGTGCAGACAGTACAAATTAGGGTTGGAAGTTAATATGAAATCTTTGGCTCTCCTGGTTCTAGAGTCGTTGTAATAATTGGGCTGAAGTTGCAAGTTCAAACTGTGCAAAACAAGAATAAAGAAATAACCAAGAAATGTGCAGTGTCATTCATTGGTAGAAAATTAATAGAATTTGAAACCTGTAGGCATAGATCTCTGCAGCCCAAGGCTTCACCCTGCAATGGAGATGGTCCACTTGGGAAAGAGAGCTTGGGCAAGAGCATAGGTAAATTCTAGAATTGGTATCAATTACTTGCGTCAGGCAGGTTGCCAGAAAATGCCTTTATGTCAGGAGGTGCCAAGGGAGTTCAAAATTCCATGAGATTAAAAAGCAGACTTTTCCAAAGTTCTTAAAAAGATGGCAAATGCTGCAGTAGCAGGGTCTTCATGGGACCTGGAAAGCCAGGGTAGCTTGGCCTTCTCACTGGGAGCACTATAGTGTCTCCAGCTTTGTGGAGTTTGTGTTAGTAAGCTTATCCGTCATGCATCTGTGCGAAGCTCACTCTTGTTCTGCATCTGTTAGCAATTTTCTATCGAATCTTATCACCATCACTTTGTTGACTGTCAAACCGAGCCACAAATGTAAGCGCGCTTTACATGGGCAGACCTAGTCCAAGGCATGCCCTCCCAGAAACAGAAGTGATCCAGGACAGGAAATGAAAAGGTGTGTCCTCCACATCTTCCTCCAGTGGGCCTATATGTGTTATATATTTGCCTACTTGAAAACTAATTTTTTTAATAAAGATGCTATATACTCACATAGTACACAGTGTAGTCAATTTATGAGAAAAAAGGCAGAAAAAAAATTAAGCAAAAGATACAGAAAAAAAGGTGAAAGTTAAAAAGAAAGAAGCAGGTGAGAAAGAGATTCTAACCACTTGTCAGTAGGGATAACCTCTTATTCTTTTTGTGTTTTCAGGGCTACCACAATGCCTTAAATGTATTAGCCCAAGAATAAATATTTGTTGGACTGAAAACAAATACAGGAAAGGGAAAAATAAGAAAAGGAGACAGATGAAAAAATGAGAAAGGAAGATTTTTATTTCATAACTCTTTTATTAAAAAAAAAAAGCCATGCAATAATGAAGTAACATGTGGTTTGCAAAGAAACCCACAAGAAATTATATGTGAATTAAAAAACTTTGGTTAGTTTGACTTTTCAAAAAATAAAATAAAATTGGCAGCTTAAAGTCACATAAATTGAATATATTACAAGGTTCTTCAAGTTTCAATTGAACTGTCATATATAAGACCTTCAAAATGTCTTGGAAAAGTAAATCTCTACTTCAGAAATAAACTTTGTAGCTACTTGAAAATGAAAAAACAAAAAATAAAGAAAGAGCCTTCTGTGTCTCTACTGGGGGAAAAAAGACTACAAGTATTTTAAAGCCAACTTCTAGAGGGCACATCAGGATTTGAAAGGATGCAATAAAAAAATCCCTTACAGCTCCCTGAAATATAAGACAGTATTTCAAGGAATTTGGCTGAGACTGACACTGACTCTCATCTGAGACTTTAAAATAGAAGACAAACTGTCCCAGCTTTCAGCAACCACTTCATTGTTTCAGAAGGTATATACCCGCAGGTATAGCTCCTACCTTCTCTTATAAATCCTGTACCTTGGATACAGCTGCCTTGATGATGTAGGCCTGGCTTCACCAATAGATAACTCTCACTTTTTAATCACCTCTTCCCAATCTGCAGCTGCCATCTGTCCCTTCTAGAGGCAATATGAAAATGCAGTAGCAGAGAGCTTTACTTGTTAAAGAATTTAAAGAAACATGTTTATATTTTATATAAATATTTTTATATTTTTTATAATCAAAACACAGAGATTAAATCATCGTTATCATGCAGAAGATTTTTTTAACTTAAGCACAGATCTGTCCTAAGATAAAAGCTTTGTCATCCTTGATGCTTAACCTTGATTACTCCATTTCTCACTCTCCCTATTCAGCCAGCAGCCAAGTCTAGTCTGGTCTGTTCTCTCTCCAAACCAGCCTATTCTCTCCATTCAGATCTCTTTTCCTCAGATTTAATCACACTGGTCTCTTGGATTGTTGCAGATGTGGATCTGATAAAGCCATAGCTTTCCTAAAAGCCCATCAGTGGTGTCCCTTTGTTCTCAGGATAAACTCCTTAATAGAACATGCAATGCCCTTCCTGGCCTGGCCACTGTTTACTTCACAAGTCTTTTCTCTGTGCTAAGATTTGTGCTAAGCTTTTCCAGATTTTTACACGTGCTATTCACTCTACATATGAATAGAATGCCCTGATCCACTAAAATTAATTTAGGTACCAACCCACAGGTTCTTATAGCATTTTTATTATAGCACTAATCACACAATACTTTCTTTGTGTTTATCTGTCTTGCCCTATGAAAGAGCTTTACCATATGATAAGTACTGACTCTCACTTATGTTTTATTTCCAACACCTGAACAGCGTACAGCCCATAGTAGTCACAAAATGCTATTTGTTTCGTGGATGCTCCCTATATCATCTTTAGATTTGTTGATGTGAGTTCACAGGATAGTTATAGTTTAATACAATCACAATCATGTTTTCAGGTGGCCCAGAAACAAACCAAAACACACGATTCTATGTCTATCTATGCTTACCTCAAAGGAAAAAAAAAAAGCAAGGCTATGTAGTCTGTTGAAAGAACCAATGATCAAATATTAAAATATACTTTCCTGAGGCTTGACAGCTTAAAAATTGGGTTGAATAGCCACTGGTCACTCAAAAATATGTATAATGTTTTTGTATATTTTGTATATGTCATGTATAAAAATAAATATAATCTTAAATTATTCCGTTTTGTGAAAGCAAGGCTATATAACAATAACTAGTAGGAAACGCTGCTATATGAAATCAAGTTGACCTGTAAATTTGGGATATCACATTTTTATTTATCCTCACACAAACTCTCTTAAAAGTCACATTTTCTTAATGCCAAGAATTAGCTATTTTTATATCAGTCCTGAAATCCTCACCAGTCAAGAAGAGAGGTGAAGCCATGGGTCAGTAATGCATCTATCCCTATGGAAAGGCCAATATCACAGGAAGAAGCTGAGATCTCTAAGGGGACTGGTCCTATGCAAGAGGAAAAGGAAAACTGTGGGATTTGGAAAAATTAAAGAAAAAGTATCCAACCTAAAATAAGTTGGGATTTGGGATATGGAATATGACAGAACGGGGCAAACTGGAAAGTTTCTACAAGAAGTATACGCTGATTAGGATACTTAATTTTGGATGTCAAGCAAAGTGCAAACTTGTCATGATAAAAATTTACATCCAAAGATCTGACCATTAGATTTTATAGTAGGTTGTCATGAAAATGACTTAAATATAAAAGTCTTATTTTAGACAAGTGAAATGTATCTGAAGTTTTGACATACGCTCTGTAATGTTGTCAGACAAATGGCTCCATCTCTGACACAGCAACTGCAACACGTCCTTTCAATTCAGCTCAGATTTCTTGAAGGGCAGTGAGTGCAGCGATTCTCAAAGTAAATCAATAAAATTTCACAGTGTTTTGGGGCCTCTTAAAAAATAAATAAATTGTGTAAATTCAGATAATTTCCCACTATAGTTTGCAAAATGAAATGATCAAATCAAAATGTCTTGAGCCCCATGAACAGAGATACCACCATTTAATTCTTCAGTTTTGCAAAATAGAATCCTTTTTCACTTTGTAGGGAATCTTAGAAATGAGGATCTTACTTACCTAACTTTTATATACAGAATATGCAAATATTAAAAGAGCAAAATGAGAAATATTCTTTAGGGGGACAGCTGAAAATGGAATAAACTCCAAATGAGATTGCAAACTTATTTAAACATAATTTTTTTATATTATTCAAATCTAAAACACAATAAAGAGAAATGCCAACCTGCTGAGAGAAAACACATTTAAAAAAAAAATCACACAAACGACAACAAAAAAACCTATACTAGCTTCCAAATATTCTGTTTCTATTTTTATTTTAGTTATTGGATTCAAAAGCAAATCTATGTATTAATTGTGCTCCTTTTTATCCCCTCCCACACCATGGTAGGCCACACACAACACATGTACTTCATAAAGACATATGTGTAAATTCCTAAAGCATTCTCAACCACAATGCCACGTGTTTTAACGTGTAAAACGCTTTCCTGGAAGGTGAGGGAAAATAAATTTATATGCTAGATTTTGATAGGCCAAATGACATTAACTGAATTTTCTTTTTTTTTAATTGGATTGTCCATAAAGTCCAAACAGAGCACTCCTCGGTGTTTTTCTTGAACTCTATACTGTTTTCCTTGAAGAGCAGTTGTAAAACATATGGGTTTGGAACATCAAAACTGGGGTATATTAGTTACTGCTTTTGTGACCTTCAAATAGTCACTTCACAATTACTAGTTTCTTCTGCTGCGATATGAGGGATTTTTCACATGTTCCATTATCAGGATAAAATGCTAAGCAAATGATAAGTAAGCCTCAATTTTTTTATTGATATACTAGGATTACTTTACTTTTTAAAATGAATGTTGTCCTGTCTCAGTGTCAATTCAATCTCTAAATCTTTGTACTTTGCATATCTGCCTTCCTTTGAAATTCTGAAGACCATGGCTTGGGATTTGGATCCTAAATAAATGTTGCCTCTTAAAAATGAGAAGTTAGAAAGTTAGATTCCATCTCCTCCTCCCTTTTACATAGTTATGAAAACCTACACAGGAGAAGGATGGAAACAGAGTTATTCAAAACCACATTTAGTAATATGAGGAAAGCAATAAAAAGGGATTCCTGGGGAGAAATATACGATTTTTTTCAAAAATCCATTTTTGTCTATATTTGGCCGGCCTTAATCTGGAGATAATTACTCCCCCCAACCCACACCCACCCCAGATTGGTTACCTGTTTTGCATACGAGTATAAGCAGAACAAATGACATTAGGATATATTCACACCTAAAATGTAACAGATGCACCCAAAGCTATGGTCACACTCTGAGAAGGTCCAGATGAGTCCAATTATTTGAGGCTCTTAGTATTAAAAAATTGAAGTAATGCCAAAACAAAGTTTGTAAAACTTGGGCAGATTTTTAAAATGTATATTTGACAAATTAATGCTTTTAGCATTCATAAAAATAGAATACAATATAATTATGAGATCTCTTATTTTCTGTCTTGAGCATTATCCTTACTGACTTCTTTTTAATGCTTCCAAAAAGCTTTGCCCTTTTATCCTTTGTGCTTTGGTGAAGAGAGAACATGAGGAGTAGAAGATTCACCAGCTGCTCAACAGCCTTTGGCTGGAGATGATTGAGAGGAAAGGGAAAATCTGAATACATAATCCGTTATGAACTTAGTTGATTGAATATGCATAATTTTATTGTTTACATGTTTCATAATTAACTTATGTAGCTTTGATATTCTTTAAAAAATGCTGATCTTGTTAATTTGATTCAAATCAAAGGAATGGAGTTAAAACATCAAATAAAACAGAAGAGTACTTCAGTCTATGCTTAAGCAAATTTCTTCATATAATAAATACTTTAGGCTTTGCAGACCATATAATCTCTGTTCCAACTACTCAAGTCTGTAGTCATGGCCTGAAAGCACCAATAAGGAGATACAAAAGAATGGGTTTAGTTGTGTTCTAATAAAACTTCATTTATAGAAATTTGAATTTTTTATAATTTCGCATTACAAAATGTTCTTGTTTTGACTAATTTCAAGCATTTAAAAATGTAAAAATTATAGTTAGTTCAGGGGCTGTATAAATCAGGTAGGTGGTAGGCCACATTTAGCCTACCAGCCATAGTTTGTCAATGGCTTTAGTCTTGCTAGTCTACTTTAACTGGGAATTACAAAGCAGTAGCCAAGTTTCATTTATGTCCTCACCTGAAAAGTTTCATAGAGGTAACATTTTTTAGCTTTATTCAACTGTTTCTGAAAAAAAACAACATTAAATAAATGTAGTTTACTAATACAAGTCAATCTAAAGTTTTACCAGTTAGTTTGAAAAAAAATTGTCAATGTATTAATTTCAATCGCAAAACTCATTAATACAGACTCTATTCTGACTCTATATCTAGATCAGCAAAATTTTGTGATCTGAGACCATCTTTCACGTTATTTAAGCTTACGTGCCTCAAAACCTCTAAAGCTTGTTGCCTCTGCTCAACTAATTAAAACCCACAGTTTGATGGAAATTGAAATGGAGGCACCGGAAGAAAAGTAGAAGGAAGGAATTGGCTTCTTGTCTATACTATTTTGCTAAAAGATTCAGAGATGTGTATTATTCATCATTCTCTCTCCAAACTGAATTATTTATACTTAATATTTTCAAATAATTCTGTTCTTTTTGGAAACAATGAACTCCTTAACCCACTAATCAAACTTGATTTTTATTGCCACTATAATTTTCAATGTTCTCTTTAAGCTCTATCTGAATGCCCCCCTGGAACAATTTCATTTTTCCTTGGATCTTTTTAAAAGTGTGTTGATTTGATTCAGTGTCTGATAGTTCATTTATTCCAGTGACTATTTGTGTTTTGTGGCTTGTCAAAGGAATTCACAACCCTACTACTAAAAAAGGATTGACAGTTCACAGTGACAATTTTACTGAAAAGGATAAGTCCCTAGTTTCCTGTTAAAAACAAAACAAAACAAAAAACCCACAATCATTCACATGAGAACAATGACGACAAACTAATTAACCAGTCCAATTGGCTCCCCAGATCTCACAGCTAACTATTAGGTTGGTGCAAAAGTAATCGTGGTTTAAAAGGTTAAAAACAATTGCAAAAACCCCAATTACTTCTGTACCAACCTAATATATTATTATAGGAGATGTGTGTGAAATGCTAATATTAATGATATATTAGTTAATGCTTAAAAACAGGTCTTTGGGGAGGGGGAGTAAAACCCAGATTTGCAGTATTTGCTGATTTTCATGGTATGAATATGCCAACTGTGGCCCATTTTAAGCTACCTTGGGACATCTTTGAATGCATAATTGGGAAGACATGGATGCTTGGCTCTTATAAGCAAGTATAAGCTAACTTCAACACATCACTGCCTGGTATTGCACTAAGAAATTGTAGTAATTTTTCTCCCCATGACCGAAAGGAACCAAAAAGCAAAACTCCTCCCTATGTTTACTTAAGAGAAATGTAAAATAAAAATGAATAGTGAAATATATTGTACAAAACATATAATACAAATAAAATCCTCTAAGTGACTGAAACATGGCAAAATATTCAACTTAAAACACATTTCAGGAAAACTTACAAATTAAGTTGGACACTTTATATCATTTATTAAGATTTAAAGTTGGTGCATATAATGAGGGAGAGATCTAGCAGAAAAATGATCATTTATAAGTGTCAGTGGAAGCCTAATTCTTAAGACACAACCTTTCATTAGACATTTTTTTCTCTCTGAAATCATGGCAATTCAAGCATAATCTCAAAATTCATTTCTTTACATGTGGTTTTCAAGTCTTTTTCTCCCCTGAATATTCAGTTTTTACAGTACACCATGGCTTTTGTGAATGCAAATCTGATTGATTGCAATGACCCATATAGTTTAAGATGGCAAGAACACCGTACACGTTATTATTGATTTGAAACATGAGAGGTAGATATTCATGGCAAGGAGAGAATAAATCTATGGCTTCTTTGCAGAACTGAGTTGCTAAAGCATATCAAGTTCAGTGAACAAGACTTTCCCCTTGTAAGATATCTATTGTTTACATTGCTTTCACTAGTTAGTTGCTTTACATTCAAATGAGGGTATCAGTCTGACATCATACCTAATGCTGACATGATGAGATCAAAATGTAAACTGTCAGTGGATTTAAGGTGCACACTCTAAATAAAATCTCTTGTTTTAGGTTGAGCCACAACTGTTGGTGATTGAGACTATACTTAGTAGCTCCACAACTCATCCAATCTTAGCTGTTCACATTTGGATCCTAATTTCTAGGTTCTACAAAGCTGTGGTGGGCATCCAGTGTGTTTGTTCAATGACAGATCTATAGGAAATAAAGAGGGCAGCAGCATATTTAGTAATAGGTTTTGGAATCAAAGCAGTCTGGGGATACCAACTGACAGTCCAGTTCAAGGAAGGGGGAAAACGGAGCGCAACAAGGAAGGAAGTGTTGATTGAGTGAAATGAGAATTGAGAGTCAAGATCCCGACCTGAGGGAGAAGATGATTAAGTAAAGGAGAAGGAGTGGGAGTGATGATAGTTAAGAAGGCTGGATTGAGAGAGCTGGAGATTTCAAGGTGGAAGGCACCTTATAAGGAAGCATGCTGATGTCTGTTGGGTGAATGGAAACTGAAATCAGAGGTCGGAATGGAAAGGAGAATGAAAGAGCAGAGGTGATATCAGAGAATTCCTAAGACAGCATATACCAACTTTGCTCCAGATGCCTATATTTTGTAAAACCAAATAAGGTCCTAAATACTAGGGAAGTTACATGCCTTCCCAGTGCATGGGGAACTCACCCTCACAATCCCAAAACCGCATTATGCTAGAGATGCGAGTCTATCTCTAGTTCTTTCAGATACCTCACAACAAGGTATTCAGAAGACTCAATTTAAAAAAGGTATCCCATTTCCCAGAACCAAGGAGAACTTTATTCTACATATCATTAACCTCATAGTTCTCAGAAGGACTAGCCTGACAGGAATTATTGGGATCTATGTATGGTAGGCAGGATAATGCTCCCCAAAGATGACCTAGTCCTAAGAACCTGTGAATATGTCACCTTCTATGGCAAAAGGAACTTTGGAGATGTGGTATCCAGATGGGCCTAACCTAACCACATCAGTTCTTAAAAGGACTGTGGTCAGAGAGCTACAAGGTGAACGCATAGGCAGAAGAGGTTCACAGTAAATCTGGGGGGTCTCTAGAAGCTGGGAATGGCCTTTAGTGGACAGCCCACTGAGAAACTAGACCCCAGTCCTACAACTTCAAGAAAAAATTCTGTTAACAACCTGAGAAAACAAGGAAATAGATTTTACCCTAGAGCCTATAGTGAAAAATGTAGTTCTGCTGACATCTGATTTTAGCCCAGTGAGACCCGTGTCAGACTTTCTAATGTCTTAACGGTAAGATAATAACTGTGTGTGATTTTAAGCCTCTAAGTATGTGGTAATTTGTATGGCAGCAATAAAAAACTAATATACTCTATGATTCTGAAGTATCTGTGAGAGCATATCTTTAATGAACATCCAAGTGTAGTAAGAGTCAATTTATATAATCTGCCAGGAGAATGAATGACTTGGAGACTCCTTTCCCAATGATAGATGGTTGGAAAAATTGCCAGCCACCAAGGAGTATTCCATTCCTATAAACCTGAGCCTCTGGAGATGAACTACGTGTGGCAACTAGCTTGTTGCCTTCCTTTTACCACTTGGTGAGCCACTATTCTCCACTGGTTCCCCAGGGCTTCCACTCCGGTTTCTGCTAGGAGGTGTGCTTAGTGTTGGCCTCCAGTAGGACTAGACTAGCTATGTAAACAACATCAGCATAATGATTATTATTGTTGTTGCATTATTACTACAGTACGTTGTGATCGTATTATAATGGAAGTCTACACCAAATGCAGGACATTTCAGGCATAAGTAAGGGCACAGGTAAAGGCATGAAAAGGTGGAATGACCTTGGCTCTTTTTCATTCACATGCTGCATGAAAAGGAATAAAGACTGTGAGTGTCCCAAAGCCAAGAATGTTGTGAGATAAATATTCAGGGACCACATCATGCAAGATTTGCTATGACATATAAAGGAATTCAGGATATATATACAATAGACAGACTCTATAGAATTTTAAGCAGAGGAAAACAAAACTGTATTTATGCTTCTGGGACAACATGGAAGTGTGAAGGACAAATGGAAGTGGGTGAAGCAAGAAGTAAAGAAACAGTTTTGGAGCCTCTTTAATAATGATTATACAAAAAATAATTAGGGCCTAAGGCAAAGTTATAGGCATAAAGTAAAGACATGGAAGTACTTAGAATATGCAGAATTTGGTGACCTTAGGTGAAGGATGATTGAGGAAAACTCAAGCAACATCATTAATTATCAGGGTCATCACTATAGTTAATTTTTGCTGAGTTTTAATACATGCTTGTCACTGTGTTAAGCACTTTATTTGGATTATACCACATGACCTGCACAATATACTGAGAGAAGGGTATGATGTACGTCCATTTTATTGATGGAAAAACTGAGACTTAAAGAGATAAAGTAACTTTCAAAGTCACATCATCAGTGTCAGAGCTCAATTCCAACCTCTGGCTATTGACCTCAGAACCCACATCCTACAAAAGCTACGCTCTTTACCTCTCTGTCGTTGGTTCCTCAAGGTTTACACTAAGGTTACTGGCTTGGGTGACTGATAGATGGGGGTTTCAGTAAATAGAAAAGTAAAAAAATTGAGACGAATAATCTGAGGTTGAAAATGGATTCAATTTAGGGCATGTTGGGTTTGAGGTGCTAGGAGACATCCAGGTGGAGAGCCAAAGGGCTCTTGGATTTCTGGGTCTGGTTTTTCAGAAAGGTGTGGAATGGAAGAAACCTGTTTCCTGTCTGACGCTCATGCTGGGTCAAAATTTAATGTAAGTAGCGGGTATACAAGAGGCAAGGGTCCAGGAAATACACACCAATAATACAGATTAATTTTAGAGATTAAGAAAAGAAGAAAAATTTTCTTCAAATTTCCAAGGTAGTACAATATCGCCACCTACTGCAATGGCCGTCAAGAACAATGCAGCTTTTGAGTCAGCTTAAAACCTAACTGTTGTGTTATAGCATGACTCTTTGATAGTCACTTCCTTCACACCTCTACCTGCTGCAGTCACCTTGCTCTTTTTTCCTCATATTTTCCTGCCTCATGACTCCTGAGCCATAATTAGGATATAGATCTGGGTAGGAACCCTACAAATGTCCAGCAATTGGAAATCATAGCAAGTATTCCAATCTACAGATGTTACAATAAAATGTCATATTTCTCATTTCTTAACTGTCATTTTCTTTGTTTACTTGTTTTTTCCCGGTGCTGTCACTTATTAGCCTGTGGGAAGTTATATACTTTTTGAAACTCGGTTTTCTCATGTGTAAATTGGGGCTACTACTATTTACCTAAGTGCTATTCTGACGGTTAAAATAAAATGATGTATAACAAACATGTATAGGAAATTCTTAATGATATTTTGGAGTTCCCACCTTTCATCTTACCAACCTCCTCTTAGAAAGGATACAACATAACTGAACAAATAAGCTGCATAAAATAAAAACAGAGAACAGAGATGGCAGGAACTATTGGAGGATAGTAGATAAAGATTTATAAGTTAGTCTGTGGTCACAGACCCAAACAAAGATCTAAATGAAAATAAATAAAAATAAGCAAATTGCAAAACAATGCATTTCAATATGTAACAAACTCTTATTGCCTCAATGATGTAAAATATACTTAAAAGAGGTAAATACTAATGATGTAAACATTGATACTTTCTCTCAAGTATCAAGGTTCCATGATTAAAACCAACAACAACAACAAAAACCATTTCATTTATGTGCTTAAGCAGAACAGTGATTCAGGTGACTATTACTTCCCCATGAAGCCTGCTTCTAAACTATAATTGCTCTGACCTTGGCTGTAGAATATGCATTCTGCCATTTAGTGCACTTTCCTGCATATTCATTCATCAAGTATTTATTACTCACTGCAAGGTGTGAGGCAGAGTGCTAGAAGCAATTTGGTCTTTTCTGCATGATGGGCATTATTGTGACTTGATTAGGACAGAGCTGGAGGGTTTATTTACGGACAGTATCATTAGATTTCATCTGAGCCCTGGCTTTTAGAAAGGCCCAACCTTTCTAAATGTGAATATGTTGGATTTGAGGATTGCCCCTAGGATGCCACAGTGGGGACCACTCATACCCACTGTCCTGGCAAGTTTCAGGATTGTGCTGGGAAGGCTGGCAAATGTGCCTGGACATTGGCCAGGAGCAAATCATCCCCACTGTTCAAAGTCTGTGGATGTTTTAGCTAGGAAATACTAGATTTGGGAGTTTTAGAGGCAAAAAACAAGGTCAAACTAGGCATACAGGGGACAAGGAATGCACTGGGCAAAGGGGCATAACACACATGAAAAAAGATAAGTTATTTTAGGGTTGTGCTTTTACCAAATGAAATACTCTGAAGGAATTTGAAAACCCTTTGCTGTATAAATATCTTAAATAAATTCCTGATTATTCAGATAACTTGAAAGTACAACAAAATACCACATCAAGTGACAGAGAATCTAGGCAGATATTATTAGCCCACAGTGCTCCCAGCTAGGAACTGATACATCAGGGTATTTTCTATTATTTAGGCAACTGCGTCTGATCAATAATTCAAACAATAAACAGTGTACACTGTTATTATTGTGTTCAGAGAGTTCATAGTACTTTGCTGGCATTACCTGTCAGCATTTTTGACATCTCTGTGTTGTGTGGACAAAGTGGTCTTGTAACATCCTATTTAATCACGGAATTAAAAGAGGGAGAAATGCTTTGGTTGGAAAACAGCTACTTATCACTGAAGAATAAACAGAGGGGAGGCCATGTCTGCTGGTTTCCACTCTTCTCTTCTCCGGTCCATACATTATTCCCTTCAAGACAAACACTCAATGATGAAGGACTCAATATTTAATTTCCTTTTTATTTTTTTCCAAGATCATTTAATTGAACCCTCATTACAGGTGCAACCAATTCATTTTCAATTTGTAGCTGAAAATTGCCACAGCGCACAGATTGTGACCATATTTTAATGAAGGCTTTTATTAGTGCAGTGGCTTCTACTGCCATGTGTGAAAGAGCTCTCAAGTTTTCCATTAGAGGCCAAGCTTTAGATGGGTTTATAGCTTGGAAGTAAACCTTTCCGTCAGGTTGAAGTAGGGCAAAAAGGTTTTACCCTTAAGAGTACTTTGTTATTTCATAATAATAAATCAATTTTCCTTCAAGATCAGAGTGCAATAACAATTTTCTTCCGATGCTCTCACCTTGTATTTCTCCAGGCTTACATAAATGACCGCCTATAACACATTTGTATCTCTAGAAAGCATTTGTTTGGGGTCAGGGAAAAGGATTCAAGAGGAAGGCAGTTGTACAGTTTGTGCACAATGCTAATGCAATTGCCACAAATGCCACTTAGATTTTGCACTAAAGACGACTATATCTCCAATCCAGGCAGCCATTTGTTTCACAAACGCATTCTGTTGATCGCCTCAGAACTAGACAAGCAGGTGAGGGTGGTTCTAAACAAACCCCTCACCATTGCCTGAAAAACAACCGAGGGGATAAGTCCCAGGAATGAGGGTCATTATGTTGATCTGAACACGTGAAAGGTGGGCTTCTGTGCAAATGGTTGTACCATCACTATTATAAGGGAATTTCCTCTCACAGTCTAGGTAACACATACAGACTCTTAAAGAGAATGGCTTTTGATGGCAGTTCACTACTCAATAGACTTTACAGCCAAGTGCAGTAACTGAAAATGATCCTTGGGTCACCAGAAAATGCTACAGAGCCCAAATGAACTCATGTACTTTTACCTTATTAAATACACACATGCACACGGACACACAAAAACAGTCAGCCCTTTATTTTTGGCAACATCTCTACTGATTTCCACAATTTGACATATTCTAACTTATGTCTCTGAGCTTGAAGAATTTACTTTTTTTAATCATTTAGGATTGGAGTTGGTGATAGTGCTGTTTAAAGTATAAATTCATACACTGTATTGCTTTTGAAGGATGTGTATTTTATTGGATGCATCTGAATTAAACAACTTTCTCAACCAGCACCACTAGTTCTTATTACTGCTGTTGGCAGCCAGACAACTATCACGCTTGCTGCCAGACCTTATGTTTGCTGTGTTCTTTTATTCCTTTTCATGTATCACTGTCTTTCAGTCTCAACTATCCTAGCTACCTTCTTTAACATAAATTGGACAGAATTTTAAAACATCATTTAACAACAACAAAAAACCTTTTTACTTCTTGACAACCCAGAGAAATGGATTCTTCTAAAAGGGAACAGATTGCTTTAAAAACGACATGTCACAACTAAACGGCTATGCCACCAAGCTTTATAATAAAAGGTATTAACCTCTTGGGATTCCTACACTGGCCTCTATTTTGCTCTCTTTGTCACAGTCTCCCATAAAGCAGTGGCAGGTAGCTGGCTAGAGGCTATAGTTATGCAGAAAGAGAGGGCAGAGAGGCAAAATGGCTGCAAAAATGGGTAACCCACCTGTCAGAAATTCTCAATTCCTCCTCCCCTCCAGTAACTGTCTTGTCATGCTGCCTACAGGCAAAGCTCGTTTGGCTTATATGCAGTTCTGAAAATTATGCTTATTATTGCCATGATCTCAAAAAGGCAAATTATTATTATTATTATTCATTCCCATGGCCTACTTTTGCACTGAACATTTATGACTTCAGATGAGAAATAACAGCTTCGTATCAAAATGCTCATACATTTATGGAAATACATAGCTGTCATTCTGCATAAAATTAGAAACCTTCAATTTTAGTTTCAAAATCACTCTACATGCAAATAGTGAATACAAACAAAAATTTTCTATAGCTAGTTTGAAATGCAGTATTCTACCCTAACAACAGGAAGTTTGCAGTCAAAGAAGTTAATTACCAACTAAATCATGATAACCCTGTCTTTGTGCATGTCTTCTAAATGGTGAACTGTCAATAGTCCATATGCAAATGACAAAGAGGGTAACAAAATGACAGCCTTTGAGCCTTGATTTTAATTGAGACACTGAAGAGCTGAACTACTCCTAGAATTCTTAATACCTTCTTAACATCTAAAAAAAAGAAGAAAAAAAAAACTCATGTAGGTACATAAAGTAGGGAGAAAAACATACTTCACAATAAACTTTCTCAAATTTACTATTTTAGGTAGAAGTTCTGGGGAATCAAACATTTATATTAAAAAAATTCATAATATAAGATATATTCTAAAGATTAGCATATATTTAAATAAGCATAACAAAAATATATTCAATACTATTTAGTTTATCTGTGATATTTAGAAGTATTCCAGTATCTTACTTTTCTTTAGGATATCTATTATTAAATCAATTATTATTAGAGTAGGAGGTTCAGATATGCTTATAATTAAGAGTCCTGGAAATTGAATTAAGAAAGTATTCGGATTCACAAAGATTTTATTCCCTGCCTCATACATGACAATGGCATCCACTACACCAACATTATCACTGTTACCTGCAACAAGCATTTCCTATCGGTGTTAAATATCTGCATTATTTTAAGGAATGGGATACAGTTAGAATATCAGTTAAAAGTCCCTTAGAAAGTTTAAATTAAAGGTCACAAATTATTTCCTTGAAAAGAACCCATATTGTATTGATGATGGTAGTGGTGAAAGTGATTTTTTAAATGGTGCTTTTGTTGTTTTTAAATCTTCTGAGTGAAATTTTTACAAATATGAATCGGTAACTAAAAAAACAGTTATTAAAATAATGATGAAGCTTGGAAAGATTCCTTTCACAGCTGGTTATTTTTAGAAAGCAAAAAAAATAAAAATAGCATATTTAGAATATGATTGTGTTTTAAAATTAACCATGAAAAACTGGAATTAAAATGATCCTAAATAGCAACATAAGGTATGGGATAGAGCACTTAACAGGAGTTGAGAGGCTTGGGGTTTCTTTTTCTTTTGTTTTTTTTTAAATTAAAATTTATTGTAGTGACAATGGTTAGTAAAATTACATAGGTTTCAGGTGTACAATTTTGTAATATATCATCTATTTATGACATTGTGTGTTCACCACCCAGAGTCAGTTCTCCTTCCATCACCTTATGTTTGATCCTGTTTACTCTCATCTACCACTCCTCTTCTCCCTTACCCTCTGGTAACCACTGAACTATTGTCTGTGTCTATGAGTTTTGTTTCTCTTGTTCCTTTGTTGCTTTTAGTTTTATATCTCACATATCAGTGAAATCACATGGTTCTCGACTTTTAATGTGTGACTTATTTAACTTATATTAATAATCTCAATATCCATTCATTTTGTCACAAATGGCATTATTTCATCTTTTCTTATGGCAGAGTAGCTTTCCATTGTGTACATATATCATATCTTCTTTATCCAATCATCTCTCAAAGAACACTTTGGTTGTTCCAATGTCTTGGCCACCATAAATAAAGCTGCAATAAACATCATAGCACATATGTCTTTACAGATAAATGTTTTCAGATGTTTGGAGTATATACCCAGGAGAGGGATTGCTGGGTCATATGGTAATTCTATTCTTAATTTTTTGAGGAACCTCCACACTGCCTTCCATAGCGGCTGCACCAATTCCCACCAACAGTGTATGAGGGTTTATTTTTCTCCACAGCCTCTCCAACACTTGCCTCTATTTGTCTTGATGATAGCCATTCTAATCAGTGTGAGGTAATATCTCATTGTGGTTTTTATTTGCATTTCTCTGATGATTAGTGATGTTGAACATCTTTTCATATATCTGTATGTCCTATTTGGAGAAATGTCTATTCAGGTCCTCTGCCCATTTTTCAATTGGATTGTTTTTTTTGTTGTTGAGTTGTATGAGTTCCTTTTATATTATGGATATTAGCCCCTTATCGGAGACGTTGTTTGGAAAAATCTTCTCTCACTTGGTTGACTGCCCCTTATTTTGTTGATGGTTTCTTTTGCTGTGAAGAGGCTTTTTAGTTTGATATATTTCCATTCATTTATTTTAGCTATTACTTCCCCTGCTTTTGAGGTCAAATTCATAAAATCCTCTTTGAACCCAAGATCCAAAGAGGACTATGTTTTCTTCTATGCACTTTGTTGTTTCAGGTCGTATGTTTAGGTGTTTGGTCCATTTTGAGTTAATTTTGGTACAAGGTGACAGACAGCAGTCTAGTTTCATTCTTTTGCGCGTGGCTTTCCAATTCTCTCAGCACCACTAATAGAAGAGGCTTTCTTTTCTCCATTGCAAGTTTTTGACTCCTTTGTCAAAAATTATCTGTCCATATTTATGTGGGTTTATTTTTGGGTTTTCAATTCTATTCCATTGGTCGGTGTGTCTGTTTTTTTTTTTTTTTTTTTTTGACAATACCATGCTATTTTGATTATTATTGCTGTATAATACAAGCTGAAGTCAGAGAGTATGATACCTCTGGCATTATTCTTTTTTCTTAGGATTGCTTTGGCTGTTCGGGGTCTTTTGTGGTTCCATGCAAATCTGATGATTTTTTGTTCCATTTCTTTAAAAAAAATGCCATTGGGATTTTGATGGGGATTGCATTAAATCTGTATGTTGCTTTGGATGATGTGGTCATTTTAATTATGCTGATCGTTCCAATCCATGAACATGGAATATCTTTCTATTTCTTTGTGTCTTCTTCAATTTCTTTGAATAATGCCGTATAGTTTTCAGTGTATAGGTCCTTCACATCCTTGGTTAAGTTTATTCCTAGGTATTTTATTCTTTTTGTTGCAATTGAGAAATTATTTCTTTTTCTTTTTCTGAAATATAATTGTTAGTATGTAGGAATGCAATGGATTTTTGTACATTGATTTTGTATCCTGAAAAATTACTGAGATACTTATTTCTTAACCATTTATTTAATGGCCTTCTTTTTTATTAATGATTTGTAATGCTTATTTATCATGTATTTAATATAGTACATATGTATGTATCAAATTCGTATATGTAACAGTATCTATTTCCAGGCAAGTATGTAGCACTTATTATTTTAAATATTTCAGTTTTACAATATGTCTTAAAGTTTTTCTCCTGCCTTTAAACTCTAAGATGGTAGTGACAATAAATGACTTAGTCATTCTTTTCACTTTTCAATCATCTATTGTGTCTAGCACAAATACTTTGAATTTAATTCATATAAAGTACTTCAAATAAGCTGGACAGATATAGTGTATTATGAAAAAAATAACAGAATACAGTATATGTATTGTTCTAAATCACATAGAGAGTTGATTATGAAAACTACATTAAATAATAAAATTGAGTACAGGAAAAAATGTATAACATAATTACATAATAAAACATTAATATTTTCTAGCTTCCTCAAGGAAGATCTTCAGAATCCATGAACATTGTGACAGTGTAGCTTAATCTTACTGTATTGGTACATTATATATGTGTTCATTTGATTTTAATTCATCTGAGATAAAAATAAGCATATAGAAAGAGCCTAGGTTCCTCTGCATATGAATATGCAGTAGAATTACTTTTAGTTTCCTCTTTGTACTATGGGTAAGTGTGGGTGTACAATTTTCAACTCATTCCAAAATATGTAGGTCCTTATTAAATAACCTAAATCAGTACTTTCCAGCACCGACTGTTAACAATGTATTAGCAGATAGTACAAAAAGTGTTATATTTATTCTTTTTACTTGAAGATCACTATGAACAGATGTAGGGCACATCATAAATCTGAAACCATCTATATTCTACTGTGCTTCATTACAAATAGCACATAAGAACAAAACTGTAAGAAAAGGGCAGGTGGTTTGAGCATGTTCAAAAATAGAAATCAGGCTCTAGGAAACAAAGTTGTAAAATGCAGTTGATCCCTTCTCTCTGATTTTTCTGCCTTATTTGTTCTTTTTTTTTAAAGTGTCTATTTATAGTTTTCTCATCTCCAGAGAATTTTTATCAATTACAGAAAAATTCCTTGCAAAGTCATTGTGAATTTTTTTTTCAATGCTGATCTAATTTCAATGAGAAATAAAATATTTTGGATTATCAAACACACTAATAGATTTTAAAATGAGAAAGACAAGGTATATCTACATATAGGATATAGCTATAAACAAATGATTTTTAAACAAAGTCCAAAGGATTTATATGTACGGTAATGGTCTATCTACAAAATATACTCTGACACTCAAAACATTTAAAATACACTTCAAAAATGTTTTCAAGAATGCTTTCAGTTTATATGGAATTATGTTTCTGGTCATGGCTAAGTGGCTTCTATTGGAACAACTGTCCCAAATATGACTACTATAAATTCTGGAAAATACTCAAATATGTATGACACTAGAAAATTATGTAAGACACTACAAACAACCACAAACAGGCACATTCTAGAGGGATATATGCTCACCTTTGTAAGACTGTAACAGAATTTAGAGTCTCTACTCTGTGGTATTCATTATATCCATGATAAAATCCAAATTACATTAAAAGAAATAGGAAAACATGATCCATACTCAATAAAGAGACAATTAATAAAGACTGATTCTATAGGTGACCCTAGTATCGGAATGAGTAGACAAGGATTTTAAACAGCTATTACAACTATGCTCAAGGATGTAAGAAAACTATGTTCAGCCTTACTGCAATAATAAGGCACGTCTGCTGAAAAGTAGAAATTATCAAAACAAAAACAAAAACAAAAAAAACTTTAGAACTGAAAAAATACAATATCTGAAATAAAATTTCACTACATAAGGTTAACATTAGATTGGAGCGAGCAGAAGACTCTGTGAACTTAAAGATAGATCAACAGATATCACACAATCTAAAGAACAGAGGGAGAAAATTTTTAAAATATCAGTTCACCAGGACTCTCTAAACCATTTCTGATGGGCTTATAAATTGCCACAGATTCTCTGGGCAACAATGTGGTAAGCTGGTCAAAACATGGAAACATGCATATAATGATTGATTCAGCAATTCTACTTCCAGGAATTTAGCCTAAAGGATCACATCCTTAAGAGCAAGGGATAACTTGTTCTGTTGTCTGCTGTATCTCTTGCACCTAGAACAGTGACTAGCACCTAGCAGGTAAAAATAAATAAACATATTTGAGTGAATGTGAATGAGAAAAAGGATGAATGAATGCACAAGTGCATAAATTTAAAAATAAAAAGATGCAAGAATGCATATATAAGGATCTTCATAGAAGTATTGTTTCTAAAAATATAAACCAAATATCCAATCACAGATACATGATTATATGAAGTCTAATATATTCATAGAATTAAATATTTAAAGTGATGTAGATAAGTAATTATAGATAATGAAAGAAATTCATGATATAATGTTTAATAATCAAAACTGTACATACGTGTCATGGATTTTAATAGAGTAAAGTAATTAAAACCTTTCCTTGAAATTTAAAAATAAAACCCATCATAAGAGAAAAGACTGCTAGGGTCATTACTATATGACCACACCTTATTTTTAAATTCAAACTTACTTGGCCCTAAATAATTTTTAAAGACCAAGCACATTCTGAAAGAACAAACATTTGCTAACACACAGGTATCAAAAAGGACATGCTACAAACTCTGAAATAAATTCCCAAGGTGCTTAAAGCAAAGATAACATTATTCTGGTAACTGTATTTCTCATAGGTAAATCATTTATATTGGAGACCATTATACAGTTAAGAGTACATATTCCAGAGTACAAATTCTGGGTTGAATCCTTACCTCCATCATTAACAAGAAGTTTGACCTCGGGAAAACTTATTCTCTCTTTGCCTCAATTTTCTCATATTAAAATGGTGATGCTAACAGCAGCTACATAATTTGTAAATATTATATGAGTTAATACAGGTAAAGTATTTAAAACAGTGCCTGGAACATATTGCTATATAAGTGTTAGTGATTACCCTTCAATTGTATATGCACATTTTATTGGAATAGTTTTTTTTTAAAACTTTTTTATGTTGTGATAACTTTAGACTTATTAGAAGAGTTGCAAAAGTAGTATAGTTCCCATATATCTTTCACTCAGTTTCTCTTTATGTTAACATCTCACATAACCCTAAACCATTTATCGAAACTAATTAATCTGAATGCTATATTATTACCTAAAGTACAGAACTTATACAACTTTTTCTAATTATTCACTAACATATTTTTTTCTGCCAGGATATCCAATCCAGAGCCCTGCATTGCATTTAGTTGTCAGGTCTCTTTTGTCTCCTCCAATATCTGACAGTTCCTGCCTTTCCTTATCTATTATGACCTTGACATTTTTGAAGAGGAATGGTTCATTGCATAGTCTGTCCCATGATCTGGGTCTGTGCAATATTTCCACATGATAGATTGACTTCATGTATTACTGGAAAAGATACCAAAGAAGTGATGTCTTCTCAGTGCTTCATGTCAAGGTACACCGTATCGATATGGGTCACTGCTTATGTTGACCTTGATCACTTGGTTCATGGAGTGTCTGTCAGCTTTCTCCATTGCAACGTTTTTATTTCTCCTTTTCTAACTACACAGCTGGGGAGGCGAATACTGTGAGGCTATACAAATATCCAGTTTCTGTTTAAAATTTTACTCACCTATCTTAGCATCCACCAATGGATGACTAAAGCAATTATTACTTTGGTGTTCTAATGGTGGTTTTCTTATTTCTCGCATTCTTTCTACATTTATTCACTAAAAATCTTCTGTAAGAAGAGTTGTCACTTCAACCCCAGTCACGTATTTATCCATATGCATTTGTGGCAGCATGGATTCATAAATATTAATATTTATTTTAACTTTTGAGTATAATCTAAAAATTATTTATCCATTTTTTTAGGTATTTATTTATGCTATTGATTTTTGTTTAAGTTGTCCTAACTTCGGCGATTGGGAGCTCTTTCAGGTTAGGTACTATGCCTCTTGGATATGCTCCATTCTTATTTATTTATTTATATTTAATTTTTTTTTTTACATATGCTCCATTTTTTAACAAAAAAATTTTATAGCACTTTTATTTTCTGGCAACACAAGATGTCCAGGCTTATCTTATGTTTTCCTGCTCCAGCTTTGGAATCATATAAAATTACACTATTTTTAGCAAGATTCCAGATTTCCTTCAGAGCAATGTAAAACAACAATATCCCTCCAAAAATCTCCATTTATTGTTTACTGTTAGTCTCTTCATGAATAATTCTAAACAGTAATGTGTTGTTTCAATTTGATGCATGCAAACAAACCCCTGAACATTTTCATTAATTAGAATTATTTAATTCTTACTAAATTTTTAAAATAAAATGAAGCTCCCTAAATGTTTTAAACTACGAGATATAAATATTTTGTGGTTGAGTTATGAAGAGGAAAAAGTATTTTGAAAAAGTGATTTAACCTGTTCTGATGCACAACCACCACAAATGCACTATCAAAATTACCCACTTCCACAGCCGTCATAACCTACTGTTCAAAAATTATACATCTTGTTTCCTCTAAGAACCCCTACCAACTTGACATTTTTTAATATGTTCCTACCTTCCAGGGGAATCAATATAATTTTTCAGCTCTTTATTACTGTTACTATACTTAGAATGTTATCACACTCATCAATTACTATCTCCAATTTTAAAATTTTCTCACGGATTTTTTTTTTTTTTTTTTTTTTTTGGCTTTTAAGGCATGTGTTAAGCTTTAAAAACTCTTTTCTACCACTGCCTGGCCTGTACTAAACTCTTTGTAGGCATCTCCTAACTTCTTACTAGGTAGTTAAATTTCATATACAAAGTCACATCTGATGTTCTGCTTGCTAACCATATGAAAATTAAAATGTCATTAGGTTAGATAAAATGTTCAGTAGAAATACTGAACTCTCGTTATTATTTTAGAGTCAGAAGTTTCCTTACATCTAAGTACGCTATCCTCTTTAACATTATAAAACCTATTGAAAGCATAACTCCATAAAAATGTAGGCCATTATCAGTAATACTTTTGGACTAAAGATTTAAAATCAAAATGCTTTCTCATTAAAAAATAGTGGTGCCTTTTCTGTTTAAAATTGTTTTGCATAAATAAAAAGTCTTACCACATTAACTTTTATTTGCTTGTACAATGTTCAGTATGTTTATTTTTGCTATTATATTATTACCTATATTTGCATTGCATTTCAAAACTCGCAATACATGGCTTTTGAATGTATTATTAAATTATTACATGATGCTTTAAACAAATCTTTTTAGAAGGCAGAACAGGTATCTCTGTTACAAACATTTTATAAATGAATAGACTAAGGGTGAAAAAAATATAGTTCAGACTCAGAACTTGAGTAGAGATTTTATGAATTAAGGCTTCAGACACAAATTGTGCCTGTCAGACGAAGTTGGGTAGAAGTAAGTGCTGAACGTCACTGTCATGTGTACAACTAACAATCTATTGCCTGTCTTAGTCCATCTGGGCTGCTAGTACAAAATACCACAGATTGGGTAGTTTATAAAGTAACAGAAATGTAATTTCTCACAGTTCTGGTGGCTGGAAGTCTGAGATCGGGATGCCAGCATGGTTGGGTGAGGGTTCTTTTCAGGTCTTACACTTCTTGTATCCTCACATGGTGGAAGGGGCTAAGGGTGTCCGTGGGGTTTCTTTTATAAAATCACTGATCCCATTCATGAGGGCTCCACCTCACCTAATAACTTCCCAAGGGCCCTACCTACTAATTCCTTCACTTTTGGGAATTAGGTTTCCAACATATGAATCTCAGGCAGACACAAACGTTCAGACCAGAGCACTGCCCACCAAAGCACACATTTCAGCAGTTACTAAACATCTTTTGGGCTATTCCTTGAAATAGTCATGTTTTGGATGGCAAGGTTTAACAGGAAGTGAGGAAGCTTATGAAAAAACTCTTTGCTCTGCTACAGGAGCAACCTAGGGGACATGGTTGTTACCCCCAATACTATGTTGCCTCTATACAACCAAAAGCCTAATGACCTACTAAAGTTACTAAACGTGACTAGTTGCACTGCCTTAGTACTCCCTAAACACTTCTGAATCCATTCATGAAAAATGGCAACTATCTTAGGGCTTGAGTTAGGTTTCTCTATCTGTAATCAGATTGCTCCTTCCTTTCCATCATCTTCCTAAAACACATTACTACTCACAAAAGGGAATGATCAAAAGATGGAACAGAAAGGTGCAAATTTATTCCTCAAAATGCACATCCTAGCAGGCAGTCTCAAATCCTTACCTATTTATACCTTTAAATACTATTACTATTGCTTTATGATAGAGGTTTATAATTTCAATCTATGAACTTGGATGAGGAAAAACTATGACTTGTCTATCATCCCTACCCTAAAATTGCAATTATGCACTGTGTTCTATTTTGAATGTAGGCAATAAACCAGTCATATTAGTGGTACTGTGACTTTGACATCAATAGATAGCACATATATTTTCACACCACATTCTAATTGGTACAGAGATAGTCCAATATATTATTCATGCTCATCACTACTTGGAAAATGATGGTTCTTATTAGACCCACGTGATATTCACTGTGCTAATAAGAATTCTCATATAATTCTTAACCTTACATTTAAAATTTATTTTGATGTTTTGTATTTCTATTCATTGGTTTCCTTTACAACTTTACATATTTTATTTTATGCATTTAAAACATTATTCTGAGAAGGGATCTACAGGATTCATCAGATGGCCAAAGGGGTTTATGTTACAAAAAATGTTAAGAATCTTCTAAAAGGAAAAGACTGACAGTCTAGTCACCCACCAAGGGATCAAGCTAGGAGGCCCCTCGACTGCACAATATCCTAAGATAGTTGCTGCCCAAAATCTGCAACCCAAAAGACAGGATATGTAGCTGAAGGAAGAAAATACTATGTCTGAAACCAGGTCATGATGATTTAAAAAGACCAAGCTTTTGCAGATAAGTAGGCCATTCTAGCTTGCATGACAGACTATCCCAAAAATATTCACATTTCTAAGTACCTTTTTACGAAGAAAAAAAATTCCATAATGAAATGAAACAAGAATTTTAAATAATTTCTCGTCCTAAATAAATATGGAGCAAAAACATTAGAATTACAAATGAATCCTTTTTAAAAATAGTTTATAGTTAAAACTTTGAGAAATTATAAGTTTATTTTTGTTATGGCGATAGAAATATTTTAAAGCATCTTCTTAGTTTAAAAGTATAATATTTTAAAATGCTAATACATGCACTCTTGCAGTTAGCAAGTAATAACTGAGTTCCTTCACTTGCCAGGCACCGTTGATTTGGGGTTTTGAGGACATTTCATAGTAAGATGATGTGGGTGACATCATGTCATTAAACGCTAAGATCTGGCTCACTTCCTTTCACCTACCATTCCTGTATCCTTTCTGTCTCTCTGTGTAATAAAGAACAATTGACAAAGCTGCCAAAGGATGAGAAGTTCCAGACATCAATTGAAATAAAAGCCCTTTGTGCAGAGAAATAAACTACAGATATTTAGGGAGATTATAAGCTTTAAAACCCACTTCAAAACTTTACATTTAGAGAAGCCAAATAGAAACCAAACACCAAAATGCTTGAAGGAAGCTGCAGGGCCTCAGTGGGAAAGAAAAGCAGTCATTCTCATAATCCTAAAGCCACCTGGGCTCACCCCCAACACTAAAGAATCCTATGCAGCTGGACCTCCGCTTAGCCTCGGGGAACCAAGGAACTTCAGGGGAGGGGGCAAACACACACACACACACACACACACCAAACCACACCACCACCAGGTGGAAACACACACACACCAGGTAGAAAGGCTTTTCTATAGTAAAAGTAGCAGGAAAAAAAAAAATCCTGCTAAAAAAGGAAAAAACAACTTTGTTTTGTCAAAACATCATTAGACAAATCCAGTGGTCTTTTAGGCATTTTCCCAGAGGCCCTGTCTGCCTGCAGAGATAAAGGGAAGATGGTAGAGATACCGTGCTTCCCCAAAAATAAGACCTAGCCGGACCATCAACTCTACTGCGTCTTTTGGAGCAAAAATTAATAGAAGATCCAGTCGTATTTTAACATAATGTAAGACCGGGTCTTCTGTTAATTTCTGCTCTAAAAGACGCATTAGAGCTGATGGTCCGGCTAGGTCTTATTTTGGAGGAAACACTACCTCCAAAGTACAGAAGCCATTACTAAGTCGAGATGTTTTGCTTCATTTTAGTTCAGACTACACTGCAGTCTAAATCACATTCACTCAATCATTAATACAGGCCCACACTGGAGACACATCAAAGACCCTTCCATTGCCCACATGCTCAAGTTAAACAGCTAGCTAGTCAGTCAGTCAGTCAGTCAGTCAGTCAAATCAATTTTCCTGCTGCCTGTGTAGTGCAGCCTAGGGGATTCCCTTGGCTACCCCAGCCTCTCAGTCCATGAGACAGAAGCAGCTCCTACTGATCACATGATCACACTCTCTGATCTCATTACCCACCTACCTTCCCTGCAGCAAACACAGCCTCACCTCCTCATGATGGATCAAACAGCCAGGCTTCATTTATTTAATTTATAAACCAAAGGTGATATTCAGTAATTTATTTCCAATGAATTCCAATTAACTGCCATGAATGTCTGAAAATTAAAGGTCCTATGGATAATAAATATTTCATATTTTAATTGAATGACATCCAAGTTTAAAAAAATTTTATATCCTAAACAATGTGCCAAAGTTCCTGGCTGGATCAAGATAATGACTGGGCATTTCATGTGTTACCTAAAGCATCAAGGCACACAGGTTCTGATGGCTTTTATCTACTGTGTTTCCTCAAAAATAAGACCTGTCTGGAAAATAGGCCCTAGCATGATTTTTCAGGATGACATCCACTGAACATAAGCCCTAATGCATCTTTTGGAGCAAAAATTAATATAAGACCTGGTCTTATTTTCGGGGAAACACAGTATGTCATTCTTCTACAGACGAAAAGTAACACAAGCAGTAACACACAGGCTTGACCCAGTCAGGAGCTAATCTTGATACACTCTCAAGACTGTATCTAGACATGGTCCTACTGTACCATTCCTGTGTTTCAGGTAGCATATATATAGAGGGTGCCAAAAAACGTGTACACATTTTAAGAAAGGCAAAAACTATTAAAATTGTAATACTCAATATATACTGATAACAAAAGATGAATACAAGTCATGTTTGACTTCTGCAATTACAAGAGGTGCTCAAAATGGTTACCATCAGCGTCTGGACACTTCTGATTACAGCAAACTACTGCTTGAGCAACGGTGACCAAACTGTCCACTTGTTGACATTTTTTTGGTACCCACAGTACTTGTTTAACTGCTAGTTGGGCTATACTATCATTCAGAGAACTAAAACCACTGATCTATCTTGAACTTGCTTTTTTAATTGAGATTGAGATATTTCAATTCAAGCAACATTTACTGAAATTCTCTTCTGTGCCAGGCATTTTGCTAAATCCTAGGAAAGCAAAGGTCAAGATCTTTTGGCCTCTGGAGGCTCCTCAGTGTAAACTCCTCACAGAGTAAACGTTTGCTTTCAACTTTCCCTTTTAATTGAAGGTTAATATAAGAAATATGAAGACTGTTTCTGTCCCTTTTGAATAATTATATATTTTCAACTATATTCCAATTTTACATTTTAAAATTCAGAATCAGGTAAATCTCTCATCCTAGATACTCCTTTTATTGGACAGTCGAAGGAAAACCAAACCAGTTCTCCTTTTTTGCTGAAACTATCAGAAAACTCAGAACTAAGACAAAGACAAATACTTACGATTTCACTTATATAGGGAATATAAAAAACAACCAAACAAACAAAGCAACCCAAGCTCATAGATACAAAAAACAGATTGGTGGCTGCCAGAGGTGGGAAGTCGGGTTTGGGCCAAATTGAGAATGGAGTCAAAAAGTACAAACTTACAGTTAATCATACATTAGACTTGTGGTGATCATTTAACAATGTGTACAAATATCAAATATTATGTTGTACACCTGAAACTAATACAATGTTTTATGTCAGTTATACTTCAATAAGAAATATAAACTTTAAAAGGCAACTCTGAGCTAAATTAAGCACTAAATTTTATCTCAAACCAGTTTCCAGGTCTCATTTGTTTCTCTAGTTCTTTTTAATTTCCCAAATTGCCTCATACTAAGCAAATACATGTATTCATTCCTTCAACAAATAGTTACCAACTAGGTGACTTGTATAGTTTATTAAGTTTTTGTAAAGATGTGGTTCCTAGTTTCATGGAATTCATAGTTTTTTGGTTTTGAAATCAGAAGGAAATATGCACAAATAAATTTATTTAAAAGCTTGGATTTTATACCAGATAGAAATAATGGCGAAATAGAATTATGCAACCTAGTAACAAGCCTAATAAGACACATGATTACTTGATACAAAAGTAAGGATCTCTACTAAAACCTAGGACGCCTTGCTCTAAACAGACTTTCTAATAATTTCAAGCTTCACACACTGAAATATATTTGTACTGGTCAGCACTTCCTCTCTCCCAGCCTCTAGATCTATTGCTGAACAGCTAGCAGTGAAGTCAGCCGTGTCTAGAATAAAAGACTTTCTTTCAAATGTGTGCTCAATTTATCTGAATCAGATGACACTGCCTGCTGGATTTCTTGATACAGACTGAAATTGTAATTTGACCTCTGTGGAGCATCTGATGGAAAGAGCAACAAAAATACCAGTCAAAAAGACGATAAATTAAAGCCCCGTTTGCAACACACACACACACACACACACACACACACACCCCACAAAGAGGCCAGTACCAACATGGGGGATAGAAGTAGAGGGAGGTATTCTCTTGTACTGATTTGAGGGCTTCTTTTCCCACATCCAGGAGCCTGTCTTTCCATTGATGTCGTCAGGTTAGGTTGCCGACCACCAGCAAACGTGGCTTCCTACAGACTGATATTTTCATACATTTTCTATTAACAAAATAAAAAGAATGTCCTCATAAGTGCTGATTCCGGGTATGGATTTGAAGAGAATCTTCATTTTTCCTTACAATAGATGATGGCAGATTTCTGGTGTCCAGGGAATCAAACCAACCACCCCGTGAGTTAGCATACATATGCAACCCTAGATATGATCACCTTACCACGTTCAAGATTACTTAGCATGTTTATGATTCTGCCTACCATATAAGCTACAAAGTTTGTATTTAATACTATTCATGATTTATCAGCACTTAAAAAATAAAATGTCATTGTAGACAAATGATATCCTAACAGTTGGAATTAAAGTTTTTTTTCTGATCTATTGCTATGTTCCTTAAAAGTGTGAAACATCACTCAGTAAAAATATGCTCAAAAAAATAAAAATGATATTTAAGTTGACAAGAGACAGTATCTTGTATTCTTTGAAAATCTATTGATAACTTTTGCCTTTCAGCCCAACTGAGGATAATTCCAAGGTTTTTCTTTTTTTGCTTTTTTTGCTTTCTTCATTCTCTCTCTCTCTCTCTCTCTCTGTTTCTCTCTCTCTCTTTCTTCCCCTCTCCCTCTTCTCTCCTCTCTCCTTTCTCCTCTTTTTTTTCTCTCTCCCTTTGTTCCACCCTTTTATCCCACTTTCCAAACATCTCATTCTAATATTGGTTTAAGTCCAACTGGGGAATAGGGTACATCAAAATATGGTCAAAGGAACACCTGCCATAGAGCACCCGAGCTGCTTGTTAAAATGCAAGTGTTGAGTCCCACCAGAACTACTGAAGCATTTCCTTTGATGAGAGGGCCCTTGTACGTTCACACTTTTAGCAGTGTTTGATATGCTTAGTGAAGAGCCACTGCTCTAGACTTTCTTTAGGTAAAACTTCCAAGCAGTCAGACCCACCCTGACTTTCGGTTGAATCCTCCTTTCACCATAAGTAGAACCATTTTATTCTCACTCAAAATGTGGAAACCATAACCACGAGAGACACACAAGATGTCCAAGTGTGGTTTTATTCACTAATCAGTAAATAGTGGTCAGTGTCACTGTACTTTGTGATTTACTGCATTCTAATTACTTGAAAACAACAATCCAAACAAACTCTATGATGCCATATACACCAGAATCTCTGGGTAGCTAAAACTTGGTATTTTTTGGCCTCTGAATAATGATATAGACGTAGTTGTTGATTAAACATATACAGATAAAACAATTGAGATATTACTGCCTTCAGTGTCTCCCTTAAAAAGCTGGGATCTCTAATCCCCATCGATTCTCACATTCACCTTTTCTGGTGCTCATTCTTAACTTCACTTCTCCCTCCATTCAATAACTGAACCAACAGGACTATGTAACTGCCGAAAAGTTCAGCACTGTTCCATTGTTGAACTTCTACTAACCACTTGTCAATGACTGATGTGAATAGAATGCCATAGATATGAATTGGATGGCATTTCCCAATGTACCTGAGAAATATTAGAAAGTTGTAGCTCTAAAATCTACATTAAAATGCTAAGATATGTAGAAGATCTAGATTATTGTCCATGTAGGGTATAGGGTATTAAGAGTTTTGGAAAAGCAACTTTTTTTTTTAATGGCAATAATGTACATGAGAACATTTTTTGGGGGGCTGTAGTTCATATACCTACTCCCAGTTCAAACAAATAAAATCAGTGGCCCACCTCACTTTGAGAAAATAAAATACACACACACACACATACACACACACACACACACACACACACACGGTGCCAGAAACATGTATACACATTTTAAGAAAGGAAAAAAACTATTAAAATTGTAATACTCAATATATACCAATAACAAAAGATGAATACCAGTCACGTTTGACTTCTGCAATTACAAGAGGCACTCAAAGTGGTTACAATCATCATCTAGACACTTCTGATTACAGTGAGCTACGACTGCTTGAGTAATGTTGACCAAAGTGCTCACTTGTATACATTTTTTTGGCACCCTGATATATATATATTAAGAATATATATATATTCTTAATAACTGATATATATAGTCTTAGTAACTGAATTTGAAATTTCTCAGCTTATCACATGTCCCCATCAACCTGTCTCTCCAGATGATTTTTCTAACAGTCAAATGAGCCTGCATTATTACAACTGAAAGAGTGATTGAAGTACCCTACCATCATCACATAATAGTTTGTTCACAATATTCATTAATAATAGTCATCTGATAATTAATGTTAACTAGCATTTTAATTTATCAAGGAGCCATGAGGTAAGCATATATGCCTAGGCTGTAGCTTTTTTAACACTTGAAAAAATTTATTCATAAAGTAAATTACCATAAATTTCAATTTACCTACCAAAAAATAGACAAAAGTCAAAACCATTCTATAAGTGACACAATTCATAGCATCAGCAACCTTGTGCAAAGAATTCTAAACTAGCAAATACAAAAAAATACGTTTCTTTTCATCTCTATACAGCCTACTTACTAGATGTATGAACTCAAGCTTTCAGACAACATTGGTTCTTCTTTCTGCTTCAACACGGGGTACATATTTGTTTCTAGGCTGAAACTAAAATTAGGAGAGACAATTGTGTGATTGCTGTGCTGGGATTATCTCTATAGATTTAGGTCAGGAGAGGGTTGCATTTTTAATTATATTTGATAGTTTCTACATAAATCAGTTTTAAGAGTGCTTAACTGATCACAAAATGATCCTTAATGCACTGCTTAGACATTCCTAGTAGGACAGACAGACTGTGCTGCTGGAAGATAGCCTAAAACAGCCTAAATAGCCATAACAGCCATAAATATTAAAAACTTATAGTTGGAAACTTATAGTTATGAATGGTGTAATTTTTCAAGTTTTAACTCTTTACCATTTCTATCCCTCTCTCCCCATAAAGATATCAGAGAGTTTGTATATCTTTCTGAAATAATTTAACCCCACTGTATCTAAGTACAGGAGGTTGATTGTCCCTAAAATGTTGCCATACAACTAACATCACCACTGCATAAATCTTTACTACCAACCTAATAAATATTCTTAAATCAGAAAACATGGGTTTATCAAAAGTGGCTATGTGAACACAGCCACAACATCTCCATGAGATTCCTTTTTTTGTCTAAAACTAATAAATCAATTGGATGCTTCTCAAGTTTCAAATTTGATATTGACTAAAACATAGTTGAGAATATAAAATCAACTTGACGTAAGTCAATGGTCAAAAATTCAATTTCTAAAATAGTTTTATTCATAATAGATGATAGCAAACACATGACCAATTTCTCAACAAAACACTGTTATTCTCCCTCTCTCTAATTATCTACTCATTCATTCATTCATATACAGAGATATATACATTAGTTCCTGTCATTTACATCATGTAGAAACATAATTACTGTTTATTTAAATCCTGGCATTCTTGTTTTCAAATGCTAGCCATCCAATCAGAAATTCTCAAATTAATGAGCTGCCATATTACTTGTTTGCAGAGCAGTCAACAAAACTATTCTGCACCCAGATGCCCCCAAACTATAAAATTACCCTGATGAAAGAACAGATGTCAGGCCCAAGGTAAAGAAGCAGATATGGTCATAGATGTCTGGTTCCTTTAGGGGGCTCTTTCAATTGTATAGGCCTAATGTTGTTGAACTAGTCAGCTGAGGAGGGAACCTACAGTCCCTTACTTCTCCGACTCCAGACCCACATGGCTAACAGCACAGGACATCTCTCATGAATTTTTCTAAGCAAAATTGTAAAGTAATGTGTCTTTTGTTTCTAAGATTCTAACATCTCAGTTCATTCCTTCCCAAATAGCCATCTCTCCTCCAATGTCAACTTTATGTCCATTAAAATCTCCTTTCATGTCATTCATTTTGAAACATAAATAATGTCTAATAGCTGCACTTAGGCTCATCCTTCCAAGAAGCATCTGTATTTCAAAATATCAAAGCTCCATGTTTAAGATTCAGTCCCAAGTCTCTGGAGTCAAGCTTCCTGAATTTCAACCTCACCTTTCCACTTCACAATTGCGTTACTTGGATCAAGTTTCTTCCTCTTTTGTGCCTCAGGATTTTACCTATATATTTGCAAAATTAACAGGACTTCTCTCACAGAGATGCACACACAAATAAATGACTTAGTATATGTAAAACACTTAGAATGGTTTCTGGTACATAATAAGTCCAATAAGTGTTGCCCATTATGAGATAAGTACAAGAACTAAGAACATTCATTTAGATTGGACTATTTTGGAGGTGAGGAAATATCTTTCCTAAAGACATTGAAACGCTAGTATATACATATGCTCAACTTGATTTTAAGAGCCTAGGAGTTAAAGGGCTAAAGGTGAGTTCAAAATTGAGGAAGTGAAGAATTAACACAACTGAGGTTGTACTTACTTCATACTAAAGCTCTAAAATAAAGCTAAAGATGTCACTTACTAATACAGAGTAAGAGTTACTTTTGATAAATACCATACTCAATTCACAATCTTACTCTGGAATTAATACCAGCTAATTATACCATTAAATTGACAGTCCAATCAGAAATAATTAAAGCAAAGTTTCATTAGTAAATATCATCTTCCAACAGAAGCTGTTGGAAAGGTACCACATATGCAGTGAAAACCATATGATTTTCCTCACAAAAGACAGTTCAGACTCTCTTACTCTATTTTGTCCATCTTCCTCCTCCATAACTCACATTCCCAGAGTTTCTCTACAAATATCCTCTTCTTACCAGTAGAGTTGTTTACTTTAACAGCCCCTTTATGAGTTAAAGAGATGTAAGGTATGTTCCAGTGTTAAAACCATGGAAGTGACTCTTGACTTCAGATATGACTAGCAATATTAAACTACCCTTTGCACCTAAGTTTGTTTTATATAAATACAAAGCCTAAGTCTACTTAAATTTTTCATTGCGTATTTATAATATTAATGGCAAAATAATTACATATGTAAAGTAAACTGACAAAATATGAATGTTTTGGGGAAGGCAAATGTGCAAATATGTCATTAAATTAAAATATTTTCATTATTTTTTCAAGATGCCAAGTACTCTGAAAATTCAAAAGTTAAATGATTCCTAGTATGGTTTCCTTCTGCATGTAACAGTTTTGGCAAAATTGCCTTATGATAAACAAAGATTTTGCTTAAGGGAAAGAAATTTGTCATCCATGATGTAAATAGATTAAAGACAATGGAAGATCACATTCTAATTTAAAAAGTGACAGTAAATGATAATCTACTAAGCAAATTGCCAATATGTACAACATTAGCTATCACATTCATGAACTAGGACAAATTTATGATATGTTACTTATGTCTCATTTCTAAAATGAAGACAAGGGGTTATTTTTCCTATCATATTATGCTTGTAAAACTAAGGAGTATAATATCATATTTCATGAATACTATACCAAATTCATGCATTTAAACAAGTTATTCAACAATCTATTACTGAATTGACAACTTTATTTATACCAAAACAAAAATGGATAAATTTTCCCTCCTGATCATAATTTTTCCATTTGAGACAGAGCATTACTCTTGCAATTTTCCTCTCACTACCATCATCTAACTATCAGAAGCAGCTATGTTAGTTTGTCCTTTGGATTTAAAGGGAGAATTAACTCTGCCTGCTGCAACAGACCGATCACTTTCCTTTCACTATAAAGTGAACACTCAGCGACAGCTAAGTTTTCTTCTCCCTGAAGATTTCCAGACCTTATCTTCGAGGTCTCTGTATTATGGTCCCCATCATTTGTGGATTGCTAGTCCTGCCAGTAACACAACTGATTTACATAAAGCAAAGGCAGAGCTGGGAAAAGCCTCCAGCATCTTGAACTTCACTTTTGCTTTCAGCTTTCATCCAAAACTTGAAGGAAAATGGAAACTCATCAGAAGTCATAGCCATCAAATTAGTCTATGTGCGTATCTTCCCTTTTCCTCACTTTGGTCCTAACTGAGGCTTATTGTCTATTAAATATATTCAGAAGGACTTCTCTGACACAAGATTTAGCACATGTTAATGAAATTAATTGAGGAAGTAAGTGTCATTATACACTCTTGTACTCAACAGGATTTTACTATAGATAGGACTTACCAAAAAATAGCATCACTCTGCTTAATAGAATTCTGAAATCTAAACAGAAGCAAAGATTTCTGCTGCTGGTTTGGTGATATGAAGGATGATAACAAAGAAGCTTTAGGCAGTATGTTATTCATTTTGGAAAAATCTAGATTAAATATGAACCACAAATTAAGGCATGTGTATGCCATTGAGAAAAATACAAAGGCACAAATGAGAATATTCTATTTTTAATCTTGACCCAAAATAACTTGAAGTTAACTGTTTAAATATCTTTTCCATTAAAAAAATGGGATGTGTGCACAAATATATGATTTAAAAACTATAGCTAGGAAAACAATAAAATAAAGTTCTTCATCAGCCATCACTCACATTGTTATCTAAGTAATTTTTAATTTTAATTACAGAAAATGATTAATTCTTACTGGTTCATATAGATTATTTTATTAAACAAGAGCTTTCACCTATTGCATACCTACTATATGTCACATGTTATATGAAGCACTCTGCTTACATTTTTAAAAATTCATTCCAGAAATGTATAAAGAGTTTCTATTATGTGTTCAGGGACCAACCAGGATTGGCTACCAGGATTAGAGAAAAGAGCAAGGCACAGAGAATTCCTGTACCCACAGAGTAGAGGAAAACCTGAACATAGGAAGCTCAGAGTAAATTAGGTTAAGTTTGCTATCCTGCCAACTAAATTATCTAGGATCTTATTTTTTTGTTTTTGTTTTTTTATTTTTTACTATTAAAACTTTGTTGTATAATCAATGCATTGTACTACTGAAAAAAATTTTATAAATAATACAATGAAATACAAGCTAAAACACTGCTCAAATAGGCACTGCTATTAGTTTAGTATGTTTCTTTCTGTATATTTTCCATGTGTTGAATAAATACATATATGCACCGTTACCATTTTTAAATACTCAAAAAATGTAATATATACATTTAAATGTATTATGTTTTTATTTTACTTTACTTATTGATATGGAAAATTTTCTTTCCATATTAATATATAAAGATAATTATTTATGTAAACAGGGTCCCTTTGCTTGAATATAGGATATTAAATAAATTATTATAAGCCATGCCCATGATTAAATATTTATAACCATAAAGAGCAGGGGTGTCCAAACTGCGGCCCGCAATCCATTTTTAAAAATTTGAAATAAAAAGGCATAGAAATGATACAACCAATGATACAATTAAGATTTGAAAATATCATGAAAATACTACGACAAACTTAATGCCAAAAATTTAAAATTTGGATGAAATGGATGACATTTAGTATATGTGCTCTATATAACATTTTGAACAAGAATTTCAAGTACGTGAAATAAGAGATCACGTGTATACATTATTTGGTTCAAGTTCCTAAATTTACAAATGAGAAAAATGAAGCCCAGAGAAGAAAATTCAACTTTTCAATGGGGAAAGAGTTGTTTTAATTAATTTTACTTATTTTATTGATCAATTCAAATAATATTACCAAATACCTCTTTTATTGTTATCTCCCTCATTCCTATCACATGACAGTACATGATCCTAAAAAGTAAAATAAGGGCCCTTTCCAAGACTCCTACCTTCATGGGGGTCTCTCTGAATACCCTGTGTGTACCTGCTATTGGTACAAAGAAATAAACTAACAAACCAAAACAACTTTGCTAAGTCACAGTTATAAATGCCTGAGAGGCAGAAAAAAAGAAGGCTGAATTCAAACTTTAGAAAACAAATAGGAAGAGAAGAATTTTTTTAAAACGTATGAGTCTATTGTAACCTCTCTGAGAGCATAATACAGTTTTTGTAATATTAGTTATTGGGAAGATGCTCAAAATACTTCATTATTTTAATGTCAAACTAGATAAAATATCAAATCCTTTGAATTTGGAAAATTTCCTTTCTTTTCTTTTTTTCTTGTTACTTCTTCTTTCCCTGAAGTACTCCAAGATTCATTGTTGTCCAAATCAAGGCAACAACAAAGTAAAATTAAACCTTACTGATAATATTAAACATATATCTTTTTAATAAACCGAGAAACTCCTTTAGCTTATATTATGATTTCCTCCAATCCAAAAGCTTAGAAGTTTTTATTATAGACAAAAGTTGAACAGATATTTTCAAACTAAGACAAGATCCATGATTTCAACTAAACACTGACTTTACTAGTGTGGTTTCTATGGTTGTGAAGACATGAATAAATGATTTGAAGATAATTTTCAGACCATTCGAGGTATTTTGCATGGATTTTGTAATAATGAAAAGCCCAGAGCTACCTGTATGAACTATACATGCAATTTAGTCCTAATGATGAATAAGGCATCCCATATAGAAATTTCATTTGGGCTCAGTACTTAAACATTTAAAACCGACATTCCAAATGAAATGAAATCAAATAATGTATGAGTTAGGAATTACCATGAGAACTATCCATCCCGACTCCTTTTAATATTAAAGTTGTGTGTTTACAATGGGATAACCAATGATAGAAATCATGACCCATTTTAATCAGTAACTGTGATGAATAAGAGAATTCAGAAATTGAAAAGCTATCCAAATGACAGTGTTCTCTGAAATAAATCAAATCTTAGCATTTTACTCAAGCCCTACAAACTCTTGATTACTAGATTATAATTTTAAAACAGAAGGTAACTGTTTTTCCAGACCTTGAAAAAGTTATCTGAAATTAAACATACCAGAACAGGAAATGACAAATCATTCTACCCTTCTGTTTTGTCTGATGTATGGATATAAAGAAAATATATGACCCAGTCCAACGCAGAGAAATCTGACAGAGCTCATTTTTCTTCACTCATGCATCTTTTAAAATCCAGCACAATATTGTCCTCTGAGAATTCAAAATGGAAGAAAAGAGGCTGGAAATCTCTTTCCAGGCTCACTGTGCATGTGAAGATGATAACAAAGAAGTAATTGCAAAATGAGGTCACATATATAGCAAAGTAAATTATATGTATTTTACAAAGGGAAATTTTTTTCACTTAGGGCAATACTCAGATTTAAACATTTTTTTTTTAATACAGTATTCTTTCTATTATTAGCTCCAGGTCATTGTTGATTTAAATTTTGTTAATGTGCTTGATCTAGAGAATAAAGGGAATCTGAAGTTTTGGGATAGTACAATAAGAAAATAATAACATCCTGAAGATGCCCACCATAGCCCTCTTTTCCGCTTCCAAGGTGACAACATGTTTTTCCCTGATTTTTAAAAATTTTTTTTTTTTTTTACTTTTGGGTTGCTTTTCAAAGCTTATTCAACATCATCACTGCCAATTCCAAAAGTATTCATTTTGTGTCCCCTTTGTAGGATGGGGAGGTAAGAGAGGCAGAAAATCAGGTCAGTCAGTAAAACTGGAAGTTGACTTGGGTTTTTCTTGTTGTTTCTTTTTTTAATTTTTTTTTTTTTTTTTGGAGGGAGGAATATTGGGGAACAGTGTGTTTCTCCAGGGCCCATCAGCTCCAAGTAGTTGTCCTTCAATCTACTTGTGGAGGGCACAGCTCAGCTCCAAGTCCAGTTGCCATCTTCAATCTTTAGTTGCAGGGGGCACAGCCCACCAATCCATGCAGGAATTGAACTGGTAACCTTGTTTCTGAGAGCTTGCGCTCTTACCAACTGAGCCATCCAGCTACCCCTCCAGAAGATCAGCAGCAGCTCGTTGTCTTCAATTTAGTTGTGGAGGGCATAGTTCACCGGCCCATGTGGGAATCGAGCTGGTTAAGAGCTCGCGCTCTAACCAACTGTGCTGTCCGGCCTCCCCAAGAAGTTGACTTGGGTTTTGAAAAATAAATTATAAAATCTCAAAGACTAACCTGGGGAGAAGTTTTAGGTAGAGAAGACTGTGTATGAATCATGAAACTGCAGATGTTTGGAGCTTATAGGAGACTTGAAGTAGTCTAGTCTTTTAGGATTTTAATCACAAATAGTGTGGGAGTCCCGACGTGCCAGGCATCAGCAGTCGGTGGGTTCACACTGGCTCAACAGTAAAATATGTGCCCAAATTACCATGGCTCTCAGCTTGCATTTTCTTGACTTAGGCCCCTCTGCCCAAGGCCCACACACTGCAAAGCCTTTGGCAGTTATCCTCACATGTTTGCCAGTAATTCTTCTATGAAAGTATCTTGTGCTTGAGTTCTAAATAAGACCCTAAGCCACATGAGGAATCTTGTTTCTCCAGGTTTGATTTTGTTTTGTTTTTAATGTCAAAAGAACATTTCCTAAATCCCCAAGTCCCCTGTGTTCCAGGAGCCAAGGCACTGTTGGGTTCTATGGAGAAGAATGATGACTGCATCCCCTGCAATTAGTACTTCCCTGTGAACCTGGGCCCTAAAGTTCATCCCATACTGGATCTCACAAAGCCTGTCATGAAATCGCATTGGTCATCTTCTGGCTTTCGGGTGATATTTTGGCCCTTATGCTATTCATTCTACCCTCTAATCTCCTAGTACTCCTCGGAGCTCCATGTGCAAAACAACTCTTATTTTCTTCAGACTCCCTGTGGAACAGTCTCCTTGTAAAGAATTGATGCAAGTAGACTCCAGGAAGGATCATCAACTACTCGGGTTTTGCAGAGCTAGTTTTCAATCGCAGACTGGATCAAGCTGTCAAACCTGCAATACTCATATATAATACCTGTTCTGCTTTTGCTGGACAATAGCTCCTGGCTACAAGGGACGTTCTTGCTGGCAAACACAGTTATCAGATATCAAGTTTGTGATCTGTATGTAGACAGTTTTCACCTGAGAAAGATCTGCCTTATATCTATGCCTATTTAGACTCTGATTTACAGGAAGTTTTTAAACCTCTTTAAAGTTCAGTGATGCTCAATTGCAGATTAGGAATAACACCACCTATGCTACAATTTGAACTACAAAAAATGCTACTATTGCTACAACTGCCACAGCCTGAACAAGTTACAGCACTCCATAGAGGTGAAGAAGTTTTTGTAACTTTCAGAAAGCAGTGTTGTGTTCTATGTACACTAAAATAAGAGGTGTATACCTGACAAAATATCCCAAGAGAAATGTCTCAAGATCCTGATACTGGACACAATGGAGTAAAAGGACAGAAACAACGTCTTTGCTTTTTGCTCTTCGTAGGAAAATAAGACCTAATAATGAATATTCAGGGAGAGGAAAGAGTCTGAACAGTATCATTTGTTTATTCCAAAGTAATGAATGTGATTGGAAAACATGAAACTAAGTTTTTCTTGTTTTTTTTTTTTTTTTTTTAGCGGGATGGTAGTGATGTGGCAGTGGATGGTCCCCAATCTACAGCTTGGCCACCATACTGACATAAATTATGAAAGATTTGGCATATTTATTTATAGAGTTAAACTGGGATGTTGCCTTGCCTCTACTGGGGTGGGGAGATTGACAATATTCAGAATTATTTAGAATTTCATGTTAAAATTAGTTAGGGCGTTACTTCACTTTCAAGTCATGTATGTCGATAATAGAAGTTCGTTAAAAATGTTAATGTTGGCAATGTAAACAGTCATGGCCATCCTTTACTTTGTTTATGATGCATCTCCTGGTTTGTGACTCTTAGGAAAGATTCCAAATGTGGCACATCTTGGAAGACTATGAGAGTACATTATGTTGCCAGAGAGGCAGTCCAACTGGAATGGTGTCTCTAACTCAATAATTTAGTATAACTGTTTATAATTATAAATTAGTGATTTCAGATAGAATCAAGAATTAGATATTATCCAAAAAAACCCCTGAAGTACTAGGAGAATCTAAGTGCAAACATGGTGAGAAGATCTAAGCACAACCCAGAAATCATAACACAGTGATTCTTAAAAATGGTGAAAAATTCCCATCCAGGACCTATCAGATGCATCTTGGATGGTTTTTATATGCTTTGGCATGGCATCAATAAGGAGTGCACTCATTACCATGGAGAGGTGTTCTGGTTCTATTGTCAAATAGGAATATACATCTTATCTCTGAATGGCTATAAAGTTTAGTAGAGACTTAGAAAACTGACTTACTCATGGGAATTAAAGTGGCGTGCATATCTATCTGGTACCATGTATAGAGTAATCCAAATAAACAAACAAAAAAAATCTACCAACTTGTAGGAAAAAGTATAACATTTCCCCACATACAAAAATAATTCTCTCCTTATGGTCATTATGAAATCATTATGTAGGTCCTACATCTCTGATTCAGGTTAGAAGGTTATTTGCTATTCACGTGGTTTCTTATCTCCTATGCAGCTCTTCATCAACCCCTGATGCCCCCACCCCCGCAAACACACACACACTCTGCCTAGAAAATTATTTTTCAATTTTTTATAAGTGTTGTTTAAAAAGAAATTTATTGTAGGTAACTATAGCTAATTAATGTCAATAGATACTATTTCATTTTATAAGACCTAGAAAATAAAATAGTTCACATCTCATTAAAATTAAAAGGAGGCATAACAATTCACATAAAGATTAAACAGTTATTACAAATCGAAGAAAATTTAGCTGAAAATATCAACTAAGTATTCCAAATTGGAAGGTGATTGTCTATACTCCAATATATGCAGGCCAATATTCTAGAAGGCCTATTGCTTGTTTCAAATCTTCACTTCCTTAGCAATTCTGGGGGAAATGGCACTACGTTGTTGTTTTTATAAATACTAAAAGCAATGTAAGAGTAAGACATTTTAGTGTCATCAAACGTGACACTTGCAGTTGAAAAAAATCAATATAATTTTATATTATTACCATCTTGTGAGATAAAGGACTTGAAGATTTCTAAATGTTAAAATTAATTTTAAAATCAGTGTGAAGATGAGTGGAATGGGAGTCTGGTGAATTGATGTGGGTCTGCATCATGGCTCTGCCCTCTCTAGGATACACACTTGAGAAAGCGACTTGACTTTTCTAAGATTCTGTCTCTCAGACATTATGGTAATATCCATAGTTGTGGAATGAGGATTTGAGTTATTAATAGTCAATACTGATTTCATGTTTACTGTGTGCCAAACACTCTTTACAAACCTTACCCTTAACAATTCATTAAACTATCATACCTACTACATTAGATATCACAATTACCACCATTTTACAGACAAGGAAAGAAGGGTTAAATAACATGTTCAAGGTCTCCTACCTCGTAATTGGAGAATCTATAATATGAATCCAGGTAACATGGCTCGAGAAATCATGTTCTGCCATTAGCAAGAGATCGGGCATAGAAGAAATGAATGTCCAGTACAGGAAAACAAAAGTACTTATTTGTTACTAACTCCCTTCATTAGACTGTAAGTTGCTTGTGAGCAGAAAATTTCTGTTTAATGAAAGGCTTTTGTCGATTGCTTTGACATTAGATTCACCTAAGCAGTTTCAAATCCTCAATAAATGCTTGAATTAAACAAGTAAATAGCATTAAATGTAAGTTTTTCTCCTGTTAAGTTATTAGCTGAATGAAAATGACAATTATTCTTTGGGGAATAGTTGATACAGTTAACTTTACTGTTTTTTGTAAAAATGTTCCCAAGTGGCCAAGGCTGAATTATAGAGAGATATAGGTAGAAAAGGGTAAAAATGAATGAATTTCATGATATAATAAAGTTTTATCTTTTTCTCTACATACTTACAATACAATTTTATGATGCATATACTTTTTATGAGTGTCTAAAATAACAATAGAACTTTAAAAAAGCTTCTCATTGGAATAAACCACTCTCGTTAAAGCTAGCCTTTCTAATATAGATGGTAGCAATCATTGTAAGAAACATTTATTCGAAGAATTGATAACTGGATCAAAATGTCTGTTTTCCCTTTGTGTTTAATTTGCATTTGGTAAGCAATATAAACACCTTTCCATCTTTAAGAGAAAAATGCATTTAGAGATTTCAGTAATGTATAAACAGTCTTTCGGGCCAAAAAAACAAAAAAAAGAGCAAAACAAAGCCATTCATCTGTTGTCATCTCAGAATACAATCCCAAGATATCTTTTAAACAACCTTCTGATAGCAGTATTTTTTTTAAGCAAAGACATATTTAACGGTCTTTTTCAAGTTCATCACTTCAAACAGTTGTTCTTTAAACATTTAATCAGATAAAAGAAGACAGTAAGGGAGGTACATTTAAGATACTTTTTAAGACAACTACTTTGGAATGTTATTAAGCATAATAGGCAACTTAACATTTTCCTTTCTTGTGCACTCATGGAAAGTAGAAAAGAAAAAAAATATTAACTGCGAAAGGCTTTAATTTTTATTTATTTGTTTATTTATTTATTTTAACTATTGATACTTTATGGAGATATTTACTAGAGTGGTTTCTTAATTCATTGAGACATAAGGAAAATGTCCACTATTCACATGGCTATTAAAGGAAAAGCTTCCATTTAATTTAGCAACTTATAAACGACAGGGGAATATATCGATACAAGTTCAGTGACTCTAATATGTGGAAGGCAGATGTCAGATTGGTGTAGTACTGTGAGTGCACTTATTTCATTTTTACCCTTGAGCAAATGATTTAATTTTGCATGTCTCAATTTCCTTCTCAGTAAAGTAAAATACAATCTCAGGATGCTCAGTGGTTCAATTCAAGACATTTGTGTAAATGGGACAGGACCGCACACAGTGAAATCAGATTCCTCACCTCTCTAGGTCAGAGTCCTGGTTGTAGCATCGAGAGAATTTAAAAACTTGTAATTTTGGTGGGATCTTAATGAGTATTCCTAGGCCTGGGTCCATTCTATCCTCCTCCCATCTTCCCTGATCCCAAGGCACTCTAGGTAATCTTCACATCTCTTTTTAACTTTCATTCCAAATACTTGGGGATGTGCCCCTCAGAAATGTCGCTGAAATACCAACACCAATTTACCTTACACGTATAAAAGCATTGAGCCCTGGGTCACCTTATTATCTGCTGAGAATGCCCTGATAGGCCAGAGAATTTAACAGAAAGTAGCAAGAGGTTTTCCGGTTCGATCAGGCTTCATTTGGCAACACTGGATAAAACTTTAAGTGGAAAATTTAGAAATGTAGAATTTAGAATAGATGGCTTATTCATACTAATTTTTCTAAGCTATCTGTTATGAGTATGTTTTCAAGTTGTATTGGTATCACAAACAAGCAAAAATAGTCCACCAAGAAAATTATCATCTTAGAATTGAGTAAAAAGTGGGTGAGTAAATAGATGGTTATAAGACCAGGGATGGAGTACTATGATATCAAGAAATGTTTAATTAAAATTTAAAATACAAAACTTTTTAAACTAAGAACTGAATATTAATGAGAAAATAGGAGAACAAAGAGAATTAGATTCCAGCCCTATTTCTTCCTCTCAATTTTTCAATTTACCTGAATTTTTCACCTACAGAGAAGGAGCTGGACTAAATAATTTCTATTTAAGTCCCTACCAGCCCTAATATTCTATGTTTCTTGTTATGCTGCTGCTCGAATAACTCATCTCTCTATCTAGCTATCTATCTATCATGAATATTACTGAATTCTAAAGAAATATTTGAAAAGATTTATTTTTCTATGCAATAATACAAATTTCTCATTATAATAACATTAGTTATTCCAGGTGTGTTTTTGTTTTTTGTTTTTTACTTAATAGAGGATCATTACCTCAGATGTTCTATAGTAGAAAATAGATGAAATTTGGCTTTGTACCTCATAGCACACAGAGCCATATACTGAAGATCCAATAAAGCATTCCCTGTTATGTATTGATGCTATAAAAAATTGCAGGGTTTAGCCATCGAGGCACAAATTTATTTTACACGTTAGGAGAATGCCTCAAAAACATTTTTTCTACCATAAATAGCCATTTGAGTCTGCTAATATATTAGAATTTGTTCAACTAATATCAGCAGGAATGGTGAGAGCATGGAACTAACAAAATAAAGAGTGAGATACCGTTTTATGGAAATCATTATTTTTTAAGAACACCTGGAAACTCCTTTTTACATAATCCAATGGCCTTTTCACCAAACGTTTTTCCTCCCTAGAGATACCGTCTTAAAAGCATGGTATTTGCCAGTACAAAGAATTTTCCCACATTATAATACCTCATCGTTATGTCAGAATCTTTTCTGCATAATAACTATTGATCAGTTTAAAATACTAGACTGCAAATTCCTTGAATTCAGCAACTGTGTCTTTTTTTTTTCTGTTATGGTGGGTAAACCATATTACAGGCTTGATAAATGTCAAGTGAATGAGGATGTTGATGAATAATCATGTAAAATAAGTTTAGAACTATGCTTGCAATGTTAAAGAAATGTCTATAATGAAATAATGAAACATTATTATTCATTGTTTCTTCCAATACTTACAGCCTAAATCAAGAAATCTAAATGTATAAGCAGATTTTTTTTTTTTCAACCAAATTGAAATTTTTTCTTACTCTGCTGAAGAAAAGGTATTCTGAATTTAGGCCTGGGTACCTCAGTCTCTCCCTTTTGTTGCATCAATTATGAATTCCCTTATCAAACCCTCATTCTTCACTATTTTTGTTTTCATTTCCCTTAAAGGTATACAGGATCACCCCTCCAAATATACCCACCTACAGGCAAGCAAACCCACACACTCCACCAATACCCAAAACCAAAATCAATACAGCACTTTTCTGCTCCTCTGTTTTCTCCTCATTGCCTTTTACCCCTTCAATTAATGCTAACAAACTTCTTGTTGTTTTTTTCCCCCACCTTTCTGTTTTTTTATATTAGTTTTGGTGTATAAAACATAATAATTAGACATTTACACCCCTCACAAAGTGATAATCCCAACAAGTCTACTACCCCTCTGACATCATATGTAGCTATTACTATACCATTTGAAGAAGTGCTTTATGAGTCATTTTATTTTAGGCCTGCCTTTTGTAAGCAACATACATTACTCAGACTTATGTGGAGGAGATAGAAACCACCTTATGTGTTTCAAGTGGAAAGGGATGTAATGCAGGGAATTCAGTGCTTATTGAAGTATTAGGGAAAGCTGGAGGAGTGGATATGGGGCTTTCACTGGATTCTTGCTTCTGAGCTACTGCATGGGACCAGGATGCTATTGCTGCTGCTGGCAGCAGAGCCACCACTCACCTCTCCGTATTAGTGACCAGACACTTGAACATGCCTTTGACTTCCACCAATGCTTCTGTGTGCTCAAACCTATTTCCTGTCAACCAGCAGCAGGAAATGGCCTCCACCTCACCTCCATCTACCAAAACTAGTGCATCTTTCTCAAGTGTATCTTATTGGCCTGACCTAATTTACATCCAGCACCCTCACTTTGAAAGCCTTTGAAAAAGTAGCTTTTTAGTTTTACAACCTCTCCAAATAGAAGGAGGATGAAATGGAAATTAGGAGAGTCAATCCAAGAACCTACCACACACTAACAAGTGTTGGATTTATCTTTTTGAATTCTGAGAGCCCTTCACTAACAAACTTCTTGATAGAACAAACTAGTTCTATCAAGCTTGTTCCTTAATTATAAACATATGCTCCTTAATTACTTACGATTTGAATTTTGGTACTATCACTCCATAAAATCTATATTCCCAAATCTCACCCATGGCCTCCAAAGTCACCAGGGTTTTTCCATTGCCCCCTTGGAGGACCAGTCACCCCTTTTCATCATATTTCATCCCTTGGCTCTCCCTTCAGCCCTGTGTTCCTTCTTATTTATGCTGATCCTTCTTCTGTGCTGTGATTTCTTCTACGGCTACCATCTTTTCCAAAGTTTCCACCTTCAACAGATCTTGCTCTCCAGTATTTCTCCTTTAGTAATTTCATTTGCACCCAAGACTTCACCCATGCCTTCTAAAGATACCATCCAAATGTACATCTCCAACCAACAGCTCCCTCCAGATCAGTGTTTGTTATTGTTCATCGAGCATGTCCACATTAGTATCTCATTATAAGCATAAATCACCAAACATATAAATGACTAAACTCATCTTCTACCCCCCCTGAAAAACCTCTTCTTGCCTCATAGAGTTTGTGGGTGCCAGGATAATTCTCCCTATTTCACCTTCTTCAGGTGTTGGATTCAAAACTTATCCAAAGCTGCCTTAATTCAAGAGGGATGGGACAAAGCCATACATTTGGAGAAAATGCATAAACAAGTAATAATAATCAACTTAATGATATCACAACAGCAATTTTACTGACTACCATGAAATTGTCACCTTTGACTCATATTTGATTTGGGATATATAGATGCAGATGTAAATATAGATATAGTTATAGCTGTGTAGAGAGATATAAAGAAAATTAATTGGTAGAGTTTTCAAATACTTCCAAAAACTTTAGAATTGCTTTAACACTGGGGAAAAGACGGAAATAATCATTATAAAGCTAGTAGCTTCTATGTTCATAGTGTAAAATCATGTGTATGTTCATAATTCTTAGAATGGGGTGACATCTACATACTCACAGGGATGATAGAAAAAAGAGGTTATACAGGTAAGTTAAAGTCAGGTTTACAAGTATTAAAAACTGGGTAGGCATATCAAAAACATAGTTTCATCTTTGACTCCTCCTTCCTCCATCCATTCATGAGGTGCCCTCTCATGTCTCTCTCGAATAAACAAGCCCTCTCCCTTCTTTTCATGCTCATATTCTTAGTGCAACCCGCCTGTGTAGGTCAAGTGTATCTCTTTATAGTCTCCCACCATTATATACCTAGTTATTGTCTGCCATTATTTTCTTAATCACAATCTAGGCATATCTCTTTACCTCAGAAACTGGCACTAGATTACTGATCTTAATTAGTCTGTTAAATTAAATATAAGGTACACTCTAACCAAGGTTTTAATTTGTGAAACAGCACAGTAGTTAGGCTGAAATCTCTGCCTCAGGTTGTTTCTGGGTTCAAATGTCCACATCCACCATTTACTAGCTGTGTGATTTTCAAGTTACTTATATTTTTTTCTATTGCCTCAGTTGCTTTATCAGTTACGTGGGAAAATAATAGTAGGGCTATTACCTATAGCCATAAAAACATTTCCTGGTGTGATGTAGTGGTTGTAGTTAACGCATATGAATTCTCCTCCTCCCTGATTGTCACTAATTTGGAGGTGATTTAAGCATTAGCCCCACAGCCTTAAAAATTTGTTAAGAGGGTAGATTTCACATTAAATGTTCTTACCGCAATTAAAAAAAAAAAGGGCACACGAATTTTTAAAGCCCCTCAGGGGGTCTTCAGGGTTTCATCATGCTGATGACTTGACCTAGATCATTACTGGGTGAAAATGCATTGTTAAAGAATCTAACAAATTATATACATGTAAACATTCAAAATTAACTTGAAACTTAAAAAAAAAAAAACCACTTAGAGACAGGGAAATGACCATTGACTTACATAATTTAACTTTAATTAAGAAAAGATTGATGAAAATAGGAAGGAACTTTCATGATGGCAAATTAGTTAAAAAAATATATATATTTTTTATAAAAAGATATTTTTTTCTGTTCAATTCACATTAACCAAATGTGACATAACCACCTGGCTTATACCCTAATCTGTATATATCTATATAAAAATAATTATTCAATCCAAGGAGTTAAAGAAAGAATACTATGAGGATTCTATTTTCTCTTCCAAATTTGGTTCTTGATAATATAAAATCCAACTAAGAAAAAATGGTTTGCTCAAAAAAATAGTTCATACATGGTAACATCTTGAACTGGATGAATATATGCAGAAGAAAAAATATAGTTCAATAATAATAAGACTTTTCATGTGAAACATCACTCAGACTAGACTGCTTGCACATCATATTTTTATTTATATACTCTCAGGATTCCAAACATAGAGACAATTTCACTCTATGAGTATAGAATCCATTGCCTCAGCAATCATAAGTCCCAATTTTGTTTTTCTCCCTAAGCAATTCAGAAGTTCTGGTAAATAGTCTGAAACTCTATCAACGTAATTATCCACTTTTCTTTTACAAGTTTCATAGAAAAGCAGCCATGAATCATTCATTCATTCAATAAATAATTTTTGAATGGTTCTTGTGTGACAGGCAGGGATTTAGGGTTAGGAATCTAGTATTAAATTAGGCAGACAAATATCCAGCTTATAATAAACATACATTGAGTAGAATTGATTTTAAGACTAGGGTTGGAAGAAGTTATTTATTGTACTAAACAAAGAACTTAAATTTGCAAAGGTATACAAAATTACTAAGCACATTTTCATTTGATAAATGTGATAACCCAATTGAGTGAGCAAATCACTACATCAAGGCTAAAAGCTGACATTCAAGATAAAATGTTGCATGAATCTGAATTTGGTCAAACAAAATATGAATACATGTAAACTATCTAACATATAATAAATGTAAATTACTCAAAATGTGCAGTATCATACGTATTTCACAAGGCGATAGCCTTGTCCAAACCTGATGTTAAAACAGATAAAAGCAAAATTTTGTTTTGATATAGTTGATTATCAAAATATGTCTTTCAATTTCCCATGGTCAAAATACCAAGCTGACTAGCGATTTAAAGTATTCACACTAAGCAAAATGTGCAGGGTAAGCAGGCACTCTGTGAAGGAATAGGCCTTGACTAGGGAATCAAAAATCTCTTTTTAGAATTAATTCTGCCATTGCTCCCTATCACTTACCTGAATAGCACTGTTTCCCATTCTGTTGAATCAAAATTAGAATAATTTTTTTTTCAGCTTTAAGTATGCTGTTTGCAAAATTTCAAAAATATGGTTTTTTATTGCAGCACTATTCATGATAGCCAAGTCATGCAAACAACTTAAATGTCCATTGACAGACAACTGAATACAGAAAGTATATACAATGGAATATACATAATGATATAAACCTAGTGGAATATTTATTATTCAGCCTTAAAAATGAAGGAAATCCTACCATTTATGAAAACATGGATGAATTTGGAGGACATTATGCCAAGTAAAATAGACCAATCACAAAAGAACAAATACTGTGTGATTCCAATTATACAAGGTACCTAAAATAGTCAAACTCATAAAAGCAGAGAATAGAAGCAGGGGCTAGTGGGAGCAGATAATGGGGAGTTGATTTTCAATTACTATAAAGTTTCAGTTATGTAAGATAAATTAGTTCTAGATATTTGTGGTACAATATAGTGACTAATATCAGTAATGCTGTATTATGCACCTAAAAGTTTAAGAAGTTAGATCTCATATTAAATGTTCTTAACACACACACACATACACCAACAATAAAGGAAAATAAAGAAACTTTTGGAGGTGATGCCTATGTCTATTACATTGATTGCAGTGGTAGTTTCATGGGTATATGCATACTTCTTAACTTATTAAATTGTGTACATTGAATATGTGTAGTTCTTAAGATATCAATTATGCATCAATAAAGATGTTTTAAAAAACACTTGACTTAACAAAATTTTGAAATTGTGTAAAAAGCTCAGAACAGGAATAATGATGCATTGGCTAGAACTGCATGGTTTCCAACCTCTTTCCTACCTCCCTCCTCTGCACAGAAATTCACCATACTCACACTAGTTATTCTTTCATGTTTTTCTGACTTGCCACAGTCAAAACAAATATAATAATAATTTAAATGTAAACTAAAGTATGCTGGGAAAATAGCTGTGCAGTAGAAAAAAATTAACTAACACTTTAATGTCTGGATACAAATATAGTAGAATATCTTATACAGTGAAATTTCAATTTAAATGTCCAAGAAGTCACTGAGTTTGCTCTTCCATGCTAAGATGCAGAGAACCAGACAGTCTATCTCCTTCGCTCACGCTTCATATCGCCTCATAAAGAATGGAGACATGCCTATGTTCATGGTCCTAAAACAAATTTTCCTTTATTCTACAATTTCTGTGATGACTATACTTAATCATAAACACCTTTTTAAATTAATAGAAATGTTACCCTAAGGTATATGTATAATTTTGCTTAAATTTATAGGCATTTAGAACTTTAAAAAAACTCCTTTTTGTCTTTGAAAAATAAAGTAGCTATAGTATGAGCCAGGGAAAAGGTGAATTAAGAATGACAATGAAGTATTCTTAATTTCCTCTTTCTTATTTTTATGCATAGTTTGGGGAAAAAACAAGAAAGTTTTTTCCTTAACATACAATTTTTAAACTATTTAGTCCATTGTGTAAATCCGTAGAAAGGATCCAAAAGTTCCAAAGGAGATATTAACATGTATTATGTAGATATATTTTAGATGATTGGCATAACACACATTATAGTGTTTTTTCAAAAACGAATATCATGTTACCCAGTAGATCAAAATAGGGCCTTTAGATCAATTTAGCAAGTAATTATATATTTAGGATCCCTTTCCACATTTTGACAGCTTTAGAAAGCATCCAAACCAACAATGCTTATTTTAACTTGAAATTATATTAAATGTTATACTGTTCTAAGTTTTGATGCCACCAATGGAATTGTATCACACTGTCTGAATCTAGAAAAAATTATGATGCAGGGAGAATGATGGGGGACTGAAAACTTTTCTTTGTCAGCAATGGAGGAGATGGAAGTTGAGTCTCAACAGTCCAGGAAGTGCTTTCATAAATCATAATACCTCATTAAAATGTGAAATTCACAAGGTCATTTAAATTTAAATTACCTGGAAGAAGTTGCTAAATTCCATAAGAGCCATAATTTCCCCAAAGTTTATACTGTTTTATTTGTGAGAATACATTGTCAGGGCCTTACACATTTTTTTTTTAAATTGAATTTATAAAATCTTCCAACTTGCATGTAGAGTAAGGTCTGTAAATCAATAGATCATTATTATAATTGTTATCCACAGTATTATGATTTTTACCATTACAGTATTAGTTAGAGTAATAACAGAAACAGAAGTAATAATATAGTGCGAATCCCAAAGAATAATCAACTTCATAGTACTATGAATAACACTTTAAAATGCCAATATGTGTCTTACTTATAATAATGTTGTAAGACTTTTAAGTTATTATAGAATTGGCCTAATGGTTGAGACTTGATATAGTAGGCATCATAAAGTTAGGGCAGTGCTCTAAAATATTCTAGTGTCTTCAATACCCCCTACAGTTATGATGGCATAGATTTCTGTTACAGATTTACCTTAACCATTTTGAAATCACATGTTTATCCTGAATGAGGATACCTGGTTGTAAGCTCTAACTCTGGTGTGCAATAAATAACTATCAATGGAGCAGTCCTTGAGTCTCCAAAGTCCCACATACTAAATGGAATTAATACTTACCTTGCCAACTTTACAGAGGAGTTGTGACGATCAAATGAGATAAGAACAGCAAAAATAACTTAGAAAGGCCAAAGTGATAGGTAAATTTATTATTTTTCTAACTTCCTTAAGTCTGTTGAGTTATATTTGTTCTCCTGTTCTAAGTTTCTCATTTTCAAGATTCAACAGATGACCACTTCTCTTTTCCCTCCCAGAAGGAAACAGTATTCTTAGATTATGATTCATGGCTTTAATTCAATACTTATAACTTATATGTTTTATGTATATGTTGCATCAAAATGTTATTTTAAATATTGGAGAATAGATAAGGGCAGAGATAAAAGAATGTGGTGTGTGTGTGTCAAATATCAAATATATTATTACCTATATATTATATACAATAACACATATATTATTCACTATATACTACATCTCTATTAAAATGAATAACTCATTGACTTAGATTATTGACAATGAAATGTTCCCAAAGACAATATTTGGGCTATAAATTCTATTGCCAGTTTAAATTATCACTCCAGGAGAATTTTTCAGCAAAGCTAATATTATCGACGATCAATTGCAAATTAAACAGATTTTTTATTGAAAAGCTTCTCCTCTTTTCATTTGTCTATACACTGTGAAACTTATGGTTTCTTGTATGATACAATAATGAAACAATAATTGTATATAGAAGTACAGAAAATATTTTCAAACAATATTTTTTCTGAAAAAAATGTGTAATATTGAGTCAACTGCAAAAATTACTTCCAACTTCAAGAGACGTTACAAAAGTACAAACAGCAAACATAGGATGGGAAAACTCTACATACTATTAATAAATATTTCCACCTATTTAGGGAGATTATTAGTTATAAGAAAATTTAGGTGAGCATACACTGGCAGAAATAGGCACCCACACACAGTCACTGTCTATAGAACAATGAATAAACTTTATTCTGGTTTGCTGCTGGTAAAATGAAGAGCATAGCAATACACCTTTGCTATGAGAAATCCACAGGATTTCTCCTTTGTTAACTTCCCTGCTCAGTTTGTAGACATATTTTGCTTTTTTTTCCCTTGAGGAGTCCGAGTGATTAAACAGAGATATAGTTTAGCATAGTAAGAGAGAGCATGAGCTGTAAATTCATGTAGATCTGGGTTTGATAATCAGTACTGCCTCCAACTAACTGTCAACATATGTAAGTTACTTAATTTCTCTGATGCTTAGTTTCCTCACTTATGTAATTACATGATGCAAGAATTAAATGAAATACTATGTGTAAAGCTTGTAGCATAGCGTTTGGAGAAGACAGTGCTCCCTAAGGGGTAATTGTTGTTGTTGCTGTTGTTGTTGTTATTATTATTATTATAGAATTTAGAAAAGTATTAGATCATTTATAAATGTGAAAATTAACTAAACAAATAAGTTTTACTGGAATAAATGATAAACCACCTCTGTTTTCTATAAAATAACTCAACATTGTGAAAGGCATTCTTCCTTAAGTAAATATTTAACGAAATCTCAACACAACATGATAAAATTTTATAACTAAAAAAGATCATTCATAAAATGCATGTAGAAAAAACAATTTATGGAGAAGGTCAGAATTTTTCTAAAAAATAAAGAGTAATAAGGGGCAGAAACTAGCTGTGCCCAACATCAAAATGTATTATGAAGCTACCTTAAGTAGGTTTGGTATGGGCATATGAATACATACAGCTAATCCAAGGATAGAACAGAAAGTCCAGAATATGAATGTGTGTATGTAAATATAATACAAATTTGGAATGTGAAAAGTTAACATTTTAAATTAGAGGGAAATATATGTATTAATCAAAAACGACATTGGGTCTACCATTAGAAAACATGGTTATGAGGACAGACTTTGATCTTTATTTTTCGCATACCAAAGAAAACCTTATTTCCTACATACCAAAATAAATCCTAAATTATAAGTTTTAATTAAAAAATAAAACATGAAAATAATGAAATTATTAAAATATAATCTTAGACTGGTTTGAAAGACTATATAATCTTAGTTTATGAAGTAATACATCGAATGTAAAAGCCATGAAGGAAAAATATATAAATTTGACTATGGAAAAATATGTAAACTTGACTACATAAAAATTTTTAAAACCTATATGAAACTTAAAATACTATAAAGGCTATGAGTATGGGGTCAAAGGAAATACTTTTCTTTCTATGCCTTCTTTAATTTTTATTTATTTACTTTTACCGTACACATGTATTACTTTTTAAAATTAGATCTAGTTATAATAATATGTTTTGAATGTGAGCTACAAGTTAACTTTTCATACTTTACTAAATTAACAAAATTTAATAGCTCAAGAAAATATTCGCTTTGATAACTGACAGTAGTTTTTTTTTACATTTTAATAATCGTCTATTCATTACAGGGAGGTATTTCACAAACACCTTTTTGTTTTTAATGTTTAAATAAACATTTCTAGTAAACCAAGAGATTTCTTTTTGCAGGGGTAAAAATACATGATTTGGCATAACAAAAGAAGAGTATATGATAAAGAATAATAACTCTATTACGTGGTGGAAAATTGAGGAGTAATAATGTAGTGAAACATGAAAGAAACAATAAATTGAATAGGCAATATAAGAAAAGCTTTCCAATGTTAACAGAAGGTGGTATCTGTGTTGGCAGAAACATTAATGGTTCAATGATCAGGAGAAATCACTTTCTTTTAAGAATAAAGTAGAATATAGACCAAGTTGTATGAAAAATATTAATAATTAATGATGGATTGGCTATTTGACCTCTACCGTGAATAAGATAAACAACACAGAGAAAAAGGAATCCAAATATTTCTGTCCAGATTATGTATGTACCACTATTGAATTACAATAAATGATGTATGGCTGTGACATCCAGCAAGTACATATAATGAGTCACTAAAAGTTCTAGATCAAGGATTCTCAACTTAAAGGTTTAACAAATTTGCAAGTACATTTTTTAAACTGATATAAAGTGGGCTAAGGGAGTCAGGCAATGCATAAAATTATTATGCAAAATGAAAAATTATCCTGTTTTTCACATAACAAATAAAAACAACAGTTATGACACTTTGGCACAAAGTACAAACATGGTACTTTGTTTTATTTCAAACTTCATCGAGACTTTTATCCTAGTTTATAAAATGACATCATTCAATAACATTGCCACTAGTGGTACCTGAGCCACTACACAACACACCTTTGGCCCTTCAGCCTGCCTCTGTAGCTGTGTGTTCACAGTGTTTCTGCACATAGGGGAAGGCATGTGATTTGTTCAGTGTCTTGTAGCACGGCCCCAATACAAAACTTGCCCTTTGAAACACATATTTCTTTAAAAGTCACTTTTCTTTTATTTTCTATTTTATTTTACAGATAGGAAATTTGGTTGTAATACTTAAAAATATATATGTGTAGGTAGGTAATACAATATTAAACATGATTTTTTTCCCCTAGGATCGTTTATGGTGACTACCAGCCATTGCTTTTAAAAGATGGTATTAGGGATGATTAAGTTGAGAACCATAACTCTAGACCAAATCTGAAATGATCTAAAGCTCGTGGTCAAGTATATTCTTCACTGACGTTACTCTGCATCAGTCTCCTTGCAGTCCTGAACTTCAATACTCATATAGAACTTGGATGGGTGAAAAAGGTGAGGGGGAATATAGTCAATAATATTGTGATAAGTTTGCAGTGATGGATGATTACTAGAAGTAGTGGGGTGATCACATGGTAAGGCATAAAAATCTCAAATCACTGTACTGTACACCTGAAACTAATATAACCAATATAATATTGTATACTAACTATGCTTAAATTAAAAAAAAAAAAGAGTAAATAAAGATCTGAGTTAGGAATACAAGGTAAACATGGACTTATCATTCATGTGATCCCTCTAGACTCTTCACTATACTGGACAAAGTTTATAGCCAATACAGGCATACGACAATTCATTTATTATCAGTATTATATCTGTATACAATACAAATAATATATGAGTAATACTGGCATAGATTGTTTTGTATTCTAGAAAATTATATTTTATTTTTTCCTGAAGTATAAAAAGCTAATATTACAACAGAAAATTTAAATGAAGTTATGTGTTATATTTGTTACATGGATTAGATTTCTTCAATATTTCCTAGTTATATGGTGTCATCATATCTTAAAAAATAATAAAGCAACGGTGTGTTCTAAATAGATGGATAATGCTAATTTATTTTGTTGGAAAGGACACAGAAATGAGATTCATAATATAAGAGCTCTATCTTTTCAAGGTTCTCATTTCATAAATAACTTGCATGCTGTGTATTGCAATTGATGCTGTGGGCGTCAATCAAGCACTAACCTATTGTTTGGCATAGACCTATTTTGTCATTTTGATGGTACAGATTCAAGTATGGCAATCTCCTTTCCTCTCTCTGCTGCACTGGCTACATGACTTCCCTTGGCTAAAATCATACTGAAGCATACACTTGAATGTCATTAAGTTATGATGGCCTGGGAGATGAATGAAATCCTATCAACTGACCTATGGAATGAGAGAAGTATAAATCTCAAAGAGTACAAGGTGGGCTGTATGCATAGCCTACTATATTAAATAGGTATCTCTTTAATATGATCAGATAAATCCAAGTAAATATAATTTAAATACATGGAAAATATTAATAAATTGAGTGACTATAAAGCTTTTTTAATGCATATATGTGAGTATATATATATATATATATATATATATATATATATATATATATATATATATATCCCAACTCCAGGAATTCTATGACTGACTAAAACTCATCTGGAATATATTACAACCCCTCAGTCGGTCACCTTGGGATCAATTAGCGATTTACTGAGGTAAGAAAATAAACATTACACATGATTTTTAAAACCTTTAGATATATGACCATGCTCAAGGCCAAGTATTAAATAAGAGGGGCTGAATACTGAAAGTTAGAATACAAGAGGACAGAAGAATAAACAGAAATATGAACGAAAGGGATTTGAAAAAAAACAAATCATGTAAACCCTACCACGGAATCCAAACTCTGAAAGTCATGATTACTTAGATTATGGAAACCAAATAATTTCCCCAAATTTTCTCTGTACCCAGTCCTCTTCCCTGAACTCCAGGCTTGCATATCCAATTACCAAATAGAAACCTCCAATTTGACACATAACAGGCATTTCAAACTCGATATCCAAACTGAGCTCCTGTTTGCGACCACAAGATTTTCCCCCCTGCCACCTCCTTCTTCTCTGAATATGGAAGCTCCCTCTTGGGGCTGTGAAGGACAACGACCTTGGAACCACACTTGACTCTCCTAATCCATCCATCAAGTCCTGTCACCTCTATCTTCAAAACATCCAGAATCCAGCAACTTCCCAGCACTTCTACCACTTCCCGCTCTGGTTGAAGCCACCATCATATTTTGCCTGGTTTATTGCCGTTGCCTCCCACCTGGTCTCTCTGCTTAAACTTTTGTTCCCTTCCATTCTAAGTCTCAACACAGCAGCCAAAGGATGACAGTTGAAAAGTCTGGTCGTGGCATTAGTGTTGAAAACTCTTCATTCCCTTCCCGTATTACTCAGAATTAAAAAAAAAAAGGGGGGGGGGCTAAATTCCTTCCAATGACAGCTCTACATCATCTGCCCCATCCCATGCTCCACACCTGCCTGACACATCTGCCGGCCAAGTTGCTGTTTCCAGAGCACACGAATCCCTCCCTCAGCTCAATTCCTTTGCTTTGCTTTTCCCTTGGCCAAGAACACCCTTCAACCTGTTATCTGTTGGTGTGGTCTCAATCACATCTTTATTCAAAGCCTTCTCTGGCCACCCTATCAAAATTCGCTACTCCTTTTTCAAATGCCCCATGCACCTTCAATGATTTATTTTTCTCCTTAGCACCTATCTCTATTTAACTCCTCTATTTTTCACGTATCTTGTTTATAGCTGTGCTCTTCTCACAAGAATATGAGGCACAACAGGGAAGAGAATTTTGTCTCTTTTGTGTGCTGCTGTGTCCCCAGAACCTAAAACAGTATCTAGCATGGTAGAGTATTCTGTGAATAGTACTTGGATGAATGTTGAAGGATTCTTACTACTTGGGAATCACCTTCTTGATCATGTAGAAAGAGATCCCTCTTCTATTTCTGGATATATACTCTCAGCCTTGTTTTTCAAATTTCATAAGCTTTTAAAGGACCTACAAAACAGTTTAACTCCCCAAAAAACATGACAGGATTCACACTACAAAAAGAAATCTGCAATGTGAAAATTAATAAGTGTTTAAATAACTGTCTACATATGACAGTAACTCAAATCACACAATTATGTATACATATCATGAATAAGTTTCAGTAATAAGAATGAAATGTATAGTTTTAACAAACTCAAGATTATGAAAATTATGAAAACATCCTTTAATTTCTTTAGGCAAGACAAATACTAATGGGAGAAATGGTACAATTTTGTTGGTTTGATATTTTTGTGGGGCTCATAAAAATAAGATGGGGGTCTTTTAAGGTGCTGTCCCATTGCTGCTCTTCCTCCAAATTCTTAGCAGCATCAGATATTCCTGTACTGTCTTCTTGCACTCATTTTCAGCTCTAACAATAACGTACAGCTTTTCATTCCCTGCACATGCTGACCGTCATCTCTGCTGGGCCAGCTGACCCACATTCATTTTTTAAAGTCCAGCTCAGGCATCGTCTCTCCCATGCGATTTTTCTCATTGACCCCCTGCCCTATTCTAAGGTAATAGAACAAATTGTGTGCCCCTAAATAGCCAATGATTATTTACATCTCTTCATTAGAATCCTTATCTCAACCTACAGACCCTACATAGTCTAGCTATTGTCTCCATCTCCAACATCCCCTGACTCTGTTCCTGATATATTAAGCTCCAGTGTCACTAGTCTGCCTTCTGTAGTGTAACTAATTATAATTTTAGAAACTTGGTCTACTCTGGTCTTCCCTCTAGAATGCTTTGTCACCAGATCTTGGAATGGCTGGCTCCTCAGGCCTCAGCATGAATGACTCCATCTTAGGGCAGTCTTTACTGATCACCTAATCTAAAGTACCTTTGCGACTTCATCTCTGAGCATCATAATGTTTTATTTTCCCCAAAGCACTTATTATTCTGTGATGTGACTTCTTTTTTTGTTTTTTTGGGGGGGTTATTTATTTCCTATCTACCTTTCCCTACTCCCATCTAGAATGTAATCACTATGAACCAGAAGTTTTGTCCTGATCCCTGGTACCTAATACGTGATAAATAAATGTTGAATAAATGAGAAAATTCATTTACCAATATAATTTATAGGTTTACATACCTTTTTCACAAATCAGTAAGCTTCTAGCGACCAGAAAGACTATGTTTCACTCCTCTTTGTATCCCGATATCTAGCCCAGGATAAATAAACCATATAGTAATTGTTTTTCAAATGAATAAATCATCATGAACACTCTCAGCAGAAGTTCTTATTTTCAAAACACTGCAACTAAAAATTTCAAAACAAAATATTTTGGTGGAAACTCAGAATGAATCCTTCAGGAATCAGACACAGAAAGTTTGTGTTGCCTTAGATGACTAACGCGTCATGACTGAAACAGTAATGCTCATGGCATAGTCTATTGCTTCCCTGTATTTACCATCCCTCATATAGTTTGGTGGAGTCACGTCATTTGTTCTGGCCAATGCCATCTGTTATTACGAACTGAGCCAATGAAAATGCTGTGTGCAATTCTGAAATCTTTCTATGCCTCAGGAATACTCACTTTAAGAAACACTATTTTTTCCATCAGAGCAAAGCTCAAATGCACTGTATTTTGCTCTACCAGAAGATCTATTTAGAAACCAAAATCTCAGTTTAGGCTCTTTTAGCTATTAGAGAAAACCTTTCTTATAGTAGATTACTAATCTTTCACCTAGGAAACCTCAAGCATTTTAGGATCTGAAATAAAAACTCAAAATGAAGAGTATGATCATTTCAATTTTACCATTCCTTAGACTTAATCCTCTTAGATCTACTTTTCTTTAGTAAAAAAGCGTATCAAGCAACATGTAAAGATCATGTTAAATAGCGATTGAGCATCCAATTAATTTGGCTGGGAAGTTCTTGAGCTTTGGAGATCAGGATGTAAACACCAATTTTTTTTGACTAATAATAAAAGACTTTATTTTGGGAGAAAAATAGAAGAAAAAGGAAAACTTTAAATAACGAATACATTTTACTGATATTAACCACTACAAATATAACAAGGCTGAGCAAATTATATAAAAACTACAATCAAGTTGAAATAGGAAAAAATGACATTCTTATATTTTTTCCACTATGAAAAATGAAAAAAAACTGATTCAATTGCTTATAATGGCTTTTACCAATAAATCATTATACTTTAAATTTAAAAATAAAAATTAATCACACTATCAACATTTTAAATCATCCTTTAAAAATATTTTTGCTACAAAACTCTCTGTGCTCCTTTCAGTGGAGTATCATCGTCTGAAACATAATAAAGCATAAATTGAATTCTTCTGAAGTGAATGAAAATGAGGAATATTTTTAAAATAGAGATTTTAATTCCTCCACTCTGGCATTTGTTCTTTGACTGGCCTAGTTTCTGTGCTCTTCTCTTGGGCACAGTTTGAGGAGGTCTAAGTGGTGATTTGGCCTACTTTAAGGCTGCCAGAGTGTTGGATGGAGTTTCTATATACTCACAAAACTGAAAGAACCTATATAAGGTTTCTAGTCTACTTTCAGAATGGTGCTAAATGTTAGTTAACAAAAGATATTTCTGCTATGAATGGCCAATAAGAGAACAATTCTCAAGCCACAATATCATGTCACCAAATCATACTCCTGATGATAAGGAACATGGTAATTTAGATCAGTAGTCTTCAAAATGGCAAGCACTTACCCAAGGGAACCACAATATGATCCAAAGGAGTGTGGGAAGAATGTAGCAAAACATATATTTACATTTATCTTTTATAAAAGAAAAAAAGAGAAATCTACCTTTTCAATATAGAGAATGATACTGAAACCTTCCCTGGGTATGTAAATCGATCATGCCGTTTAACTGCACATGTCATATACACACGTCATAGACAGTGCATGAGGACTCCTGAGGGCAGGGAGGACATTGCCTGGCAGCTTGTTATGCCCTTGTGAAGGTTATGTTTTAAAGCACACTACAGACTACATAAGCCCAGTTAGGTGGATTTATTGTTTAGTCATCTGATTTTAATAAAAACTCGCACTCACAGGGGCAGCTGGCTTCAAAGGATTCCTGCAAATAAGTTACAGATCGAAGGTGTTATTATACAAGTACCAATAAGCCACAAATTGGCAAAGCTGACACTGTTGGGTTTTGTTGTTGTTGTTGTTTGTGTGTTGCTGTTAGGAGTGCACTTTATAGCCAACTACATTCCAACATTAAAACCATGACAATTTAATTCTGATAAGAATTCAGCCTTCAGAATTATCACAAAGACTAGTATATGGATTTAAATATACTAAGATTAACAATGAACTTCTCTTTAAATGTGTATTTTGGTGTCTTTGTGAATCATCTTTTTCAGCTTTAACAGCCATTAAAACTAAACATTAAACAGATCTTAGAAAGTCGTCTAATCTCTGGACGACAAAATGTAAAATTGATATCTTAAAAATGATGGAGCTTTTTAAAATGAAGCTTTATAAAATAAAAAAAGATGTTTAAAAAGGAAGATAAAATAATATTTTAAAATACTATTCCATCTTTAAAATGAACACCTCTGATGTATTTTTATAATACATAATATTAGTACCATGGTACATGTGTATAATTTATAAATACAACCATGAATTGAAAGTTCTTGCTTCAAAAATTTCTCCTAACAGATGAGTATAATCAAAAACGTTAAGTAACAACAGTCTATAGCTGTGCTGCTCAGTACGGTAGCTCCTGTCCACATCTGACTAGTGAGCACTTAAAATGTAGCACTTTTAGATTTTAAGAACTTAAAACTTGTGTTACAGAAGAACTATACTTTTTTCATTTTATATCATTTTAGTTGACTTAAATTTTAAAAATGAAGCAGTGCCAAATACTGTTTTCTTTTAAACACAACTGTATCATTATTGTTATTATTATTATTATTGGCAAGACTATATTGTCCTTTAGCTGTTGGGAATAAAGCATCTGAACTGAAATATTTCTGTAAATATAAAATACATACCATATTTCAATGTATAAAAGATGCAAAATGTCTCATTAATAATTTCATGTTGATTTCATCTAGAAATGATAACATTTGCGTTGAATAAAATATTAGGTTGAATAAAATAAAATTCTTAAAATTAATTTTGCCTATTTCTTTTTTCTTTTCTTTAGTGTGGCTACTATACAATCTAAAATTACGTATGTGGATTGTATTATATTTCTATTAGACATTTGGAGACACAGAAGCAGTAAGTGTTGGATAGGGAGACCTATTAAAAAACATTTAAGAGAATAGGTCCATAACTTTTGCAAGATTCAAGACTAGAATAATAAATTAATTTTTCTAACATCTGAGAGGTACACTTATGCATACAATTTTGAAATCATGTGAAGATATTTATAATTGGGATTTACTGAGCTTAAAGCAGCTAGGAATTTCTGCTGACATATACTGTCTATCACTTGAGTTACACAGAAAAGTGATATAGAGTTAACTGACACAACATTAAATTGTAATTACCCAAATTTAATTCTATTTCAGAAAAATAGCAGACTCTATTTTTCTTCTATGTAAAGACTGGACCAAAAGCAAAGGACAAGAAAAAGAAAAAATGATAATATAGCAAGTTGATCTTTTTAAGAGAATAATAAGAAACGATAAATCTGGGTTCTTGATCATCTGATACCATTTTACAAAGAAAACTAAGTAAATTATTCTTTGCTCTTAAGGATAACAGATGAACTGAAAAAGCCACAGAGAAGCTCTTTTTTTTATCCAAACCCACCGACTCAGTCGACCTGCATTAGTGGGCCAGCAAAGTAAATAATTGGTAGTTTTTTCATATAAAACAAATATCCCATTATAAAATGTACCCACAGAATGCATACATTGCACAGAAACCCATCTCTTTCCATTGCTTTATTACTATCAATATTCCCTACCCCCACTTGCTGTTTCTGGAAGATCCCTCTTGCTGGACCCCAGTTAACAGGAAGAAAAAAGATAACTCATGGGGTAGATGACTGCAGGTACACAGAACACAGCAAAGAATGGTGCAGGAATAAGTTTGAACAACAGGGTTTTGGCTGTTTCATTTTTTAAGCATTTCAGCGTAGAATTCTAGTTTTATAATTGTGTCCTGAACATAAAATCCCACACGAGAAAATTCTTTTGAAAAAATTATTGCCTAGAATACCTTTGATTTCTCTGAACTGTCATGTTTCACGGCCCTTCTGATATTAAGAAATAAATAAAACTTGGTAGTTTCCAGCTCAGAGCCCAAGTTATCAACCTGGAAATGTTTTCAAACTGTTCTGATTTTGTTTGTTTGTTTGCTTTTTGCTTTGCCTTTCTTGGTCTGTTTTTTTTTCTCTAGACCTGATTTTTTTTATATTTATCTGAACATAATTTTATTGTATATCCTCGCATAACCTGTCACAAATACTTTCTAGAAAATAGAAGGATAAAAAGATGTAAGTTTTTAAAAAATGTAGTTAATTACCTTCCAAATATCAAGATTATACAAATTATGATGAAATATCACTAATAGAATTTGTGGCTAGTACACATTTGAATACAGAATAGCCTAGAATTTGGGAAAAGTTATATATGCCTGCTAAGGTCTTTCCAAACGTGTTCTTCTAGAAAACAAAACCAAGTACGAACTGTTGACTATCAACTCTCTAGTTTGGTAAATATTATGGGTTGGCTCTAAAACAAAAAAGTCAAATATACACTCTAAAAAACAAATTTCTTGTTGACTTTAAACAGATAATATTGTGGTATATTTCAAGGAACAACAGCATCTAGTAAAGCAACCTTCTTATTTATGTTAAAAAGGAAAAATCCATATTTCTTAAGGCTTATATTCATACAAAGTCAAAAAAAATTAATTCTAACATTATCAAATCACATAAAAATCATTATGTATTCTTTTCTGTCAGAAAAACTGCGATTAATTCTAATGATATTAGCACAGAATGCTTAATAACTTATTTCTGTTTGACTACGTTATATAATTTCTAAGAGAACTGACTTTTCTAGAAAAGGTATTGATTTTCAAAGCTCAAATGCAAGAAGCTAGCAAATACCACAAGAAAGATATTAATGTTTCTCTTGGATATCTCCCATCTCAGGGATATGCTTCAACCCTTTAGAAAAGTTTCTAAATGGTGACTTTATCGATATATAAATCAGTTGAGAAATACAACTTGTCTCATATTTGGAAAATTTTTAAGACTAATGGCTAAATCTATGGCCCTATCTGTACTGTTAGAGAAACTGGGTGAGTATATAGTTAAAGATCTCTCACCCCAACCTTTGTCTGTTTGTGGCAATAATTGAGCACCTGTAATTCAGTTAAAAAAGATGAAGCTGCAAAATGCAAAGTTAAAGAAATTACAAATATTTTTTTTTCTTTTTCTCCCATTTTTTTTTCACAAAAGAAGAGCTTTAAGCTGAGCTCGAAAAAAATTACAGAATCCAGAGCCTATTATATACATAAAGTCAATAGTTATCCTTTCTACAATATTCTATATACTTAAATTCAAAGAGTGGTGTTTCAACATTTTCATATTTATCTAATGTGCATGAGCACCAATCTTTTTACTCAGTGTATGCTAAGCAGGAAAGAGAATAATGCAAATATTACATGTATGGTAAATGCAGAAATCACCAGTTTAAAATACTCGTAAATTACAACTTTCTTGCACTACAGTTCTAGCACATGGGGCATTTCTCCAGAGGATCCAGGGGCTTCTCTTGACTGCTACCAGGGGCAAATGTTTGCTATCATCAATAAGACCTCACCTCATTTATGTGGAACTAGACATGAGGCCTGGTATGCACACGGTTATTACTCTTATACCGCCCGCAATCTCCATTACCAGTCATTCTTTCTACCTGCTCTGTATCCCAGGTCATTCCTATCTCATCCTGAGAAGAGATCAAAGAAAATGAATGTGCATGCTTATGGACTTTTGAATTTTGTATGTAGAGCACTTTGCCAGTCTTGAGGAAATTGGATAACCAGATAAGACACTTTTTATTTTCCAGTTTGGATGGCAAGGCATCTACTATATTGAGCAGTTAATACACGCGACAATAACAAGTGAGGTTGGCTTTGTGCAGGCCAAAGCGAAAGGCAGGCTGCCTAATCTATGCAAGCCTTGGGAAGACATGGATCAAGCCGTCCTGAGGCCATTTTTATAGACAAGTCAGGTGACAGCTGGGCTATGTAGATTGCACAAGGTGGGTACATGTGGCAAGTAAGCATTGGAAAAGATCCTGGTAGGCAGTGAAGAGGTTCACCTGACTTGAGTGGAAGGGGCTGTCCAAAAACTAATAGAAGACACAGTTTCCTAAGAAGAGGAGCAACAGGGAAAATCTGGAATGGATCCCAGAGTTGTTGAGAAATATATAGAGACATAAAGCTGAATAAAATTGAAGAAACTGGTTTTCTGTTGTAATTTTAATGTATGTTTAAGGTGATCTGGCATGTAAGTTTGGGTCTGGAGGTTCAGGGGTCAGATGGAAGACCTGGAAATCCAAGGAGAGTAGATAAAAGCAATAGGAAGAGAAAGAAGGAGACAAATATAAGGTATTATAAAAACAAAACAAAACAATAACAACAATAACAAACTGAACTGTGTCTATTAAAAACAGAAGGACAAAGAAAAAGAAGTAACATCCAAATGTTTATGAAGTAAGTAGCAGTTCAGGAAGGACTTTAGAAAAAGATATTATAAGGTGTCCTAGCAGATGAAATTGCAGTATATTTTTAAGGCAAAATAGTGAAAATGGGTGGAATATCAAGGGTTGTAGCACTAGGTCACGGGAAGGTGTGGTAGTACTGCCTTGTTTTCTTACTGAGGAATCATCAAAGGCAGGAAAGGGTCACAGAAAGCAAACTAACCTAAAAAGCAAAATCCAAGCCCTCACTCTGTTTAAAACAAAGAGGAAAATTCACACAGGGTCAAAATGGAGACGCCCATCTCCATTTAAAAAACTCAGAATGTGTGACAACTATATTGCATGTTTTTTTTTTCTTTTTCCCCCTCAGGAATATAGAGCAGGTGAGGGAGAAAACATTCAAGTGTCTCTGAAAAACCGTAAAGTAATGTTGTCATCTTGTAGATCCAATAATTAGGGCTAGTCACTCCCCTGGGATCCTTTCCCTGTGTATTTGTATTTCACAAACAAATTTTGCTCATTTAAGTCAAATAGAGAACCATACCTGAGTTGTTTGTAGGTGTTCTATTTGTTTGTTTGGTTGGATTTTTGCATTTCTCCCACAGCTGCTTGTTTAAGTGACTTATTTTGCTTCTAATTATCTTACATCTTTTTAAATTGTTTCAAAATACTGTATCTATCATTTAATATTTGACTTTGCAAATGCATGGGGAAAAAACAAACAACTACAAAAAAAAAAACTAAATTGGGGCGGCCAGATGGCTCAGTTGGTTAGAGTGCGAGCTCTGAACAACAGGGTTACCGGTTCAATTCCCACATGGGATGGTGGGCTGCACCCCTTGCAACTAAAAAGATTGAAAACAGCAACTGGACTTGGAGCTGAGCTGCACCCTCCACAACTAGATTGAAGGACAGCGACATGGAGCTGATGCCCCTCCCCAGTCCCAGGAAAAAAAAACAAAAAACCCAAACCACACCTGTGCTATCATGAGAGGTACAAAGAGGCCTGTCCTGAAACCCTCCGTCTACATATCACCTCCACAAATATTCTTTTTCTCAACACCCTGTTCTTTCTAGAAACACAGCTTATCAAAATTTGAGCTAATAGTTTTGTTTATGTAATGTCAGTCTTGCTTACTCACTGTGAAGTCCAGAGAGGAAGGATTGAGTTTGATTTTTGGCAACATTGTGAACATAGGCACCCAACTAAGAGGAGCCCAGAGTGGGCACTTACATAGAAAATGCTGGGGAATTAATGAATAAGTAAGTGAATGCCTGAGCTAAGATGAGGACTTCTACTGTGAAAAGGAAACCAGATGTCTTTTTGTTGATGGTTTGTTTACTGAAGTCCTTTGAGTACCTGGGAATTGTTCAATTCTGGAACCAGAAAAATATCCTGGCTAGGAAAGAACGAAATTTTTATTCTATGTTCTGAGGTCCTATTCCAAATCACTGATCTTAATGTCTCAAGAAATAATGAAACACATACTCCCAACTTCCTCCCAGAACTAATAAAAAATATCTCCTTTTAAGGACAACTAAGAGCTTAAATGAGGCCCTATTCATAAAACAGAAAGGCGAATAAGGTGGCATCATAATATAGTAGTTTATTACAATCTCCTATATTGGCCAAACTCTGGAATAATACTGATCATATTGATTCACACTCCTTTAAAGCAGGAATTCAAAAGAGCTCTCCATAATTTTGGTTTGATTTATTCCATTACCAAAAAAAAAAAAAAAAAACGGCAAAATCTCTTGCTCTCTGTGTAAAAGACAGACACCCACACTCACCTGAGTCAGGCTCAGCTGGTCCCTCAGTTCTCTATGAACAAAATATCAGTCTCAGTCACTGACTTACCAAGCATCTCATTTTAATGAGACACAAGCCATTTTTTTGTATTCATAGCAGAATGTCAACTTTGATCAAGATCTAGGCCCACTCAACACACTTTTTAAAATGCAAATCTAATCGTGTCACTTATCTGCTTAATGCCCTACTATCACTGTTTCTCATTGTTCTTATCAGTCCTAAATCTCTAACAAGATGCTGCATAGCCTGCTGCCTGTTTTTAACCTTATTTGACACTGCCCACCCCTTACACAACCCAGCGCCCAGCTGGGTTTGCTCAGCTCTTTTAACATGCCAAGCTTCACTCTTCCTCTGGCTTTCACCCAGACTGTCCTCCCCGCCTGAAATTCAGCCTGGCCCTCCACTCCATGACCACATCAGATCAACACCTATTGACTCTTCAGATCCACTTTAAATTCATTCAACATATATTTTCTGAGCAAATACCACGTGCCAGGGACTATGTTAAGCTTTGGAATCAATAATAAAACAAAGAATCCCAATATAAATAAGAAATAAAGGGTATGATCAATGTAGTACAACTAATTTTTTAAAGTATATGACTTGTGGAGTGGTGGCTCTTTTTAGATTTGATAAACATGGATGGTCTCTCTGAGAAGAAGACACCAAGATAAGAAGAATAGGAACTAGCTTCCTAGGAAGGACCTGGAGCAGAGGGAACAAAAACTATAAAATCTCTAAAATGGAAAGGAGTTTTGTCTGAAGAACAAAAGATGGCTAGAACAGTGTCCGGTTGAAGAGAAGACTGCCTGGGTTAGAATCCTACCTCTGCCGCTGATTGCTATGTGGTCTGTGTGATTGTTAATAAGTTGCTTAGCCTTTCTATTCATTTGTTTCTGCACTTGTGAAATTGGGAAAATGACAATCCTACCTCACAGAGTTACTGTGGAAATTTAATAATGCAATTAATGTAAATTACTTTAAACAACTTTTGGATATAAGTCTTCAATGAATGTGGCTATTATTACTGTTGCTATCGTTGCAATTATTATTGTAACCTAGATGGGGAAGACAATGAAATATGCAGACCTGAGAAAATCTACATAGTTTAGCCATTAAGTTTGAGATATTCATTAGACAGCCACAAAGATATCAGTAGGTAGAAACACGTGAGTCTGGAGTTCTGAGGAATAGTCAGTCCTGAAGATAGAGTTTTGGAAGTCACTTTCATAGAGCTGGTATTTGGAGCCATGCATGAAGTCCCCTAGGGAGACATTGTAGAGAAAGAAGGGAAATGATCCAAAATTTATTCTTAATCTCACCTCACTTCAGCATGTAGAATCTGGGTAACACAGGGAGCCAGCAAAGGATGCTGAGAAAGAGCAGACTGAGGTAGAAGGAAATCCTGGGGTGGTGCCAAGAAATAAGTATTATAACAAAGGACTAGTTACCTGTGTCCTGTGTTATGGAGAGATAACATAAGATAAGCACAGAAAAGTAACAGGTGGAATACACAATCTGGAGATCCTTCAGAATCTTGACAAGGGTTTTCTCCATAGAGTATAAGAATGGGAAACTTGAATGTCACCTCCTCTGAGAAAGCTTTTCTGGTTATCTAAAATAAATGAGCTCTTTTCTCATTGCTTTTGTCATTTCTCTAGCACTTATAATATAGGTGGTTGCAAAGAAAGTCAACTTTGTGCTAAATCATTATCTATGTAAAAGATGTAATTTCTGTATTCACTTATTTTCTATCTCTCCTAATTGCTAGTAATCTGCTGGAGAGTACAGATTGCATATATTTTGTTTTCACAGTATCTTCAGTAACTAGCAGAAGGCCTGATAAATAATATTACTCAATGTATACTGAATAACTGGCTGAATAAATTAATGAATGACCTGACATGATTGTACCTACTACATACATACATACATATATATATATATATATATATATATATATATATATATGTATATTAAACTGACTTTTTAAACTAATGCTCACACTAATTGACATGCTTGCTTTCAGATTATCTCTAAGTTTTTGGCATAACCAAATAATTGCTTTTATTGAAATCCACCTGAAAATAGTGAACAGATAGCCTACTTTCCATTGTATCTATCTAAAGTTTCTTTTTCAAAAGGATAAACAATATTTCTACTCCATGAGCTCATTTTAGCACTCAATATAAAATAGATTTACATCCAGCCCATATTACAACCCATTTGATACAACTGATATTTGAAAGAAGAAATCTATGGACCAAATTAACCATCCATTGCTCTGAATTGGTTTTTACCTTTATCTTATTATAAGTGAAATGACCAAATATTTTACTTGAATTGCAGTTGGTTAGTTCTTTCCTAAAACAACACTATAAATATTGTGGCCATCTATTATTATTTCTTTGGCCTTTACAGAGATTTAATATAAATAATCATATACTGCAAATATCTCTGCATCTTCTAATGACATAAACGCTATCACATGTTTCCCATATTATTTAGGGTTCCAAATAAAAACAACTTATATGATAATTTTATCTGATAATAACAATTATGAAAAGCAATCCATTATCCTTTTTACCTTGCTCTAAGAAATTGGGATATACATTTCTGTTCAATTCCAGTAGATATTCATTATCTAAATTTCTGTACCTTTCTTCTACAATGTATGTATTCCTATTTGAGATTGTTTTAGCAACATATTTATGTGTATGAATTTGTCATAAATCATCTGTACTTTTTTGAAGAAAAAAGAGTATGAATAAATAAAAAGAAAAAGAATGTCCTTTCTTCCCTTTAGCTAATCCCAGTAATAATCCACTCTTCCTGGCCTTGCTCAAATATGACCAATTCTATGAAGACATTTTTGACTCCAAGTATGAACTGAGTCCCTCTCCCACCTACGAAGAACACATTTGAACTATCTTATAAAATTGAAAACCTGATTATATATTCCTCTTAAATATAAGGTAACATTGAAGTTTCTTTGTTTGTTTATTTATTTGTTTTAGGATTTAGAATCAGACAGAAACAACAACAATGCAAAAGAGAAAAAAATTATGATATAACATTGTTCCACTTCAGGAATTAACATGCTTTTCTTTTCAAGTCATCAGCATTACCTAGATTTTATCCAATCTCCTTGATGTAGGTTTTTCAGATTCAAATATAAATCTTAGTCACCTCTCATATTGATGAATCTGATATCCTATGCTTCCTTTTTTGTTGTTCTGATTTTTCTTTTTAAATATCAAGTGTCTACATACATACAGATCAATTAATAAACTCAAATTATTATAAAATATGAAGTAGAATACTAAATATTTATTTCTCCCCTCAATTAGATTAAAAACTCTCTAAAGATAAGGACTATATTTTCTTCCTTTTAATCCCTCAAAGGAGATATTGCTGGAAACCAATGTTACATATTTGATGAATGACCATATCACAGTTATATTTATTTATGTTATTTGTCTGATAATACTTGAAGCATTATTACTCCATAGACAATATAATTATAAGAATCAATAAATCTCATTAACCATTTCTAATAAAATAAAAATAAATTTATGTGTTCATTAAAATTGATATGCAGTAAAGTTACCAAAAGTTTGTTTTAAGTGATTTAGTCCAACACGGCATTATAAAGTAAGCTAAATATAACTCTTCAAATAAAAGTAGATGAGCTAGTACCTCAAATTATTTTTTCCATAATGGATCTTACAGACATTAGAGTACTAAGTAAAACATTTAATTAGAATTCTCAAAATTTGCCAAATTTTCAAATAAATAGCAGTAGTATTTCTGAAATCTCTAAAACATTTTTTTTCTAAAATAAATCATATAGGCTTGAATTAGGAACTCATAATTGCCTCTAAAATATCCATATCAAGATAAATGTAACATGAAATTTCCATCACATAAAAATCGTATTTGCCTAAATAAGATCCCAACAGCGATATATAATTTTTCTTTTTTCTCTAAAAATAACTTATAAATTTATTCTTAATAAAGAGAGGGGTTGCAACACATTGTTAACACTAAATTAATTGATTTTTTTTTCATTTTTGGAATTTGCAAATATATCATATGGATTGTTTCTATTTTCAAAAATGTTCATTGCACAATGTCTCATCCTAATAGTGAACAAATTATTTCAAATTCTCTTCCAATTCTTGCCCATAAGTACATATGTTTATCCTATTTACAATCATCACATTTAATATTATTTTCCATTTTTAAGAAAACAATCAAAATATTTCCCACTGTTTCCAATATTATAATTTTCACTCATTATGTATTATAATATTAAAATATAGCTCTATTAATTTTTTTAAATATATTGTAAAGTACTATGTAATGGTGTATTAGATAACAGAGGATGAAGAGTTTATACTGGCTGATGACAAAGGATGTATATAATCAAAAGTGAAAGAAACTCTAATTGTTCATTAGAGGTATGAGACTGAATGAGAGAAGGTTACCGAGAGCTAGCTGTAAGACGAAACTGGGCAAGTGAGGTTAGCAGGCAGAGCCCTGTAGCCCCTGACATTTTTTTTCAACCTTAGTAGCCGTTCTTCTTATCACTTCCAACAGCATTTTCCATACAATAATGAAGACAGTCTATATTTATTTACCTCTCCAAAGGAAACAACAAAAGGGTCTTGGTTGAGGAACTAACTCCAATCTGTTCCCAGCTTCTTCAGAGCAATGCTATCAGAGGAGGTATTCTTAGCTTTTAATCTACTTCTACTTTTCAATAAACACAATATTTTTCTAAACGTGCAATGCTTGAAACTAGAACCTTGGCTGTTAGACAACTGTATGAATTTTATGACTGCAACATTATCACATTTTTACTTATTGCTAAAACAAACAAACAAGAAATCTTGTAATATTTCTCCTCTGGGAAGGCAAATTCAAACCAATACTAATTACATTGCCTGTTTCAGACATCCTGATTTTATCTGTCAATCATCTGAGAGCAGCAGTACTATAATTAGCTAATTTGTACATTGGACTTCAAAATTCATTTCCTTCACACACAAAACACCCAAATCTAAACACAGCTCCGATTTCCTCTGATGTGGGATCAACTCATTTTTTACTTGACTTCCAACCCTCTCCCAAGTGCAAACTAAACAGCAATATTTTTGGATCCCACATCCAAGAAACCTTGGCTTACCTTGTTACTGTTAGATAAATTATTAACACCAACAACAGCAACCACCCTACAGTCTTTACTGCAGTACTCCTGTCAGAGAAGCTGTTCATCTGGCTGTGGTATGTACCACGCATGCAAAGTGTGCTGAAACAAATATCCTAATGATTCATTTTTTATGAATTCATTCACTTAAATACATTTCAACAAGGCCCAACACATATGCTAGGAAGAAAGTGACCAGAATATATCTATTGTAGAACAAATGTTCCAAGATGTACCTAAAAGTGTTTCACTAACAGAGTTTTGTACTTTATCATGTTGAAAGAGGGCTATCAAGGACCGCTGTTCCCTAGTGGTTAGTATGAGTGTATGATGCATCTAAGAGGAACAAAGGAGCCAACAAAGGAGTATAAATCCTATACTGCAATAGAGCCAGAACAAATATTTAACGCTGGGTAAATCATCCATCATCATCATCAACACTGCTTGCCATTTTACAGACCAAACAAGTGATTGAATTCTTCACTGCTTAGCTGGTTAATCTGTTGTCCTACCATACAATCATTTAGAGTGTAGCATTTCAAGACAGGACATGGACAGGAATATAGGATTCAAATTAATTCCTCATCAGTTCTGAATACATAAACAATGGACAGAGCTTATGTTAACACAACAACAGTTTATTTTATGGAATCTTACTTTATGTGAGTTGAACCAATAACATAATGAGGCAACATAAGGTGTGCCCAAATGATTTTGTTTTGTGTGTGTGCGTGTGTGTGTGTGTGTGTGTGTTTTGACTAAATGGGTATTCAAGTCCTTAAGAACACTGTTACCGCAACTTGGTATTTAATTTTATATCTTCAATCAGCAAACTGGTACTGCATCAGGATTTTCAACTTGGGAAGTTCAGAAAAACGTGAGAAAAATAATAAAAACAACTGCACTGTAAACAATACTATAATTAAAATTGAATGCATTAAAGATATTGAAGATCCTCATTAAAATGTTCCATAAGAAACAAATGACAACATTAAATACTTAAGAATTGGTATGAACATCTCTTTATACATCTTCTAATATACAGAGTTTTCACTGGTAGGAAGACATTCAACCCTGTGCACTGAAATTATAACAACAGCTGAAGCAATGCATGATTAGACACTATAGAGAAAGTTCTATACTTCAACAAAGCTACAGAACTATTTTATACCTACATTAATATAGTGTATCTATTACATCATTTGTCATATCCAAATTTAAAATAGCAAACTAGAAAAAGATCAAGATTTCAACTTTGCATTGCTAAAATATCTCTTTCCCCAAGACATAAACTTGATTGACCAAAATTATTCTGTGTTTATATTTTGAGATTACCATAAACATAAGATTATGTTTACATAGGAGTTAGAATAATAATAACTAACAGTGAAGAGGAATAAAACTGATTTCTCAATGGCTAAAATATATGATATTAACAATTATTATAAAAGAGAATAGAATTCAAATTCCTTTCTCAAATATTTTAGAGTGAAGAACGAAAGAAGGAAGTGCCTCTTTATGCCCAAATAGCATTACAAGTTATACCTATTTAAGTGTACAGCATGGAATAAGACTTTGAGAACAATAAAGATTAAAAAATAAAAGCTTTTGTGATGAATTGTACTGTCATAGCAAACACTAACTAAAATGCTACAGATAAAGGTGTTTTATTAAATGACATAGTAATTTTACTCCCAGAATTATGACAATATTAAAAAAATTCAATTTATATAAGTAGAATAGCAAGATTGTCTTTTAAAAATTTGTTATTTCATAAAACAATATACTTGTTTTGGAGTACTTCATAAATTATTTTGCAAATAATATTTCTCTGCAGATTTCTTCAAAACCAAGAATCCCCACTTTGATTTTGTTTCACATGTATATAAATTATTGAATTGAACTCTTTGTCACTTTATGAAATCAATGCATGTTTTCAAAAATCAAATAATTCAATCAAAATACATTTAGACAAATATTTCTAATTATTATCTGACAAATTAAAAAGAAGCCCAAACCTACACCATATTGGCAAATAATCATTTCACAAAGCCAGTCTACACACATATTATGAGAATATAAACATGTTTCTAAGTTCATGGCAAACATCAGAGAACTTTATAGCATTGTAGAAAAGAAAAGTAGAAGAAAGAAAAATGTGTCCAGGGACTAATTCTTCTTCAGAAATACTCTGCCATTGTTGCCTTTTACAGTTCGAGAAGGCCAAATCAGGAATAACATTCCTCACCAATGTGAATCATTTCATTATCTTTACTTCTAAAATTTAAAATCAACCCTAGCTGTCTTTTGCCTAGTAATTTATGAACATTTATAGAATTTATTGAAAATGTCAAAAAACTTGGTTCAAACAAAGTCAACAAGCATAGAACAATGAGTGAAACAAAGCAAAGCAAAACAAAATGAGTCAAAACAAATTATCACATACTTCATGGATTAATTAATGGTGGAAAAAAGAGAGATTTCTTACCAAGTACACCAAGTCGATAGTTGACTGTGATGACGATCACATTGCCATAACTTGCCAAGACACTCCCATCATATAAATTTCCAGTACCTTCCATATATGAGCCACCATGGATATACACCATCACTGGTTTGGGACCCCCACTGTCCCGAATGTCTGTAAAACAAAATGATTGGCAATTGTTCGCATACTAAAAAAACACACATAATAAAGCACAGAATACGTTTTCCACTTTAGGGACAAAAGGACATATTTTTATATAGCTCTTTAAATTGTTTTTGTTAAAGTGTTTCTTAAGCAACTCATATTGAAAGCTGTTAAAAAAAAAAAGCAATACATATCCATTATTTTCTATCCCAAATATTGTTTAAAAGTATAAACTGAATTATAAAACTTGGACGAATTCAAAGCAGGTATGAATTATAGTGCTTTTGGATTAATTCCTGACATAAAAGTATAACCAAAAGAAATAATAGAATAATAATGATTCTTAGAACTATTTTTTTTTAATGTTATAGACCTCATATGGAAATTATGAACCATAAACTAAGGACAAAGGTATCACTGCTATTTGGAATAAAACACTCTGTTTTTCCATTTCTTATTTATTGTAAAGATTTGTATTCAGTGTATCATAATTACATTGAATAATTTATGCTCCCGTTTGTTAATATAATTACTACACTCTGTTATACGTGTTGCAAGTTTCATTTCACTACTCAGGTACTGTCAGGTGAATGTTTAAGTAGTAAAGTCACACACATCTGTGCTTTTGTTGTTGCATTTAAGAGACTGTCATTTAAATAGTATGTTTTAGTTAAGTCCAGATTATTTGTTCAATCCAACTACACTTACACTTTTGGAAAAATAAACAAACAAACTCAATTATATTTTTTACCTCTTTGTGTAACTATTGTACTCTTCTTAGCCCTACTTTGGGTCTATGATTTTGCCATGTTAGACATGAGACAGGATAGCTAAGTCCAAGTGTAAGGGGCCAAAATCTAGGGATATGTTGAAGTGATCTCTACAGCTCTGAACTTTAATCAAATGTATTTATTTTTCTAGGATACTTTCCTCAATTACGTAGTTTTCAACAAGGATCTAGAAATATAAAAAAGGAAACATGAGATAATTTAATTAATATTAAAAATAGAGTAATTTGTGTAGAAAATGCTAAACTGTATATTGGCAAACATGGTTTTAACTATCATATATATACATATATACCCATATATATGTATATATATATGGGTATATATATATATATATATATATACACACACACAGGATGCTACAAAAATGTATACACATTTTAAGAAAAGAAAAAACTGTATTAAAATTACACTGATGGTAACCACTTGGAGCACCTCTTGTAATTGCAGAAGTCAAACATGCCTTGTATTCGTCTTTTGTTATCGGTATATATTATTACAATTTTAATATAGTTTTTTTCCTTTCTTAAAATGTGTATTTTTGTGGCAACCTCTGTGTGTGTGTGTGTGTATGTGTGTGTATGATTATGAATACATACATACATAAAACATTACTATTACATAATAGCCCATGATCTCTTCTATCTACAATTGAAACAAAATGACATCTACAAAATTACGATTGAAACAAAATAAAGTACATTATCTTTTTTTAAAATTCCAATATGTGCCATTTAAAAGTATATTCTTTTTCCCTTTGCTTTTGACATTATTTTTTATCAAGCTTAAATCTCCTATGTATTTATGATTGAGATTTCAGCTCTCTGAAAAGACTAATATGATACAAACTCTGAAAAAAACTGGTGATTATTTAGAGGCTACTTTACATTTCCAGTAATAAAAGATATTTGAAAAATATAAATGCCTCAATGTTTCTACTTTAATAATAAAGTTATTTCTTTAAATGAAAACTCAATTTAGGATCAGCAATTTCACCTCAACATGTTTGTCCAGGTTTCAAGTTGAGGAACTAGCTCACTGCAGAATTCAGAGACTTTAAATTTTTTTTTTATTATTATTTAAACTAGTATATAAACTTAACATATTCCCCTTCCCCCATCAAGAGTGTACTTGAGAAGAATGGCTTATTTTCAGGTGGTGAAAGGAGGGTACTTTAACATAGAAATAATCCACCAAACACAGATATAGTTAGGAGGAAAACTTAAATGTATTTTTTCAAAGTCTTGGGAGGGAAATTGGTATTCACTCATTTGTAAAGATTTTGGGAGTTTGTGGACATATTCGGTTTACACAGAAAATAATACTTTTGAAAAAATTTAAGCTATCCCCTTTAAATGCCTATTTGCTACATATGCTTTTAGCTTATTTTCCAACTATGGCTGGCATTGAAGAAGCAATAATAAATTATTAAACTGAAATCATTAACTGACTGTTCACAGCAGACACTGTACTCTGCTAATTGTATGCTTGGAGGTAGCACAGAGGGTGGCCGTTTCAGAATTCTTCTTTAATTAAAATTACATAGAATTACAAAGCACCAACTGTGAACAGTAATGAAATCTTGGTAGAACCATTCTGTTCACCTGGAAAACAATACAGGCACACATTGAGAAGACCTGCCACATTTTATACCTAATAACAGAATGGAGTGGCCATTGTCAGGAAACACTGAAAATAGGACAATAGAGTCTAGGAGCTATTTTGAGTGCTATCTCTTTATTTATATTTTTAATTAGACTTGAAAAGATTACTGATATTTTGAGCTGATTCTAATTTTCAGTTTGTCTTTGCAAACTTCGCAAAGATTTCAGCCTTGCTTAAGAACTTAATACGTTGAACAACTGTTTTCCTGAAAGTTCTATAAACTCCCAATGCCGTGTTCTGAAAAATATTTATTTTTGCTTGAAGTAACTCTGAAGTTAATGCTGTACAAGGTATTAATTAATTATTAATGTCGGTAAAATTCTTGTACATAACAATCCTTCATATTGCCAACAAAATTTGGGAAAATGCTGTATTTCTATTACAGAACAATTCAAATTCTTTGGTAATGTTTTATCAGAGTAGTCAATCTTAGATTTATTTTGATAGTGTTTTATCACAGAGGTTTACCTTAGACTTAATTATTCTCCATAGTATGGGTGTTCTTGCTTGTAGTAATAAATAGCTTAAATTATATTTATATGTACTTTTAATTTTGAAGAAACCCACAACCTTTATAAATTAAACTGACATACATATCAGATAGCCTACTATTCAATACTATGTGCTAATGCCATCATTTTGATAATAAAACTGTGGGGAACCATTATGTTTTAGTGTAACTATATTACAAGTACTTTAGAAATTTATAATTTATTAGAGTCAGTGTGTCCTTCTACATCTTGTTTCATATTTTTCCCTATAAATAAGGAGGATTTCACCTAAGTTATTGTCTTTGCCTAAACAGCTGCTACCAACTTTAGTAAAATCAAATGAACATAGTCAGAGAAGAAATCACTAGTTCAGGTTCAGTAAAATCACCTATGTTCATAAAGCATGTTTGTATTTTATGTGATTTGCCAATTTTTTAAAGCTTTGCGAAGTATTTACGTCACTGAAAAAAGTGAGATGTTAAGTGGGAAAGACTAACCATTCATTATTTTTGTTCTAAATTTTTGATGGTAAGAAAGTAATTTTTTCACATTCAAAAAATAAACTTGGAATTTAAGTAACACCTTGATTTTAAATTTTGTAACTATTTTAACTTTTGGATTAATAAAAATGTTAAGCCAATGTATCAAGTATCAAGAGATCTAGAGCAGTTAATGGGGATGGATTTATGCCTGATAACCAACATTTAGATTCACAATTCTTTTAATGGTCCTAGTGAATAATTACTTGTCACACATCTCTTAACTGTGTACTAGTTTTTGTCTTCTTCATGGAGTCACAGAGTTTTTAATTGCCCATGTTTTAGAGTTTTTGATATTTAACAGTTTTAAATTGTGGGGTATTGCCTCAATTAAATTTTTCTCTGACATACACATTTAGAGATATTTCAAAATATTTTTATGCCCCCTACTCATTTTATGACCCTCAGTTATTTCAAACCAGCAAAAATGGTATAGAAGTCCGTTGGCTGAATTTGTGCTGACTGAACTGTACTTGATCAAAGATACAATTTTTAGTTTTAAAAATACTCAAAAATCTACAAGCTATATGTAGATTTGCATCTATAAAGTTGCATTTGAATACTGAAACATTAAGATACTCTTAACACAATTAAAAAACTTTAAAATATATCTAAAATTCCCAAAATATATCATAGGAATATAGGGTGTTGCTTTGACCCATTTTTTATCACTTCAGATTAGTCTTGCTTGAAACTGTGGAAATAACCTGTAAAATATGAAGTTCTTTTGGTTATTATAAAACACAAAAGAAAAGTGATACAATTGTGTTTGACCTAAAGGTGGCAAAATAATAATAGCAAAGACACACAGGAGAATTAGAAGTGAAATATTAGTATACTCCACTAAGAGGCCTTGGGTTAGTTTAAGTGAGTGAGGGGCACACCCACTCAATGTCTCAGGTAGCCTCAATGCAGCGGCTGAGGCAAGGACCTGGACATCAGGTAAAAGGAGTAGGGTTATCAGGAAATAATGGAGAATTTCATATAAATTACCATATAACTAGACTTCCGACCAATGTAAAAGAAGTAGTTTATCAAATAATTTATGTTTGTTGCTCTATGTTCAGTGATATTGATTCAAAATTTGGAAAAATTTAAAGGTGAAAATTGGTCTTGCTTTTGCGTTACCACTCACGTCTACAAAATAATTGTAAAAGGAATTAAATAGAAGATGCTCAGACTTTTCTACAAAGGTTTTTATCCTGGAGGATATTTGAATTTATCTTTCTTGACTTCTAAACAATTATCTAAAACAATAGCAACACAGAGAAATGGGCTGAACTTGAATAGACTACTTTGACATTCTATATTTCTGAGCATTCAAAAACATTTATTGATTTGAAAACTGCTGTGGCTGACTGGTTTAGTGCTTAACCTGAATAGTACCTGTCAATTTAAATAGGGTTTAAGATATTTTTAATGACTATTTAAAAATGTTACATGTGCTTCAAAAAGGGCCTATAAAATAGACTCATTGACAGGGCTTAGCTCAACTACAGTTGCTCAGCTGTATCTTTTGTGAACATGTAAATGTCTGATTTGATGCTTTTTTTTAACTAAAAGAATAAAAGAAGTACATTAAACCAGCAATCAAAGTATTTTTTTTTTTTTTACAGAAACATGAGGTATTATACTAGCCTTGTGAGTACTCTGGGAAATTTTAGAGTTTACAAAGCAACCCAATAAAAAGTCATTTATACTTAGGTATTATTTAGATAACAAATATCTAGGAGTTAAGGATTTTTAGAAAGTTCAACAAGTCCAAAAGTCCTCAGAGGGAAGCAGTGTTCTTTAGAGCACTGGAAACAGTAACCATGTCCTCAAAATCTATAAATTTCCTGAGTGTTTGAATAGTTCAAATTCCCAACAGCATTAAAAAAAATCATTTTAATATGATTTTGATAATGTTTATTTCTAGCTATTTAGCATTCAAAATATAACCCTTGGTAGCTATAATGATTTATTTCAAAAATGTATGATTGCCTGGTGTTTAATCTTTAACCTACTGTTGGGATCATTTTAATCAAATGTCATAAATTTCATAAAATAATTTTTAATTTAAATATTATAAAAATATGAACACCCAATGTAATTTTTATGCTTTCAATACTTCACTTCTATCATTTACTTTTCTACTGTGAAATAGTTTATTAAATATATATCTAATGAAAACAATTCAAACCATTTACTAAGGATTCAATCATACCTAATTGTAATTAATGGAACTAGCTCTTCTGCTAGCCTGCTGGTGGATTATTTTATTTTGGAAAACCTTTCTTACTGTATTATTAACATCTTTATGAGATTTAATCTCTAGGTTTCTGGAAATTACTTTTAAACATGGGATTTCATTAATTACCTCTGCAAGAATCATAGCTAGGGTGGCATTTAGAAAAAAAAGGAAGTTGTAATTGGAACCAAGATGAACTGAAAGAATCAGTGGACCTTCCTACACACTCCACTTCACACTAGGTAAAAGAATGAGAAATGTCAAATCCATGTAATGTGCACTTAGATTTACAAAGTAAATCAGAATTATATGTCATAAGAAAGTTAGAAAGAGAAAAAAAAGTTTTGGTATTAATGAAGCAGGAAATATTTTATTGTTTATAGTTGGCAATACTTTGAAAAACAGAATATTTTTTATTTGCCAGTCTAGAAATTATGTGCCTTTGAAATTAAAAAAACCAAAACCCTATAAATTTTACCAAAAATACTCACTATTATGAATCCAGAGTACTTAAGTTGTTGTACAATGTTTACTACAGTTATCTAAATAGGTATAATGCTTTTCTTACCTATAAAACATCAATTATTTATGCCCCGTCAATAGAGAACAGTATTTTTGAAATCTAAACTATATTGCTCAAGAAACACTTTGTATCAGCTTTTAATTTTGTCCTTCACTTTATTGGGTGGGGGGTTCTTTTTAAACAAATAACAAATATAAAAATGAAACACATTTTGATATTGGGTAAGATATTTACTTATATTAGAAAACATGCAAAATGGGTACAGAGAGACTAGAGGGGAGAGATTGTTAGTTCAAAGAATATGGACAAATTTCAGTCAAAACATGGGATGAAACATATCAAAAGTCAGTTCAAGAAAACAAAAACAAAAAAATGCCCCTCTTTTTAAAAGATTTTAATGGGTGGTATCAAAATGCAAAACTTAACATTCATTTAAAAAAATTAAAAATGTATATTTATATGTAACAACAAGCAAGAAGACAAAACACATCAAAAACGGGAATTAAAAACAACTCTTCAAAAAAAGACGAGAAGTGAAAAAATAGAAAGGGGTGGAAAAAGTGATTGAGGTCCTTGTCATGCAAATAGATTTGGTGGAAAAAATACCTTCATCTTCAGCACCGTCATTATCACCTAAATCATCTGTCTGTTTCTTTGTAAGGGGACCTAGGATTGAGAACGGAGAAATGGAGGGGGAAAAAAAAAAGACAATTCAAGAATAAACAAGACTGAGGGGGAAAAAATAAATGTAAATACTAAAATTCTCAAGGGTATTTCCAAAAAGAGTGGGGAAGTGTTTAAGTCAAAGTTGATTATCTATTTTATTTAAGAAAAAAATCCCTTTCCCCAAAATATCTCATAGAAGATTTGATTTGTGAATATATCCATCATAAAAAAATACATTATGATTTGAAACTCAAGTTATAAGCAAAAAAAAATATTTTTTTAAATACACATTGCATACAAAAAAGTGAACAATTTTATTAGCAGAAAGAATTTAATTTATTCAGTGTCTTTTCTAATTAAAGCTGGTGACAACAATAAAAAAATGCAGGCTAACAGTCTTTAACTTGGGACAATATAATAACATTAGGGAAAACAGAGATATGAACATTTTTAGGGTGAACTTTTTTTTCATTTTCTTTTGGTTTTTTGTAAGAGCATCAACACTTGGGTTTTACACATATTTATATCATACATTATTCAAAACTGTGACTTTTTAAAATTACTTGTCATTACACAAATATTTCCCCATGTGTTTCGATTAAACACTAGCTGTGGATTTAAGACATTTGCAAATGGCACAAATGTAGGAACAGATAATCTCATCACCAGGTAGAGCAAAGGTACTGTCAATGGAAGTCATCCTTTAGCTGTTAAGGTAGTTACAGAGTCAGGGCTTATATTTCATAATCAATTTAGGAATATAATGGAATTATGCCCTGGTGCAATTTCATGCCCAATACAGTTATTTATAATAGGATCATGTCTTAGGATAATAATCATATTAAAACACTGTAAATGTTTAATAAATGTTTTACTGTACTTAACAATACTAATTTTCTAGAATAAAGGAGCGCACCAAAGGGGAAGTCAAAGGCCATATGAAAGTAATTTTAAGTGTCACATACTTGACATATTCAGCACAAAAAAAGCAAGTGAAGCCCCACATTACTTTTTGTTTCCACAGCCACTTAATTTGTATGACATTTCATAATCCTCATGCAAAAAGCAATCATTACAAACACAGGACTCTCAAGTTAAAAGACAGCCAACCACAGAGCAGTAAGCAAGAGAATTTTGTCATGCATAAAATAAGTCACAGAAAAAGGAGAAGAAAAGAAAGACTGAAAGTCATGTGTTGATTTCAATAATATAAATAGCAAAGAAGCAGGCATTAATTCTAAGTGCACTTCATAGGGAAGGGTTCTTAAACATTTTTGAGAAAGATTTCTAAGTCTACTCAGCGATTACCATGCATTATGTTTATAATTCACAACTATACCTAATATCACAACCCTCAAAGAATGAAAAGCACCCTCCCAGAAAACAGAAGGTAAAAGATTAGATATAATAATACAATTATGCATCATCAGCTCAGAGAGACTATTTTTCAGCTTGAAAAGTAGTAGTAACTAGCAAAGATCAAAAGATTGGAAATGGAGAAACTGATGATGTAATTAAAGAGACCTGTTGACTACTCAGTTGTTAATCATGGTTTCAAGGTCATTTCAAACACAGACAGACGAGCTGTACACAATAATTTAAGTGATATACTTTTATAGTCACTGCTGCTAGTAATCATTCCATTAAGAGAAAACCTAGATGAAAGCAATAGTTTATGTTAATTGGCACTCAGTTCCAAGTTCACAGAAGTCTACATTTCTTTAATATGACCCTGTTTGAATGCAAAAGAACCCACAGTATTATTTGATGTTCATGCAACAATGTTGCTATATTTCTGAAAAATAGAAATGTTTTTAATTTAAATATAAAAATTGCTGGTATCAGAACTCTATTTGAAGTTTTCCAATTGTAAAGCATGCAAAATATCAAACTTAAAAATTATATTTGTATGCTTTTTATTTTTCTGTAATTACCTAAAGCAGTAAAGAAACAGACTTCAACAAATGTATTTTCTTGCATTTCTATTTTCAAGAACTCTATATAGAAGTTACGGTTTTATTTACTGTGAACAACACAGATCAAGCACGGTGGTAATTATTTGTTGCTGCCAAACCACCATCTACTTTCAAATTTCAGTTAAACTACTTAGTTTGCTTAATTCTTGGCTATATTAAGAAACCACTAATGTGAGCTCAAAATTTTTTGCTGCATCATCAGTTCACTAATATTTGGAGACACTTGTAACCTACCTCAATTACCTTAAGTCACTCTCTTCATTTTGTGTCAGGCTTTACAAGGCATCTCTCTTAGACAATTAAGATGTCTTTCTTTCCCCTCCTAAGGTACTCAAGGCAATTTACATGAATTATTTGGGAAAGCCTTCAAGTTCTACACCCATGAGCCAGTAGTTTTACATACTTTGCACATATGCAGAATTGCTAGCTCTTGGGCTACGTGAGATGTGACAGTAAGAGAATTTTTATTAAAACATGGTCTCCCATTTATGTGAATGTGGGAGATAGTTCTCAGTTGCTATTTGACCCCCACTCTACATAAGCAGAGAAGCCATGGAAATGATACTCTATATACAATGAGAATTTTTCCATGGATGCAATGGCTGAACCAGATTTTGTTACATATTTATCATCACCTTCCCTACTCAGGAAGCTGCATGCCTTTTAACTTATGGGGGGGAATAATTACCTACATCCATTGCATGGACATCTTTCACTGCAGTAAATCTGAAGAGTTAAAAACCGATACAGACATTGCTTCGGCATCATAAATAGATGGGGACATCATTATCCTACAGAACAATTAAAATGAGTTCTCCCAACTACAGAATTTCACTTACTGAATACTAAATAAAACCTTATTTTTAGATGATATTAAATTGTTTCCACAGTATGAGTTCCAGTAATATTTGTGATTTCAGCATAACTGGCTTTTCTTAATATCAATAATTTTTACACATTTCATTTTTAAAGTATCCCTGGTAAGAAGAGGGCTGATTACAGTTTTTGGCAAAACTTATTTAAAAAAGAAAGAAAGCGGATTTCCTTTATCTCCTACACCTAAAGAATAAATATCTGAGAGGGTCCATGGCTGCAAATTGAGAAACTCAACATTGGTTTCTTTAGGAAGCGTCAACAGAGTAAACATATGCTAGTGGGTTACAGAAATAGATCCCTAGGTGACCTCAAGATTCCTTATTCCCAGGCTGGAAAGAAAACATCCTATTACCTTGAACTCCCTTCTTTCTAGGATATCAGCAACTCTGGCTCATTTTTCCTTTAATCTAAATTGTTACAATTGATGTAATTACCGATGTTAAAAATTTTTTAATTAGATAGAAGGAAAATATTGTAAGACATAATCGTCATTAATTCACATATGAATACACGTATTAGGCAACCACATTTTAGAGGCCTTGCATTCCTACAAGTTGGCCAACATGATTTTTCCAAAGGGTAAAACATTTATCCTTCAACATACATAACAATCATTAACAATATTGCAACTCCAGCTTATGTCTCATTTAAACTACAAATAGTGCATTTTCAATACTAGCAGTTTCAGTGGGTATCTTAAAGCACCACAATATAAAACAAGTGAATTCTCTGAAACCTGTGTGGAAGTGATTTATTCTACCTTGAAACTCTGTAGGGTCTGTGCTCCTTGAGGAATGCACACATAACTCTCATTAGAGTTAATAGGAAAGTAGACCTCATGTCATTTTGAAAGAGAGTGAGAGTAATTACTATATTTTATATCTCCTGTAGGCAATAAATAGATTCAGTGGTGAAACAACAGGACCAGGAAAGGTAAAGGCAACTCCTAACTGAGTTCAAACCCTGAACTTTGAACTCATTTAAATCCAAAGTAGTTCTTTTGCCATTAACATAAGCATGATTCAAAGCATCAGCCTTTACAAAGGACATTCTTACATTTCAGAATCTGACCAGGTGCCTTTTATTTTTTAAAAAAGGAATAAAAAATCAGCATTTCTCTGTAGTTAACTGGAGAATAATTATGAGCTCTGAAATAATTACTATCCGCCCATATTAATGCTGCTTTTTATCATTCCCTTTGATGAAGGGCTAATATATTTTGTCTCAAATACATTAGAACTGATTATAAATTCCTTCATTATGGGTTCAATTCAGCAGAAATTATCTGTACTTTGTGTCACACATATCTGCAAAAGGCAAGTAGGTTGAGGATATTATTAGCTCCTGACTTAGAAAGCTGGCCATGAGAAATGTATCCTTCTCAAGAGAACAAGTCTTTGAAATTTTTAGGATTATTCAGAACTCTAGGATCCAGCGAGTCCCGTCTTGATAGATGGAGAGCCCTGGTTAATGACCTTGCTCTCCTCTTTCCCCACCTTCTTTACCCAGCAGCCTTTGAGTTACACCGACTCTAAAGAAGTCCTGAGGCCATTGCCACAGAATGGGAGAATTTAAGAATGTTGCCATTGTTGTTCTGGAACAATTGAAAGCAGGTTAAATCTTTTCATGGATACTCTTAAGGAAAAATTTAGTTTATAAAAGTAGGAGCAAGGAGGTATAAAACCTAACTATGCTCCATATGGAGGATAATGCCAGAATTCAATATATTTTTATTAAAAATGACAGTATTTTACCATATTTTTCCCAAATTGACAAACTTTAAAATACAATGACTTTAAGAAATTAGATGTCACAGCAGTTACTGTCATTGCAAAACTACTGAATTTTCCCCATTGAAATTTAGTCAATTTCATATCATTGCAGTCCATACCTCTTGAGAATACAGAAATAAAAGAAGGTAACTGATTTAGAAAAATACTTATTATTTTGCTATTACTATATTTATGTCACTAAAAGTAATCACAGTTTTTAACTATGGGTTATATGAACAGATATAAAGACAACAAATCTAAAAATAATTTTCTTTCATGATTTTTTTAAATTAAAAAGATAACATTTTTGACTAATGTCATAAATCTGCATTGTGATAGAATAAAGATATAGTGCAAAGACTTGTGAGGAGATATTGAAAAGTAAACTTGGGAACAATTAACAGTTTTCAAAAGAATCCCTATCAGTGCAAATTTTGGTGGCACTTCTATGTCATTCATGATGTTTGAGTACTTTGTTAGGTGAGTTGCATGTTTAGGCTAGTTGTTCATATGTATATATTCTATGAAGAAACCAGCTTCCAAGAGTGTGAAAGCAGCAAGCATGCTCTATGTGTATCTTTGTGTTAGAAGAAATTACCTACATGAACACAAAACATATGCTCTTTGATGATTCTGCAGGGCACAGCTTAAAACATGGTTTTTGAGAAAAAGAGAACCTAATGCTAAAATAGGGAAAGAGAGAGAAATCTTTTCAGGCTAAGTAAATTGAGATGAGCTCATTTATACTTACAGAAAAGATAAGTTTTTGTCTTCATAAAATTACCTTGATTAATAAAACTTTGAAGTCAAAAGCAATCCTATCTTGAAAAAAAGTGATAGGATCTGGAGAAAAAAATCAAGGTAGATAAAAAGTAAGTAAAATAGGCTAACCCTAATCTGAACATCACCAAATTTGCACAATCTTCCTACTTTTTTAACACTATATTTGTTTGATTTTTTTTAATGCAAATGAATTTAACGCTGATGTAGTATTTTTATAGCACAAAGAAAGCCAGAATAATGTTCCTTTCTCATCTAGGGCAATGTGGCTGTGTACTATATAACGCTTAGTACTTTGTGAAGATATACTCACCACTGCTTTCACCCATTACCTAGAGATGTATGTGCAGTATTGTGAGGACACAAGCGCCACCAGATGCTCAGAGATACCTCAGCAAGGCTTGAAGACTGGGATGACATCAATAGTCCAACCTCCTTGGCATGGCTGCAGTATTCAGTTATCCATCCAACAGATATATATTATGCAAGGTAGTCAGGACACATGGTGAACGAAACAGGCAAGACCCTTACCGTCACGCAAATTAAATATGTCAGAGAAAGAGACATTGAATAAATAACCACGTACATAAACCTATACTTACAAATTGTTTTAAGAAGAAAAGTCTTGGTGTTGTAAGAAGTTATACAAGGGGACCTAACTGAGCTTAGGAAGTCTTCATTGAATAAGTGCAATGTGGCCTGAAGACTGATGAACTGTCAATACTAATCAGGCAAAGAGACTGAGGATGGGTCAGTAAAGAGAAGAAGATTCCAGCCAGAAAAAAATAGCATGTGAAAAGGTCCTAAAATGAGAGAGGGCCTAGAAGTGAGTGTGGCTGGTATACAAGGAGTAGAACAGAGAGTAGTGAAAAGTGCCTATGGAGAGCTAGACAGGCATCAATCAGAGCCTACAGCTCATCTAGCCTGAAGATTTCTGTCTCAATCCTAAAAGCAATAAGAAGCCATTTAAAGAGTTTAACCACATATTGGAAACTCTACCCTACCTGAGTTTAAACAGGAAACCAGAAAGAGGCAAAGTTATTCTAATAAATATGGCTGAGGATATTTTAAACAGAGGTCTGCATTGTGTGATCTTCAGATGAGAATAGCTTATTAGAAGAAATTAAATGATGGAAAAGGAGTCTATAATGTCTTATTCTGTTTCTGTTTGCAAATAAAATTAATATCACCACAAAGTAAAATCTAACACTTCAGCACATCTGAACTTTTATAAATATTTAAAAAGTTATCTATTAAATTTGTATTTAAAGTTAAATTTACTCTGCCTAAGAAGTAACATACTGAGAACTAACATATCCTACTTATTCTTATTTTCGTACAAAGATAAATATTATGCAAGCCATTTCTGCTTGGCTATCTCACCCCCATCTCAGTACAGCAAGGATACCCATCATATCCATCTAAAATCCAGTTTTACTTCTCAACACAAATTTTGCTTTCAGAGGTATAACCTCTCCCTCTGTTTCCAAACTCTAAATCTCAGAATAATCTTTAACCATTTCCTCTTCTTCCCTCTGGTCTTAGCCAGATTTCATCAAAAAAATGCGTTCCTATCACTCCCTTGCATTTTTATTAGCCTATAATTATAGTCTGTGGCCACCATTACTAAATGCCTAAATCATTGCAGGAGCCTCATGGTTGCTTCCACTGTCATCCAGACTTTAGACCGTCTACCAGGCCATTTTGTATACCACAGATTTTTGAATTTTTAGATAATAATGGTGATAAAACCCAAAGAGAAAAAGATGTAAACATCAAATTATCACCAGCTAAACTGCACACACATTCAACTCCCTTTAAGACTAAAACTGCCAGCCCTCCAAGGAAGTAGATACTCAAAAGCATATACAGCCATCTTGCACTGTGAGTTTTAAAATAGCTATAACAAGACTGATGAAAACTATAGGTTAGTACTCATCTTGATGTTTTCGAAGTTCATGAGTAAAAAAAATATATATTTTTATTCAAAATGAAAACAAGGCCTTTAAATTATTTTTAATGAAGACCAGATTACTGTTCATTAAACATCACTTTTATTGTTTCACTATGTTCAAAAATTATAAACAATCTCCTTATTCCTTATTTTAAAGTAAATGCCCCAGACTGAACCATAAGATTCTCCTTATTCTTTACAGGTTTTATCTCTTCATTCCACTGCTTTCTAAAATACATCTTTTTCTGAATTCTACCAAAATTTAAAAAGAAATAATACTAATTATTCTCAAACTCTTCCAAAAAATGGAAGAGGAGAGGGTACTTCCAAATTCATTTTACAAGGCCAGCATTACCGTGATACCAAAGCCAGACAAGCACACAAAAGTAAAAGAAAATTACAGGCCAATATCCCTGATAAATATAGATGTAAAATTCCTCAGTAAAATATTAGCAAACCAAATTCAGCAATACATTAAAAGAATCATACACCATGATAAAATGAAATTTTTTCTAAAGATACAAGAGTGGTTGAACATCCACATATCAATAAGTATGACACATCACATTAACAAAATGAAGGATAAAAATTATATGGTCACCTGAATAGACACAGAAAAAGCATTTTTACAAAATGCTTTTTTTTTTTTTTACAAAATGCAACATTTTTTCATGATAAAACTCTCAACAAACTTGTTTAGCAGGAATGGAGGCCACAGCTAACATTATACTCAATAGTGAAATGCTAAAAGCTTTTCCTCTAATATCAGGAACAAGACAAGAATGTCCACTATCACCACTTCTACTTAACATTTCTCTTATCCAGAGAAATTAGGCAAGAGAAAGAAAAAAAGTGAATTCCCATCAGAAAAGAAGTAAAACTGGTTTTATTTAAAGATGCAATAACATTATATACAAAATCTTAAAGACCCCCACTAAAAAACTGATAGAACTAATAAATGATTTCAGTAAAGTTGCAGAGTGCAAAATCAATATACAAAAATCAGTTGTGTTTCTATATATTGACAATGAAATATCAGAAAGAGAAATTAAGTAAACAATCTTTTATACAATAGCATCAAAAAGAATAAAATACTTAGGAATAAATTTAAACAAAGAGGTGAAACATCTATACACTGAAAAGTACAAGACACTGATGAAATAAATTGAAAGGATGCAAATGAAGGTAAAGATATTCCATGTTCATAGATTGCAAGAATATTGTTAAAATGCCCGTATTACCCAAAACAATCCATAGATGCACTGCAATCCCTATCAAAATGCCAATGACATTTTCCACAGAAACAATAAATAATCCTAAAGTTTGTATAGTACCATAAAAGGCCCCAAATAGCCCAAGCAATCTAAAGAAAGGAGAACAAAACTTCCTGACTTCAAACTATATTAAAAAGCTATAGTAATCAAATCGGTATGGTTTTGGTATGTGTGTGTGTGTGTGTGTGTGTGTGTGTGCGTATATATATATATATATATATATATATATATATATATATATATATACATGTATATATATAAAAGAAACAACAGACATACAGAGCAAAAAAAAATCACTCTAGAAACCAAGAATATACAATAGGGAAATGGTAATTTCTTCAATAAATGATGTTGGAAAAATTGATTGCCACTTGCAAAGGAATGAAACTGAAGCACAATCTTACACCATAATCAAAAATCAACTCAAAATGGATTAAAGACTTAAATGTAAGACACAAAACATTTAAACTCTTAAAAGAAAACATTGAGCTCCTTGACATTCATCCTGGCGATGATATTTTTTTTAATTTTATTTGACACTAAATGCAACAAAAACAAAAGTAAACAAGGGGGACTACATTAAAATGAAAGAAAATCATCAATAAAATGAAAATGCCACCTATTGAATGAGAGAAGACATTTGCAAACCACATATCAAATAAAGGGTTAATGTCCAAAATATAAAAGGAACATACTATTTAATACCAATCATCATCATCATCATCATCATCATCATCATCTAATTTAAAAGGTAATAGACCTGAATAGAAATTTTTCAAAGAAGACCTACAAATGGCCAACAGGTACATCAAAAGGTGCTCAACATCACTAATCACTACGAATGCAAATTAAACCCACAATATCGCTTTATATATGTTAGGATGTTGATTATGAAAAAGTAAGAGATAATAATCACTGGTGAGGATATGAAGAAAAGGAAACCCTTATGTTCTGTTGGAATCCTTGTACACAGCCACAATGAAAAACAGTATGTAGGTTCCTCAAGAAATCAAAAATTGAACTACCATATGATACAGCAATTCCACTTCTGGGTATACACCCAAAGGAAACAAAATCATTATCTCAAAGAGATATCTGTACTCGTGTTCATTACAGCATTATTCACAATAGTCAAGATACGGAAACAACCTAAACATCTGTCAGAGGATGAACGGATGAAAAAAAAATTTAAAAAATAAGGGGGATATAAAAAAAATAAGATGTATGTATATATATAAATATGAATGTTATATGTGTGTGTGTGTATACATATATATATATATATATATATATATATATGAATATTATTCAAAAAGAAGAAAACCTTCTCATTTGTGGTAACATGGATGAACCTAGAGGGCATTATGCTAAGTGAAATAAGTCACACAGAGAGAAACAAATGCATCATGGTAACATTTATATACGGAACCTTAAAAAAATAAAAGACAAACTCATAGAAACAGAAGGTAGAAAAATGATTACTAGGGTCTAGGGGCTGGAGAAAATAGGGAGATGTTAGTAAAAAGGTGAAAACTTTTAATTACAAGATGTTAAGGTCTGAGGATCTAATGTATAAAATAGTGACTAGAGTTGAAATTCTCTGTATTATACTGTATAATTGAAATTTTCTAAGACAGTAGAACTTAAATGTTCTCACCAAAATAAACAAACAAACAAAAAGGAAATATGTGAGGGAAAAAAACCATAAACAAAATACAACTTTTTCCATTATGAGTCTTGTCACTGTTGCACAGAAAATGGACCTCACGTTCATACCTTGTATATTTTATCCCATAGAGCTGTTTGCTCGAAATTCTAATGATAATCAACTCACTTTGGAGAAGAGGAAAGAAGGTGGATGAGCATAGGGAATCTCCTCTAGAATAATGTGTAAAAATGTTTTCACATTGAAAGAAATGAGTATTAGCGTGCATTTCAGCCTAAACTGTCATCTTTAGGATGTGAACTGCAGGTACTTCTACACTGTTCAGCAAGACCTGACAGTGGAAATACCTTAATTCTTGGACATTACTACGTTTGATCTCCATAAGTAAGAAAATGAATTGAACCAGCTACTATTAAGATCCTATTTTCTGAGTGGATGTGACTGGGAAATGAGCCAGTGAAGGACAAGCCCTCAAGGCTCAAGTCTCAAGGGTGCTAGACTGGGGGTGAGTGCGTGTTCCTCTGAGATGACCTCTGGACAGTTTCCAGTCTCACATGGGCCCCTCCAGGCTAAACATCTCTGGTCCTCAGGGAAACGCAGCTTCACTTCTCTTTCTATTACATGTGCTACTCCACATGGGTTGATTCTGTTTTACCATGAACACAATTCTGTGTTCTCTCTCAACTGATACTATCTATACATGTTAAGGTTACAGTAGACACTATAGAAACACTTGTGAATCAAGGGATTGGGTACCTAGAGTCATACAGTGCTAGAGCTAGAAGACATGGTACTGAGTGACTATCAAACCTTGTTATTTCATAGGTCCTCAAGAAAAAAAAGTAGAGTGTTAACTGATTTTGCCTAGGCCCCAAAGCTATTTTAGATCCCAGGTTTCTTATCATTCAATCTAGTTAGTTCCTAAAGGAAAGTCTCATAGATGTCCTATCCAAACAGAAATCCTAAGTAAGCAGGACAGGATTAGCTTCACGGGGGCTAGGCAGTCTGGAAGAAGGCAGAAAATATGGTCTACTCAAATGGAGAACATCAAATTTGAACCTGGATCTGTCACTAAGTCCCAGGGGTGTGAACTCCGAGGCACACTAGGGCTCAGATGGGGAAGCTGGTTGCAGTTGCTCCCACAGCACCTGGAGGCCTCAGCGGCAGGAGATGGCTCATCTCAGAATTGGAGCTGTCAAGATCTCTGGTGAAAGAGACCAAGGCAGCAGCAACAAAAGGCCTGGGCCCCAGTCTGAACTCTGCCATTTAATCAGGTAATAATCTCTATGACCCTGTTCAAGTTCATTTCACATCTCTGAGTCTTCCTTTCTTTAGCTGTAGAAAGGAAGAGACAATATCTTCTATCCACCTTGGGAGATTGTTATACTAGCATCAAATAAGATGGTGTTTCTGAACACACTGAAAAAGGCTCTTCACACATAAAATGGGGGGGTTATATTGTTGGCATTATGTGGGGTGGAAAGAGTGGGGACTACTAAGTACAAAGGTCATTGATGAGACAAAGGAATGGCTGCATCACATACTTGAGAGTATTTGTATTATCTTATAGAAAAAAATCCCCATATATATTTTAATTAAATATATATACATAATAGATAGATATATAATATATAATTACATATAACATATATAGTTATGTATATTATTATATATACATATATAAATTATTTATATTTATTTTTAATTTATATTTATTATTTTATTGTATTTATTTACATATAGTAAGTATATATATTTATTACATATAATTAAAAATTAAAAATATATACAGACATATATTTTTTTTAATAAAAATTCTCTTGCTTCTTTGTGTGCCAATTAAGAACACAGATTCTGGAATCATATTTCTGGAATCATGTTTCATCCTGGCTGCACTAACCTACCTGCTATCAGACTTTTGGCAAGTTAATTGACAATGCTGGCCATCAATTTATCCATCTGTAAATTGGGAATTGAAATAATACCAAGCTCATACCATGATTTATGAGATTAAAGGTGGTATTATATGTGTAGCTCTTGGAAGAGTGTCTGGCATATTTTAAGGACACAATAAATATTAAGGATTAATATTATAACACAGTAAATGAAACATTAAAAATTAGATTAATTGATATTAGAGCAACTACAAGCGAAAAAATAGGTATTTTATGGTATATTTTAAAAAGTGAAGATTACAAATGTATTTAATAAAATCTTTGCCCATTTAATATTTAGTCATAGATTTGAAATTGATTACTGCAAATGATGATAAAAAAACACTTTTTTTTTTTTTAGCAAAATGTCAGGTCTCAATTCTTAGCATTAGAAGAAAAAGTGCAGAAAATTGAAAAGCGAAATGTCATAACAATTCTTTATTTCCATTATAATAATATTCATTAAGGAGAGAGTTTATATGTTTGGACAAGCTAGCATTCATTTCTAATACTTGCTACCCAGTTAAAAAGCCAAAATTTTGCGGAAAGGTAAAAATGATATTCTAGATTAAAATTGTACTTTTAAATTATTTGAATACTAAAGCATTTTTGCTATTTTTATTACTGACCTCCTTTGATGTTCTACCTTTATTTTCGTAATCTGTAGTGCTATTTCAAAGGTGTCTATGTTCATTCACCAGCACTGCAAGAAGCAATTGCTTGAGGGTGACCCCATTCACAGTGCGCTTTGAAAATGCTCAATTTAAGAACATCTGCAATAGGAAACACCACCACTGAAAGCTTACATTCTATCTTGTGCATGAAACGTTTTTTGGGGGAAACCCATGAGCAAAATTAAAGGATTTGATCTTCAAAATATAAACATGCCATCTTAAAGAGGCTTATCCTTCAAGTATTTAATGGTTGCTGGATTACAAGAATCAATATAGGATAAGAGGCCCAATGCTTTATTGATTTTTTTCCTTCCCTGCATTTTCGTTCTTCCCTTTAAGCTATTAAAATGCCACAAATCAAGCTACTTTTTGCAAGATAGTCCAGAATAATAATATTTATCAAAGACAACATATTTAATACTAATATTTTGCTATTGGCTTTGAAGAAAAAATCTTTACCAATATAAATAGAAATGCTTTTACATTTAGTCTCCAATATTTTTTACAACAAAAGCATTTTTTTCAAATACTGAAATTACATATGATGTTATGAAATATTTCACATTTAGATAAAGAGCCATGTCCTGAATATCTCAGAATTTTCATTTCAATATAGCAAGCTAGAAACAGAAGTATTAAAATTTAAGGCAATAAAAAATATGCCACTGACTTTAGGCAAGGTATGTATTTCAAAAATTTGCACAGGAATCAATGTTCATACATTTTAAATACACTAAAAGAGCCTGCAATGTTGGCACCCTTTAGTGAATTATTTGGATAAATCCCTCGTATAAGGGAATAATCACACCGATATGTTTTCTAAGTTACTATTCCTATGTATTTTTAATTTGACTATGGATACATCTGTATTTATTTAGTATTAAAACTCACCTCTTCTGGTACATGTTAGGAAATTGTATCTAATGCTTCAATTGCATATACTAGTACTTAGGTTCTTTTAGCCTTTGAGATTCATTTAAAGACAACTTTTCACTGAAAATAAATGATTTTCAACACTATTTTGTTGAAATGGAGTAGAAATTTGTTTTTGCAGGCTGCTTAAATATTCTAGGCATTCCTTGTTAAGAAGGGCAGTAAGAAAACTCATAAGAGAACAGGAACCTAGAAAGACTAAAACAGTTCAGCATTAAAAATCAATCAATCAATCAATAAGAAAATTGAATAGTTAGGATATTCAGGACAATTTTAATGTACAAAATTCACAGCTGGAATAATTTCCCCTCATAGCCCTGCTTGTGTATTTGAATGTATTTTTTCAGAATTAATCCCTATAAGAAAATCTATAAAATTTAGCTCTCTAGATAGTGCTTCTCCAGCATGAGTGTGCCTATAAAATACCTAGAGAGCTTATTAAAAATGACAATTTCTACCTCCTTTTCCTCCTGAGATTGCTTAGGGTCAGCCTAGATTTCAGCAATTTAATGATGAATGAGGTCTTTTGAGCACACCTCACAGAAAACTTTGGATCTAGATTATTTTTCTATTTAGGAGATCTTGACTATTTTCTTATTTTAACTCTTACTAAGGAGTAAAATGAAAAGCTGTACATAAATAAACAAAATTGACCACTCTGCACATATGCTTAGCTATGACACGCATCAGCTAGAAATGTTTATGAAACTGCAAACTCAACTTGAATGGTTCCTTCTCACTCAGAAGACAATGCCCAGAATAAACAGTGTCCTACCCTCAAATATCACTTTATTTTGTGAGAATACGAGTACTTTCAATAGATGACAGATAGATAGATAGATGTAGATAGATATAAATATAGATATATGTATATATACATAAATGTACAAATATATATATACACATATATATCATATATAAAACCCATGTACACACACACACACATATATGATATACACATATATATGACATTAAAGGTATTAAATAGCTCTATTCCTTTGCTTTCATATTTGGAAATATAGTCAAGATATCATCTTTATCTCAAAATTTTTCACACCATATGGTTTAAAATTTATTTCATGTTGACAATATTTTAGATTCTTTGAGGTTCACACATTACCAAGAATATTCACCTTACTAGCTCATACAGTATCATACCAGGCTTTAATAAAACTAAGGTTGGCAAGAAGAAATCAGTTTAAGGCAAAATAATGCACACAAACCTAAAGCAGTTCAGACCATACTTTTAGGAAAATTAAAGAATATAATGTAAAGAAGATGTAAAATTTAGCAAAAAATATCCAAGAGGGATACATGTCCAAGAGGAAGAGAAATATGCTTCCTAGAACCGGATGAAATAAACAGAAGTATAAAAGTACAATAAGAACACAGCACAGTGATCCAAGGGTGGTGGCAGCATCTGCGGCCTGGGAAACATGAATTCTTGGCCCTGTGCCTAGTGCAGGAGCCAGAAAAGCAGGAAAGCTCTTGAACTATTATTGTAGTAAGAACTGAAGTCTCATTCTTACTGTCTTCAGGCTATGGGCATCTAAGTCTCTCTCTTTGTGTGTGTGTCTATCTCTGTCTGTATGGATGTCCTCTCTGCCTTTGTGTATGTGTTTCTTTGTGTGTGAATTTTTCTGTCCGGTTAAGCATATGTTTCATTCTTGTGGACTTACATGCCATTCACTTTGTTTTGTGTGTAAATGGCTCTCAGCGTATGACACTTTATCCAGTTATGTCTTGCTGCTTGCTTCCATACTTCACTCCACCTCGTGCGTCTCTCTGACCAGGCAGGTGCTTTCCGCCCCTATGTGTTGTATATATGTATCTGTGTCTCCATTTATGAGTCTCTCTTTTTCTGCTTCTGCATGCTTTTGACACCCTGTGCACCATTCTATCTGTATTGTTGTATATTTCTCTCTGTGTGCCTCCCGGATCCTCTCACTGTATCAGTCTTTATAGCGTGCGTCTCTGGATTTGTGCTTCTGATGGCATGTGTTTCTGTTTCTGCATATATCCCTGGGTGCCTCTGGGTATGGCCTGTGTGTGTCTATCTTGCTTGCTTGCTTCCATCTATTTTGCATCACTAAGTGTGTGTCTCCGTGTGTCCACTTTTCTCTTATGCCTCTCTGTCGAGCAGGCCTGTGGGACAGTAGGCAGACAAGGGAAGAAAGCTCCATCATATACGCCCTCTCTCAGACCCAGTATGTCAGGAAAAAGGCTCAAATTATCTAGTGCTTTATTGCCTCCAGACAGGGCTACAGCTAACATATTCCATAGAGAGACATTAATATTCATCATACCTATCCTAATACATTCTGTTGACACTCAAGTTTTAACTTAGGGTATCTATTTCATGATCTAAATATCTGTAAGCCTTATTTTCTCAAGTGAAAATGAGGATAAAAACACTTTTTGTTGGATTGGTGTGAAAATTACACCAAATTAGACATAATGTTCCTAGTACACTACCAAGCATATAGTTGGTGCTCCATAAATTCTATTACTCTTACCCAGACATATTTCTAGACTTAAAATTTTGTTGAAAAGTCAAATTTCTTGAAGGAAATCTGGTACATTGTCAAACATTTTATGAAAGATTGTTTCACATAGTGTTCCTACCTCTAAAAAATACTGCTACAGGAAAATTATAAAACAGACCTCTTCAAAGAACTATTAGGATGGAAAATATATTAGAACATACATCTCTATGCTTTCAGTGTCCTGTGTCACTCATCCCGAGCTCTAGATTAAAAATAATCTAGATCAATTAAAATGTAGCTCAAAGTGACACCTAGGGTATGAGAAAATGTACTGCAAGTCTTCATCTGGAGCAGGTGAGGATACTGAGGCCAGGGAGAGTGAGAGTCTATTGACTTGTCCTAAGTTACTGGCAACAGTGACAAATGTGTGACAAAAACCCCTCCCTTCAGGCTTATAGTCTATGCTGTTTCCAACACACGTTATGTTACCTCCGCTATGGATTTCTTTTTTTTTTTCATTTAATCATATCCTTTGATAGATAATTCATTCACAAAGTTGAAAAATCAAATCAATAAATACAAGGTATATTATAAAGTCATGGTCCTGTCTCACCCACCCTTAACTCCCCTGCTCCCGCCTCTTCCCCTCCCCCGCAATCCTATATAGGTAACCCCTCCTTGGTTTTATGCGTGTCCTTTCTCTATTCTCTATGCAAATTCAAAAAATTTATTTATATAGACAAAATCAATTATGAACCAGATGTATTTTTATGTCTTCTCTTTTTTACATAAAATAGCATTCTAAATTCACTGTTTTGTCCCTAGCTCTTCTTTGCTTAACAACGTATCCGGGAGATCTTTCTACATCAGTATACTAAAAACTTCCTTTTTTTTTTTTCTGTTTTTAATGGCTGAATAGTAATCTCTAATTTTTTAAAAAGAAATATAATTAGTTGTGAATACTTAAAGGGTGGAAAAATGAAGTGTGGTTACAAAATTTAAAGCTGTATTTGAAATATTCCCATACAAATTTTAATTCATGGGTGGTGAGGAACAATGCAAAGGAAAAGGTTTAGGCAAGCGTTGAGCACACAATAAAATCTACCTGGCCACACCTGTTCCCTCTCCTGTTCTCCCAGGGGCTGCCTGAGGCATGAAACAAATAAATGAAAACCTGCAGTTATTTTACTATTTGCTCTCAGGAACAAAAGTCCATAAAATATAAGCATTCATAAAATAGGAGCTGTTATGAGGAAGTGAACTTTTTGAAAATATGCAGTGCTCAGATCTACCATTTTAAGTTATCAGTTTACCAAGATACACACACACACACACACACACACACACACACACACGCATTAACGCATGCACAAACTCAATAATTTTTTTTTGGAGTTCTATAGTAAAACACTGTGTCTTCCTGAGAGCTGTTTTTTGTTTGTTTTTTTACTATAATTACCCATTGCCTTTACTATAATCCAATTAATTTGCTTATCTGTATTGTTCTAGGGAATTATCATTTGAGTGTCTATGAGCCTGTCAGGAATGTCATTAGGTGTTGTACGAGGTGTGATCGAAAAATACTGTGAATGTTTAAATTTTTAAAAAATATGATTGCAGTAAAAGTAATTAAAAAAAACAACTGTTACAGTAAAAGATGCATTGCCCTGAATCCCCCAAAATACTCCCCCTTGCTTCGAACACACTCGTCCTATTGTTCTTGACAGGAAGTAGTTCTGGAAGTCCATTTTCGTGAGTGTCTTTACTTCATCCTCCATTATGACAATGCTCTGTGTCACACATCACTCCTGGTATACAGCAATTTTTGTCAAATAAAAACATTACAGTGTGTCCTCATCTACCTTATTCATTGGATCTGGCACCGTGCAACTTCTGGCTTTTCCCCAAACTCAAAATGACCATGAAAGGAAAACGTTTTGAATCGATTCAGAACATTGAGGCAGCCACAACAGAACAACTAAAGACACTCACAAAAAAGGACTTCCAGAACTGCTTCAGAAAGTGGCAAGAATATGGGATAAGTGTGTTTAAAGCCAAGGGGAGTATTTTGAGGGGGATTCATGGCAATGTATCTTTTACTGTAACAGTTTCTTTTATTATTATTTTAAACATTCACCGTATTGTTTGATCATACACCTCGTATGTACTTTATCCTGTTGAGCTCTTTCAACAGTCTATCTTCCCCAGTTGTCCCATGGCAACTCAATTAGATTCCCTGCCTGATGTGCTGACTCCTCCTATCTCCAATACACAGTAGACAAAAATACCTCAAAACTTCTGAAGCCTCTCTGATAATAGGATTGCTTGTGTGGGGCTCACAAGGCCAGTTGTTATAACAATAAGTGAAGAAGCAAGAAGAGGCAGATTTATCTACTCTGTCTTGCCTGTTGCCCTGTAAGATCACAAACTTCCCTTAAATCTCAGATCAAGCAAAGTATAATAAAATAAAATTACCTTAAGTTGTTTTTGCACGCAACATTGCCCAGGTGTGAGCTTATAGTTTATGATTCCACCAAGAGCATGAGTGCTGAATTTACATTACATTTAAATAAATATTCCTTATTTTCCAAAACACTTCAATGTACAATGCTTTACTCTTAACCACCTTGTAAGTCAAGGGCTGATGTCCCTGTTTTATAAATATAATCCATCTTATAAATGTAATCACAAAAACATTGGAAGTTAACCCCTCCTGTCCAAAGGTGTATCACTAACTACTGGTGGCAACTATATTGCCCATATTTGATCCAATACTTTTTATGGAGACCAATTGAACCTACCCTCAGATCCAGACGTGAACAAGTGGCCTTGATAACAATGTAGTCATTAAGTCAATCCCAAAATGGGAATGATAAAAAACCAAAATGTCAACTAAAATACTCAAAAATGTCTATCCCCACCCATAGCAGTGAACCAATTCAGTCTTATGCATTTGTTAAAATTAACTCGATAGATCCATATAATCTGATACTAAAGTTATCTAACATATTATTAAGGAAAAAAAGGCAAATTCCAGAACAATATGTAAAGCATCCCATTTGTAAAGAAAAAGAGATTAAACACACACATTTAACATACATAGACATTTCCTAGATGGATATCCAATAAGCTATATAAATTGTTTTCTCTAGTGAGTGGGCACTGTCTGTCATATGGGGAAATATGTTGGAATTTTACTTTTTTACTTACACTTCTCAATGTTTGCCTACATATATACTATTTCTATCACTTAAAATATCATATGGTCATAAATATTAACTTGCTGTTAAACCTAGGAAAAATCAAGTAAATAATCTAGGCATACCTTTAAATATCTGCTTTTCTTAGATTACTTCTTGCTTTATGGTACTTTGATTTGACTTGTCCCAAAATCTCTATTTACTCTTTGAATAAATATTTAATTTATCCAATCAATTATAATGCTAGTGGGAAGCTTAAACTTTACTGGGGTAAATGTATTCATTTTTTACCATATCAATAAAATGGCCATTCAGGATGATAATCTGGTTGGGTTAGCAAGACATATGCTATTGTCTTGGTTACCAATGCACATGACATTGAAGATGCTGATGGACAATTCCAAAGCGTGTATGTTTCAAGAAGTATTCTCTGAACCACTAAAGTCTTCCCGCTATTTGTACTTACCTTAGCAACCGTTACAGCTGATAAACTATTGAGTCTGCTTTTAAATTCACATTTTGGACATGAGTGTAACATTTTAACCCATTTATGAGCCCAATTAGCCTATACATGCACATGTATGGATATGTTTATGTATCAGACAAAGAAAAACATGTAAGAGTCATGCTTGAATATACGAACCAAGTGACAGCAGTAGCAACTATAGAGGAATACATTATTTAACTCATATTACTATGTAGGGAAGTTGGAAGCACTGTAGCATGAATTAAGGACAAAGTGTCACCTTTAAGTTTAAATATGGACTTTTCAAAAAACAAATGATACATTTCATGGACAGCTGTCAAGAAAATGTGTAGCTTTTCTATGCATGCAACTTTTAAATTCTATCCATGTATTTTAATTTCCTGACTCACAGACCTTGTAGGTAAATGGATAGCACTTTTTAGGCAAAAAAGAGCTGACAGAAATGAAAAAAAATGGTTAAAGGGATTTGTAAAATGAACAGTCACTTTACGAACAGTTTATACAATCTTGCAAAAGTAGTAGTTGATGAAGAGAAATTAGTAAAATATTTTTCATTATTTTACTCCATGTTCTGCTTCTTATCTTTTAGGTCTGTTACCCAGTGCATAGGCCCTACACAGCTGACAACTCTTCTCACAATCTACTTAATGGAAATGCAATCAGCTTAATTTTATTTTTTGTAATATGCAGATATATCTTATGCTCCATAATGGTTAGTTTAAGCCACATTAATCATCTCTGTCACACTGGTTTCACTTGGTTTGATGTTTCTCTGGTTTCTCCAATAGATTTTGAGCATCTGAAGGAAAGAGACCCTGCCAAATTTATCTTTATACCTGAAGTTATTGCCCAGGCTTTGACACATTTTGGAACTCAGTAAAGGTTTGTTAAATAAATAAGGAGGGAGTAACAAATATTAAGAGAACTTACTACAGTCAAAAAATCACCCTTCCCCTAAATCTTCTAAAGAGTCATCCAAATCTCTTCTACCTGTATAGTTACAGGTCCCATGTGGAATAATAGTAATTGATACTCAGAATGTTGACCCTGAAGCTTTATAGACACAATGTAAGGGAAAACAAAAAATGCACTCTGTTTAGTGTTCTCAGAAAAATCAAGTATTAAAAAGATTATTAGAAAGTGTTAAAATGAATTTTTGAATTAATAACCACACTCAAAGTTTTCTATCTTATCAAAATCCTGTTTACAACCCTACTGTTTATTTACAGAGAATATTGTTGTAGGATACATTGAGTATTATTAATTCTTATTGAAGGAATATCCTTATTTAAAATAGTTGGTACTTTAATGAACAAAACATTAAATGTTATGCTAACCCACTCATCTTGTTTATTGTACCAGGGATGTATTAGATATGCAAATTAAATTGCACAATTTTGTGTTTACTTTTACCTTGTAAGGATAATTTTTACCACTGTAAATTATCAGTTAAATTACGTGTATATCACAATCTTTGATCACATCAATTAATTATCCATATTGTTCTTTGTGACATGTAATTCTAAATTCTAATTTGTTCCTATATTTCAAGAACATGAAGTAATGTAAGCCACTTATTGAAAATACATCAACTGTCAATTAAAAACTGATTTTTTTCATACATTTTTGAAACATTAACTTCATTGTTAAGAAAGGAAGGACTGAGAGACAAAATCCACTCTATAGCGATGTATTATTTTTTTTCTACAAGAAATATGGAGGTTAAGCATTATCTTTGTATAGCAACCTTAAGGCAGATAAACAAAAGGGAACACATATTAGTAGAGGATGATGGCACAAATTCATTTTTAAGAGCAATATGCCATACTATTCATATATTCTCAGAAGAAAGAAGGCGAGTTTATTGGCTTCCTTCTGCCCTTATCTTCTGCCAGGAAAAGCCATCTGTAATAAGATGGAAACACTGGCACACACAAAAAATTTCACTTCTGTTTCCTAAAGCCATTGTCTAATAAAGTCTTCTGCATATTTTCCAAGGCTCTAGTCTTCTCTATTTTTTCTTACATTTCAAAAATGATGTGGATACAGAGGCATTTCTTTGGGACAATTTATAGCATGATTTCAAATTAAATAAGAGTTTCCTAAAACTAGAAAAGATAAAGTGGACCAACATGAACAATACATCCATAAATATAAATATAAATACAAATGTATAATCACAGATCATGAAAAAAATGATAAAAAATGGACACTGAAAAACTGTTATACTATTTTAAAAATCAGTTTAATGACCCCAGCCTCTCTATCAAGATTGTCCTTTCAGGCAGGGACCAAGGATGAACTTTAGCGCCTCAATTGAAAAGTGAATTTGATTAATACTTCATCGGATTATACTCCTCAGGAATGTACTATACCACTGGAGCATTGATTATTTAATGAAATGATTATTCTCATTACCAGTCACAAACGTGTTTTATTTTCCATGTATGAAATAGATAACATGGAGTAGTTGTATGATCCCTTTCAGATCAGTATGGAATTTGGAAAAGAGTAGTAAATGTCATTTCAAAAGCAGTCATTTCAGTGTTTAAGGATAGAGTCTACTGCTTATTTATGAAGGTTCCACAGAATCCATGACAAATACTTTGGATATTCAAAGTCATGTCTTATGACTGCAGTAAAATTTAATCAAGCTAACACTTATTATCTATTATATTCTGGGCACTGGGAAAACAACCATGCATGAATGGCCTCCTTTATTCTACTCGATAACTCTATGAGGTAGGTACTGTTATTATCCCCATTTCATAGATGAGTAAACTGATAACTAGAAAGAGTAAGTAATTTGCCCAAGCCGATGGATGGAGAACCTGAATTTAAAGCAGTATTACAGATCCTGTGGTTTTAATTACTACTATTGCTTTCCAAGTTATATAGATACTCTATTTTGGCTGAGTTTTATTTTCAAAAATTTGAATCATCAATAAATCAACAAACAACAAGTGCTGGCGCGGATGTGGAGAAAAGGGAACGCTTGTGCACTGTTGGTGGGATTGCAGACTGGTGCAGCCGCTATGGAAAACAGTATGGAGGTATCTCAAAAATCTGAAAATGGAACTACCTTATGATCCAGTAATTCCACTCCTAGGTATCTATCCGGAGAAATCCAAAACTTCAATTCAAAAATCTTTATGCACTCCTATGTTTATTGCAGCACTATACAGAATAGCTAAGACATGGAAACAACCAAAATGCCCATCGGTAGATGACTGGATTAAGAAACTGTGGTACATTTATACAATGGAGTATTATGCAGCCATAAAGAAGAAAGAAATCTTACCATTTGCAACAACATGGATGGATCTAGAGAACATTATGTTAAGTGAAATAAGTCAGACAGAGAAAGATAAGTACCATATGATCTCACTTATTTGCGGATTCTAAAGAAAAGAATAAGTGAATGAACTAATCAGAAACAGTTTGGGAGACAATGAGGAAAAACTGAGGGTTGCTAGATGGGCGGGAGGGGTGGGGGGTGGGGGGGAGGGTGAGGGGATTGGAGGGCAGTCGGTGACCACAGGATGGCCACGGGGTTTGAAAATTAATCTGGGGAACGTAATTTGGTGGTTACCAGAAGGTAATGGGGTTGGGGGGTGTGGGATGAGGGTGAGGGGGATCAAATGTATGGTGATGGAAGGGGAGCTGACTCTGGGTGGTGAACACACAGTGTGATTTATGGATGATGTGATACAGAATTGCACACCTGAAATCTATGTAATTTTACTAACAATTGTCACCCCAATAAATTAAAAATAAATTAATAAAAAAAAAAATTTGAATCCATCCGCACCTATCCGTGTGGTCTACAGAATCTAGTTTCCTGGCTTGGATGTAAGATCATGGCAATAATGAAGTTAAGGTCACAGACTTGATTTGTATTCAGTGAACATCATCCAATGAAAATCTATTCCATTGCTACCAAAACCCATGTAACCATCCTCCCTACAAGAATTATTTTTCAATGAATCATAAATAAGAATCACTACGGTATCTGCATCTAGCTTGGCAAAACCACTCCCTTTTATTGGAGAATCACTCTAGAGGCACCTTTATTATTTCTGTATATTGAGGGAAATAAACACATAATGGCAAAGTCAGTCACGTGGCTTCCATAGGAATCTGACTTACCATCAGAAGTGATCAAATATAAGGAAATACTCTCTAATTATTTAATTGGTTTCCATCTCTCACATATAAAATACTGAAAATATGACATTCAAAGGCAATTGCTGAGGGACAGTCAATTAGAGTCCCCCCACACATTGCTGGAGTAATCACAGCTGTATTAGCTAGTCAACACTAGAGCAGATTGAACTATATTATCAATTTCAATTGATTATATTTATTAACAGTAAGGAAATGCAATCTCTTCAAATAACTAATATTGTTAAATATTAAAAATAAGAGAGGAAGAAAGCTGCAATTATAATTTTAAATAAGCCGTGATTCCTTTACTATATCTTACCAAACTCTTTATAAAATCCACGTTAATTAAATTTCATTTATTGTAATGTTGTTTATATTTAGCTTAAGGGCTCAGCCCTGAAAACCAGTTGATATAGTTTACAAATTACAGGATGTAGTGACAAATGACCATTTCTAAGCAACGATTCTTGTTTGGTATTTAAATATTTGCACGATATTACAGTTATTTAGAATTGCACCCATTTGGTACCGATGGTCAAGGGAGAAATTTAGTTAAGAAAAATATGAGTGAAGTCTCTTCACATGGATGTTTTTTGTAAGGAACTGAAAGTGAGAGAACCTATAGGAATAATACAGGTAGACTAGACAAGCTAATGTTGCTGCCAGAAAGTGACTATAATACACAGGAAAGAACTACAGCAAAATGTCTGAAGTAGATAGACAAAGGTTGGCGTTTTCATATTTGGGTACTAAATGTTATGACTGTCTTCCCTTAACCTCAGTACTAAATACTCTTACTTTATGATTGCTGTCTCTTTTCCTTTATATTTCCTTTTATTCTGTAACTATGTAATGGTGGTGTATTTTCTGATGTCCTAAATTAACAAAAGGTGTCACTCTAGTTCTGTTTTCCACACTTTGCATTTGTCAAATGCTTTATTGTTTGTTGGTACTTCTCTGCCCACTCTTACAGTTAATTAACCCAAAAATGCTATGCTTTCAGAAATGTTAGGTTGCTTGTCTGATCTTCTACTATTAATAAATGGTGATACCAGGATGGAAACCCAATGTAGGATCAGTAAGAACAGTGGCAATGAATGTTTATTGAGAGCCAGGCATTGTGAAAGGAGATTTAAATGTGTTACATTGCAAATTTACACAACCTCATGCAGTAGGCATGATCCCAACTTTATCATGGGAAAAAGAAGTATCAGAGAGATTGGTATTTTACCGATGGTCACAGAGCGGCAGAGTTAAGTTTCAAATCCAGATCTGTTCAAATTCAAATACCAAAGTCTCACAGGATAGCAGCACATCCCATTAAAAGATTAAAAGCACACAAGAAGAAACAGATGTGTTTTAAAACTGACAATATTAGAGTAATGAAGAACATAAAATCATCAAATAATCTAAATTATTTAATAATGAATATAATAATGAATCATATTTTAAAGATTTAGGTACTTGCAATTAATTCTACTTGCTAGTTATTATAAGTTCAACACAGATATAGTAAGTCCAGTATTTCTTATATTGCTCACAATATACATCAAGCTTTATCTGTGACCACTTAAGTTTACACATTTAAACAGTCACTCGCCTGTTTAAAACCCTCAATTTCTTCCTGTTACTTTGGAAATAAAAATCCAGACTCTTTCCCGTGGCCCACATGCTCTTCTATTTGAATGAATCCACCACTCTTTTCCTTCCTTACTGTTTTCTAGCTATACCATCCTTCGACCTGTTTCTTAGACATGCAGGTACATCGATCCTTATGACTTTGCATGTGTTCCTTTCCCTGATTGGAAGGTTGTCTTCTCTGTTCCCCACATGGCTAGCTCCATTTTATAATCCACCTTAAATGCTATTTCTATAGAGAAACATTTTTTCTCTCAACTCATCTAATTTCAAACCCCAGAAATGTTGTCACATTACCATGTTTCAGTATTTCATAGCATTTACCATATACACTTCTAAAATTGTATATATTTATATGTGTAATTATCTGTATGTATTTAAAATGTATTACCCAACTATTAGGGTGGTGCAAAAGTAATAGCAATTATTTTTGCAATTATTTTTAACTTTTTAAACTGCAATTACTTGTGCACCAACCTAATACAATGTGAGACAGAGGCCTTTTCTAGCATCAAAAAGAGTGTATGATACCAATAGGCACTTTAGTTATTAATTCAACAAATTTTAAGTAAGTAATGAAAGTTATCTACCCGAAATTTGTAACAAAAATCATTTTCAATGGTAACATATTACAAACAGATCAGTTAAAATCAAGAATGGCAAAGTGCTTTTTTAAACAACATATTTATATGAATGTTTTCTTGCTTAGACAAGGCCAAGAACAAAACAATACCAAGATGAGCTTCCAGATCACCTGTGTAAAACTTGCAAAGGAGATGACCAAAAAAGCTGGTTTGGGACTCCTACCCCAATATTGACTACAGGGAAATAAAAGATTTGTGGAAGAATATATTTTGGAGAGAATTTCTTTGGAGAAAGCTATCTGTTGATGGATATTCCCTTCCCTACCCATGGAAGAGGGAAGATGGATGTTTTGCCTCACTCCCACTCCAAGAGAAGCTTCGAAGAGTGAACTTGGAGAGCTTGATATGCAATGTCTCTGAGCTCCCTGAGCATGGCGTGGGGCAGAGGGCCATGGAGAGGAAAGGCAAATGCTGACTAACGCCAGCAGCAGGCGGAAGATGACTGTCTTGCAGCAGTAACTACACTTCTGCTGATGGAGGAGCACAGGTGACTATTTCCAGGAAAATGGATGTGGAATTCATGGTAGGGATGTTGGCCTGGGGTCATCTGAAAAGAAAGCTTACCCAAGCAAGACAGATTTTTCAAAAGGAGGCCAAAGTGATGCCATTGGAAACAAAAGTGAGGGGAATTACAACCTGCTGGCTGAGGGAGAGGCAGTTGGAAGTAGGAGGAGTCAGGCAGCCCACAAAAGAACAAAAGGACCCAGTTGGTGAGTGGGGAAGGAAGATTAGAGTCACCAAGGAGCTGGAATGGGAAGAGAAGAAGACTGCTCCACCCCATTCTCTATTCAGGCTTCTGACCTGAAGCAGTAGCAAGCGGGAGCAGCAGAGAAGTTTAACTTTAAATAAAATGCGGGGTTTTCATAATTACAATGGTCTCGGCATATATATATATATTTGTAAACTAAGTGTGACCTGCCAGAGCTTTCATCCAAGGGGCAGGAAATAGTCCACCAAGTGGGTTAAAAGGCACAGATAGGGGTGGGGGAAAAAAAGTTGCTTTATGATTGTAATGTAATAAGTCGTTATCTCCACCACTGATGCCATTCAATCCAGTGAAATTTTATGCCCCCTCAAATATACCGCCCCCCAAATAAAGAAGTAAACAAAATGTGTATATAGGAAAAGAAGAAACGTTTTCAAAATTTGTAGCAAATATGCATAAAATAGCAAACAAGCATAAAGGACTTAATAGAATCAATGTTAAATAATAAGAATGAGTTCAACAGGTTTGACACATAAGAATCAAAAGCTTTCAAATATAAGAATAATGAGCAATTAAATATATTATGAGAAGAGTCCATTCATAATATTAAGCAAAAATATAAGCGAAAGTTAAACATTTTAAATGCATTAGTGATGAAACTATTACCTTATTAAGAGTACAAATCACCAAAAAAAATGGCACAGGAAAAAAGGTGCAGGATGAGTTGTATAAGATCTGTTTTAAACTATGTATAAAATGTTCTTGTGTTAATGAGTAGCATGTAAATATACAGAAAATGATGGTAGATACACTGATTACAGTAGTTGTTTCTGGGAATGGAAAGGAAATTGGGTAAACGTCACGGGAGATTCTAACTTTATCTTTAGAATCAGAGTGCTTACAACAATGATATAATCATGTTGTCTTTGAACTTATAAACTTGCAAAACTAAAGTAAGGGAAAGAGATCATGCAGTTCTGAGGGTACTGAACTATTAGGAAATACATGAATCTAAATATATAAGAAAATTTGATTTGGGGTAAATTTGAGAAGCACAATGATTATAATTTTGCTTTATTCATTTTTCCATAATGTTTTTAACCTAATACCTTCTAAAATTTTATCACTCAATGTGAGAAAATGTGAACAACTTGATTTTTCACTTCATTATAATAAACTGTTCTTTCAAATTAAAAAAAACCAAAAACTACCGTACGTTATTTAAGATGAGAATCTAAATTATCAAAACTTTAACATATACATAAGGAAAACGGAAATGAGCCATAATCTTTTACTCTCTTCAACTCTCCCTTTAAATAATTGAAAAACACATTTATGTGATGAATAGAAATGTACCATGGATTTTGTTCCCTCTCTCGTCAAAAATATAATCAATACATTAATGTAAGGGAATTACAGAATTTCTAAAAATAAGATTACACTTTTCTGTTATTCGGTTAAATTCAAGACTAAAAAGGCTGTAACTTAATTATAACCTGTTAAAGTTAGAATGCTCAACTATTTGAACATGTATATATATGAACATGTATGTAGGTGTATATATATATATATATATATATATATATATTTAGAATTATGATTTGTTTCCCCCTCTTCTTCCCAAAAGAAATCCATTCTTACAATAGAGCATGTACAAAATAAGTTTGTTTAGTAAATGTTAAAATTTATTTTAAAAGTAAAAGCAAGTGTAAACATTCTAACCAACAAGTCCAATGTTGTTACCATATTTTAACAATATGGTGTTGTTGGAGGGTATCGTCTTAATAACCTTTTAAATTCTAAAATCTTGCTGAAGGTTCAATAAATATTAAAAACAAAAACGAAAACGGATGAATGAATGAAGCTCCAATTTTCTGCTTTTACTAGCTATTATTTTTAAAATGTAGTGTCACATACAAACCTTGCACATTTCAAGTTCTCAGTTTTTGCCTTGAGTACCTATTCATTAAAGAGGTATTTCTTTAGCCGCACCAGGTGAATTTATCATTGCTTTTCATTCAGGAAGATTACTTCCTCTACAGCTTTCTAGAATTATGATATTTCTCAATGTGCTCAAATACCTTAATCATCACATCTGCATTTCAGTTCATGGGTTTGATTTTAAATGATAGCATATGATTTCAAAATTAAGATGAATCACAAAGATAATGAAGTTCCTCATTTTTTAATTCAGTTTAGTTCAACAGACACATTTTTTAAGAACCTACTATGTACAAAATTGTGTTAGCCATTCTCCACATGCACACAGATCTCATCGTATTATGAGAAGACAGACATGGAGACAATTTTAAAATCAGGATGTTTGAAATATGTGATCTAAAAGTAATTAGAATAAACTACTATGGGAAGGGAAAGAAAGGGGAGATTAGATGTCTCTTGAGGTCTCAGTGAAGGCTTCTTCATGAAAGTGGATTTGAGATGAAACTTGAAAAATCATAGGGATTCTGAGAGGTTAAAACCAGGTGAAAGACAGCTACAAGTTGAGGGAACAACTTCAGCAAAGAAGTGAGCAAAAGATTTCTACTTTGTATGAATGAACTCTGAATTCATTTGTGAATGGCTATGTTATTAGCAGCATGTGTTCTGATTCACAAGCTGTACTATAAAGGTTGAAGGGCTCTTCCTGGCAAAAATGACCAAAACAGCAGACATTTTATAAGTTGTATTGAGTGCTTACTGTATGTTCATTGCATCACGTTCAGTATGTTATTTTATCCCCTCAAAAGCCTTATGTGAAAGGAACTGCCATGCCCATTACACATCTGAGGAAGTTGAGACTTAGAAAGGTCAATTTATTTATCTGAAGTTGTACTTCTTGTAAGTGGTAGACTAGAGCTGTGATTCAAGTGCCTGACTCAAAAGTCTGTTTTCTATATCATTATACCATACTTTCTCTCACGGGAATTAGGAGTTCATGAGAAACAACACTGAACTAGAATTTTAAATACATTGCAATAAATATTGATTTAATATTCTACTAACAGAAAAGTAAACAATCAGAGGGCAACAATGAGATTAAAGTATTCATATGTCACTTTATAGTTTATAAAACTTTTGCAAACTATTAATTTGAGAAAGAGCAAAGGACAGAAGCTAGTATAACTCATGTGTACCTTAAGCTTTTAGATCAACCAACCACCAATTAGTTATCTGTGCATGCTTTTGGCAAATCAACTCACCTCTTTGAGCTCAAATTCCATTTTTCTTGTATAATTATCTTACTACATGTCATTATTTCTAACTAGACTGAACTCCTCAAAGAAGAGCACGCTTACTCATTTTTGTCATAACACCAGGTATTTTCCTGGCATGTTAAACCATGAAATGGATGATGGATAAATAAGCAACTGTTTCTTTATCTGTAAAATAAAGAGTTGCTATAGATCTCTTAAGGTTCCTACCAGCTTGAAAATTTTTTCTGTTAGGATATGTCATTTTCCAGAATTCCAGCAAGAGAACACAACTTCCAAATTTTGCTATATCTTTGAGACACAGTAGGAACTAGGGTCCTCCATTAATTGCCTTGAGCTTTGAAAATTATACATTTTATTTATGGAATATGTAAACAGCAAGGAAACTGGATATTTTTCTAGTTACATATAGGGGAAATGCCACCTTTTACCAATGATATGGGTAAGGGAGAGAAGAATGTAGCAGAAGCCAACTGACTCCGAACTCTTCTTTTAGGTAGTTCAAATCATAACCAAGACCCTCTTGCTCATGTATTCATTGGCATAAAGGAAGTTAAGTAGAGGAACTCTGCCTTCTACTCTTCTATCTTTCTAATGTCTCTCCTGTTAGCCTAGAGCCCATGTCCAACCCTGCCCTCCATTATTTGACACTGGATAGATCTCCATAAATACAAGATTCTTTGGATATAGACTTCTCAAAGAGTTAAGCACCTAGAAAGGCAGACAGCTGCATGCATAGCATGTACATGTGTCAATTCAACACAAGAGTTGCCAAAGGGGAACATGTTGAAAAGTTCCAAAGAGTTTTCTGAGCTGAATGCTAGGTTATAAAAGGGGGTGTGACTGGCAGGAAACACACCATACTAGTACATGTATTAGTGTGGGGAGAATGTCAGGAAGGGAAGTGTGAAGTGTGGATTGAGAAGCCAAATAGTTTAGAGTCACTTGAACATGTACTATAATGCAAGCAATGGTGGAAAATGAGGGATGGGCCAGGCTATGGATGCCCCAGAAAACCATGTCAATTTCCTTCCTTTCTCCAGGAAGGACTAGTGAACTAATGAAGGATTCTAGAGGAGGAGTTTCATGATAAATATGATATTCTGGTAGTTGTGGAGAAGACGGATGGAAGGGGAAAAAAGGCTAACTATTAATGCCTCCCGAACTATACCTCCTAACTTGGACTTTCTGGGCTATGAAGAGCCTCAAATAAAATGATGGAATGCTATCTAGGTCAACTAAAATGTTAGTTTTGTTGTTTTTAGGTTGTTTTGCTTTTGACTAGAATAATAATTTAACATTTCTTGTTGGCTATTATATGTATTTGATAGGTTAAAAAAATTGAAACACAAATGTAATTTGATGAAAAAAATTAATAAAAGTTCTTAGGGAGAGATAATTAAAAGGTGACCTTGAGGGATTATTTAGCATATGCAATATGTAAGGTGTAAGCTGATGAATGGTGACCATTTCAAGAGTTTAAGCAGCTTTGAAAGGGGTATGTTTGAGATGAAAATCTTCTCATGATCCTAAGAAGTAAATATGCACAGGATTATTCATTAAAGTTGGGGGAAGGGGGTATTCATTCATTAATAAACTACTTAGTGCGTAAATTATGTCAGCAATTTTTCTTTCACTTCTTGTTGAATAGTCTTGAGTAATCAACAAGAGACGAGTAAATTAATTCTTGATCAGAGAAGAAGAGCTTCATGAATAGCATCTCTGTTCTCACATAGCAGAAACTGGATATTCTCTAAAAACTCAGTTAAGTACTATTCTCTGAACATATACTTTTTTGCAGCCAAACCAGATATTGAAAATAAAATTATTTTATTATATATTTTGACTATCTGATTTCCCATTTCTAATGTGGATACATTTTCTAAGTATTTTATGAATACATATGAATTTGAGAGAGAATTTCAGGTAGAAAAAAAAAAAGAAGTCAATGTCAGAACCCTATTGCTGAGTAATAACCATCCTTAGGTAATGTGAAACTAAGAAATTTATTTAAAAAAAAATTTAAATGTTGAAAAAAAACTTCAAAATTACAATTCAAATCACAAAATTATAACTATTAAAGTGCAAAAACTAAAATGAATATGGATGCAATTGCTTTAATAAATGTTTTTGCAATTGTTGAATTTTGACAAATGACTAGATTTGTGTAGACTAGTTTCCTAATCTTAAAACTACCATTTAATTTGAAAAATATTACAAAACTTAAAACATATAAAATCATTAATATGATAAAACAGAATATCATTGAATGTTTCCCTCATTAGGACTCTTCCAAATTGAATGATTCACAATTGTTTACTCTGGATCCACTCTTCTTATTTAGTAAACAATGCATTTATATATAAAACAAATTTTCTGATTTAATGAATTAACTGGATAATTTAAACCAAATAATAGATTTCTCATGGCAAGATCTTGAAGGGTCAGTATTTGAAACTCTCTGAATAATTCTCTAGTATAATTATTTTTCATTTATTTTCAGTGAATATGCCTCTCCCAATTGTGAATATCTTTCTACCTTCCAAGATTTTGGTCATCATTCCCTACCTAAAACAACATATTTTTTATGCTAAGTGGAAGCCAACTATCAGTCTATATTGTCCATCACTCATTTATTCACCAACATATTTTGAATACCAAATATGTGCTAGATACTCCCTGCTTGAAGAAGCTATAAATATAACTTGGTTATCAAGTGTAAGAATTCCCTTTAGGCTCACATTATTGCTTTCGGTACCAAATTTACATTTTTGGCTCAGTATGCATTATAAGACAAATATTCAGTATTGAAGAAAACTATGCCAAGCCCCTTCTTTTGTCTTTCTAGTCTATTAATTTATTCTCACATTATAATTAGTCATTAAATATTTGCAGCTACTTATATTTGAAGTCTCAAAGTATCCTCTCAAAATAAACTCTAATTACTAATTACTATTTATCGTTACTGATTTAGAGAATGGAGCACCAATGAAGGAGATAATTTTAGAAAGACATAAAGCTGATAAATTTTAATAAAAAATTCAAAATCATTATTATATAAAAATTTGGTAATAATCATTTTTCAATTAACGCATGAGTTAGTGAAATTGTCTATATAAGATGATAGCAATAAAGTAACTCTTAGTATATGCCCTCACATGATTTATAAACTTATTCTTAAATTACACAAATAGTAAATGTTTATTATTCACATATGTAAAACACGTTTCCCTTGTTATTGCAATATCCATGAGGTAAGTTTTCTTAACTTTACAAATTGTGAATTTTTAGCTTCAATATTACCCTGATTCCTAGAATAATTCAATGCCAAGGGCCCGTCTCTACTACCTGTATAACTTAACCATTTTTCCCTGTTTCTACCCCTGTAAAACAGAAATAACAAATGTGTGGGGCTATTTTTAGGATTGTACATTATGTGTGATGACAAGAACACATCTAACACAGTCCTCGTGTAATAAGGAGAAGATAACTGCTGTTACTACTGCCACTAGTATAATTACTGATATTGTAGTACTAGTAAAACTAGGAGGAGGAGGGAAGAAAATAAGGTGAAGGAAAGAGGAGGGAAAGACAAAAATAATGAAGGATTTTAAGTGTCCATGCATGTGAGTGAATATAAATATTATTTACAATATATAATGGTATGTATGGAGTGATTTAGAAAACAGATTTTGACCTGCACCAAGTGCCACCAAAACCTTGAGCATGACCTACCACCAAAGGACATAAGGAATGGAGCACAAAGATGATGGAAGAGGGCCTCTAACCAAACAGGTATATAGTGGAATAAAATGCTCTGGAATAAAATGGAAGTCATTGCACTTTTCTTTTCTCATTAAAGCAGATATTAAAAATATGCAAAACAACTGCTCTTAGTATTCTTACTGCATAATATAAGCGTAGGTCTCTGCATGGTGTCAGTGGTCATCCTAAAACCTCAGGAATTAAGGGAAACTGGACAAAGTTATAACTAGAGAGTGGACCAATGGTTTGACAAGAGCATGTAAAATTCTCCAAAGCAGGATGCCATTCCTGCCAAGACACTCACTGACTCTCTTGGGTTCTAGAAAAAAGAGAGGACTATAGGAGGAAAGATTCCAAAACAGGAAGACAAGAAATTCCAGTTCCTTTTTCTCCTCTGGTTTTATTGAGGAGAATTTCTCTGTTTCTTTGCATATTACTTTACCAGCTCTGCAGAGACAGGATCACTGGTTTCCCTCAATCTGCTTAGCCACAATCAAGAAACTGCTCTTGTCTATTTGGTCAATTACCTTTTATTATCAAGCCAATGAAACATCCCTTTCACATTGTTTTAGATTCTGACAACATATTGTTCTGTATATGTTTCTTCACTAAATTAAAATCTCTCTGCTGCCCCAGATTTTTTTCCCCTTTTTAATCCTCTCTATGAACCGGAAGGCATTCTATGAACCAGAAGGCATTCTATGAACCAGAAGGAATTCTATCCCTGAATAAACAACTTCCCCCATACAAATGTACACACACACACAAACACACACACAAACATGTACATGTGCAATTTTTGGCACATGACTTCATTTACTCAAGCCCTAATGATGGACATAAACTTTTTTTTTTAATGAATAAGACAAAAATTATTCAATGAGGGATACCAGATGGAATCCTGTCGTATTCCAAAAAGAATACAAATGACTGATGGATTCATTGACATAAGGCAATAAAAATTATTCCAGGAAAGCTGTACTAAGATATTTGTTAGTAAATACATCTTTTGATGGAGTGGAAAACTTTGTATTTCTGTGTTCTATTCCTATTCAGGAAATTGTGTTTTAGAATACAGACAAAGAAATCCCTTCATTCAACTACCCACCTGATGCCTGAATCAACATTCTTACCAAGTAGTTATTTAGAAATGCTAACTGTGACTAACAGTAATTTAGAGTAAATGAATCTATTACTGACATCAGTAAATATGATAATACCCTCTGAAAAGTGAGCTGGAATATAATCCTTAGAATGTTCCCACCTAAAATCTTGGGGCCACAGGAATAAACATACCTGTTCCACATGGCAGCCCTTCATATAAGTGAAGGAAGCCATGCTGTTCCCTCTGGTTTTGTTCTCATTTTACTAATCAGTAGTCAAGTCTCATATGAAGCAGCTACTCAATCTCCTGGTCATACCCTCTAAACAGAACATCGGCTGTCCAGAGCCCTCTATGGGAAATGTAAAATCTATGGCAGATTTGATCAGATAGAGTGTAATTATCACCTCCTTTCTGCACATTATACTTTCATAATGCCACTTAAGATCATATATATTTTCTTGATGACCACATCCCAGTTTGTATCCATGTTAAGACCCCTCTCTACTGCGTCCCAAGGACTTTTCCATCATGAGCTCTTGTTAAACTTCTCTCCACCCTGAACTGTAGTGGGTCTTGTTGTTGGTGGTAGTGGTGGTTGGTTGGTTGAGTTTGTGCTATTTGTTTGAACATCATCTGTGAGAATACAAATATTTCACAGACAACCTCAAAGAGTGAATATGAAAAGAAGGTTTAAAATAATAGATGAATAGAGTTCTATAATTTCTTAAGTGCAATCTCTCAGACATTTGTTAGATTACTTAACACAGTGAAGATTTTCTTGTAGATGTTTGGATATAAATGGTTATATATCTCACAGGAAAGGATGAGTGTCTGCGCTTGATGTGTGAAAGGACAAATGAGGGTGAGTTTGTTTTTGTCTTTAATATTACTGATTGTTTCCTCACTTGTGAATGTCTTTGTCTTCGCTTTACATACTCTTCTCTTTTCCATCTCATTTCCTTCTATGTTTTGTGTTCCCTTTTTAATTTGTTCTTTCTTGTATCTCTGCTTTCTCTTGTATCTCTGGAATATAAGAAAAGAGAGTCCACTGGGAAGAAGCTGAGGAAGAACAGAGTTGAAGGCAAGGACAGTTCTAGTTCCTATAACCAATCTTAGCTCTGTTTGCCATACCATTTATACAAACAAAATGAGGAACTTTGTGCTATCAAAAACAAAAAGCAAACCGCTTCACCAGTCTAGGAAAATTCACAAGGAATGAGAATTAGAATAAGGTAAATGAAAAAACTGTAAATGTCCTATTAAACTATTATATTTGTAATATAAAAATAAACCAAAACCACAAATTTCACTTAAGGGTTTTCCACTTTTATTGAAAAGGACATGGATACCTATCTGAGTTTTTCCCTTACCCCTTGCATATTATCTGGCACATACCGTAGTAGACACACAAATAAATATTTACTGAATAAAGAAATAAATAGAATCAGGGAAGGAACTATATACTCATACATTCTAGTGGAAGCTGGAACAAAAAAATGTGAGGAGATAACTCTGCATCACATGCCGGTATAACATTTCTTAAATAATCAACCGTTAATTATCTCTATCCTTAGCAGTATATGAGTTATATAACGTATAGACAAATTTTCTGACCAAATAAGTTTAACAGATTGGGGGAAGGAGAAAGAAGGAAGTAAGTTCTTCAAATCTTATGCATTCCTCCAATAACTTACTTATTAGCAGTTGCAGCAGGTAAAAGGAGGCAGTCTGGAGAAATGTGAAACCACATATCACATGCCTGTCAAAGATTTGTGCGTGCGTGCGTGTGTGTGCGTGTGTGTGCGTGTGTGTGTTTTATATCAGAAACAGTTTCCTATTGTTTGGACAATGCCAGGATAGTTATTGAAATGGATACCCTAGATACCTTAGAGTATCATAAAATCAGTATTCAGACTTTCTGTTTCAATGAGTTTAAACCTTTCCCATCGTCTTCCTTCTATGTTTCCTGAGGTGGCTCCAATCCCACCTCAAACTTCATCGTAGTTTCGTCAGAATCAGTCCATGAACAAGCAGTCACTTTTTAGTGTGTAAGTTACTCTCTTGTAGTGAGCTAAGCACATAAAGAGCTATATTAACTTAAGGGCCGCTTGGGTACTATTCAGAGTAATGGTTTATAACAGTTACTAATGTGTAACATAACCAGAGAATGCCTTAGTCAGGCTCATTGTGTAGTAAACATAATAAAACAGTTTCCTTTTAGTATCAATTGTAAGTACATTATTTCCCCCACCATTAAGACATAGTAAATGAAGAAAAAGATCACATCATTTGCATATTTTATATAGCTCTAGCATATTTTATCTCATTTAGGTTTTAATCACTCAAATACTTTGTCATTCACTTTTTTGTGAATTATCGTTTTTAAAAGGTACAAATATTTGTTTGCCTCATGATTTTTATGATGGATCCCATGTTTAGCAATCCACTGTTCCAATAAATTGCTTTTCTTTTTATTAAAAAAAAAAAAATAGTGCTTCATTACCACAGATGGCAAGTTAGACTAGTAGGTTTGCTAGTCAGAGACTATGATTCTCTGAGGTCTACTTCAACACTGCCCCTCTATTATCTCCTTTCTTGACAAGAGAGTCACTTCTTTGCCTCTCTTTTCAAAGCTCAAGACCACCCAAGCCACCCTGGGCTTATTTGTGTTCTGGAGAAACAAAATTATCAAAATTGAACGATAGTAATGCCTCAATACAGTTGGTCCTCTGTACCTGGCTGGGTTCCACATCCATGTATTTAACCAACCTTGGATCAAAAATATTACAAAAAAATGTTATGTTCTTGCTGATGTGCATTATGTAGTTTGGCCTAGGATGGTTGTACCTGTACTGAACATGGATATACAGCCTTTTTTTTTGGTCATTATTCCCTAAACAATACAGTATAACAACTATTTGCATAGCATTTACATTGTATTAGGTATTATAAGTAATCTAATGTAAGTAGGTATCACAAGTAATTTAAAGTTTATGGAAAGATGTGAATAGGTTATACGCAAATACTACTCTATTGTATATAAGGGACTTGAGCATCCACACATTTTGGTATCTGCAGGGGTGTATCCTGGAATCAATCCCCCACAGATACTGAGTAATGACTGTATTACAAAATAGTACTAAAATTACTAGTAGGTCATAAGATTCTTGCCTATGAAACTTCTTCTAACCCTTTAACTGCTTTCTTAAATTGTCTCTTTGCTTTGAACTCTGAGAGCTAGATGTCTCTGTTGGCCTCAGAAGTTAATCAAAGACTTCGATATTAGACTGGTGATTCTTGGCTCATTTTTTATTAGGTTGGCCTTCTGTCACTGACTTGTTCCTGGTAAAAAGTCTACATTATCTATCTCAATTGAGAAGTTTAAATCAGAGAGAAAAAGTAATGGGGACAAAAACAGCATCCAAAACATCCAATGGTGACCAAGGCCATACTTGCTCATTTTGCTACGTTTGGAGCCACCATGATCGAAGAGATATTTCTGTAGGAAATAAAGGTCATAAGAGAACACGAACATGAAGTCTACTAAAACATTAATGGAGGGTTTCTGATCTCAGAGCTGCCTAAAATGCACTAAATAACCATATTTAAAAGGTGGTAATGTTTCACAAAACTTGCCAATCAGCCCTTCAGCTTTTGCCCTGATGTTACTGTATTTTTGATTCACATTTGATTGTTTGATTTGGTTCCCTGACATCTCACCCATGACTCCCTATCTAACTTTCAGTGCCATTAGGTACAACTTATCCCACCAACTTTTCTTCCTTGTTTGGCACCTCTGCCAACCTCTAGAGAGACAACTTTCAATAGAAGAAAAAACAATGTGTCACCCCAGTGGACTTTGAGAACAAGAGAGGCAAACTAGGTTATTATGTTTCTTTAACACAAGGATTGTATCTCAGTAGTATCATTACATGCTAATTTGAGTATCAAAAATTATTGCACACTGGCAGTATATTCAGTTTATATGCTGAAGAGAAAGAGAAAAAGCATTACGTCAAAAAAAGGGCAAGTCAGCTTTCAGGATTTCTTAGTGTACTACACAAAATGGCTGGAACTGAAGCAGAATTTCCTATTTTATTTCACCCAGAGGCTACCACACACAGTTCTTCTACAGTTGTTATAGGCCCAGAGTTAAAGCATCATGATTTTAGATAGCTATAGGTAAACATCTGTTAATTGCTCTATTTTGCTGACTTGAATATCATTATTTGTGTTATGCCAACATGCTATTGAGTTCAAACTCTTAGTTGTTGTGATTTTCATTTGTTATTGTATTACAGCACATTTGGCATTTCAAAAGCCAAATTGAACTACCTAATACATGTTCCTATAGTACAGTGAACTATGCATGAAAGGGTAGTCTGGATTTATAGGCACCAATGAACAAAACACTAAGAGATTACATAAACAAAATTTCTTTGTTTAACTCTCTGTAGCAAGAAGTTCCAAAGTAAAATAAGAACAAAAGCCTGCCACATCTTGATTAGAGTGGCCATCACTTAAGGTGTCTAAATTTGTATGAAACTATTATGCTTTTTAAATGTTGTTTTTAATCATTAGTATATTCATTCAATAGCTATATGAGAAGTTTCTAAATTGCTAAAGAAACTTTGGAGAGTGAAAAGATAAATTAGATGAGGGTTTTCTCTTCAAGGATGGTACAGTGAGAATGAGGGAGACATGTATATAAACAATGATAATTTCAGGTAGGAAGTGGTAATTGCCTTAAATAAAAATAAGGTGCTATGAGACCCCAAAGCAAAAAGACAGAACTTCCAACTAGTGGGAGAGAAGCTTTTAAATGAATGTAAAATTTTAAAGCCACTGCCAGAGAAGCACATATACTCAGAACGAGATCACAGTATATTGTGGAATATAATGGATCACTAAGGAGGTACTTCAATTCATTTGAAAAAGATGGTCTAATTTAGTAAATGGATGTTACAACTGACTATCCATTAGACGAAAATGCATTAGATCCCTGTCTCACCCAATTCCTGTTGATTAAAGATGTAATTATAAGACAATAAAAATCTTAGAAGACAATTTAGGAGATTATATATACAACCTAGATATTTGAGAGTCCATTAAAAACAAGACAGAAAGCCTAGAAGCTATGAAACAAAATATGAACATATTTATTATGTAAACATTTAAAATTTGCATATGGAAAAGCATATTTTAAGCAATTAATAAATAATAGATTGTGAAATAAATGCTGGTAATGCGGGTAATTAAAAAGGGTTATTACATTTAATATATGAAAAGCTTGAAAACCTGGTAACGAAAAGGCTGACATCTCCATAGAAAAATGAACCAAAAAAGAAGAAAAGACAACTTACAGAGAAAATCAAAATGACCAATCAGTATGTGGAAGTATAATGAATCACTCCAGAGAGTGAGAGAAATGCAAATGAAGTAATCCTGAGATATGACTGTTTTCCCGTGGATGGGATGTGATCAAAATTATGGTAATGCCTAACATCTCCCCATGCAAAAGGGTAATTTCATACATTGCTTAAAGAAATGTTAATTCTTACAGAGTTTTTGGAAAGCAATGTGAAAGCATGTATTCTAATTAAAACACACATACCAGTGATTCTACTCCCACAGAAGTAAAACTACTACTATATACAAGAATGTTCATCAATATATTGTCTTGGTGGCAAAATTAGAAAAGAAATATTAAATATGTATCCATAGGGAAATGGTTGAATAAACTGTGGTTTATCTCTGCTGTGAAATATTATAAAGTTATTTTTAAAAATGAGACAAATCTCCATCACCTGATGTGGAAGATTTCTGTAGTTCAGTAAGAAAAAGCAAGACGCGGAGAACTATAGATGAAATATCCCTATTTTGTAAGCAAACAAACAAATAAAAGACTTGAAACTTGTGTGTGCGTGCATATGTATAATTACATGAATTAAAAAAATGTGGAAGAATGATTAGAAGCAGTTAAAATTGAGATCCTGGGGTGCATATGAAAATGAATGTGGTAGGGAAGGAAGAGAAAACGTAGAGGGTGGTGGCCGGATGGCTCAGTAGGTTAGAGCACGGGCTCTTAACAAGGTTGCCAGTTCGATCCCCACATGAGCCAATGAACTGCAGCCTCCACAACTAGATTGAAAACAACAGCTTGAGCTTAGAGCTGAGCCCCTGGTGCGTGGCCAGTTGGCTCAGTAGTTGAAACACAGTGCTCATAACACCAAGGTTGCTGGTTTGATTCCCACATGAGAGACAATGGAGCTGAGCTGCTGGTGGGCAGCGGGTTGGCTCAGTGGTTAGAGCGTGGTGTTCATAACACCAAGGTCACCGGTTTGAGTCCCACATGGGCCAGTGAGCTGCGCCCTCCACAACTAGATTGAAAAAAAAAGACTTTGACATCGTGGAAAAACACACAGTTTCCCAATATTTCCCAATTTAAAAAAAATGTGGAAGGTAAAAGAAAAGTAACAGTAATGTCATTTGTCATAGGCTGAACATTCTGCAAGTAAATGCAAAACTAATAACTTATCAATATAGAAGCTAGGAGACATCGCTGTACCAATGGGGCTCCCTGAGTGAGACCCATAAGAGAAGATCTACCTACCGTTCTATCAGAAGTCATCTCATCATAGTCAGTCTGATTGGAGGTTATTACTAGTTCCCCAGGAAGGAAAATTGAGGGCTGATATAAGAAACCACACAGTTTTCATTTATTTAGCTGCATATAACTGGGTATATGCTCAGTTATCTTTTTTGTTTGAATGTAAAAATTGAGCTGAACTTGAAGAATCATTACAAATATAAATGGAGAGAGTAGTTTTGATACTGTAAAGTTAGTTTCTTTTGGTTGAAGTATTAAGCTACTTGCAGAGAGCAAAGAAAGACAATTCTGGAAGGATTCATTTAGAGTTTGATCATGGGAAAGATCGGTGCTGCACAGGGGGTTGGGTGGGATTTTCTGGAACAATGCCCAGGGATTAGCAAAAAGTGATGGTGCCTAGTATACAGGTTGAGGATTTGGCCTTTCTTGGTATATAAGGGTAAAGATGGGGATAGGTAGTAGGCAGAGGGAGGAGAGTAGACTTTCTTTTTTAATTGCTTCTACGTTTTCACTGAAATAGGAAGCATGGCAATCACCTGAGAGTGAATACTGGAGAGGAACTAGTAAAGATTTCAGGGTAGGAGAAGTCAACCAAGGAAGGAGGAAAGAGAATGAACAGGGGAACAGTAATATAATTACTGGGTAGTCTGAGAACCACTTGATGTTGGCATAGAGTGGTGGGCCATCCAATGTGGTTGAACTTTTCCCTGCCATATTTAGCAGAATGAGAGGAGAAGTAGACAATATAGGAAAACAGAGGAAAAGTTAATTAAGTATAGTTATAGGTAAGAGATAACAAACACGGAATGTAAGCTGTTTAAACAGAGGGAAGAAGATATTAATGGGATCAGAAACAAAGAAGAGTTGGTTGAATCAACAACTACATTGTTTGGTAGGATTGAAAACTATGCAGAGTATAGACCACTGAGCGAAAAATGTAGCTGATGGTTGGAGAGTGGAATGCTTGAAAGCAGGAACATGCAGGGACTTCTGCTTATGATGAACACAGGGTGTCCCTGTGCGAAAGGACGGTGGACAAGAAGAAAGGAGAAGAATTCATGAGGTCAACAGTATACATATTAAACATTGGGTAATTTTTCCATGCTACAAGAAGTCAAGAACGCAAATCTGTATTTTTGAGACACCAGGAAATATGTGGTCTTTGCTCCTCAGAAGTCTGGCAGGAGGAGTATTTGGTATCCCCATAATCCTAGAAATAATGCACATTCATGAATAAAATTTTAAGACTCAGAAAAATACAAATACTGTGTACATCCTCCCAAAGGTCTTCACCAGCCTGGTGAAGAGACTGAATCTGCCACTTTCCCAGAACCTTTTTTCTCCAGCTGTGCTAAACCACTCACATTAAGACATATTTTGAAATTAAGAGCTGTACTTCTATAGTTTATAACCAGAATTCGGTTTCAAGGAACATATTTGTCACAGGGTCAGACACCTGGCCTTTTCATTGTTTTTCTGAAACATATTCTTGTGAAACTATTACATTTAATGTGATTTTTACCCCAACTGCCTTAGTTAAAATACTTCTAATGCACTGTTCTTAACAGCATAGGACATGGAGTCAAAATAAGATTCATGTCACAGCTCTATGATTTAATAGATGTGTCAATTTGGTCAAGTTATTTAACCCCTTAATCCTTAGCCTTTTATCTGTAAAATAGGGAAAGTAAAATTAACTTGAAGGATGGTTCTGGGTATCACATTAGATAATATACGTAAAGCTCTCAGCATAGCAGTGCCTGGAACAGTGCTTAGTAACAATTATATTTTACCCCCAAACCCCCTTAAACTTTCACACATCCATGAAGTTGCTTCTGTTTTTCTCTTTTAAGAATATGCTCTTCCTTTACTGCATACAACAAATTGTTGATTTGCTTATCTGGATTGTTGATTCCTTGGTGGAAGGCTTTGTCTTATCAGTGTCCAATTCTTAGTACATCAAACCCTCACACACAGAGGCAACTTAATTAAGGATTATTTGACTGAATCAGGTAAATGGATCCAATATGGCAGATTTTAGGGAGAAGTGATAGCTATTTGTACCTGCTTTTACTTTTACAAAAATATGCAGTAAATAAAGATAAAGTAAAGCTACTTTGTTAAGGACTCAAAAATAAATATTAGATAAATTATGACCATCATGTCTTAAATATGTATATTGGATAAGTGATAAACGTACTATATGCCTTTATGATCCTCTTTGGCAAGCAACAAATGGAAATGTATACTATTTTGGCCATTTCAAAATTGGATCATGTCAGTTATTTCTTTTTCAAAAAAGCAAATGGTCTGTCCTTGCACAAAACATTATTATAACTAGTATAATCTTATACTTTCCCAGAGTATGTCTTATTCCGCTCATCCTAGAATCATATTTTGAAATTAAGAGCTATACTTCTATAGTTTATAACCAGTATTCACAGTTTCAAGGAACACATTTGTCACATTATCGAACACCTGGGCTTCTAATTGTTTTTTGAAGCATACTCTTCTGAAACAATTAAATATATTTAACGTCATTTTTGCCCCAACTGCCTTCGTTAAACTGCTTCTAAAGCACTGTTCTTTCTCCAGGCAGTTGAGTTATGCTGAAATGTACTAATGATCCCAGGGTCAAGTACATTACAAAGAACTTTTTTTGTCTTTGAATTTTCTTCCACACATCATAACTCTGTTGGATGTCAAACCTCGATATAAACTGAAGTAAGACTGGCATTGGCATAAAGGGATTATCCACAATCTACAGAATTAACTACAGGGAAGTTGATTTATCTGCCCTTCTATCCACAGAAACCTCCACTAACCACTGTTTCTGCAGTGAACAACAATAATTAGTGTGCATAATGATTCCTCTGAGGCACAGAAGTGCATTCTGAATTCTCAACAGATACAAAATTAATTTGGTACATACCTACGACTATTTGTACTAAATGGTGTTCTAGTTCTTAGAAAATTGACAAATCCCATTCAATCCGTAAGGTAATGTTTTGTTAAGTTTTGTCAAGTACAAAATATAATGCTCTGATATGCCAAGGAAATGAGTTTTCTATCCTAGTTCAGTAACCTCCAATTTGCAGAGGCAATGCAATCCAGTGACACACTCCTACCAGAAACATCATTACCTGAGTTTAAAACAAATACAGGAAACATTAGGATATGGTCTAAAGCATGAGAAAAGTGTTTTTGTGGTAATAAAATATCATTAAATATGGAGCAAAATAAAGTCAAAAAGCCTAGAAGGCATGAAATAGGCTTCAGCAGACAGTTCAAAATAATGAGCAGGGCTACCAACGGTGGAAGGAGAGAATGGGTGTGCTTATGTAAAGGACAAGGAGTAAGGAAGATTGCTTTGGTACAGGGCAAATCAGGGCAGGGTACATTCCACCTTCTGGAAGAAGCTTCTGATGGGAATGACAGAATCAATGTTGTCAAGATCTCCAGAGTTCCAGCTGGACAAAATTTTGACCAAAGTAGAGGAAAGCATAGGGAGGGAAACTGGGCACTGTTGTGGTCAACTGACCATGAATAAACAAAAGGTGTACAGAATTTACCAGGAATACTTCTACTGTTCAGATATCTTAATGTAGTTTATGAAAATTTTATTGTAATATAGCTACTCTGTTACAAAGGGATTTATTACCAGAAAATTAGATAATGAAGGAACACTTCATTCTGCTTTTAGTTAATATGTACTGTTCATTGTATCACAGTGACAGTGATGTTTACTGGCAGAGCAATGTTGAATGCACATGTTACTATCACTTAATTATTTTTGTGGACTAAAAGCACTAGTTAAGGGAATGGTATCTTATACGTGAAATAAGAATTGCTGGTATTGCTTCAAACTGGAAAGTTGAGCTTTTATTTTGGAGACAGGGTCTGATTAATTAAATCATAAGTTATGGTTTGATTAACTGACATTCAAGTTATTTATCTATATTAATTAAATTTGTCAGCAGCATGTCAAATTCTCAAGTCATGTAACCCAATATAAAATGAATGTTACAATTAGGAGAAATCCTTAGAGAGATCATCGGTTAGGACAACCTTGTCCTTTTCCAGATGGGAAAAGTGAGGCCTAGAAAGACAGACTGACCCACCCAGGGTCAGCAGGGACCCTCACACCTAGCTACCTGTTCAATCATCTTTTGACTAAACTATTTAATCAGAAGGAAAAATAACTTTGTAAATCTAACAGGCCATAATTTTTTTGCACCTTCTTATTTTGCACTGTGACTTTATACCGAGTTTGCTTTTGAAATTATAGCAAAAAGACACTTGGGTTAAAAAAACAGTGAGTGAGCGAAATATTTTTCGGAGACAAGTTGAATATTAGGACAAGTTGTATATTAAGTTGTATATTGTATATTAAGGTTCTCTACCTTGTATTTTCACCTTCAGTTTTTAGTCTTTGGCAAATTAAATGAGACATAAATAAAATATAGTCTACTTAAGGTTTTTCTTTCTCTCCTATACCATTTTTAGTTCCCTAGAAAAAGACATCAAAAAATTTAGATGAATAAAAGAAAATGGAAAAAAAAAGTAAAGAAAGCATGCCCAAGAGTACGATCAGGAAAAGACGATCATACACTCAATCAGGTGTCAAAATAGAGAAGGCATCCAGAAGGATTTCAGCCATGTACCCGGACTTTTGAGTGTGCCAGAGTGATACTCAAGTACTCTATTTACTTATATATGATGGCATCAAGCACACAAAAGATGCCACATATATGCAAACAAGACATATGCATGCATTTGAACAGATTTTTTTTTTCATTCACAACAACCAATCATGCTATGTACATATCATGACTTCACATGTTTTGCAATCACAGGGTCACAAACAACCTGGATTCTCTACACCCAAGGTCAGCCCCAAGGAGTAGCCACCATATTTTCTCCATTAGCCTTTCCTTGCTGCAATCTAAACTTCTCCAAATATTAGGTTGGTACAAAAGTAATTGCGGTTTTTGCAATTATTTTTAACCTTTTAAACTGTAGTTACTTTTGCACCAACCTAATAAATAAGCCATCTTACTCAACAGTAGCCTTGATCTACTAAAGGTAGCTTGATCTAAAGTTAGCATTCAGAGGCAAACACAAAGGTCCCAGCCATCCGGCTGTATTGCCACCCAAACCCTCTCCTTTAGAGAAACTTTGGAATTTCTTCTGACCCTTTCTTTATGAGAACCGTAGAGGTAGGTTGAACCACATTTATAAAGTGTAGTATTTAGGAGAGAGAATCTAGACCCTTGGACTAATTTGTAATAGACTTTAATTTAGGGTCTATGTGACAATTCAGGCCCAACAAACCATTGAGCAATGTATTTATCATAATAAAATGCAAACTGTTTAAAGAATTATTACATATGTGTAGTAAAGAATTTGGCCTCACCTAAAGAGAGGTCTGGTCTTTGTCCTGGCTCCTTTAACCCTTGGAATTCCCTGAGTGATAGGAGTGTCTTTTATTTATGGTGCCCCTCCCCTCATACCTGATAGTTTTTCCTAACTAGGTAACTCACCGAGGGCCTTATGGATCACACCTGGTAGTTTATGCTAACAAGGAGACTTAGGGTTGGGGGCTGGCCATACTAAAAGACCAACCACAGGTTTTGAGCTGCATAGCTCCACATAGCTCCAGGGAGAAAAGGAGAGGTGAAGATTGAGTTCAATGCTGTTGACAATAATTAAATCAATAACTCCCAGGTGATGAAGCCTCAATAAAATTCTGGACACAAAAGACTCAGGTGAGCTTCCTGGGTGTCAACACTCTTTGAGCATCATCATACTTAGTGCCAGGAGGGTAACTCATCTGTGAGGATGATGGAAGTTTCACATTTGGAACTCTGCCAGACTTCTCCCTCGTAGCTCTTCCTTGGCTGGCATATGTGATACAGTATAATATAATGAGATACTGCTGTGGCCGCTGTGGCAGCCTTGGCTAGATTCCCTTCATCAGGCAAGTGCACTCCTCGTATTTGCTGAGTGTTGGCTGTTCATGGTCGTAGCTTTACCTTTATTTGGAGAAATGTCTTTGGGCCAATAGAAGCCACCTTATGCAGGAGATTACACATTGTATCTGTGGCATGCCCATCCCCCATGATGGACATGAGGCACTGTCATTTGGGGTTTCATGCGGGGTCTCTAGTCCTGCTCCCCACATAAGAACGCAGGACATGGTGAGGCCAAAAAGGAACACTCACAGAGCCATAGATAGGGGAGTCATACCACTATAGTCTTGCTGGCGGCGGGGTTGGAGACACAGGAAGCAGGAGCCACAGGATCAGCAACCCATCCACCTCTCTGCCAACCAACCTCACTTGCTAACTGCAATCCGCCTCTCTGCAATCCGCAATCCACACTCTGCACTTGCCAGCCACCATCCGCTGCTAACGTAGCCACGGCAGTTATATTAGCGGCCAATGGCTCACTGGTTACAGCTGACGGCCAACTAGCCACAGCTGATGGTCATCCAATCACAGTTGATGGCCATTTACTAACTGAGCCAGCACCTTTCCAAGTGTGGCCAAGAGCTGCATTCCTGGTTCTGTCCCCACAGGCACAAAAGGCCAACTCCCTACACCTCAAGGTGGGACCTGCACTGTGGGGTCCTATGTGTTCCAGAGCTACCCATGGGAACATGCTCAAGCTCAGCTCCCACTACGACTGCCTTGCTTATTAGCTTTATCTCCTCCCCTATCCTGCCTCCCTAGTGCCATTTCTTGCACGAGCATCCCCTCAAACTCACCTGAAAAATAATTTTCCACCTCAGGCTCTATTTCTAGGGGATTTGAGACATAATGGATGAATTAGCCAACATATGAGGAATTGTATTATAAATAATTTTTATATCTTCAAATCTTATAGTTCATACCATATTCTGACGATATCGTTCTATTTACTACTGCTATAAGAATGCTAGTTTCATCCTTGCCTTTAAAAACAGAAGACAGGAGAATGTATTTTCATATATTTTAAGTACTGGGTATGGGCCAGACACCATGCTGGGTACCACAGTACCATGTGTGTCATATGCACATAGCCATTTCATCTCCTCCAACATTCCATGAGACCAATCATCCTTATTTTATAGAAGAGGTAAAAAGCTCCTTCAGGTCACACAGATAATGTGTGAGGAGCTGGGGATAGGAAACAGATCTGAGTCCAAAGTTCACCATTTTTCAGAGGCACTGCCATTCCTTCAGTGGCTGGTGTAAATGTACTATGTAAGAGCTACAACACTGAAAAATACTGAACCTGGTAAATAAGCTAAAATTCAGGCAAATTTCCAGTGACTCCTCTACTTTACATGCATCTGCATTTATTTACCTATCTCTTTATTTACTTAGGTGTACTCCACCACATTCTACATTTTTATTTTTATTTTTATTTTTTTATTATTATTTTTTAATTTATTGGGGTGACAATTGTTAGTAAAATTACATAGATTTCAGGTGTGCAATTCTGTATCACATCATCTATAAATTACATTATGTGTTCACCCTCCAGAGTCAGTTCTCCTTCCATCACCATATATTTGATCCCCCTTACCCTCATCTCCCACCCCCCAACCCCCTTACCCTCTGGTAACCACTAAATTACGTTCCCCAGATTAATTTTCAAAACCCCATGGCCATCTTGTGGTTACTGATTGTTTTCTAATCCCCTCACTTTCCCCCTTACCCCCACCCCCCCCGCCCATCTAGCAACCTTCAGTTTTTCCTCTCTGTCTCCAAAACTGTTTCTGATTATTTCATTCACTTATTCTTTTCTTTAGATTCCGCATATAAGTGAGATCATATGGTACCCAGTAATTCCACTCCTAGGTATCTATCCAGAGAAATCCAAAACTCCAATTCAAAAATCTTCATGCACTCCTATGTTTATTGTAGCACTATACACAATAGCCAAGACATGGAAACAACCGAAATGCCCATCGGTAGATGAATGGATTAAGAAACTGTGGTACATTTACACAATGGAGTATCACGCAGCCATAAAGAAGAAAGAAATCTTACCATTTGCAACAACATGGATGGACCTAGAGAACATTATGTTAAGTGAAATAAGTCAGACAGAGAAAGATAAGTACCTCATTCTCCTTTTTAGATAGTTCTAAATTGCCACACTTCTCTTCATCTATGGGAAAGGAGTATATGTTTCAGCTACCTATCTACTCAGCTACCCCTAAACACTCATGTGTAATAACCTAGAAATAAGTAATCCATATACCCAAGGAAATTTTAATCTGAGTAATAGTTTCAACTTGTAGTTATTTACTTAAAAGATGAGTTCTACAGACTAATAAAAATTATTTCAAATTAAATAATGGAGGCAAACCAAAATGTTAGTAGCTAGACAGAAAGTCATTAGATTATTACTTCACTTGTAACTTTTAAAGAATTTCTGAAGCTTGGCAGATACTGATTAATGCTACTAATGTGTGAATTCCTAGTGGGGACAATATATGTTTATATATAATATACATTATATATGTACATATATTTATATACATTATATATTAAATATATATGAAATATATTTATATAACACAGTTATATATCATATATAATATTTACATGTTATATATTATTTATGTAAAACAAAATACATATATGTATGTAAAATGTGCCTTCGATACTAAGAGGGATTTCACTAAATTAAACTGTGTAAATTAAATTGTGTACACTAAGCCATGTCTAAAGCCTTTATTACTAGTACAACGTTTTCAACAAGACAGATACTAGTGTCAATAAGGGGCAATCTTAGCAACAGCAAAATTTGAATACACAATGCATCTTAATAGTTTGTTTACACACTAAGTTTCAGAAACTATCTTCTATCTGGCTATATATTTAGTGCACATGATTTAAATTTATTGTACACAAAGAATAAGACTTGGCATCTGAAAATCTGGATATGAGTCCCTACGTTGTTCATTAATTTTGTCACCTCGATCAAGAAAACATTTTGACACTATTTATTTTTACATCCTTCAGAGAATTCTTGTGAGAATTCAACAATAAGACATTTTCAAAAACACTTGATAAACTTTCAAAGGTAATTCAAATATTAGGTAATATTGTTATTTGTAATAATAGCAATTGGTCTATTCTTGATAAATTCATACAGGAAAAGTCTTTTAACACCTGCGTTGAGGAGAATTTGGAGCCACCATCAGAATTACTTCTCAGACCTCACGCCAATATTCCAATGCTGTGTTATAACTGTTTTAAATATGTTTTCCAGAGTTATGATATTATGACCATATATATAGACAGGTAGCTGTTTATATATCTGACTACTCCAGATGAAAATTTACAAGCATAAGGTCACGGTCAAGCAGTTTGCAGTCAATGGGTGATCTTAAGGAGAAAGATGATTTTATTTTTTTACACTAAATCTGGACGTTTTCATAATATGGAAACACAACCAGTCACCATGAAGCTAATTCCTCGCATTCATTTTTTTCTCATTCTCCCTCCCTCTTTCAGATATGGGAAGGCAAATAGTCAAAGTTCGACAGAGATGAGACAACTAAACTGTCATCATGAATCAAAGATTGTTCTGCACATACTAGGTAGATACAATTAGAACGTCCACTTTTCCTATATGTCTACATATAATGCTCTGCCTGTGAATATAAGAAAATCAGCAACCATGGTAAATCGAAGATGTAAACTCCTTTCTGTCTTCTGTGCTTGAAATTTTCTACTACTTGCTCCCTTTTAGGTGGAATATTTCCTGATTCTTAGACAACAAGTAAAATAATGGAGTTATTTTCAGATCAGTAATATTTTAACAAATAATATGCTTTTAAACTCTTAAATACTGGGGGTGCCAAAAATATATATACAAGTGGACACATTGGTCGTCACTCAAGCAGTAGTTCGCTGTAATCGGAAGTGTGTAGACGCTGATGGTAACCATTTTGAGCACCTCTTGTAATTGCAGAAGTCAAACGTGATTTGCATTCATCTTTTGTTATCAGTATATATTTAGTATTACAATTTTAATAGTTTTTTTTTCCTTTCTTAAAATGTGTATACATTTTTTTGGCACCTTCTGTATGTGTTTTCAAGAAAAAGATTTTATTTTATAACCTTCACACCATACCCAATTTTTGCACATATCCTAAGAATATTCCCTAAATTACAGACTGAATTATTCTGGAACAAAGGTGTATTGTTTATTTTTGGATACCCAGTCTTATTTAGCAGGTAACAGTAAATGTATGTCAATGAATGAAAGAGTACACGAAGAAATAGCTCCTAAAGAATTTGGAAGGGATTAAGAAAACACACCTTTGAGTTTAGAATAGGACTCTCCCTTGCCAATCAAGCACAGCAAGGATAAGTCATTCTTAGAGAGATTCATTCATTTATTGAGACATTTACCAAATAATTTTTGAGGGCCTACAACATACCAAGCTCTGTCCTATGTGCTAGGGGTGATACATTGAATAAAAAGACACAATCCCTGTTTCATGGAAATTACTTATCTTCTGGAGATGAAGACCGATTTTGAGTAAATAATTATATAAGTAATTATATAATTATGTCTGTGACTATAAAGAACCCATTAAAAGATTCTATAAAAGCATGTGACAAATCGGACTTAATAGAGAATAGATATGAGAAGACAGGAAGAATTTTCCTGAAGGGCATTTAAACTCCGACTGAAAATGAGTCAAAACCAGATAGTGCAGCAGCAGCAGCAGCAGCAGCAGCAGCATGTGAGAGTCCTGATAAGGAGCTAGAGAGACGGGTGAAGGTTGTGTGGCAGGAGTCCAGCAAGTAGAGGGTAATATCTTAGGAGATGAGTCAGAACTGCTAGGCAAGGAGGTCCAGCTGTAGAAGGCCAGGTAAATTCCAGGTGAAAGATTTTAAAGTTGATCTTGATAAAAATGAGAAAAAAATTGCAGCATTTTTAACGGGGTCCCTTAACCTGAGATCGGCTTTTAATGGGTGAATGAGTATAAACTCTCCATTCCTTTTTCTGGCTGGGAATCAGGAAAATGAGATGTCAACCCTCAGCATGCAAATCCTTATAATTATCTTCATACCCACTGTTTAGTACGTGCCTCGCTTAAAGAGGCATTCAGTGAACACGCATGGTGAGTTTTGATGAAGTCCAGTGTCCTGGCTGCAAGCCAGTCACACGCCCTTGGGTAAATGACTGCAACACTCTGAGTCTCAGTTTCCCCCTGTATGAAGTGAATGTGTTTGATTTATAATTCCTCTGTCAAAAGTTGCCTTTGTCAAAAGTTGATGAAGAAACAGAAATCCGACCCATTTTTTTCTGGAGTAGCTGTTTTTTGGCACTAGGTAACTGGGCCACTAATAGCCATGTCACGTTGCATCCAGACATCTAACCTGATGCTTGGGGATTCCCATAAATGCCTGCCATGTGATCTAGGGCAAGTCCCATTATCCATCAGTAAAACGAGAGGTGTAGTTTTCTGCTTAGTCCTCAAATAAAACATACTCATATCATTTTCCTTTCTATTCTTATCACTGATGAAATTTAGGTAGTTCTAGGTTCCTTTGAACTTAGTCTGTGTTAAATAAATAAATAAATAAATAAATAAATAAATAAATAATAACTCGTTCCTGTGAAAAAGCTTTGGATATGCTTACATAGAAAAATAAGATCATACATTTATTTAGTTAAACTCGCCAATTACTGAATGTTAATCCAGTTAAGCATAAACTAGTAGGCTCTGCAAGTCTCTACTACTTTAAAAAAAAAATGACATTTGGGAACATATTTGGATGACTACAAGGAGGTAAGAAAGGGAAAAGAATGTTCTTTCCGTGTACAGAGAAAGCTGTCACCTGCTCCTGGTTTCCCCTTTTTCTTTATGCAAACTGTAATAAGGACTTTAGTCACAAGCAAAGCATCTCTGAGCACAGGCAACATGGTAAGAGATAAATTATCAAGTCACCAAGTTCTACAGGCATTTCACGGTAGATGGAGAACAGCTGTCCCGCGAGTGTTTGCCACAATCTGCCCAGGCACCGGGCTCATCTGGCCTGGTTAGGAAGGAGCCATGAAGGGCAGACACGGCGAATTCAACTGTCCCTCCCAGTTCCAGTTTCGTGCGAGGAAAGACTGGTGTCCCGTTAACAGTGCTGGGGACATCTGGTTGGTGATGTGCACAAAGAGTGATTGATGTGTCCCTGCTGAAGGACAGAGATTTTAATTGGCTGGAAGGTAATGGGTGGAGATCTACCAGCCTCATCCCAACAGAGCAATGAAGATGACAAGTACGAGCGGCAGCCTCTCCAGCACCACTGCTGCTCAGTGGCTCCTCAGGGACCAAAGGCAGGGACAGGCACAGGGAAAGGTGGGAGCAGAGGCAAGGGTGGGAGGCACAGCGACATTCCGTGAGTTACAACTTTGGCATGGACTTTACTTCTCTAGACAAAGAATTAAAAGAGGCTCATGTTTGATAAGGGCGACGATTGGGGTGATGATAATGACGCTCTTCCCGCCCCACTTGGTCTAGTTTACTCCTACTTATCTTTCAGATCTTAGTTCTGTCATCACCCTCTCACAGCAGTCTTCCCAGACCTTCGCGACAGGCTCAAATCCTTCTAAAATATGGGCTCACCTGTCTCTCCCCCTCTGCAGCATCTGCACCAGTGAGAGGGACCCACTATCAGTATGACTGTTGCTTCCCTGTAGTTCTCTCTAGTCAGTTATAGTCTCCCTGTGAGCAGACGGTACACCTGCTTATCACTGTCACAAGCATAGCGTCTAGGGGCTCAATAAATGTCTGCTTAAAGGAAGAGGAAGAAAGGAAGGATGGGGAGAGAGACACTTTTTGTACATCTTATCGTGTAGCACCCATTGTCCTGATGTATTATATATTTCTCATGACAACCCTTCAAGGCCAGTCCTATTATTTCCACTTCACTGAATCTCAGAGAATGAACTCGATGGTCTTCGGTTCCGCAACAAAAATGGGTGAAGCACAGATATTAACCTTGATCACTTCGACCCCAAATCCATGCATCTGCCACCACCCCTTATTATATCATTACGTGACAGAAATCATTTGCCTCTTTATGTGACAGAAATTTTACTTTCTAACTAGCTTATTTTAAGTTTTTTTTTTTTTTTTTTTTTTTTTTAATGGTGATGTTCTAGCATTCGGAAATCTGATAGAGTTGAAATCTGCCTCCTCTGACAGGTTTTACTATGTTAAACATTCAACTTATGACAAATGAAATCTGAGCGTCTATCTCTGAACTTTAGATTCTGCAGGCAAACAAACTGTACGAACTGCAGGTAACCGTGAAGGAGGGAGGGAGAGAGAGTCTGCCCAGAGAATCAGAGTCAGCTCTTGAACAACCCCCAGCCTGCCCCACCAAACTGCCCAGTGAGAGGCCAGTCTTGCTGCTTCTGTTTCTTCATCCCTAGCCCCAGCAAGGATAAAACAGTTTCCCCCAAGACACAGAAAAGAGAATGTTGGCAGTACTAGTTCAAAGCTGAAAAATAAATGAAAAGGAAATACTAAAGAAAAAACGTCCTGTTTTTCTTCTCCAATTCTATGTGAAGGAGGCAGAGATGTGAAAACTTGCCATGATATATTTGATAGTACAAAGCACTGACATAAAGTAATATGAAAAATAACTAGCAGCTGTTCAAAGAAGGAACTACAACACGATGAAGTAAACGGTATATTTGTCCCTCGAGCTGATGAGTACTGAGTGCTATGAAATCATTCCCACAGTGAACATAATTTGGTCTATACTCCAGGACAAGCTACTCAGGATTCTATACAGGTCCCTTCTCCTCATTAGATATTTGTATGATTTTAAATATTAAAGCTGCTATCAAATATTAATGATAAAAATAAATTAAATTGAGACTGCAGAACTCAACTGTTCCCACGTATTGCTGAAGTGTGAGTTTATTGTGAGTCTTTAAGAGTCAACAGCAGAAAACCTCCGTCTAGAGAAATGTCACAATAATCATTCCATACAAGTTTTGGTAGCCACAGCATATTGCGGGAACCAAAGGAAACCTTGTATTGATCTACTGCAGCAAAGCTGCTGCTATAAAAACACAGGTCTAGACAGCCAATCTCTTCATTAAATTTTCTTAGGAACATCTTTTTAAATACAAGTATATGCAAATAATTTTACTGGTATAATATAAACAACCCACCCCCAAATCTAGAAGAAAAATTTATTCCAAACAGCATTAAATATATTTTCTGCTCTTCTTACATTAGGGATGATGAGTAGGAACAGTTTTCTAAAACCTCAACCACAATTAGGAAACCAGGAAGCACTTGCATGCAGTAAACATCCTTTTTCTCTCTTGCAGAAGAATCTAGCAGAAATCAAAAGTGAAGAAGAAATGTACACCTGAACTCACTGCATCAATATATCATATAAAAACTGAAATCTTGATTTTCTTATATGGTCCGTTATGTTTTATGAAAGATAATATACGGCTTTAGAGCTTTATCCATAATAGACCTAGTTATGAGTCCTTAAAGAAATCTCTTTATCTTTGTGATGCTCAGTTTCCTCATCTGTAAAATGGGAATGCACTAGCTACCTGAAAATATCATTGTAAAGATTAAATAAAACATTGATCATAAAATGTATGTAGCATGTATTAGTACATATATAGCAGGTGTCAGGAGCTCGAAAATGTTTCTCTCTTTCATGAAGGAAAACAAAGTGTTTTGGAAAAGGCATTAATTACATTTCATCAATTGGGACAAGTAGAAAAATTCTACACTGACTACCTGGTACAGTGACATTAGTCCTAATGTTAAAACAGAATCTCTGTTCTTCTAGTCCCTCTCTCTTCTTCCCCAGTGTCCTTGTTGGTGATTGCTTGTGCGTTTAGTTTCACTAAAACTGTCAGCATCCTTTCAAGGGAAAATAGATATATTGTGCATCCCTAAGAACAAGTAATATAGTTATCTTTGGAGAGAAGGAAGTGGAATGGGGTTCTGGAAAAAGAGAGAGAAACAACATATTACGAAAAGGAAGGAAGAGCATCACAGAATGAATTAAGACATCCCTGTGACTAAGTTGATGTAAGAATTAAAGTGAGACCCATTCTGCTTGCTCAGCAAAGAACTTCAAAGGATCAAGAATGACTGCCGGCTTCACAAAGGGAGCGTGAATTAGAGAGGTGAAGTATAGGATACATACTCAACTTTCTCAGGGATTGAAGCTTTCTCATTTTTCTCAGCCTGAGATTTTTCTTTCTTATTGTCAATAACTAATTTTCTTCTCTTTCCAGTGCAAATTTCTTGGAAATTAGGGAGAAGCTGTGGCCAGGAGTAGCCAAGCCAGGATACTGGTTTTATATTGGCAGGTCCTGGCTTTATCAAAAGAATCTATCCATTCTGTGCCGTGTGGAAAAGGCGGTCCATTCTTTAACTGTTAATCTCACCTAAGAAGGTGATGAAAGTGGGAACCCAGTGTTAAAGAACAGGGAAGTCATAATTTTTCAATTACCTCTACTGTGTGATTAAACCAGTATAGTACAAAATCACTGAACTCCTTCCCACTAACTATTCAGCTGATGCCCAGCAATTTCAATTGTTTGGCTTCCATGGCAGCCCCCAGGGGTAGCGCTGTGTGTTAATTTACCTACCTACATGTTTTATGTGTTTATCACAGTGAGTTGGACCCATCTGGAGGAATGAATTGCTTTTTTGAGTCACAGAACTTTCATACCAGATTATACAACTAAAAGCCAAAGTAGGTTTTGTTGTTGTGTTTTTAAATAAACAAACTAAATTAGGGAAAGCAGCTACAATTGTTTCATGCCCAGTATATTTCAAATTGTCTCTGAGGAAACAAGTCACTGTTGCATCATTCTGTTTAATTTTCTCCTGACCATCAATCCGGAATGAAAGAATCCCACCCAGAATTCAGGAATGTCCACCAGCATTCTCAAGACAAGTAATGCTGATGTGTATTCGCTACATTGGTTTTGTTTACACATAGTTTATTCACTGAGGCTGCTTGACTGGAAGTCCTGAGCCACTAGGAGAGAGGCAGCCTTTTTTATGAGGTATACAAATATTTTGATCAGACATTCATATTTTACCATTTTCCAAGTAGAGTCTTTTTTTTTTTCTCTGCCCTTGCCATGATGTGACATTTAATTATGGATTCCCCAGAAACCTTTCCCTGAGGTTTTTTACATCAGAAGTACCTTTTCCGGAAGGACTCCAATGGTGTTTTTCATCATGACAGCAGCTCCCTGTGGCTTAGCTGGCTATTAAATCCTGAAATAATATAAGCAAACCCCTTCTACTGAGAAGATAAACAAAGTTTCCCTTTGTTTTCAAGAAGATCTACAAGGCTGGTTGTCAGAGCCCAGAACCTTTAGTAGGTAGCCTTTTGTGTAAGTTAAAATCTTTACAGATACATGTGTTTTCCATCTCACCAGATTTTATAACCTCTATTATAGCACATCCTCAATCAAAAGATTGCAGTGGTTCTGCACACTGCCTACCAAGTAAAGGCTAACCCCATAGAAAACGGCATTCCTCAACAAATATGATTTAATTTTGTGGGAAAAAGATTAGATAGATGATAAATAGATGATGATGATGATAGATAGGTAGGTAGATAGATAGATAGATAGATAGATAGATAGATATAAGTAGATGACGGATCTAGATCTGTAGTTTTTTTTGTTGTTGTTTTTTGTTTGTTTCTTATCTCACAATGGGGGCAGGGACATCTTTCTGGAACACCTAGACTCAGAGTTTTCTTATTATTTTTATTTTTTTCTTTAATGTGGTAGTTAGGATTGCCATGATTTTGGTACTTCATGCATTTCTTTAGCCATGTCACTAATGCACAAGTGTATTAAAAATACTGAATAATTTAAATTTGTATCCTGTCATTTTTGCTCTATGCCAAACATGTTGAATGAAATTAAGGTAGAGGTAGACGCACAGTCTGATTGCATCTATCTTTCAGCCTGGTTTTTACAAATGCTTTGCATTGTAAAGGTGAGGATGCTCCTAAACAAAAACACTAGCAAGCTATATCCAGGAACATAAAAAAAGGATCACTTGCCATGACCAAGTAGGATTTATCCCAAGAATTTAAGTTTGGTTTTATATTCAATTAATGTAATATGTCATATCAATAGAATAAAGGTCAAGAATCACATGATTACTTCCATATAAGCAGAAAAAGCATTTGAAAAAATCCTAGGCCTCTTCATGATTCAAACACTCAACATACTAGAAATAGAAAGGAACTTCCTCAACCTGTTATGGGGCATCTAAAAATACCCAGTGGTCATCTGACCTTTATAATTGGTAAAGTACTGAATGCTTTCCCCATAAGATAAGAAACAAGACAAGCATATCTGCTCTTGATACTTGTATTCCACACTGGACTGGAGGTTTTTGCCATGGCAATTAGGCAAGATATTAAAATAAAAGCTACCATATTAGAAAAGTAGAATTGAACTGTATCTAATTGCAGATGATATAGCTTGTTATATAAAATCCTAAGGAATCCATTCAGAAACTATTAGAATGAATAAATAAGCCCTGTGATTTTGCAGTCTACAAGATCAACATAAAAATAAATTGTATTTCTATATACAAACAATGAATAATTGAAAAATGAATTAAGAAAACAATTCCTTTACAATAGCATTAAAAAATAAAATATTTAGAATAAATTTAATAAAAGCAGTGTAAAACATATACTCTAAGAACTACAAAAATGTTAAAAGAAGTTAAAGAACACTTAAATAAAAGAAAAGACATCCCACATTCATGGGTCAAAATACTTAATATTGTTAAATTAGAAATAATCTCAAAATTGATCTGCAGATTCAACATAATCCTTATCAAAATTCTAGCTGAAATTTTTGCATAAATTTACAAGCTGGTCTTAAAATTCATATGGTAATTCAAGGGACCCCCAAAAGCCAAAATAATCTTGAAAAAGAACAAAGTTGGAGGACTCACAGTCTCTGCTTCAAGCTTCCTACCAAGCAAGATTGCGTGGTAGTGGCATAAGAATAGAAATATAGTTCAATGGAATAGAATAAATAGTCCAGAAATAAATCCTCATATTTGCAGTAAATAATTTTTGACAAGGTTTCCAAGTCAATTCAATGGGGAAAGAATAGTTCTTTCAACAAACGGCACTGGGTCAACTGGATATCCACATGTAAAAGAATGAAGTTGGACCCTTTTCTCACACCATACAAAATTAACTTAAAATTGATGATAGACCTAAATGTGAGAGGAAAGCCTATAAAACTCCTGGAAAAAACTACAAGAGGACATCTTTGTGATCTTGGGTTAGGCAAAGCCTTTCTAGAAATTGATGAGGAAGAAAAGGGTTAATAAAAGTGAACCTGAATGGGGACTACCCAGGCCTGCAACCCCTCCCCAAGAACCACCCAGGCTCATCCCCTAGAAATAAATCTAAGATGTCTAAACCCTCATAAAAAGAGGAGATAAGACCCAACTTGTTTTAACTGGTTCTTCACACATGTGCAAACTGCCAAAACCTGCCCATTAGTTAAACTCTAGCCTAATTATAATGCAATTAGAATGTAATAAACATTAAAGCTTGCCCCCCCATGGGTTTTTCTGTATGCATTCTGGGTAAGAGCATGTGCAGGAAGAAACTAGTTGTATAATCAACATATGTCAATCAACTAACCTCAGCCTATATGTTATATCTCCGGCCATAAGGAAATTTACCTATACTTTCCTATATAAGAAAAAGCTAACCTAAAGTCCTCTGCCCTGGCAATGTCTAGTCCGGCTTCCTTCTTCTTCAATAAACTTACTTCCTTGCTCTCCTCATTTCTGGCTGAGTCTGAATTCTTTTCACCTTTTGCAAACGACTAGGAGTTAATTCCAATGACACAACCGAAATGACACCAAAAGCACAAATGACAAAAGAGAAAATTAATGAATTAGATTTCATCATAATTAAAAACTTTTGTGTTACAAAGAATACCATAAAGAAGACGAAAAGACCATCCACAGAATGGGAGAAAATATTTGCAAATCATATTTCTTATAAAAAACTTGTGTCTAGAATATGTAAAGTTCTCTCACAACTCACTAATACAAATACAAAAAGCTCAATTAAAAACGGGCAAAGGATTTAAATATATCTTTCTCCAAAAAAGATTTACGAATGGCCAATAAGCATTTGAAAGGATGTTCACCATCATTAGCCATCAGGGAAATGCAAATCAAAACCACAGTAAGATACAACTTCACATCTATTAACATGGCTATAATCAAAATGACAGATAATAAATGTTGGTGCAGATATAGAGAAGTTGCAACCCTCATACACTGCTGATGGGAATGTAAAATGGTGCATCCACTTTGGAAAACAATGTGTCAGTACACCAAAAGGTTAAATGCAGAGTTTTCATGTGACTCAGCAATTCCACTCTTAGGTATATACTGAAGAACAATGAAAACGTGCATTTCATGCAAAATCTTGTACACAAATATTCAGAGCATCATTATTTATAATATTCAAAAACAAGAAGAACCCAAATCTCCATCAACTGACAAATAAAATGTGGTTTATCCATACAATGTAATATTATTTAGCAATTAAAAATAATTAAGCACTGATACATGCTACAACATGGATGAAGCCTGAAAAAATTATGTTAAATGAAAGCCAAAATACTACATCTTGCTTCATTCCATTCACATGAAATATCCAGAAGAGACAAATTTCTAGTCACAAAATAGATTAGTGGTTGCCTAGGGCTGGGGTGATTGGAAGAAAATGGGTAGTGGGGTTGTATAATGGCTTTGGGGTTGCTTTTTGGTGTAATGCAAATACTCTAAAGATGATGGTGATAATTGCACAACTCTATGGATGTATTAAAAATCACTGAATCATATGCTCTAAATGGATAAACTGTGTGGTATGTGAATTATATCTCAATAAAGCTGTCACTTTTTTCTTTTTTCTAAGTGAAGCTACTCTATATCAGCGATCACGGTCAGTTACAGGAAATTATCTTTTGTTAGCTAGTGTGTAAACTCAGCTAACACAGGTCCACATTATACATCCAAGCAAATGAAATCTGAATTCCAAACAGATGCACAGCAAATCTGCCTTTTGTACTTATCATATGATCTACTAATTCAAATATGATTGGTTTAGTAATATGGCCATTATTTGAAAGATACTTTGTAAAAATTAACAGCCATTTTAGAGTAGGTAAAATGAAATCGTAAATAGGTCTAATTTACTGCTGGGCAATGAAATTTCAGATAAGCTTTAAAATGAACTATCTGCACCAATTGTTGCTCATGATTAAACAAGAGTGTTATACAAATGTTTACAGTGTCAATTTATCAATAGTGAGCATTTCCAGCCAACGCTATTCAATGTACATGGGATATATATAAGCGTATTTCTACTTTGAACTCAAAATTTTACTGTACATGAATTAAGTTGAGATTATAAAGTTATTTTATAGTTTAATAAATAGTTTACTAGCATCTTTAAATATTTTATAGGTACATGAATTTCCAAGTGAAAACTCATTTCGTAACTCTAATAGGTCCTTTCTCACACTGCAATTCTCCACAAGTCCCCAAGCCTAACTCCCCAAAATGACAAGCTCCGTGAGACGTGACAAGGGAAACATTTTTGGTCAGAAATAAAAACAAAAAAGAGAAGGCTAATCACATCTTACAACTATGCTCTGGTTCCTTTCTGTGCTTGCATTTGTCCTCCATTTCTTTGATATCGGCTCTGCATACCTGTCTGTAAACCGTGCCCCCTGGACATTACACAACCCAGCACATTACATACAAAATGTACACACTGAATCTGAAAGCTATTTCCAAGTGCAGTGATCCTATCTGCAGGGCTTTGCAGGGAAGGACAAATTTCCTCCTTCTTCAACTACAAAATTCAATGAGAAATTTCACCTCCCTGGATGAGAGGGTGGAAGAAAGAAGGAAGAGAAAAAAGAATTGGAGGTAGGTAGAAAGCATTCTCATTTTAAAATGTATTAAGTAGCCAATATAAAGCCTAAAAATGAATCAAGCTGAGATCATTTTTTACTCTATTCCCACAATCCTATTATCTCATCTCGGACCTAGGCCATCCACTTCCTGCAGTCTGTGCATATCTTCCAAACATGAAGTCTAACAACTTCTTTGTGCTTCCATCTGCTTGGTGCCTTCTTGAGAAAGAAGTTTTTAAGAGCTACTCCAAAGACCAAAATTGCCATAAAGGAAAGCATGGGTGTATAAAAATAAAAAAAACACATTTTCTATAATAAGTTTGAATGACACACAACACAAGAAAGAATTTTGATATGCCAACTGTAATTGGAAAAATAATATTTATATGTAAAGATATTTTTTAAAAATCATGTGGACGTCACCACTACTCTGTGCAATATAATTCAACTTTGGCCCTGAGAGTGACAAGCCTAACTGAATTGTCAATCTTTAATGTCATTTCAAGACCATAGAGCAGAAAATTATTATACAGCCTCCTGTGCAAAAGGAATAACTAAAATAGCAAATTTCATCCCCAAAGGGACTCTGCTCCTCTCAAAACTTAGCTCTGTGAAGATTTGAGACAAAAGAGTTGGGTTGGTATGCAAGGAATCAACTGGCTGACAACAAGCTTTCTATGCTAAATAAGAATGAAAAGTAAGGCAGTGACCAGTTGGCTCAATTAGTTAGAGCGTGGTGCTCTTAAAGGTTGCTAGTTTGATCCCCACGTGTGCCACACTGTGAGCTGAGAATTCCATAACTAGATAGAAACAACTACTTAACTTGGAGCTGATGGGCTCTGGAAAAACATACTAAATAAATAAATAAATAAATAAATAAATAAATACATGAAAAATAAAATATAATTTATAAACTGGTAAGAAATTTTTGTCCTTCCTATAAACTGGTAAAAAGTGGTCTTTAATCTTTTGAGTTTGATCTGCAGTAGTCTGGGACAGGAGATGGAATTGTTTCAGTAGTACTTTACCTTCCTTGTCTCTAGTTCTTCAATAAAGTCAAGTGCCCAAAGATGAACTGAGAAAGGAGAAATTTGTTTCACTAGTTCTGATGTGCAAACCCCATATGGAGAAAAGACATGAAAATAAACTCCCATGTATTAAAACAACAATAAAATATTCACTCCCTGGACTCAAGATTTTAGGAGAGTGGCTTTCGGTTACTATTTTTTTCAATAGCAGTTGGAGTTTGAATGAATCATCTTTACATTTTGCATCTTATGTCCACACTCAATCATAAAAACCTGGAAACTGGAACAGTAACATGATATGCGGACCAGTGGAACTCACAGGGGCAAACTGAAGTGCATTCCCTTCATCAGAGACCGAGCAGCCCCTATTTGCATAGCCTGATTTATGACTGACAAGTACTGTATGAAATTTAGTTCTTAGAGGGAAAAGAAAAGTCTTTGCAGAAAAGGATGTGAGGCCATGTTAATCGTACATAAGGAGGTCTGTACATAATCTAAGGAAAGGTCCATTATTTTATTTGCTTTCTTCTGCCATTGCTGATATCAATCAGTCTGACCACTTTGAATCAGAGTTGAGAAAGAAACTGTTAGAATAATTGGTTGAAGATATTACCTCTAGCAGGGGAAATTCCTAATGAGGAAAAATTGGAGAAAAAAGACTTTTCTTAAGGGAGTGGGGAGAGGTGATTTATTCAGATTGCTTACTAAAATGAATTAACTATTCACATAATTTAATTATCAATGTAATTCACCATGAATGGAGAAAAAGCACACCTATTACTTCAGGACTATAAGGTAGTTAATCATCCTAAAGTGTCAGAAATCTGATAGTTCAAATAAGTTAGACTCTAGGACTTTAAAATGATCAATACTAACAAATAAAATATATTTAATAAAAACAACCAATAAAGGGGTTCTCTAAAGGTAAGAAATGCAATATAAACTGTTCTCTGATTATTTCTGTAGAAAGAGTAGACACCTAGAACTTTTTAGATTCAATATTTAATAATTAAAATGTAACAGTAACATATACTTGATATGCTTATGGAAAGAAGAAACACTAGGCAGCAGTCATACAGTGCTCTTTGTTATTTAGGCTCTATGCTCATTCACCAGAGTCAGTATATCTAAAGTGAAAATACCCAATCTATTCACAAGCAATGATTTTTTATGTCTTGTTGAATTTGGCCAAATGGGCACCTCTTTACTGGGGAATTTAGTAAATAAATTTAGTAAATAACGTTATTTTGATGTTATTTGTCATCCCTCTATCTGTGACAAATGCCAAAGAGTATGACTTTGTTACCTTTCATACCACATGTATTTTGAAGACTTAGGAACGTGAAGTCACAATGAAGATCTCTGCATGCAAACTAACAGCCACAGGCAAAAAGAGGGATCAGGCACAGCAGAGTGAACTTAAAAAGTGGAGCCATAAACAAACACCAAGAAGGAACCTCCTTGAATCTCTTCCAGGTGAGAACGTGGTGCATGTGGAGGCAACATACCTGAATCTCTTCCCATCCACCAGCCTGCAGGAACAATAAATTCCCACTCCCACCACCCAAGTGCTCTGCTTTGGAAAAAAGATTTCATCCTTCGGATCTGACAGTACAGCTACTGAAAGCCACAGTAGAACAGGAAACAATGACTAAAGAAGAGTGGAAAGGAGGGAGAGAATGGAGAAGAGTTAAAACTATCAATTCTAGTGATGATTCAAAACCCTAATTAAGATTTTCCCCTCTAAATTGTAATGAGCCCTATAGAATAAACAAAAACAAGAGCAACCATTCCTGAAGGTTTTGCTATATATATATATATATATATATATATATATATATATATATATATATATATATATATGTGTGTGTGTGTGTATATACATATATATATGTGTATATATATACATATATATATATTTTTTAATATCTGTTCTAAATGCATTTATAGCTCAAGCACCATCTGCTGGTTCAACAATGGATCTTCCTACTCACTCAACAATTCCAATTTGATTTGCATTCGAATCAGCCAAGAAGACAATTCAATTTTTCATAGGAATAAGGCAAGACACCTACTAATTTTTAAAATCAGACAACCTAAAATTGTGCAAGATTTAAAACAAGCTTTGTATTTCCATCCTACATTTAAACTCAACCAACCAAATTTTGGTGAAATATTAAAAATGCGCTATAACAGGACTTGAAAGATAACTTGTTACTATGAAAGATAATGAGGTACACACATAATGCTGAAATTTGTGTGTATTTCTGTGTTACTCTCATTAGTCGCTAGGTTACAAACATCGCCTTGCTAATATTTATTTTTATTGTAAAAACACTTTTATGATACATAAAGATCTGAATAAATTTAAACTGGGGTATGTTTTTACCACACAGATGAAGTAAGAATCTAACAATAAAAGACACTACCACCTGAAGAAGCTTATACAAACGACTCCCTGTGATTTAGATAGTAACCTTTTCCAGTACTTCACTAACAAAAATATTATATTCTTGGAGGATGTGTCTTAGAATTAGGTCACTGAATCAATTTTGCATTGGTTTTAAAAACAGTAACTTTTAGCCTCTCTCACAGAAAAATAAAGTAAAATAACTCTTTTCAGCATAACTACTCAAAAAATACAGCTGGTTGTTTTCATTAATCAAAATGTACCTCCCCAAAGTGTCTCTGTTAAATTTTTCTAATTTGTTAAAAAGCAGCTATGTGCAGCACTTCCAGGCATGGCCTCAAAGCCTAACTGGTAGCAGCATCTTAGGGCTACATTAACTGTGTATCCTAGGCAACCAAGTAATGGCTAAAGCACCACAGTGTTTGTTTAAAACGTGATGTGGAAAGCAATCAGAAGAGCTTCAATTCCGGGGAAATTCCTTTTCAATGTAAGCCTCACACTGTATTAGAGTGGTGTTATTTGCACCATTATAATTAAGATTGTGTCACCATATTCATTATTTTCGGGGATTTGTAACTGAGCTGTAAAAAATTAGTCATAGTAATTAAAAGATGAAAAACATCTAGTTATACTAAGGTGTCCTACTGGGGCATTTAGGGTCCTAGTGAAGGGGTTTAAGCAATTTCAATGATAGAAAACATGTTTTCTTAACTAGTTTAAAATACTGTCCTAACCATTGATCAATTGGAGGTGTCCATAAGAATAAATGCAAACAATAATTTAGTCTGTACTTCTCTTGATAAAAATATACACCAGCTATTCTAAACTATAATGGTTATTCTTTTATGCTTTTTTGAGTTATCCTCAGTGATTTTATCTTTTGATTAATCTGTTAGCAAAGAGTAACATGTTCATTTAAAAAACTGTATTTCTGATTTTTTTGACTACTTAAATACATGTTATTTTGCACTTTTCACTGAAATATTTATACACCTACATAAATTATAGAAGCAAAATTTTGTTCTAGATGCAATTTTTAATCCATGGTTTTTTTTTCTTGTATTAGAAAAAAAGTAGGAAAAACAATTTTTAACGGCTATTTTTCAGATTGAAGAATGGACTTGATTTTTTTTTTTTTTTAAACAGAGAAATAAGCCATAGTTGGGGAAAAGGAGAAAGGGTAGCTAACCTTTACTAAGAGCCTGCTATAATACTTACACAATGCTATATAATCACGTATTTAATTCATTTAATCCTCTCAACAGCTTGAATGAGGAAATATCATTGCTCCCACCTAACAATGAGGAAATTCAGAATCCTAATGGGACCCAGGATCCAAAGTCCACACATTTTTTTAATATCATTTGTGCACCTTGGAAGTAAAAATTTAAACTGAACATAGTCCATCCTATACTTAAATGATTTTACAAACACTAGAAACAAAATTATAAAGTAACTCCATTTCTCGTTTCATTCTTCATAGTTCACTGCCAGCTTTCATTGTCATATTCAATTAACAAATGTATAAAACTCATCAGAACTATAAACTCTTCAAGAATAAAATGAAACTAAGAATTGAAAAAACTTTGTTTTCTTCTTAAAGTTGTCTAGTAATAAAACAATCTAAATTATGCATAAAATAGTACTGAATACTGCCAGAAAAAAACAGACCTCATCATTGTCAGCTGAGACTCAATGTGGTAAATATGGGAATAAAAACAGTCACAGGTTCTCTGGTCAAATTACTTTGCGGAGCTTCTCCAAGAGAAAGAACTTGCTGGCCAAGGATTTCTCAAGGTGCATGTCATGGCTTCTTTTGAAGCCTTTTCCAAATGTATACAGGTTTGTACATGTTTGCTTTTTCTTTAAATATCTAAACTTAGAAAATATTTGTCCGGTTATTTTCTAAGAGAATACATCAGAGATTTTATTATATACACCTGATACCCAAATTTGATATTCTTATAATGTAAGCTCTAAACATTTTTACTTTGATATTTTAAAAAGTCCTTTTAGTAAATCCTGTATTTTGCTTTTATATTAGAATTCTTGAAAAACAATTGAGTATTAATCTTTGCTCCTTCCCTCCCCAATCTTTTCCATTTACAAAATGTTGAGGAAAGGGGGGAGAAAAAGTGAAAGATACGAATTAACCATTGCCTCCATTTCAAATGGAGAAGGCAAGGGGAAAAAAATCAAGGCATCATAGGCGCTGTTTGACACAGTGGCCACTAGCCACGTGTGGCTATTGAGCACCTGAAATGTGGTTCATCCAAATTAAGACATATTTTATGTGTAAAATACGCACTGAATTTCAATGCTCAGTACACACACATCCACACACACACAAATGTAAAATCACGTTGATATTTTTTACACTGATTACTTGTAGTAATAATATTTGGAAATACTGAGTTAAATAAAATATATTATTACCATTTACTTCACCTATTTTTCTTTACTTTTTTTTTCACTTGGTTGCTAGAAAATGTTAAATTACATATGTGGCTGAAATTTATGGCTCACTTTATAATTCTTTGGAACAGAGCTATGTTAGATCACCAAAGCGTGAGGCATTACAGTTTGGACCTGAAATCACTGATATTATCTATTAGACATTTCTTAAAACAATTTTATTCTACTGTTTCACGTATATCCTAATATTTCCCACACAACTGATGAAATCTCTTATGCATAATAAGCATGTATACGTATTTTACTCTCCT